>NW_026294447.1:7392500-8022500 GCF_007827085.1 Peromyscus californicus insignis | reverse complement strand
CAGTGAGATAGATGTGTATGCTGCTAGGAGGTTTGCACTCTCCTTTTTTGCTTTTCAGAGAGCAGCAAAACCAATCAGATGTGATTTCTCAGGACTATTAGTACTTCTATGATTTTGATCTTAAACTGTCCTCTCTCCTATCTGTTCTGAAACCTCTGCTTTCTCCATTTTTCCCCAACCAGTAAACAACTTCACAATTTTTCCATGGTTTTCTATAATGAGGAGGCTGTGTACCAGTTGCTAGGAAAGTAGATACAGGGAAGAGAAAATTGTATAACTGACCAAACATACACACAGAAATGATAATAATGTACTTTCACCTATCAAATTACAGAGATATAAAAACTGCAAAGGACAGAGGATTTGTGAAGTGTTATGAGAAATACACATTATATGCTTGTATTGGAGTTTAATTTTAATTTTAATTCAAACTTTTCATAGAAATTTAAGAGGAAATAGCTTTAAGACTTAAAATATTATCAAACAAGACACTTAACCTGTTGCAACTTATTCTATGAATTTTTTTCAAAATACTTTAAAAAATATACATAAGTTTATAGTAACATTTTCTTAGAGTGAATTTGGTAGTTTGATAATTTAAAAATAAGACATCTAAATAGTCAATAATGGAAGTGATAATTAACTTATGGAATATTTATTTATCTCTTAGAAAAACTGAAATGTTAATTTCTACACAAATGAAATAACGCCCTCCTATGTTCTTTCAAGGGAGAATATGAGAATAACAATTCGTATAGCAAACAAAGTTTATCTTCAAGTCACATAAAACATCTATTAATATAAGCATGTACATATTTGAATGTAACAGGCAGATATATAGATAAACTATTTAATGGGTATGTACAAGATAAACAAACACAACAGTTACAAAAGAGTAGAAGTAGCAGGGGTGTAACTTTTTCCCTAAATGGAGTCTCTGTGGTGAAGGTATATTACAATTACATAGATAGAGGAAACTTTCTTATTTACTATAAAAGGGAGTGGAGAATATCAGGATACATAAAATGTAAAAAGGAAATCAAGCATGTGATACTTCATGTAGTTGAAAAGAATTGAAATGAGAAAACCCTTATAAAAGTCAATATTCTTACAATGTACTTACACATTCAAGATAAGCATATTATTACTAACCATCAGTTAATATTACTCCCAAGAATGCTGCAGATGAGTGTCATTTACTAAAGACATACTATGCAGAGATGTGTCCGAAAGACATTGGCCCACTTAACATCCCAGTCCTCCTGGCAGGTCATTAACTCATTCCTCTCTATACAGTGAGACACCAAAGGCACACAGAGGCTAGGATACCCAGGAGTCAGTTAGGTTGAGTGGATAAACATTCAAAAGGGTTTTCCTCAACCCCTCAGAATAAACTACTTCTGAGAAGTACAGAGACGACTCAAGAGCAAAGAAAAGCGTGATCTCAAGAAAGTGTCTGAGCCAGCCTCACGACTTGTCTTGGCCTTGATGTCATTTGTGAAGACTTACTGCCTGTAAACAGTTGTGAACCTAGCTGGCAGTTATGAAGCTGGACACGATAGCCTTGGGGAATTAGTCCTAGGACAAAGCCTGCCACTGATGACAAAGAGGCTCCTGTAGACACTACTCAGTGTTTGGAAATCTGTCCTGGATGGCAAGCAGTGAGGGGTGTAAGACAGATACAGTTGTGGTATACTATGATAATTGTGCTTTATTAACACTATTTTACATATACTATCATGGTACAAATTTTATTCAGTTTTAAAAGACAAAGCATTGAGTACTCACTTCTAGTTCTTGGGAAACAGCCTACAGGACTTATTTTAAACTCTACTCATTTGTGTTTTCTTTTGTTTTTACAGGGAGCACAAAAGCTTATTCAGCTTCTCTCTGCTTTATGTGGTCTAATGTTTGCTGCCATGCTGATAGAGAGAAAAGAGGTCACCGCAAGAGGATGACATTAATAACTTAATGAGGCCAAATTAATGATAATTTAGTTCGGTCTATATTTATTTCATCAATAGTACATGTTTCAGGTTGAAAATATAATTTTATTCCACTATGCCTTACCTATTAATAATAAACTATGTTATAAGAGAGTGGTATTCATTAGATTCTGCAGATAATAAATTAGAAAATTATATTATGACTTCTAGTCTTTGTTAATTAGTTTCTTTTTTCAGTCTGTAACAAATCTATACTTAATAGTAAACAAGTAAAAGCCATTCTTCAAACAAGGTTTAGTAGCTTTAATTCTTGCTCTGTGTGTGTGTGTGTGTGTGTGTGTGTGTGTATGATATTATGACTAGTGTTTACACTACTTAGAACAGACACCAACCTGAAGTGTTTTGCTAGCTACTTTGCAGAACATCATGTGGATTTTCTCTTCTCATGTACTTACCATTACTTTGTTCACATACTGATCCCTCTGCAGAAGTTAAATGACTTCTCTGTGCGTATCACACCGGTTATTTAATTAGTGACTACTAAGTGAGTTAATGATAACGAAGTTATCCTCATGCTTACTTACCCTGGCATTGGTCCGTTCCCAGAAAGACTGTAAACCTGACGAGGATTTAGTAGATACTGGAATTTTCTGTAAATTCTACAAATGTGAAAATGTGGAAGGCAGGGACTTTAGTAAAAACCAATAATAATTTTTTCAGAAACATTACATACCTCAGTGTCACAAGCGTGGTTTCTACTTAAAGATATTTATGAATTCATCCTTTATAATATCATATGTATAAAGCTCAAAGAACTAGTGGTCCTCAACAGAAAGGACATAGACATGAAGATAATATAGCTTGGAAGTAAGAAATGATGCTCACACTGCCATAATGCAGCAACTGCTAGTCCTCCATTGAGCATTTTCTTATTAATTAGAATTTAAATAAATATTTTAAAATATTTCAGCATAAAATTCTTAAATATACTCTCTTAATAGATTACTATGAGAAGGATATCTTCTTTCCAGAGATCTTAATAGTGTAATGGACCTAAGTAATAAAGATAAGAATTATCCCATATGGAAAGTAGGATTATATACTTTATAATGTACATTCCTGTAAGTAAATGGTATAAGCTTCGTTGCTGCACATGAACATTTCAGCTCAGAAAGCTGCCAAATTGTTCCAACATGTAAATTTTAAATCCTTTACTTTCTGAAAGAAACCAATCTATTTCCCCCTCTCTAAATCTCCAACAAACAAACAAACCTTTTTACCTTAATTTATGATATTATATAGTGTCTCAAAGACATTAGAGTCATTCTGTTACTTTCCTTTCCACGTCCATGAACAGAAAGTTTAGAACAGTCCTTTGCCTTCTAAGGGAGAGGGGTAGCTCACTCCTGGATATTCCTACCCACTAGTCAGTCACATGGTAATACTCAAACATCTTCACTGTGAGCCCACAGCCCATCTCTTAAGCTTCCCCTTAGACTCCATTCTTGGTGAGATGCTCCTGGTTGACAACATGCCCTTTCACGAATCTACTTTCTACTTCATTCCTCCGGTGAACATCTATTTACGTAACAGCCAATACAGGAGTACTTATTCCGAGATTTCTCAGTTTTCATGGGTGTTTCCTCCTCTGAGCTTCCATAGCAACCATACTTTAAACCTTTCTGTGTTAACATTCTTCATGCGGTTTTGAAAAACGTGTGTTGCCATGCCCCCGTCACTAGACCTTATGTCTTTTACCCTAGTGGTAAAAGGTACTAGTGGAGTTTGGATGTGCCTAGTAGGAGCTGTCTGAAAAAATGATACGTGAAAATTTTCACACCTGTTGGCTATTAAAAGAAACTTTGTATGGATATATAATTCTGTGACATTTTGCAATTTATCCAACATATCAAAGTTTAAAAAAAGAAAAAATTAAAAGGAAATGTCTGTATGGAGTTCTATTGTGAAATCTCTCACAGGAAAATTGTTTACATTCTAAATAGTTATCTTTTAACACATCTTTTCATTTTATTTGCCAAATCTTTTATTCTTTGAGAATTTTACACATCTGTAAAATGAAACATGGTCGTACTCACCCCTCACCTGTTTCCACTCACTGGTTTCATTAGTGAGGACAATATTGCTTTGAGAGCTCCTAAGTATATGCATGTTTCTTTGC
This sequence comes from Peromyscus californicus insignis, assembly GCF_007827085.1. NCBI lineage: Eukaryota > Metazoa > Chordata > Mammalia > Rodentia > Cricetidae > Peromyscus > Peromyscus californicus. Next base: position 8,018,375 of record NW_026294447.1, on the reverse strand, counting down.
CATTTATATGTTGAACTTGACCATTAAACATAAGTAGACGTGGCCTTGAGAGCTTGTTTAGAGTTTCGAACAGAGGCACTTAGTGACTGTTGTGCTCTTCACAACAGAAATGTGAAGGGCATTTCTGCTCTGAGAGGCAAGGTTTTCCTCTTCAGTGTGAGTACAGCCTCAAAAGGAATGAATTCAATGGTAAGGAAAAAGCCAATGTCTCCTAATGAACTAGATCTGCTGACTCAATCCCTGGGATCAGAAAAGAGATCGTCAGCCATGCACCTACCTCCTCCTTCAGGTCCTCTTATTCTTTTGTAAAATTGCCCACTAATTCCATTTGGTACTCCCAATCTGAGCATGGCTATGCAACCATTCACTGGATCCTGTGCAACCTATCAAATATCACAGCCTCAAGAGAATGATGCCCCCCCCACACCCCCAGCAGCTGTCAGCTAACAATAGCTAATTAGGAGAAGTTCTCAGAAGTTCTTCCATCATCCATACCAGAATTTTAGCTGGCTTGATCTTGTCAGGTCTTCTTGTCAGGTCACCCCATTGATAACTAGGGCTAACTCCACTCATCTGGCTCTTTAGGAGGGTGTCTCTTTCTTCCCCTACCATCCCATATTCATTCTTTCTTAGGCTGTGCCCACAGTGAAAGAGGAAAGCCTTGCCTGGTGGAGAACTGGTCTTCAGTCAAGAGTAGAGCAGTAGCTAGGCTTCCCTGTTAGTATCACCAAACAAGCCCTCAAGGTCCCTTACTTTGACATTTAATAGTCAAGGTCACCATAGAAATAACAAAGACATGTGACTAGTATAAGAGCACTCACAGCATCACTGTCCTCACTAACATCCTTATGACTTCAAAGTACTTCTATGTGACTTGCTCTTAAGAAAATATGTATTTACCAATTGGGAGCATGATATTAAGCTAAGGATCATTCTAAATTGTGTAGGGTATCAAACTAAATGTAGAAGAATATAGTTTCCTTTAAAGGCATATTTTATATTTTTTCTACTGTCTTTATTCTTGGTGTCCAACATACAGTTATGTCTAATTCTTTGTGGACAGTATACATTTTGTCTTCAAAATATTCATGATGCTTTTGCTTTCATTTTCTATGTTTTGAGGAGTCTTGTCCAAAATCCCTTACTAATGTTAACATGCTGAGACATTTTCCTTTATCAACTTCATATTTTGTGAAGTCTTCAATGTGATTTGGTTAATTTTTATAACTGGTAAGGGTGAAAAAGCTGGTGCAGCCTTCTGCAGCTGGATGCCGAAGTTTCCCAGTGCTGCTTACTGGAAAGGCTGGCCTTCTCCAATGCACATCCTTGCACCCCTGTCCAAAGCAGATGGCTCTCTAGGCAGAAATTTATTTCTAAACTCTTTATTCTCTTTCGTTGTGCTCTCTGTGTCTAAGCCAGTTCAATGCCAGTTTGAAAATTATGGCTTTGTGGTAGATTTTGAATTCAAGTTGTACAATTCCCCTGGAATTTTTCCCTCAGCTATTTTCTTGTACTTGATTCTCTCTCTCTTTCTTTCTCTTTTCTCTTTCTGCCTGTGAGATGATATAAACTTAAGATTCTAGTCTATAAAGAATATCCTTGGCTCAGGAGGTAGAAAGAGGCATATCTCTGTGAGCTCAAGGCCAGCCTGGTCTACAGAGTGAGTTCCAGGACAGACTTTGAAGCTACACAGAGAAACCCTCTCTCAAAAAAAAAAAAAGAAAAAGAAAAAGAATATCCATGGCATTTTGAAGAGATTATAATGAGCCTATAGAATCATTTGGGTAATATATATATATGCACGTGTGCGTATTATATATATATACATATATATGTGTGTATATATATATATATATATATACACACATATATATGTATGGCACCAAATTGATTGTTCCAACTGATGAAAATGAGAAGACTCCTATGTTTTATTTTGCCAACAGATATTTAATTAAGGCTTTACAAATTTCATTAAGGAAATTTTGCCTTCTGAATTTAAAGTATTTTAGTAACTTACTTGATTTTTGTAGCTATGATGTTGATTGTTGTTGAGAAGGTATTGCACTATTGAGTCAGGTTAGCTTAGAAAAACTCTTACTATGCAACCTGGGCTAAGTTCACAGTCTTAAGTGCCAGGAACACAGACCTGCAGCACAATAGCTGTTTGGCTTTCCTTTCTTGATTTCTATTACAAATAATTCACCATGGACCTGCAGCGACAGTACTAACGCTTTGTGGTGATCTGTATCATCCTTTTAACAGAGATTATGTATAAATGCTCATATTTTTGGAGTTTTCTATGATATAGTGATTTTCTTTTTACTAATGTGGATGTCCTAATTGATTCCTCTTATACGATTGCTTTGCATAGATTTCCAGGACTGCATTCAGTAGTGATGAGGTGGACACGGTTGTCTAATTTCAGACCTCAGAACAGATGCTTTCAGCTTTCCTACATTTCTTGTGATGTTATTAGGGAGGTGTTCAGGAATAACATTGTACTATGCACAAGATCATTTCTTCTATATCAAATTTCTTCACTATTTTTCCATTAAGGGTGTTAAATCTTGTTGTGGAATAATCTTTTTGTACATATGAAGATATATCTTCTCCAAGGCACCTTCTGATTAGTTTAAAAAAGAGTCAAATGGTCAATAGCTAGGCAGGAAGTATAGGTGGGACTTCCAGCACGGAGAGGACTCTGGGAAAAAGAGAGGCAGAGAAGCCAGCCAGACACAGAACAAGTCCGACAAACAGAACGGGATAGCGGTAAAAGCCATATGGTAGAACATAGATTAATAAAAATATGGGTGAATTTAAGTTATAAGAGCTAGTTAGGAACAAGCCTAAGCTATAGGTCAAGCTTCTGTAATTAAAAATAAGTTTCCATGTTGTTATTTGCAAGCTGGAGGCCCAAAGAAAATCTGACTACAAAATATTCTGCCTTTATTGACATGTTAATATAGGTAAAAACATCTCTGCAACACACGGACATAACCCATGGAATAGGAGAAAGTATTCCCCAAATATGCAACTTATAAGGAGCTGATATCAGCATTCATATGAATTTAAAAATTGGAAAAATTCTGATTAATATCAGAAATATAGCGAAATAGACCTTCTCAAAAGAAGACTTATGAATGGCCAATAGGACATATAAAAAAGAAAAACAAAACAACAACAAACCCTTAGGGAAAACAAGTGAAAACCATAATGAAAGATCACCTGACCTCAGCAAGAGTGGCTGGTATTAAAATGACTAAAGACTGGTGAGGATTTGGATAAAAAGCATCCCTCACCTGTAGGTATTAGTGGCATATTTCTTTTTGGAAAGAGTAGAGGCACACTTCCAAATCATAAAGACTGAACTACTGTTTGATCCACTAGTAGACGGTGTATCCAAAGTCGTTAAAATAATGTGTTCAAGAAGCACCTGCACTGCCCTATGGCTCACAGTAGACAAGAACTGGAAACAACCAACATGTCTACCATGTTATGAGCAGATAAAGTGTGTGCGGGACAGACTCACTGTGAATCAACAGCGTGGATGCCTGTTGCTTTGTCATGCCGTGGACAGACCTAGATGCTAAGTGCAATGGGCCATGCAAAGATAGGTAAGTACAGCACGATCACACTTGTGGAATATAAACATGAGGATCTCGGAGGTGAGAGTACATTGTAAGTTATCAAAGGCTGTCATAATTTGGAGAGAAAGCAGCTGTGGAAAGGTTGATAAATGTCACTAAGGTACAGTTACATAGGAGCAAAATGTTCTGATGCGCTATTGCCAAAGCGCTATTAAGTAGCAAAAGATAATGTGCACTTCATTAGGCTAGAAAACTGAATTTTCAGTTTTCACCACAAAGAAACGATAAGCATTTGAGGAGATATGTTTAACCTGATTATAAACAATGTGTTAAAAATACCACAAGACAAACTATTAATATTTACCATCTTAATGTTTTAATTAGTTCTGAAATAAATTGAATTACAAAGGCACATGTAATATATTAAGCTTGTCAGAAAAAGTAATTTTGTATTATTATTTAATTTCTATTTTCATGACTGAAGTAACTGATCTCTTCAATGAAATATTGTAGAACTTAAAAGTTTTGAGTGGTTATTAAGTTATCTATTTGCCAGAGTAGAACATAGCTACATGCTTTGAAAAAGGAAAAGTTTATAATATTTTATTGGAAGACAAAAGAACAAGCTTCATTTAATCAGAGGAACTAAAAAGTTCAATGACAGCAGAAAAATTAATTTTCAAAACCCTATTAATGGGATGGAAATCTTTCTAATTTGTTGTAAACAACAATGGACTCTGATCTACCGTCATAACGTTTGCTTTTACCTGTTTTCATACATGAGATTAAAAATGATAAACCAGGAGAGTTAAGGCAGATATAGCTGACTTTGTGATTCCCATCTATATTAGAACACACTCTTTAGTGGTTTGCTTTTCATATTTGGTTACATACTATGGCTTAATTATTAATCCATTACAAAAGAAAAATTTAGTATTTTCGATTAGAATAAATACTGAGATGCCTGACATTGTAGTTTGTTTTTATTTGTATTAGATATACTGTGCTTCACCTAGAAACACAGTATCATGAACTCTAAAATGTATGCAGAAAATTACCATAATATATTTTGCCTGGTAGTTGCATATAATTTCTGTTCCTTGGTAAGGGCTGTGATTCACCTAGGGTCCACCTGTTGATCACTTAGAAAACCAATTTCCACTCAACACTGTTTATGAATCCTTGTCATATACCAAGGTCTTTGCTAAGAGGCAAGGGTCATACGTGGGGTAGAGAAAAATGAAGATTCATGAACTCTGATAGTTAAAATGCTTACAAAAGGCCATTATATGAAATTTTCAAATATAAAAAAGAAGTAATTGATATCAATCTGTTATGTATAGGTGTTAGCTAGCATCACTCGAATTATTACCCATTGAGAAGTAGTGTTGTTTACATCATGAATGTAGTTTATCTTTTGACTTCTATGATATAGAAAAAGGGGCACAACTTTTAAAACATACCGTTCTCCTTGCTTTCCACCACTTTTGGGATTGACAAAAACTAGAAGTGGATGTGTGCCAGGAACAGGAGTGATCTAGAAGGAAAAGGGGGAAATTATTAGTATGTGCTATAAGAAGAGGACGCCTGCGAATTCTTATGAAAAACACACTCAGACATGAGCCTTTCTTTAAAGTGTGTCTGCAGCCTCCAGAATAACAGGCAAGAGATGAAAAAAGAACAGCTACAATTTGTGGAACATTCCGTAAACTAGCAACAATAAGTCAGTTTAAGGGGATCGAAGAAACCTGTTACATATACATATAGAAAAGCTTCTTTTTGCACAATGCCTCTAACTCAGAGCTGATATTCTATGTGGAATCCATCTCCCTTTGGGGGCCTCTTTCAGATCTAGTACTTCAGTTCACATCATCTCGCCTCAACACTTTTTTTTCTTTGTTTTGAAAACAGAGTCCCATTGAGCACTGACTGTTTGCTAAGCAGCAGTCTCCTAACTTCTACTCTCCTCCTGTAAATGGTGTGGGCAAGGATCTCTCACTGTGCTGCTTCCATCACTATTTATTCTGCTATGGATCAAGAAGGCTTCCTGGTGGAATTTTAATTTAGCAAGAAGTGAACAATCACTCTATAAGCAAGTGAATGGACAAATTTGGACCCTGCAGAGAAGTGGGCCAGGAAGGAATACAATACTGGTATTGTGACAGTGCGATGATAACATTGGATCATTGTAGGTAGAGTGGAAAAGAAATCTTGTATCTGATTTCACTGTTATTAGGTAGACACCAATAAATGTATACTGGGTAGGAACACCATTATTCAAAGACTGTTGATATCATGTTTAAATGAAGCTTTGAACAAAAATTAAAACTATTTTAGCAAAAAAAATTATGAAACCAATAGGACACATTAAATATTAAGTTAGGAAGTAGATTAGGTTATCTTTGATGTGGTGTTTTTTTCTCCTCTAGAGATGATCCTTAAATATTTAATGTGAAAATTGAAAGCAATCATTTCATTACATCATGCCCTTTCTTGCTGTCTGCTCTAATGATATCAGTTTAAATATTCCTTCCTCCAAATCTTAAGTGAAATGGCATCTTTGTAATGAGTGTGGGCAAGGAAGAAATGTTATAATCTTCACATAGGCTAAATGTGAATGATGGATGGGATAGTCTTCATTTTTCTACTGTAAACCAACTCATTCTAAAGTTAGGCATTGTATCTATCTGTGTTTTACTTTCCCTAATAAAGAAAATGAAGTTCCTTCTGTCCTATTTTACCTCTAACCAGGTCATCAAGGACAGGAGAGCTGTAGGGTCTGTAGTTACTTCCTGTTCCTCCCTGTAACAAATGTGCTCAGTTAATGTGAATGAAGTGTCCACTATCATAAAGCCTTGGTCCTGATGGCATGAAATAGATGTCAGTTTTACCCATAAAAAACCACAATGAGGTAACATCAAAACATAAAACCTCTATCTGAAGACTGGCATACAAATTCCTTTACATTCCTTCATATTGCAAAACTGGAACCCTTAAATTTATCCTATGCAAAAAAGGAATGATAACATATGTTCATTTTATTTTATTTTTAAGCTTAATTTGAATTGTTATTCATTGGCTTTAAACATGAGCACTTCAAAATAATACTGTGTGTGTATGTGTGAATATGTATGTATACATATCTGTGTGCATTTGTTGGTGTATGAGCATATGTGTGTGAGTGTGTTTATATGTTTATGTGTGTGTAGGTTAAATGTCTTCTTCAAGAACTTCTCTATCTTATTTTTTGAGACTGAATCTCTCAGTGTCTGTAGTTCATTGACCATTAAGATCTGGATCCTTCTTGTCTCTGAACCCACAGTGTTCATATTACAACAGTAAAGTGCTGCTCTTGGGTGTTCTAGATGGGTACTGGGGAACTGAACTCAGGTCCTTCTTCTTGTATGGCAACTTCTTTCCTGACTGAGCCATCTCCATAGCTCATATACTAGGTTTTGAACAAAGTAATAAAAATTCAAATATCTATCATAATGACTTTTTCCTTTCCTAACCTCTTACATGGTTAATTATTATATCATTTTATATTTAAAATTCACTCTTGGTCAGAATTCTCTTGAAACATTTTGAAACGCTTTTCTAAAATAGCTATTGAGATATTCATAAGTGTCATTATAAATTATAACAAAGATCGCTAAAAATTTAGTTCCAAATTTACAAACTTTTATGAACTAAGAAATACATCACAGAACATATCATAAAATCAATGGTGTTCTGCAGAATAACACAAAGTTTTATATATATATATATATATATATATATATATATATACACTCTAGTTAGATGGATAAGTCAATAAAATGACTTAGAGAAATGTCAGAGAACTTGAAGAATTTAGAATGATGTTGTTTCACATTCAAGAAAGTCAATTGTCCAAGATGGAACTAGAGAAGGAGTAAGGTTGGCTGCAGTACGTCTCTCCACAACACTGTGCTTATAAAATATGACAATGTCTAAGACATCTGGGTATCCCACCAGTCAGGGTGGAGCTGGGCTCCTTCGGTAGAGGCTGACTAACCCACCTAACCCCTCGTTTCTCTCCAGTCTGCACCGACAGGGAAGAAGCAGTGGCTGTGAGGCTCAGGTGTGGAGGCAACACAGAATGTCTGTCAGACCAGAAATGTTATTCCAGGCAAGTCTGGCATCCTTTTCTATGCTCAGAGAAAAAGCTTTAAATTTGTGATAACCTTTGCTTCTATAAAAAGAAGGCCTATCTGCTTGAGTAAATGTGGGTGCTAAGTAGACAGAAGTCTTAGGTTTGAGAGCCAAAGACCTGCAATGCTGTCTAGCCTCTGTCAAGTTTGACAAGTTAAGACGTTTTCTGCTCTGAGAAAAGGAATGGGAAGAATAGCGCTGAGTGATCTCCCTTGCACTGTTTCCATCTTGGTAGCTTCTGGTGCTTGCAGAACCCGAGTGTGCCCATACGCACGTGTGTACAAATATAGATGAATGTTTAAGACATTGAGCTTCCAATGACTTGTCAGGTAAGAGAATAAATAACAAGTCGAAAAACATGCTCATGTGTCATCTGGTGAAGTACACTGGCAGTCGCTAGGATGGCATTCCCCTGTTCCCATTTCTCCCAGCACACAGAAAGAACATGTGCATACACAATGAGCTGCTTGCTGCCTCTAAACCCAAAGAAGACACCTCAAAATCAATAAGTTTGCCTGTGCCATGCTCTTGGACACCTCAAACCTTGATCTGTGTGAGAAGAAAAGTCTCAACGTAAGCCATATCTGTGGCATTTTGTCATTGCAGACCCAGGATCCAAATACAAGATGGCTGGAGCATGTGCTCTCTAAAGGAAGAAGAGAATCAACCCCTCTCCTTCCTACCCAGACTGGGACTTGGAAATTGAGAGGACCTAAAGGTGACTTCGGAGATGCCACAGACTGAGCACTACTGCTGATGAAAATGTGGAGCTGTTCCTACACCCTACCCCTGCACTCCAAGTAAGTGAGACAAAAATAGTGATGGTGATCTTGGCTACTCCACTGCCTTGTGGTTCATTCTTTTGTAATTTCTTATATGCTAGATAACCTAAAGGAAAGCAAGACCCATGAGGGCTCAGCACAAAATACATATGGAATCAGGCACAATGAAACACTTCATTGTTTATCAAACATACTAATACACCTACTCCCTCAGAAAAAGAAATTTAAAACTTGATAGCAAAACCATGCAAAAACCTCTTTTTTATCTTACATTATGCCACCCTCAGTTAGGATAATGGGAATACTCATTTTCATAACTTAAATTATCTCCGATAAAGGAAAACATGAATCATTAGATGTGGTACTTCACCTATTAATTCATTCAAAATCTGCATCCTGATTTCCAGAGAGATCTGTCCAGTGAAATTATGTTCTTCCCATCACAGAACTCAGTCTAGAGCAACTGATTTGTATTATAATGTAAATCATATGTACTGATGAAGTGAACATCAACACTTGGCTTGGCTTCTACAACTTGGCATGACATATAGATATAGATATAGATATAGATATAGATATAGATATAGATATAGATATAGATATAGATATAGATATAGATGAATAAAGTTTTATGGAAACATCGCACAATTGTTTTAAAATTTTTTAAGTTTTTTAAATTCTTATAACAATTTCATATTCACAAACATGTTTCAAGAACTATAAAAAGAGCTTTTACACCAAACCACCTAAAAATGTATTGCTAAAATTGTACTTTATTTCTTTTTTATCATTGCCTACCCAAAGAAATGTTCTCTTGCACTGATTCAATCCAGTCATTAAACTCAGAAGTTAATGTACTTCTGGGTTAGTATGTATGTTTTCCTTTCCTCTCCTGATTTCTTCCCTCTCTCCTTAGCTCTATTCCCCCTCACTCATTGCCACGTTTACATCCCTTATTTTCTTTACTTTGAGATAAGTTCTGGTCTCAAAATCACTATTTAGCAGAGGATGAGTGAACTTGATTCTCCTGTATCAGGGATTACAGGCACACACCACCATTACATTTTATCAGTACTGGGTATCCAAGCCAGAGCTTCCTGGACATCAGCTGAGCACTCTACTAACTGAATCTCATCCTCAGCCCTGGAGTAGTTTCCTTTGCCTAAAGTATATTGTTAAGATAATTTGTAAAATAAGGACCTAAGGGCTCCACAACAGGCATGCATCAATGTTATTTATACTCGTTTACTTTCTTACATCTAATCTATCCTTTACCAAGGAACTTTTTTGAGGTTATAATATAATTGCATTATTTCACCCTTCCCTTTCCTTCCTTCAAACTCTCCCATATATCCCTCCTTTCTCCCTTTCAAATTCATGGCCTCTTTATTTTAACTGTTATCATAAGCATTAATGTACATGTGTATACATACATATCCTCAACACAACCTGCTCAGTCTGTTTAATGTTACTTGTATGTATATTTTCAGAACTCACCATTTTGTATTGGAATGCCAACTGGTGCGCTCTTCCCTAGGGAAGATTATTTCTCACAATGTCAGCCTCCCTTAGTTTCCCAAAGATTTTGTGTAGGGTTGAGGCCCCCTGGGCCTTCTGCCATCCATTTTGGCATGTCTACTTTTATTGTTCTTGCTCAGCTCATGTTTTAGACTATCATTTTGGTGAGTCTTTATGAGTGTAGCTTCTGCAATTAGAAGGGGACACAATCTTACAGCAAACTCCTTAATCCTCTTGCTTTTAAACTCTTTTGACACCTTTTCAGCAATGTTCCCTGAACCTTAGGTGTGGGAATGTTTTGTAGATATGTCAGTGAGGACTGGGATCCACAACTCTGCCTTTTGATTGGTTGTGTTTTTCTGTACTGTGCATTGCAAAGAGGAGTTTCCTTGGTGATGGAGGAGGGCTGTGTGTGTCTGTGACTACAAGCACAAATGCTTAGGTTGTTATTATGAATTATGCTGGTTAAGAAAGGTGGGGGTTGTAGGTTCTCCCTCAAGATCCATGACATCACCAGAAAAGAGGAGTGGGCTAGTTTTCCAATGTCAGGAATGGTTTCCCTCAAGTTGAGTGGGTCTTAAGTCCCATTACTGTTAAAAATCATTGTTATGAAAACATTTTGAAATAAAGTAAAAACAAGTATGTTATTTGAAAACTCATTCATTGATGCTAAAATACAAGTACATTTTGTTGAGATTACAACACAAAAGAAACAACCATCAAAAATTGACCTTTTTCCCTAAACTATGAATACTTGAAGGCACATATTCCCATTGCATACAAGATCATTGTAGAGTAGAACAACATGTGAAAACGATGAAAGCCACATTTGGGTATTCTCTCAGTTGTCCATCACTCAACCTCTGTGCTTGAAATGTCTGAGACACACTGAGTCTTCTCAAAGTAGTGAAAAACCATGAATAAAGAGATTGTTAATATTGGATTCTCCTCTATGCTGCACAGATTTCATCATTTTAAGTCTCCCTTATTCTTATATAGGGGCAGTCTAGTACAGTAAATTTAAAGAGTGGGATTCTGGAGTTAAGCTGGTTGTGGATCCAATGCAGCACCTCCCTCCATAGGCTCCTGCCTTCAGTAATCTCATCTTATTTGATCATTCTGAGTACCATGAGGACATGCTTTACTTCCAAATCCATACTCATTCTTTCCCCTGAACTGCAGATTTACGTGTCTGTATGACTACTCGGTGGAGGTAAGTTCTTTGGCATTAGGAATTTCTTCTCCAACCACAGTCACCCAAGCTCTTCAGCTTCTCAGTTGACATCAACTCTGCCACTTTAGTCACTGCCAGTTCCATACAAGCATGCCATTTAGTCCTTGTTTTATCAGTTTGCTTCTGTTCTCAAAACATTTCTCTACCTACAAAACTCTATGGTGAGCCTTTAATCCTATAACCTTTAACTGCCCATGGTAGTTATGCACTGGCCAACCAATTTTCTAATAAACCAATCTTAACAAGAATGAGACCTTTAAAATATACTGCGAAACATATTCTTTTTCTGTTCACAACAAAAGTCAAAGTGCTCATAAAAGCTTTCCAGAACTTAGAACATCTAGTACTTATTAATTCTCTAAAGTACCCTCTACAACTTTCTGTGTGGACTGTCTCTCTCTAGCCTTAAAGTCCTTGCTGTACCTAAAGCTTAGGAGGCATACTCTTAACAGTGCTTAGAGTTACACATTGCCCATAAATCCAAATGGCTAATGATCTTGTCAGTTTGAATCAGTTACCCATGTATTACATTCTAGGCTGTCTCTTTAACTATACACACCCCCAACTTTTTGCCTGTATTTGTCTTGCTCAGCTCTGTGTCTTGTGTATTGTTTATAACATAACATATGTGTGGTGAGGTGAACTCAGTTGAAAAGTTGTGGTTCTTTTTTTTCCCCAAGATAGAGTTTCTGTGTGTAGTCCTGGCTGTCCTGGAACTCACTCTATAAACCAGGCTGACCTTGAACTCAGAGATCTGCCTGCCTCTGCCTCCTGAATGCTGGGATTTTAAAGGCATGTGCCACCACTGCCCTGTGCCCTGCTGAAAAGTTGTAGTTCTTAAAAACTATAGACCAATAACTTTGCACAGAAACGTGAAGTTAGAATGACTATAAAGAACTAATTAGAAATGAGTCAATAAGATTAAGGCATTATACACACTGATCAAGGAAATGAACTGACTTGTATACATACTAAGTAGTTGTCATAGTGCGTGTGTTTATGTTCAGTTTATTGGTGATTATAAAACACCAAGTTTTACTGGATAACAGGGTAAATGAATTGTGTGGAAGAACACATCAGTTTGGATTTAGATATTAAGTATTAACATCACTTTGTCATAGATTTGAAGCCTTACAAGCTGGATTCTTTCATTCTCTAATGATGTTTTGATTCAGAAATTTTACATAATATTTATGATCAAGAAAAACATCTCATAATAAAGTTTAACCAATTATTGTTTTTTTCCTTGTTTGTTCACATAGGATTACCCTCATTATTACTGAAGTTCTCGTATGTTAAAAACTGACATTTCCATTACATTTGATATTGTGTTTGAAGTGTAAACCTATGGTGTCGCTGTGACAAAGACAGAGTGCCAGGCCACTGCTATCTGAAGTCCCCTAGGACTTGGGTTAATTAATGAGACTCATCCTAGGGTTATGCATGATCTATTACTTCCTCTAATTAGAAATAATAATCCTGATCATTATACTGGTTAGCTGAAAAGGAGGAAGATGAATGTGCCTAACTATGATTAATCTTCTTTAAGCAGTGTAGACCTCTCCTGTCAATGAGTTATATGCAAACTGGGCTGCAACTCAAGGCTTTTCCATGACATAAACCTTTTAAGCCTAACAGAAAATTAATTTATTTTGGTATATATTTTTACATTACCTCAAAAAACAATAATTGTATTGTTTCAAAAATGATATGCAGCCATAATATATTTTCTGTTTTCCATAAAATAATTAAGGGATTTTTTCCCATTTTTCCATTATCTTCAATGCTATGTGAGTTCCCACATCCAAGATGAACTCAATTATTTAAAGGATAATACACCAATTTAAACTCAAAAAATTTTGAAACTCACACTTTTATTTCCTACTGTTTTGTCTGAATTGACGTCCGCATTTGCCAACTGACAACTTTAGCTAATAATTTCACATGTCAACATTGTTATGAAAATTTATTATTGTCATAGAACCACAAGTGTAAAAAATGTTGATCATCTGTATTTTAATATGACTATCCCTGTCTGTAGAAGGTTAAATATTTCAGCGTTGTCTCTAATAAATATTAAAATGTAACTTATATTACTGCATCATATAAAACCTTTATGGTACTCTGCACATACCTTTCCATTCTTGCTTTAAACTGAGAATGTTCAAATTTGACTACTTAATCTTAGGAAACAGAGAGCACAGACGTTGCTGTTCTAGTTAACAGTTGCTGTCTTAGACTGTGACACAACACACAATGGCACAATAGAAGAGAGTGCTCCTAAGCTTGGCACTGACACACGTCTGGATTTGGTGAATAAGATAAAAGATGTTGGAGGAGTAAAACACAGGATGTCAGCCAAGGTATTCCTCAGTAAGACTTGGCTCTATCACTGACTATTGGCAGGGACATGGGGAAATTGTTAAGTTCAGAGAATCAAAACAATGGATTTTAAAATGGTAATTAGATACATAATGACACCAAGCTCATGTTAGTTGAGAGGATTATCAAACAGATTTAAACTATGCAAAATTTATGTAGAATAGTGCCATAGTTCTTGTCTTCTGGTAAACATTAGTAAATGATCTATGCTTGCTTTTCATGATGAGAAATATGTACCTAAGCATGTGCTTAATGCACTTAAATTTACAAATTGAGCTTTTAGGCAGTAATCCAGAGTGATTAACAATTTAAACTTATCAGTCTTTATAATTTTTGTTTTAAATTTAAGTGTTGATGGTGCTTGGCCAAAATCTATGGGATCACACAGTAAAATTTTTGCTATCAAAATTGTGGACAGATTTCAAATTTGAGATGAGTCACATGTGATATTGTTAAACACATGGATATGATTTCCAAAAATGATGCTCAGACATAGTATTTCATAATTGAATTTTATATACATGAATATAATAACTTTTGTTCAAAATTTCTTTTTACATTTACATTTAATTACTCAGGAAAGAGTTTCTATTTGTCATGTATCTTACTAGATTACAAAAATTATCAATAGGTAAGCAATTATTATTTAAATTGCATGAACTTTTCAACATTTTTATCAAGCAATTATTAGACATATTCTGTTTACTCTTAACTGTGCTACTTATGGGATAGGAAGCATGCGATACCTAGTAAAACAAATAAAATAACAACTAAAAAAGATGAAATCATTAATTAAATCTGATTAAAATTATATGTATTAGAATCACCATGTGTTGTATGTAAATGTGTGCCACAGTCATCCATGTGGTTGGCAGTTGCTAAGAAGTTTGAAACTTCAAATACACTAAGAAGAAAAGAATATACAATTCATAGAAACATATAGGTGAAAAAATGAAGTAATCATACAATTCTAAAGACTAAAACGATGTTTTTTACTTTAACAAATACTTATTTTTATTAACATTGGCAAATTAGTTAAATAGATTTATTGCACAAAATATTTTATAATGTGGGTGGATAGGATGGGTTTTTTTATGTCGGGGGACATAGTTATAATTAACAGATTTATAAAAAAAATTTCAACCACTTCTCTTTGTCTAAACTAGAAACATGTATGATGTTTGAGTTTAATTTAAAAATGTAGAAATATGGATATATTCACTTAATACCTCATTTTTATTATTTTATTTAAAAGAAAATTGTTTTCACAGAATGCATGTTTTTTCTTTCCTAAAGGCATAATTTCACAATCAATAAACTCTTCAAAATTAGACCTATACAAAGCTTGTGCATGTGTGTGTACATATGCATGTATGTATGTGTGTGTGTATTTATAAGTGGATTGAGACAGATAATAGGTGTAAATAACACATGTGCACATAATAAGTTATATATTAGTTCTGACTTTCAGATTCACAGAAGATTTTTTGCCAATTTTATTTTAAATGGAGATAACATTATGAATGATTAATCTACCCAGAATGTCATTCTGTCAATCAAGTATAAGACTGACATTTTGATAAATTAGTAATGATCGTTCTGAAGAAGTCTACTGAGATAATATAAATGATGAGAGAATGTGTTGATAACCGAACATATGCCCTTCTCAGAATATGAAAGTAACAAATATGAATGCTACTGTAGTTTGGACTCTGGAAAGGCTTACCTGCAAACCTTGCCCATCCATAGTAACAGAATTAGCTCTTTGCATTTTGTTCTTATCTGTCACTTTATTGGGCTGCTGCGAGCTGCCTTTTTCCTTTTTAGCTGTTGACTGTCTCTCCTGTGAAAAAGAAAAACATATATAAAATATATTTGACAAATTATATTAAAAATTAAGAGGCAGAAATGGTTTGTTAAGGGAGTCTTTTGAAAGACCTCCATGATCATAAACTTGGGCCAAATAGCTAATCTAGAATGTGTTTTGAAAAATACAAAAGCTTTTTTTTCAACCAAATCAATATATTTTATACCAACATGATCAAAATATTCTACCAGTTAAAAAAAACATGGGGACAAAACTGAAATTGTAATGCTGGAGGCACCCATTATTAAAGGTATGTAAGAACTATTAAAATTTATTACTTTCATTACCAATCAGATAGGTTACAATTTACATGTTTTGAGATTAAGTACTAAAATTAGTATTTATAAATACATTCAACATTAAAAATGACTTCTAACTGAATGATGAATTTTGAAGCTACTATGTACATTAGAGATTTATGTACTGGGAAATTCAGTTTCTGTTCCTTCTAATTCCATAATGAAATAAACAGAAGAATATGTAAATATGCATATAATGTGTGTGAATATGTATATAGAGTAAGAATTGTTTGCTTCTTTCCTCTCTTCTTATTCTTTTTAAATTAATCATCAATTATTACCTCTACTCAGCTTTTATTCAATTTATCAATAAGCTTCTCACTGATACACTGAATGGTGTTTTCCTCTACCTAAACAACAGCTTGTGACAGAGTGAATGTCTTCCTACTTCTTGAACTCTTGCCTCACTCTGCTCTGAGGATATTGCTCCTCCTCATGTCTCTTGAAATACTTCACTATGTGCTGTCTCAGTCTCTTTTGCTTACTCTTTGGTCCACTTTGGTATCTGTAGTAAGCCACTGCCTTGACCCAATCATCCTGACAGTACATACTTGCTTCCAAGGTAACTTCACCTTCACTTTTATGAAAATGTCTAAATGCATAACTTCAATTCATGTCTCATCCTAAAACTTAGCTCTTATATACAAATGCCCTCTCAGTCTCTCCCTGTATGTACCCAAAACACTTAGCATTCCTTAAACAACTACACACTACCCATCAACGGCTAAAGCAAATATAACATTATCATTTTTTCCCTACATTTTTGAGATAGTCACCTCCTGGACCAACATCCTTTTATCTTTCCTTCCCATAGTCAATACTCTGCAATCTGACACACCCCCTTTTGCTCTATCCAGCTGCCTTTGGCATCCTCATTGTCCCTTGAGGACAGCAATCACCCTTCTAATTCAGAACTTCTGGAACTGTTCTTCACTCTGTGGAAAACTGGCTCTGGATATTTTGAAAACTTGGTCTCGACATCTAGGTCTCTGGCATGATGATAGAAGGTTTCTCTATTCCTTTAAGCTGTGTTTCAATACCAATTTCATAGTGCTGAGGATTTTACTCAAAGTCTCATATAGAAGAGGATGCTGTCCTACTGATATACACAGACCTTTATCACTGTCTGATAAGTCAAGGTAAACAGATAAAGAATTGAGTGGCAACTAAGGTTAAACACTAAAATTTCTAAAGTTCATTAAACATTGCATTTAGAATTCTTGGGTAATATCCGGTTTCAATAAGAAACAATCTGCTAATTGATAAGTAATGTCTGGCCATGGACATTTTACTGGTTTAGTGCCCATGTACTTCTAGTCACTTCCTTGCATGCATGTTGTATTAGCTCTAGATACTTGTTAATGTGGGGTTTTACTTTCTGTAATTTGGAAGGACATTCTTACATAGAAATATTCTTTTTAAATACATAAATAAATGCTGTAGAGTAAAAAATTATGAAACATTAAAAAAACTTAAAATTCAAAATTCAGTTTTCAGCTGATGGAATTTTATTTTTGAGATCTAATTACAAGAAAAGTGATTTATGAAGCAATATCCAAAATCTTCAGTAGATTGGGAGGTGATGACTTGTGTTAGAGCACTTGCCTAGCTTCTCAAAGACCACACTACAAAAAAACTACATGCTATTTTTTGTGTATTTCCATGTATTATTTACCAAATAGTAAAATGGTAAGCATTCATTTAAAAAAAATATACCAAGAAAAACAAGGGTATTTCTTGGTTTTGGGAGAAATGTTATAGTTAGATGAATTTGGGAAAGTAATCAAGACTGTAAGTAAAAAGTCAGGAGAATGGAATCATTTAATTTCCCCCAATGTTTGCTTATTATAATACTCCTCTGTGTAACATCTGTTTCCAACCTGTCTAGGAGTTCTCTGACATATTTGTGGTATTTGATGTATGCGACGTAAGTTAACAAAGACGGTAGTTAGACATGGGGTCTTACATCCACTTGGAAAACCCTTACTCGTTTGCTTGTCCCATGAGGGCCAAGGAGGGGAAACACATCCTTGAAAAACTCTACCCAGACTGCTTTACCTGCCAGTCTAACAGTGCATTAACCTTGCCTGGCAAACTCCATCATGATACTAAGAAAGTGAATTTCCAATGTTAAAACTACTCAGTTTCAGGAAGAGCTTCCCACATTTTTCCCTAACATCACACAGGAAAACGCTGTGAGAACAAGAGCAGGCTGGCCTTGGCTTTTAACCTGCATTTTCATTTGTTCAACTTTCTGAGTTGTAAACCACAAGTTAAGACAAGTTTCCTTCTGCCAGATAAATTGTCCTAGATGAAAAAGAGTGGGGAAATTATTGCTTTAGTCAATAGAAATTATTCAGACACTGAAAAGAACTACTCTAAAAGACCAAGAAAGAATATAGAAAATTTAACCACAACGTAGAAAATACAGTTATTGATATTTGAGCATTTTCAAATATCAACTACTTGTGTTTGTATGCAGATATTTTAAACACAGAATTCAATGTTTTGTGATTCTCTGACTCTACCAGTCATGCAACAGATTTTAACGGGGGAATGCATTGTATTCGAATTCCAGGAGAATAATCATCATAATAAACAGAGCAGAAAAGCCAGGCACCATTCACAGAAAACAGAATGATGGAATAAACGAAATAAAAAGACTTCGTTTTAAATACATGCTTTACAAACAAGATTTCTGTCCCATGCTGATTCTAAGAGCGTAGTGTTTGTACATTGGTGGAAACTGCTCCTTCAAAAGAGATGTTCAGGACAATACTTAAGCCTGCTGCTATCGATCACTGGATAACTATGAGCAGCAAGTGATGATTACCTCCAGCGCGGGAGTTACTCCTTTCTGCGCGATCTCAGCATGAGAAACAGGCAGCCGCAGAGCACTTGGCTTCATACAAAGCCACAAAGAACGGCGCTCTGTGGTTAGCAGCAGCCATCACTTGGATCCCAGAACTTGCCACAGCACGAGTGGTCTGTACGGGCTTATAGCCCTTCCTGAGACTGGAGCAGGCCACAGGAACCACCCAGCAATGCTGTGATCTTAACCCATCATTTCATTTGCGTGTTTATGGTATTTAAGGACTTTTTTCCATACATCAGGGCTCACAAATTTAACAGCTTTGAGACACAAATCAGCTCTAAAAAACTGCTCCACAGCTATACCTGCCGTTGGGAGGAAACTGCTCTACAGTTTAAATATTTTACTGGCGAGATTTACCTCAAGAAAGCCAAAGCCTCGAAATTTATTGGGGATCCTAGGTAATTAGAGTAAAATTTAGTTGTTGGCCAGAAATCTTAATTAAAATTAATTATAAAAGTTAAGCACAAATAAAAGGAATGGCATAAAATCTAATGATATCTGTTTCTTATTTCTTATTAAATTCTTAATTTTAGGTTTATTTCTTTAATTTTATTTTATATATGATTTGCCTGCATATATGTCTGTGTACCACGTGTACGCCTTGGAGGTCAGAGGAGGGTGTCAGAAAAGGGTGTGAGATCCCATGGAACTAGTGCAATAGAGGGTTGTGAGCTGCCGTGTGGACACTGGCAATGGAACCTGCGCCCTCTGCAAGAGGAGCAGGTGCTTTTAACCAAACACCTAACTGTTTTCCCAGCCCCCACTTCTCAATCTAAATGAGCATTTACTTAAATTAAAGTAACTCTGGACAAAGGCATTTGCATTGCGTTTAGACCCAGTTCCAGACCTTGTTGCTTATCATTGTGCAAGGTTAGGCACGTTATTTCCCACTGCAAAGTCACCTTAAAAGCAGGAGGATTTCTGCCAGGATAAACAGAGAAAATGGAGGAACTGGTACTAGTACTAAATAACAATTCAGTAAGTGGCGGTAATTTGAAAGAATGAGGAAAGCCTTACTACATATTGTCTCTGAGTTCATCCCGTGCTGCTGAGGCTGTGCTCAGTTATACTCCTGGTGCTTCCGTTGCTTACTAAGGCCTCCTAACTTGGAAAATTGCTGTTCTGATATTGTGTATCCCTGGGGAGAGAGGGTACCACAAATCAAAAGAAACTGCAGCCTAGTTTAAAGTAGCTCTAGGTGGTACTCATGCCCTAAACGTGAAGGCATGCTTTATGGTGTGAACTCGATGTGATGACTTTATATATCTCACACAAGGTTCGTATACCCCCAGATAACTTCAAAGATGGATATATAGTACAGTGTTTCCATTAAAAAAAATCCTAAGTGGAAAGAAGAAACTTAAAGAACAGGAGCACTTATGTCTAAGTAATTGAATTTTTACTTTATTCTAACATATGACCGCACAATCACAAAATAACACCATGGTATGTATAACTGAAAATCAGCTTGACGAGCTTGCTCATCCTGTGGCACGCATGCTGCCTTCTGCCTACAGCCTTCCATCTAAAGAATCTTAAAGACGGGAGACAGAGCTCATGGACGCTTACCCTCATTGGCTCTGTTAACTAAGTTCAAAGTTCAACATAGCGACTCCCGCGGCATTCTCAAAAAGTTCTGCCAGTTTTAAGTAAACTTTCTTTTTTTTTTTTTTTTTTTTTTTTTTTTTTTTTTTTTGGTTTTTCGAGACAGGGTTTCTCTGTGTAGCTTTGCGCCTCTCCTGGAACTCACTTTGGAGACCAGGCTGGCCTCGAACTCACAGAGATCTGCCTGGCTCTGCCTCCCGAGTGCTGGGATTAAAGGCGTGTGCCACCACCACCCGGCTTAAGTAAACTTTCTTATTTTCTTAAGAGGAGTTAAAGATTTAATTATTATTCACTGTTTCAATTTTAGGACATAAATTGATAGGTTTGTTGCTATAAAAACTAGCTTGAAGGCTATGGATGGAAACAATTTTGAAAACTGTATGTATGGGAGTGGGGGTGTTCCAGTTATATGTAGACACAACTGTGTTGGGGAATGAATAATAAAAATAATGAAACTATCACACAGATGCCTTGAATTTTTGTAATACTTTAAAACAACCATTTAAAAAATGCCATGGGACAAGACTGTGCTATGTTCAAGAAATGCTGTGTGTTGCTCATTAGAAGATGGCCTCATAGGAAAGTCCTAGGTCTTTGTAAGAGGTGTAACCAGTTATTAATGGTTTAAAAGTTAAATGCTTAATATATATGTAATTTCTTCGTGTTCCTTAATATTTTAAATGTATTTTCAGTAACTTGTTAGAAGTCATGCCGTAGAATGGATCTTAAGGATGCAGATGGAGTGAGCATGTGTGCATTCCCTCATGCATATATCCATACCTGGGTCTGAGGATATTATAGAACAAAATGGATGAAAATAAAATATATAGAATAATTTTTGAGGGTTAGGGAAAAACTAAATTTTATAGAGAACATTGTATCTCACTACGAAAATAAAACATACTATAAGGAAGACTTTAAAAAATACAATACATAAAATTTCTGTTTTCTAAAACTGAAATAGCATATCATAATAACAGATACTTTGAATCTTTTCAATCAATTGCCCTGAATCACAGCTTTTGGGAAATATGGGTACCTTTCTAGATGAACCAAACTAGATGATGAATTCTTTAGTTTGTTATCACTTGCTAGACCTACAGGAGGGGCAGGAATAAAGTCAGAGACCTGAAGATGTGAAACCAGTTCTCTCACCCTTCTGAAAGCAATAAATCAACTATTTAAATTGTCTATCACTTTAGCATATAACCTAGCATCTCTGTTCTATATTAAATTGATAGTAATGAAGTCAATTTACTTATAGACACTGTTTCATGTTTCTTTCAGATTAGAAACATCATATTTCAAAAAAAAATCTTCAAGTACATGTTCTAGTGAGTTTCTCATTGAAACTTATGATGATTCTTAGAAGCCTATCCTATAAAAAAAACTACTTGTTGGTGGGAGGGGAGAACAGGTATGGCTTTTACAATTAAACCATTCTCTGATTAAACGTGTTTCTTTGTAGTAGTCATATATTATAAACAATTCATTCTCACGCAGGTAAATTTGATTTTTATGCTAAAAAACAAACAAACAAGCCAACACCCAATTAGCAGTTCTTATAGAGATAATAACTATTGACTGGGATATTATCATAAAACAAAGTTTGGTTTCATTAATTAAATGACAAAACATAAAATTTCATTAAACAGTTAACTAAAAGCTTTGGCAATATTTACAGTTATTTCCAAACAAAAGGCATTTACTTTTGACTTCATAGCACTCTGATGAAGTTGTGAACAAAGCTGCATAATACGTGCTTAGCCACTCTTGAAGTGATGGCTGCTCCTATTCAAAAGTTTCTCAGCACATTATTATCAAGTGCTGTATACTAATGGTCTCAAAGAGTGGAGGTGATTAGAAATTTTTGTCATGTCCTTCCACTGATATTGAGAATTTCATATGTGAATAGAATGTATAGTGCTCATAATCTTTGCAAAGTGACTTTTAATTTTTCTCTAGATATTTTATGAAACATAATTTCTGATAATCCTAATTTTTGTCACAAATATAAATTGAAAATTCTCTAAGACTATCCCATAATTGAAAATACAAAGAATTTTACTTCCAATATCAAAATGTTGACAAATATAAAATTAACATTATTGCATTAATTTTAAAGTGTTAATATCATGTATTATTCAGATTCTTTGAAAATATCCCTTGCACCAATCTAAGATGATCATGACTTTTAGTTGTAACAGTTATAACATTTTTCTTACATACCTCAGGAACTGAAACTCCTCCAGTGGGCATAGTCTGCTGAGAAAGAGAAGTTTATATAAAAGCCGAAAAACCAAAGTTGACAATAAAAACCACACAACACACATCTGTGAGATACATGAATTGGAACCACAGTCTCTTCATGTATTTTTTTTGTTCCCCTGGGTTAAATAAATGGGCATCTTTCCATTAAATAAAGAATGCTCAAAGCAGAATATGTCAGATTGTGAAATAACTTACCCCACAGGATGACTTCATTTTTTCAGACTACACTGATGAACATTCCTGCCAACTACCCAGGCTTCCACTGCCTTTGTGAACACACTTTTATTATGGTGATAATTTTATTAATATCAATTTAATCATTAGCTTAATAATTAAGAATCCTTTCTTTTTTCACTAAAACAGATTTTTTTCGTATGCTATATCCAGATTACAATTTGCCCTCCTCTGCTCCTCCCAATGTCTCCCCACCTCCCCTCCCATTCAAGTCTCCCTACTCTCTGCCTGTCGTAAGGAAACAAACAGACTTCCAGGGAATAATAATAAAACAAAACAAAACAAAAACAAACACATCAGAACAGGACCAAACAATCAAACAGAAGGAAAAGAGCCCAAGAAAAAGCATAAGAAACATATATAGACACAGAGACCCACTCATACACACACCCAGGAATCCCATAAAAACACAAAACCAGAAGCCAGAATACATACACAAAGGGCCTGAAGGGTGAAAAAGTATGTAAACATATTAACAAATAAAAATATTTTAAAAATTTGAAAGTCCTGACACAACATTATGAGACAAGGAACCTCCAGAGATGGCTTTGTTTGTGAAAGAACTCATTCTCAGCTGGCGTAGACCTTCATACAGCAATACCCACAACTTTATATCTTTCTCCTCATCAATACCAACATTCCATTTTCCAGCATGCTCTCATCTCTTCCTCTAGACTGTCCCTTTTGGATGCAGGCAGAACTAACGGTATTTGCTCCTTGCCATAATATGGAAACATTACTATTATTAAATTCCATTACTATTCATAAATCTAGACAATTTATGTATAAATAAATAAGTACCACCTTTTTATTTGAAAGTAGTTTAAAAAGATTAGGTTAAATCAAAAATTTTAGCCTTCATGATAGTATATCTTCCATTATCTACCACTGCCAAGGCTTTCTGAGTCACCTGAGAAATATGTGTGCATATGTGTCTGTGTGTGGGTTCACATGTGTGTAAGAAACAAAGAGAAGATTAACTAATTCCCAAAGCCTACAGTCCTGGCTTCTGTGGAACTTAGTACAGAACACACCAATTTGCAAGGAGAGTTGGCTATCACACACACAAAATACTGAATAAAATTTCCTACTGTTTTCAAACTTGAATTTCTTATGTAAATGCGTACAATTGTATTTCCCCAGATCTAAGCCATGTGAAGGAAGATCCGGATAATGAGATAATGTTTGATTGCCGCCGTGGTGGACTTTAAAAACAACAGACACACAGAATTCTGTTTTACTCTTTTAACCAGTAAAACTCTAGGAAGAGCAGGAAATGAAAAATAAATAATAAATGTATACCCATGTCTAAGACGGGTAAAACCCCAGGCACCCTCAGAGCTATGCACTGAAACAGAAAGAGGAATCTGTTGCAGATGAAACGTGTCTAGGAGAGTTCTAGAAGAAATTACAGCTAGAAGAGATTACAACTCTATTTAGAAGACCCTTCTATGGCATGAGTAGCAAACACTACTGCCACAGATTTCTGATCAAAAATTCATCAAGTTGTAAACAGGAACTTTGGCCAAATATCTCACCGACAGGAAAAAATAAAAAAGTAATTTATGTTATTTTAAAGATAGATTGAGTTTTCACTGAGACATTCTTGATTTTAATAATAATCCTGACTTCCAATCCTCTCAATGTATGGAACAGGTAAGCCAGTGAGTGATGAGCAAAATGTGCTCCTTTCTACCAAAGCCAGTTCAAAGCTCTGTGTCAGCCACATTACCGATCTATCTCCTATTGCTCTTTATCCAGTGTTATGTCATGAGCCGGGGAATTGTGAGACTCTTGAGCAACCAAAGTGAGACCTTCCCAAAGACCCTGGACAGAATCGTAAGAGGTTTCCAACTTAGCAAAGCGCATTCTCCTTTGTCTTGTATGAGGAAGCAAGCTTCTAGCTAACTGAGGTGGCTGTACTTCTATAAATTGTTCAGGATAACAACCAAATACAATGCAAGTGTCCAAAATGACACCCCATTTCTCTAACAGCTTAATAAACAAATGAAAGCAATAAAACCTATGTTTCAGATACTCACACACACTTAAATATGAGCAGGATAACAAGTGATTATATGGAATTGCTGCTAATTTTCTTAGGTATAAGTTTAGTAATTTCATTATGCAGAAAATCATGCTTAATAGTAGAAAGTGCTTGCTGAAATAAGGATTTTGTATCACAATAGATGTGATTTACCATGAAAATATAAATTAATAAGTAATATGGATTATGCATATATAGGTGTACATAGTACATGCTATGTAGTATTTATATGTATAAATGCATTGCATTCATCTGAAATGCATTAAAATGAATCTCTACAGCCTCACATATGAAAAAATACTTATAAATACACAACAAAAATAATAGCAGTGATTGAATATAAGTTCAATATTTCCTAGGATTCACTGTAATGTGTTTGGCAAGCACGGTATAGTTGTGAGAAAATAAATTATGTGCTACATTTCCATTCTTGGTTTTAAAAATACATTAGATTATTTCTTCAGTGGTATTAGAATAAAAAAAATGTATGTTATTCTGGTAAAAGCAATGAAGTTTCTAGGTTTAGAAAAAAGAATGGCTGTACATGGAGAGGAAAGAGATAGCAAGCAATGTTTTCATGGTGACTTAAAGCTCTATTCACCCAAAAAAAGAAATACAGGTGAGTAGGGTGCTGGAAAAGAATAGCAGAGAGAGCTGGGTGTGGGCATGATAAAAGCAAGCTAGTGCCCATGAACCTTCAGACGAGGTGGAGTCGACACAGACAGGTATTGCATTTTTCCCATTGTGCTGATACCATGCCAGTGCCTGATGGTTAAGAAACACACATGTGTAGTGAACCTCACGGGGGTCTGAATGCTACGATCTAAAGTAAAAAAGCCAAAGCTATATATCACATTGTTAAAAACAAACAAACAAAACAAAACCCAATAGTTCAGGCATAAAAGCAAACAAAAGAATTATTGTAAAAGGAACTCAAAACCCCTCTATCACTTTGCTATCACTTGTCTTGAATCAGTAGTTTATGGATACTGATATGGGGGCTCTTTCTTCCTTAGATCCGGAGGGATGTTAGGTAGCCACTGCTGTGGACTCAGAGTGTGTGGGCTTGGCAGGGAGGTGTTGAGATGGAGACAGTAAAGAAACAGGCTGAACTTCTCTGGACAATGGAATAGAGTAACTAAGGACGAGAGAGAGAAGCCAGCAAAGCTGCAGGCCTACCTGAGATCAGGTGAAGACATCAATACCTAAACCAGGAAGCCACCAGCCCCGAGAGCATTGGAGGTGGTACTCCACCTCCTGAGAGACACTTGAAGAATGAAAATGATGAAATTGCCCCATCTCTGAGCATCCTTACAATCAGAATGAGTAGGTAAAGGGTGGCTATTAAATTAACATGCCACTAGTTGCCCCTTCTTGAATTACATTAAGGCCTCAGGCAGAAAAAAAATCAGTTGCTACTTCTCAAAACATAAATTCAGATATCATATTACTGCTTTTCCTCTCGTTTATACATATTTTTAAATATTGAAGATGAAAAGAATAAATGTTTTAGTTTTGAAAATTATCTTCAGTATATAATTCTCAATGTAATATATTTTTAATTAGAATTAATACAGGAACTGTATATTTTTATTTAATCAATGAGAGATGTGACTACAGAAGAATGTGATTGATTTTATTTAATCAGTATCTTTTTAATATTAAATAGAATACACAGAACAGATAATTAGTTTAAAAGATGCATTTGCCTTCAGGGCACTTATTAAGTTCAATTTAATATCAAAGAAATTTTAGAATCCTATTATTCTTAAGTACGTATTAGGATATTTCTTGCCTTTGTATTTTCTAATATGTAATCATTTTAAATTGACAATTTAATCCAAATTGTCACAGGACAAAGAAAAATCTTTGATGGAGATTATTAGAGGTTTCAGTTAATATTATAGGGACACCGTACTCACATTAAAAGAGTCATCAGTTATTTCAAGACTAAAGTAAAATTATCAAAATTAGGCCTACACTTACATGTGAAAATTCATAATTTTTGAAAGTTGCTTTTACATTGGAAATCTCATTTAACTCTCTTATTGAACCAAACTAACCTATTTTCAGATTAGGAGCAACATGTTTTAAAAATTTAATGATTGGCATCCAAAATTTGAGTTAGAAACAGAAACTCATTTTGCTGGCCAGTGCTCTCATTATTCAAATAACAGAAAAATAATTTTAAGTTATTGGAGCTGAAGATGTAGCTTAACGGTCATGAAGTTGCCTAGCATACTAAGGTCCAAGTTTGATTCTCAGTACAACACATGCACACACACACACACACACACACACACACACACAGATGGAGACTGACAGACAGACAGAGGAAGACAGAGAAACAGAGACAGAAAGATACAGAGTTAGAGAGAGACAGACACAGAGAGAGAGACACACATACTTCTGTTACTTCTGTAAATAAGTTTCTACTTTCTGGGTGATTAAAAAATAAAATATCTTTAAATGTTAATGAAGAATTCAAAATATTCAAAAAATAAATAAAGCAAAGAACTCTTAAAGGACAATATGGATTAATTCAACACACTTTTCCTGTAGTGGTATTCTGAAAGTACACAAATAAAACTATTTTAAATTGTGTGCTTTCTTTTATATGCAAGCAAATATCACTGACATTAAAAAATGAGTGATAGGAGTATTTTCAGTAAAAGGAAAAAATAAAAATATAAAACAAAGATAAAATCAGAATAAAGAAAAAGTTTCGCTCATAATGGGGCACACAGTCTAAGCTAGAGGGGTAAAGTCATGTTTTACTCACACATCAGAATAAAACATATCAGGGTATAACTAGGGTAAAAAAATACATTTTAGTTTCTCATGAACTTTCTTGTCATATTCCAGTTTCATAATCTAAGCTTCATAATTTTGTAGGCTCCCCCATGTGTAGACTCAGACACACACTCACAACACAATTTTTAAGTGGTTCTATCGATACTGGTGTCTTTTAGTAAAGTCCAGTTGAATGCATTGTGTGAGTCCAAGGGACTGTAAATTATTTTTTATTTCCTATAAACACTGTTATATCCAATTAAAATGTGAATATCAAAAATAAAACCTTTAGAAGTCACATACAGTAGAGTCTGTTTTCTTTTCTTGAAAGTAGTTTTTTTCATACACTCTATTCTGGTTATGGTAGCCCCGTTCCACTCCCCCCAGTTCCTCCCCAGGCCCCCTCCCACCCCTGCCCACACTCCTTCTTTCTCTCTTTTGTTAGAAAACAGACAGGCATCTAAAACACAATAACAAAAATAAAACAGAAAACAAACCAGAACAGGACAAAACAAACAAACAAAAGAAAAAGAGCCAAAGAAAACGCACAAGAAACACATAAAGATGCAGAACTGCATGTGTTTGCACACACGTAAATCCCATAAAAACATAGACCCGGAAAACATAACATACGCACAAAATGATTGCAAGGTTAAGAAAACGCTCTGACCAAGCATTGTCAGACAAAGAACTTCCAAAAATGCCTCTCAGTTTGTTGCTTGCTGGCTTTGCCTGCTGGGCATGGGGCAGAAGGGTTGGTATAACCTGTGAGAGGCCAGTGGAGAGGACAGTCTCTTGCCTAATCACTCTCTCTACCAAAGTCAAATTTATAAGCTTGTATTACAGAAATTTAATGGCATAATTATTTTACTTGTGCTGTGGACATCAGTTGGAAAAATGCTTGACATGCAAATTTATGAACCTAAACTCCAACCCCAGAATCCACAGAAAATAGCTGGCATGGTGACGTGTGATTTTAACCTCAGCCCCAGGAGGGTGGAGACAGGCAGATGTCTAGGACTAAGTGGTCAAGCAGTCTAGCACACTTGGCAGTCACTAGGAAAGTAAAGACCTTGCCGTAAAAATATTTCTCCCTGAAAACAAACAAGTAACATTATATGAACTGAGCAGTGTGGTGGTATTGTGTTCCCCAAAATATTGTGTACCCTAAAAAGCTTATCTGGGGTCAGAGAACAGAAAAGCCACTAGATACTTAGGATAGGCAGTGGTAGCACATGCCTTTAGTCCTAGCATTCCAGAGACAGAAATCCATCTGTTCAAGGATACAACCAAGCATGGTGTCTCACGCCTTTAATCCCAGAAAGCAAGCCTTTAATCCCAGGGAGTGATGATAGAAAGCAGAAAGGTATGTAAGGCATAAGGACCAGAAACTAGAAGCATTTGGCCTGGTTAAGCATTTGGCTGGTTAAGCTTTTAGGTTTTGAGCAGCACAGTTCAGCTGAGAACCATTCGGATATGAGGACACAGAGGCTTCCAGTCTGAGGAAACAAGATCAAGCATTTGGCCTGGTTAAGCATTTGGCTGGTTAAGCTTTTAGGTTTTGAGCAGCACAGTTCAGCTGAGAACCATTCGGATATGAGGACACAGAGGCTTCCAGTCTGAGGAAACAAGATCAGCTGAGAAGTGGGCCAGGTGAGGTTAGCTGTGGCTTGTTCTGTCTCTCTGATCTTCCAGTGTTCACCTCAATAACTGGCTCAGGTTTGATTTTATTAATAAGAACTCTTTAAGATTCCTGCTACAGAGCAGGTTGCATTTAGGAGCATATTTCCATGTACATGTACATGCATGCATACACTAACAATTTAGGAGCATATTTCCATGTACATGTACATGCATGCATACACTAACAATTTAGGAACATATTTCCATATACATGTACATGCATGCATACACTAACAGTTAACGCAAGGTAGACTGCGCGTTGGAAGCAGAGCCAGAGGAGTACTCAAGAGGGTTTGAAAGAAGGAAAGGCAAAGCAGAAATGATATATTATGACCTCAATTTTTAAAAAATGGAAAAGAATTTCTACATATTTTACTCTTAATTGAGTTTCACTTTATTTTGATCTCACTATCGTTCATTGTTCTATGCTCTCAACATGTACTTTTAAATATTCTGATAAAATTTTTGTTGAAAAGTTTCACAAGAGTACGTATGCACCTGCATACACTACATGCACACACAGAGAGATGGCTTTTTACTATGATTACTTCACTATTTCTACTACTAATAAGCATCTAAGAGCAACACGTTAATGTCTGATAGAAACATCTGCATATGTATCAGTTGAGTCTAATGGAAGAGAAAGTGAATGACACCCAAGCAGTAGGAGAGAGGAGAAAATGCACCATCCAATAGCTGACATAACAGATTAATACCTATCATCTGCTACCCATATGACATCTAATACACTGTCTATTTTGCCTGCTCTTCTTCTTCATAAAATACTGCTAGTTCTAGAATTCTCTTACTGCTTTTCAGGATCAGTATAGATAATGAAAGGCCCTGATAATAATATTTACAGTCAGAGCTTAGGTTTCCTTTTCATCATCCTTTGAAAAAAACCCTTAAGGCAGAGTATGATAGAATCCATTCTGATCTTTTGTCCATCTGAATACCCACTGATCTCATGCCAGAGCATTTTCTAACCAGATTAAAGTCCAGCTCTGTGTTCACTTTAGGTACAATTGAATTGAGTCAAAAATTTACACTGACTGCCAGTCAACCTTATCATGAACTTTCATTATGTGCTTGTAATTAATTGGGCCCAGCGAACAATATCAGTACTGAGTTATAGCCTCTTTTCCCCTGACCATATAATTAGAATATAATTACCCACAGGATATCAGGATGATGCGGAACCTTTCCTCTAAATGCGCCCTCATTAGGAAATAAGTCTCAATGTACATTTATTCAATCAGTGTGAATTAATTAAAATGTTACTGAAATAAAAGAGGGTAGCAATAAAGAGTGGCTGGCATCTATTAAGAGACTACCACTTGAGATCTGCATGCACAGTTTATGTTCAAACCCATTTAGCATGAGTAGGAACTTTGGCATGTAGTAGGAGCTACAAGCACTGTACTATGAAATCTGACTAAACAAACGTTTTTGAAAAGCATTTATTAGGCAGTGCCTAAAATATCTTTAATGCTTGGGTAAGCCTCTAAATACATCACTGTCTTCTGAAAATTCCATAAAGATGTTATCATGAACGTGAATGTATTTGTGCACAAAATCATTTTAATTTTAAAGTGTCTAGGCAACAATTTGTACCCCTATACTCATTTACAAATATGGATATTAAAATAAATATTTGTACTTATAAAGTTTGTGAAATAATGATTGAAAATTCCTGGACTTAGAAAGGTACAAACTAT
The DNA here is from genome assembly GCF_007827085.1 of Peromyscus californicus insignis. Taxonomy (NCBI): domain Eukaryota; kingdom Metazoa; phylum Chordata; class Mammalia; order Rodentia; family Cricetidae; genus Peromyscus; species Peromyscus californicus. The sequence goes on along the minus strand of NW_026294447.1, from coordinate 7,987,307 downwards.
TTTTGTCTTTTAATAAAACACCCCAAACCACTTAACCTAGCTTAAGCTATTTCAATACCATATTTTCTTTAAGCTGAACATATGTATCCACCTAAGAATATATTCCTTTTTAAACGATGCATATTATATCATACCACACATTCAGATTATATAAAACACGGTAAAAATAGTAAATGCATAAGGAATCTGAGGGACATGTGATGCTTCCCACAAAAGAGTGTGAATTCATATGAAAATAATCTACCCACAATCTATTTATTCATGTTTCACTAATACAAGGGTTATGGACCATTTCAATAAAATTGTATGAAATAAATAAATTATCCTTAAATGAATATTTAGGATTTAAAAAAGAACAATGTCATAAATCAGAATAACATTTTAAAGATCTATGTGCAACAAATTAATATATATTTATTGTTAAAGCTTTTATATTTTAAAAATTGGATTTACAAATAGATTTTATAAAACAGTTCTGTTATTAGAATTTGACATTCATTATAAAAAGACAGACATATACTGATTTTGAAAGGAAATTTGGGGTCAGCAGTAGGATAAATTGCTGTTTTCCATATGCTTTTTAGGAGTAAACTCCAATCAGTTTACAAATAATCCTTTTAGTTTTTAAGAATATTTATTCTATAACATTATATTTGTGTGTACATGTGTGTGAGTGTGTGTATGCATATGTATATGGTAGGAATCTATGTTTTGCTTATATTCTAGCATAAGGTACACCCAGATATTAGATGCATCTTTTTGGAAACTAAATAATGAAATGAACAGTTGGACAACTCTATAACAAACAGGTAGAGGTATGTTCTTTTCTAACATAAAAATGTTTTTAGTATTTTAATAATGAAATGCATATGCAACCATATTTTTTCATAAGCATGCCTGGAGAAGAAAAATTAAAATTAAAGGAATATGGTAGACGAACCATATGGAACATGGAAGAAGAGTGTTTCTGACATGTCAAACAGCACAGAGGAGTTAGAAAGGATTTCTAGTAAGTCCCTTGGGAGCCCAGCGCTCCTCTGTGGCTCCCTCCAGGAAGCATCTCACTGAGCACAGCAGCTTCTGAGAGCTCCCAGCTCTGTTTCCTGGAGAATCATTCTTTGTTCATGGGAACAGATTCTCCAGGAATGTCCCTGGTTTCAGACATCACTGAAATGGGTCACTGACATCCATGATCTATCGCAGTAGTCAGAAAGGCCTAACCCAAAACTTGAGGTAGTTCAGAGCAATTCTGTGGTATGACTCTTTGTCCCCAATCCCCAGTGAAGTTCTGACCAAGACTAACTGTCCCTCTGAGCACATTCTCGATAACTGGTCTGTGTTTCTACTTCTCTGCTCTTCTCGAAAGACTTTCTTGTTTCCCTCCGAAGAGCTTGCGTTCCTTCATAATCACATACAGCCAAATCCCTCTTTCGTGGTCAACTGCTGTGCCACCATACCTCCAACATTCAAATGACTTTAGTAAGAGTCAGAAAGATTTCATAGTCAGAGGAAGAATAATGTGGACTGAGAAGGAAGAAAGACAAACCTTTGAGAATGGTTCTCACATCTGAGTATGCTTGAAGCAGCTGTCAAGAGACTGATTCATGTGCAAACACAGGAAATATCTCTGCCCACCAGACATGATGGCTGTTCGATGAGGTTGGACTCTCAAGCACACAATGGTACCGATAAAAAGGTGAATGGCCAGAGGTTTTGGTTTTTTTCTACTTAAATTACAGTGTAAACATAGGAAAGATTATGATAGGTGTAATAAATTAAGAAAAATAATTAGTCACAGAAAGAGAGAAGGTAGAGAATACTAGAATGAAAAGGGGAGGCACATAGACACAGTAAAATCCATGGGTATGGAAGAAAAATAATTGAAGGAAATAATTTGAAAAACACTTGTGGATGGTATAGAGTAAGCTTGCTATAGAAGACCAGAGAAGGTTTCTGAGCAGCATTCCTTTAGGATTGGTGTAACTCAGGTAAATGAAGCTAGAAATGCTACAAGTCTTGAGAGGGTGTTTTAAGGTTTCTCTTGCTATGATAAAACACCATGATCAAGCCAGGCGGTGGTGGCGCACGCCTTTAATCCCAGCACTCGGGAGGCAGAGCCAGGCGGATCTCTGTGAGTTCGAGGCCAGCCTGGGCTACCAAGTGAGTCCCAGGAAAGGCGCAAAGCTACACAGAGAAACCCTGTCTCGAAAAACCAAAAAAAAAAAAAAAAAAAAAAAAAAAAACAAAAAAAAAAAAACACACCATGATCAAAAGCAACTTGGGCATGAAAAGGTTCATTTCAGCTTACAACTCTCGTAGCACATTCCATCGCTGAAGGAAGGCAGAGCAGTAACTCCAGGCCTACACTTGGGTACATGGATTGAAGCAAGGGCCTCAGAAGAACTCTGCGTGTTGCCTTGCTCCTCATGACTTGCTCAGCCTGCTTTCTTATACAACTAAGGACCACCCTAACTAAGAAAACACTCCACAGGCTTTCCCACTGGCCAGACTAGTGGAGACAGCTCATTTAAGGCTCCCTCTTTCCAAATAAACCTAGCTCTTGTCCATTGGACGAAGCAAACTAAACAAACAAAAACCAACTAACCAGGAAAAAGGATGAGGAAAAGAAGGGAGACCTTCAAGTGACAGGTTTTATCATCTGGATTTGACCGCAAGGAGGGGGACTAGAGGCCCCCAACAGAATTACCACACTTACTGGGTAAACAGCAACACAGGTTGACCTAGGCAACAAAAATAGGGGTGAGCTAGAGATCCCTGGACTATACGAAAAAGAGTGTATGGAACAGCTTACATATACATGCATCTGTCCTTAGGTTTCAAGCAAAAAAAGAAAAAAGAAAAGAAAAGAAAAGAAAGAAAGAAACATACAACGAACACTGAATGTGGAAAAAGGCATAGACATGAATTCTTTGTGATCTCCCCTCTCTCAGAAAGAAACATTAAATCCAGAGACGATGTTTGCTAGTGGAATCTATCCTTATATGCCTAATGGCTTTCAGAGAGTCTGGTTTAGGCTGCATTCACCATCTTAAACTTAAGAGATGACAGTAATACAAAATATTAACTTCTGACGTTATTAGATCAGGATGTCTGTCCTGCCCGCCACAATCACCCCAGGAAGAGGACAAGCAGAAAAATAATAGAGAAGTGAAATTATCTGGGCATCTTCATGCCATAGTTTGTGGCACGTTCGCCTTGTCAACGTCTTACTAGAACAGCCACATTGGAACACATTTGATGACAGTGGGTGATTTTAGCAATTACATGAATTTTATGAAGGATTCCCTTTTGATATAGTGTACCACAGCAAGCTTTTACCCTGACTTGAAAATTAGAATATTTACCATTTAAAACTACTTTATTTTATGATTTGGCCTACATTTTTTTTGGTTTTTTTTTTTTTTTTTTTTTTTTTTTTGGCCTACATTTTAACACTTTTTTTTTTTTTAAGAAAAAAAGGCCCTATAATAGTGGTCTCATTAAGAAATTAAATATTTAATTCATTTGGATTATTTGAGGTTAGACATGACATGGAATTTAATTTTCTTTTGAGTGTTCCATGTAGTTACACAATAATCTCAACATGGCTGATGCTCTAGTAAATGTGACATGAGGTTAGATAATGTATTTCATTATTACACATGATTCTATGTGTCTTGATACTTTCCACTGGTTCTTAATATCTAGGCCCATGCCCACATTATTTAATCAAGGCACCTTTAACAAGATAAAAACATTGCTAGGACTCTTAGAATAGGTCTTCCTCTTTATTCTTTTCAATTTTATGTGCTTGAGTACATTTTCGTATCCATGTAACTTTGGAATAATTTCATGAAGCCAAAAAGAATTGTATAGGAATTGCCCAAAGGAGATCAGTCAAATTGAAGACACGGATTCCTTTTTTTCAGTTTGATTTTTTTCTCAGTGTACTTAAAAATAAGCAGACCCTTTAGTTTTACTTCTTATTTTTAGGACTAGCATGATGTCTTCTCCTTGAACGATATTCTCCTGGAATCCAGTGCACTCTCAGTACTCCTACGCACTGGGGAGGATCAGTTGCCCTCCATGTTGACTGTGTATTACTCTGATGATGGAGCACTTTGGCTTATTTTTTCTCTCCTCCTTTCCATCTTCATCCTTCAGTCACTAGTCCTATGTTACAACTGCATTAATTTGGAGTAGAATCCTGCGTTAATGTCCTTTATCAATAAAGAGTGCAATTGCTATTTCTTTCATTGTATGCAGTGAATCTTCAGGCATGCGCTCTCTATAAAATCTATGCAATATGCTACTTCCTTGTTCTGTAGCTGCAGAATTATTACTAGTTTTGGCAACACTAAAATGAACTTTAGCCATAAGCCATCATTCAACATCTAGATTAACGATTGTTATAAAAATGCACAACAAGACTGCAGGAACAAGACTTCCACATTGCACTGGCAGTTGTGGTATTGATGAGATGCAAGTCAAAGCCTAGCCCTGCCATATTGTCATCTCAGGATGGCATAAAAACAAAACTCGAAAGTGTTTCTCTAGATAAACACTACCAAACTTGGATCTTTCATTCTTTTCTAAAGCTGCTAAAACCAAAGGTTAGGAAAATACAAACAACCACTGTCAAATTGTTAACATTTTGTGACAGAAATCTCTAGTTCTCAGTCAGTTTTGGTATGAATTTACTCATGCTTCTGCTGCATGTTGTATTCTTCTGTGACCTCCCTTAAACATTGTTGGCAATTACTTGTAGAACAGCCTAAATCATTCATCAGTATGCAATCCCACATCCTTATTTTTGAACCACAAACACACGTGAGTTTTTTGTTTCATTTGAATTTATTTTAAGTTTTTCATCTTGTTAGGGTTGTAAATCCCTTTGATATGTTTATGTATGGGTACAGATTTTTGATTTCCATTAGATTTTATCTTCATCAAACTTCCAAATTATATTTTACTGGCACTGTGTTTTGGCTTTTCTATGAGCTGCGATAAACTTTCCATGGCACAGTTTGTTTCCTTAAAAAGAGTTATAAATTGCAGTATCTACTACTATATTTTAAGTAGAAACCATCATAGAAACTTATAAAAATATTGTCATAATCCTATTAAAAATAAACACAAAAATAGAACTCTATGATTTTAGGTAGAAACAAATATAACTCAACATAGATAATGACCCTTTTCTAAAAAATGACATCCATGTGTGTGTGTGTGTGTGTGTGTGTGTGTGTGTGTGTGTTATCTCACATCAGCATACAGATGGTTTCCTCAGAACATAGCAATGTTACTCTAACCAGGACAATGTAATGAATTATGGTCGATCTCACAGCATAGATGATGTAATAATTACACAATGTAATTTTGTGTTGCCCCCTTTCCTATGATACATACTTTAGTATTGTATATGAGGAATATACTAAGCTAGAAACAAATGTAGGCCTATTTTATATACAACATAATACTTTAGTGCTTTGTACTGCTCACTGGGATTTGAATGCTACAATTTAATATCACCCATCTAAAAATTAAATAAATACAAAGCAACTTTCCTTTATGAATAATACTATGAAACCTAATCTTTTAGAGTTTCAAAATATAGAAAAAATGAGATTCCTTTTGCCTATCATTACCATGATGACAATTATGAATTGACCTATAATGAATATTAATTAAATGAATATTAAGTAATGACACTGATGAAACATTTATTGAGTACTGACATTGTACTTTATCCCCATTCTTTTGACCAAAAAAAAAGGTGAAGAAGAAAACTACATGGGTACAAATTGTAGGTAGGTTACGCAAAATATTTCAAGACAATACATGAGTTCAGTGGCTATCACTTAAGGTGAAAGAGGTAAGAGGAAAGGAAGAGTGAGGCAGTCTAAAGAGTAGAAAGCTAAAATGTGACACCCAGAGCAGCAAGCCCCAACCTCATTCAAGCCTTCACACCTCCCTACCACACACGACAGCCAGGAAAGTTCAAGAGCTCGCGGAGGGAAGAAAGTTACAGACCGTTCACAAGTTTCAGAACTGAAGGGAATTCAGATGTATATCTCCTATCACCGGCTGATGCTCAGCGTTGGGCTTGTCATTATTAATTCTCACTTGTGTGAGGTAAGTGATAGGTAGACGCAAAAAGATCCCATAATAACCGAGCTGTGAAGAAGACTCGCATATCGTATTCACTCCCTAACAGACCTTCTGACATTCTGTGGAGTAGTGACTTCGTTTAACACATGCTCTAAGGAAGACTTCACATACCCTCTGCTATTTAAGATGTAATCACCATATTTACAATGTATAATTTAGAATTCTTAAAACTGTGGAAGAGTGAGAGAGATCGGAAGAGGAGAAGTTAATATGGCATATGGTTCTCTGAGGGTGTTATACGTAGGACTACGTAGAGAGCTGCTGCAGTAACACCATAATTGGCCACATTACAGAGTTAACACTGAAGAAGAAAGAGAGGTGGAATCGAGACCATTTGACTCAAAGATGAAGAATAGTCATAGATCCCAAATTCCCCAAATAATTGTGTTTTCCTTTCTGTGATTTAAGAAGTTTCACTATTTATCTTGTTGGCATTAGTATAAATTTCACTACTAAAACTTAATAAGATACTATAACGTGAGAATTTATACCAGAAAGAATATCTCAATTGTCTAAAATTAGACAAAATGCCTGATATATCAATTCTTCTTTTTTCTTTTTTTGTTTGTTTGTTTGTTCTTGTTTTTCGAGACAGGGTTTTTCCGTGTAGTTTTGGTGCCTGTCCTGGATCTTGCTCTGTAGACCAAGATGGCCTCGAACTCACAGAGATCCACCTGGCTCTGCCTCCTAAGTGCTGGGATTAAAGGCGTGCGCCACCACTGCCCAGCTAAAATATATATATATATATATATATATATATATATATATATATATATATATATATATTATTTAATATGCCATCTCTTCTTGTTGATGGATATTGCTTTGATTATGCCTTCCAGTGAAATATAGAAGTTTAAATGGAGATGACATGATCGTTGAAGCTAATTTAGAATTTAAAATGTATTATTTCTGTCAATACAAGGTGTATATTTCAAATATTCCAGATATTATGCCGTGTGTGGCAGATGTGTTTATAGAACAGAAAGAACTAATCTCTGTAAATTATAATCACTTATAGGACAAAACAGGATGTGACAGTGATACTTTGTACTGGTGGTTAGAAGTCAGGAGAGTGTGTTCTTTCTGAAGACATCCACTAAAGGGTTACGTGTAACTAAATAAGGACTGGGCAAGGAGGTAGCCACAAACAGTGCATACTTAAGATGTGCTCAATTAGAAACATTATGTAGCCAATCCTCATAATAATTCACAATACATGGAAATATATTTAATTATATCTATTTAAATATTAAAGTAGCATGTCACTTGACATATCTAATTTAGTTACAGAAACATAAGAAAAAGATCTAAGTACCAAAGAGGTTATTTATTATAAGGTTCTTTTATTTTACTGAATTAAAGATCTAAAATTTATGACTTTTTAGATTTTATGAATGTTTTGTTATTTTACAATACAAGTTTAAAATTTAATTTTTAAATTCTAGTGTAATCCTTATAGTAACATGATATAAAGTAATCATTTTCTAAATATAGGTATATTTTAAGACAGTTTTCATGAACTATCACATCTTTCTATTTTCCAAAGGGAAATCGGGAAAAATGTTATTAACTAATGCGGCATAATAAAGTAGTGTCTGTCAGGACTCAGATGCAGGTTACTCATTGTGTGTGGTCTGGGGTGGTAGGTCCACTTATTCTTCCACCTGCAGCAGAGGAGCAGTCACGTGCTTAGATGAAATTTAGGCTTTTAACTTATCTTACATTTCAGGTGGGTATGTGTTATAAGTCTGTAGTATAATACCTGTAGATAATTTGTATCATGTATTTTCATGAGTGATGAGAGAATGTCCATTTACAAACGTTTATAGACAAAGCATATATGTATTTATTTCAAGTGCTTGTTTGGGTCTCTTAGCATTTTGAACTGGACTATTTGGTTATTAATGATTTTTGTATTATTTACACAATATTTCACTTGTATGTGTGCATCATCAGTATGTATGTATATTATCAGTCATTCTGGGACATTTTGTTGTAAGGATGTGGAATGGCATTTCTAATGAGAAATACTAACACTAAACAGCGTCTCTACTGTAACTCAACTCTTGTATTTATAGATGCATACAAAAAAGAAATGAAGACATGCCCAAAACACACATGTTCATTGTCATGAGATAAGGTAATGGCAGCTGCATAACTCCGAGTCCACTGAACGTTACTGAATGTGCTCCTTAAGAGGGCAAATGTTATGGCCTGTGCATATTTCAATATACCTGTTTTCATCAAAATAGCTAAGGAATAATAGCATACAACTAGGTATCTTAAGTTCTTCTTTTATGCTTTGTATGGTGTGATAAAGATGACATGAATGGTCATTTCATAATAACTAAGCTCAACACCCCTGGTATTCATGGTGAATACTATCTCAAAAAACTGAGTTATGCACGTTACAAGGGATAAAACTTCCACTAAAGGAAAGCAACAATAACAAAAACACCTAGTTAATTTTTATTTTGTGTGAGGTCTACTGTTTTTCTTTAAAGAAATATTAATATTTTGTAGCAGGTAACACTGTACATTCATTCCTGATATAGTCATGAGGGACCACAGGTTAGAAAAGGTTCAGTGGCCACTAGTTTGAACAGTTTAACAAATTCTCTAAGCAGAACATTATTTTGTTTAAAAGATGAGCCTTTAAATAGTTAATGGGCGTAATATTCAATGTATTTACTCCATTATACAAAAATGACCTTTAATTCTTGCTTAGCAAGGCAGGAGGAATCCTAAGATGAAGTAATTTCACCTGATTTATTAACATATACAAGACTGCAGAAGCTTGAAAGAACAGGTGTACTTTGAGAACTACAAGTAGTTCAATTATCCTTGATTTCCAGTGTCTAATGCGGTTTGCAAGAGACTGGGTGGGTTGATCCAGGTAAGAACTTTGTTTACCATAGAAGAGAGCTTGGAATTCAAATAAGGAAAATTTGCAATTAATTTATGCATGAAAGAGACATTTCATGTTTGCGTTTTAGACTGTAGACCCAGAAAACAGCTTAGAGATGTATGGAAAGGAATCCATTCGGTAAGAATGCCACAGGGTTAGTCAGTCCCAAGGGAAAAATTGTCACGGATGCATGGGACATAAAAAGACAAGATTATGAATGTTACAATAGCAGACTCCGTGATGAACTTGCAATTTACGGTGAGGAATACAGGATAAGATTTGTGAATGTTGTCTCAGATAATTCACAGGAGGCTTGGCCTGGAATCTGGAAGAAGGTAGAAATGATTCCATGCAGTTCTGGAGGGGTAATACTTGGCTTTTGCTCCTATGTCATCCTTTTATCTCCTTCTGTAGTGGTGTTTGCTCTGCCCATGGCCTTGGGCTATGGGGCCCAAAGGAGGCGGTGCTCCCTGCCATTGTAAGTGACCTCTTAAAAGGAGAGGGGGAAGCGTCACGTGCCCCTTCTCAATACTCCTGCCTGTGAGGTGGATTTGCTCCTAGTCAGATCAGGGGATGACTTCAGTTGTCTACTCTGTTCTGTATTTGTGAGTGTATTTGCTCAATTTACCTTAATAAATTTCCCTAGTACTTCTTAAATAGACTCCCGAGGATTTATCGTTTTATCCTTCATTGTTCTGTTTACTTGCACATAAACTTAGAACAATTACAGTCTTTAGTTTATGAGCTCACTGTGATTTTCAAATAAGTTTGTATTTCTTATTACCAAAAACTCTACTCTTTCATAATTGCTATTTCTCTCTCCTTCATTATTGTTACCTAATGTCATTAACCCTAACTCTAAGACTCACCCAGTCCACAGTAGCCTCCAATGTACTATCCTCTCATTTCCCTGATGAACCAAGGTTATTTTTTTTATGAAACTGTTGTTGTGCAGACATTTTAAACTTCCTGATTCTCTCTATTCACCTCACATGGAATAATATGACAGAATCATTTATGCGGGGCTTGACTTTTCTGCTCTTGGAATTGGAATGTACCTAGAAATAAATATGAGGTAAGGTTTAACTAGAGAACCACATTCACTCAAGCTTCCTAGCCATGTGCTAAATGTAGGACGTTAACTAGAGGCGGTTGCCTCTCACTCCTTGGTAGCTATACTGGGTTTGTTTGATCATTTAGTTTTCATCTCACTAGGTGACTTCAGAATTAACTTCTAGCAAATCTTCAGAATTCTTATAGATCTTGCAACATCCCCACTTGCAAGCAAGGATCCAGCTCCCTCTCTCCAAATATGTAAATTCTGTATCTTTGTCCCATCATAGCAGACAATTTTTTTACTCGAAATTAGAAATCATATCATTCCTTATCTAGGGAAAATCTTCTGACAAATTCTAATATAATTCAGAATAAAATGTAACTAACTTATAATAGTCTGACTACCCTACACAGTATGAAATGGCCTTCATTTGTACAATTCTTCCTCTACACACTCTGGTCCAGCTATTAACATCCTTCACTGTCCTTTCAATATGTCCAGTATCTCCTGCCTCAGAGATTATGTTCTTGCTAGACTTTTATTAAGCCCCGTCCCCAGAAAGTCATATGGTGCCTCCTTCAAATTCCTTTCTTCAGTGAACTCCTTCTTGTATGTAGATTCAGAATTTCTTCTATGTAATTTTTATTTTGTTCTTTACACTAAAACTATCATACATTTTTTTGTTTGGGTATATATAAGATATTAAAAATAACATTTCAATATTATTTAATAAAATATATTGGAAAATATTACATTGTACTCAAGTCTTGCACTAATCCCGAAAGTCCAGACCAAAGTTACTCAGAGTTAATTCTTACAAACAAACCAAAAGCCCAAGGAAGCAAATAGATTCCAAAACACTCTTTTCTCTAAAAAATTAGTTTGCCTCCATCAATACATTGAAAAAGGTCCCTCTATTTTAATGCTTATTTTTAAACATGATAGTAATATTTTATTCTTCTGTCATTGTATTACTTGTTCTTACAAAATATTCCATTGTGTACTTCAGTTAGGACCTTCATCCTACTCTATTGGAAGGAGAACATCATGATTAATGAATCACAAATAAAGGCCTATAATGACTTTGTTGTGATTTTATTCTTGAATTATATCAGTACTAGAGATCATCAAATGACCTATTCTTCTGGGCATTTTTTATGGTAAAGGCAACTGAAATTTAGTCTCTTTACAATTTTTCAATGTCCTATATAGCATTATTATTTATAGATAACAATCTTGAAATTGCACTTCTAAACTGACAATTCCTGTGTAATTGGAATTGTTCCTCCTTTTGGACAACAGCTCTTTATCCCAGTTACAGTAACTACTGCTATGATGAAACCATGACCAACAGCACAGCTGGAAGAAATGGATTTATTTGGTTTCTACTCACATATCATCATGTATCATTAAAGGAAGTCAAGGCAGGAACTGAATGAAACAGGGCCAAAACTTGGAGTCAGGACTGATGCAGAAGCCATGGAGAGATGCTGTTTATTGGCTTGTTCCACATAGCTTTCCCAGATTGCAATCTTACAGAACCCAGCCAAGGGGAGGCACCACCCACCTTGGCCTGAGCCCTCCCACATTTATCACTAATTAAGAAAATGTCCTACAGGCCTGCATACAGTTTGATCTTACAGAGAAGTATTTTCAGTTGAGGCTCCCTCTTTTTCAATGATTCTAGCTCGTGTCAAGCTGACATATAACTAGCCAGCACAACCCTCTTCTCCTTCCCCAACTCTTGGTAACCATCCTTCTGTTTCCATGTGTTTTAGTACAGTCAGGGGCCAAATAGTTTACTTATTTGTATTACTCTTGACCATTTTATCACCCAACTGGAATGTGAGATCTGTGAAGGCAATGGTGTGGTTTTTCCTTTTCACTATTTGATGCTACACAAAATATTCTTTGACACTCAATAATGCTTGCTGAATGAACTAATACTCTTAACATAGCATCTGCTATAGTATATGAACTCAGTAAACAAGCACTAGTGTTACTACATTAATTAATAATAACATATTGAATGTGCTACAATGAACACAGGATGGAACTTTTGGTTATAGCTCTGCATGTCCATGGTTAGCAAGGAAAGAAAATCAACCAGAGACATAAGTTCCCTTTAGGAAGAATAGTAAATGTGTAAACCATTGACACAAGAAGCCAGACCCAAGTGACATCAATAACAGGCAAGGTGTCATCATAACCCCTGGAAAGATGACAGGGGACGAGCCCCAAGAATAAGAAAGGACTGAGTGAGGCATAATGGAAGTCATTTAAATGTAGATAAAGTTTTGCCTCAGAGAGGAACACATTTCAGAATAGACTGTAGTCTAATGATTCAATGATTCAAATGTTGAGATACAAAACATAATAGAGACCATATAAATATTTGATGATAGAAAATAACTTTTCAGAATCAAAAGTATTCAAATGTAGCAATGAAAAATTTTTTTCTAGATTGTTGGAAGGCAGGAATATCCATGAGACATATGTTACTAAGCCTTCAATTTCCCAAAGAAAGGAGTAATAAAAAATAAGAGTAAGCCTCATGGTTGACATTCTGTAACACATCCTGGCAAGAATGGTCCTTACTGAGCAGGATATCCCAACTGAATCTTGATGGCAGAAAAATGAATTTGGCTTTTTGTGGAAATTAAAACTTCATGTCAAAGATGCATCTAAGTCAGGAACATTGCAATATATTTAAAGAAAAGAAAAATAATGTAAAAATTCTATAATCCTTTCATCTCTCTGAAAGCATAAAGATAACAACAAATTAATTTAAAATCTAAAGTATTTTATGAGTCAGTATTTATAATTAATTTTATTTATTACATACATTCAACAAATACTGCATTGAGAAAAAAATTAAAATTACTTAACACTATCTTCAGCAATATGAAGATATTTTCTTTTCTTTTAGTAATTTGACAAAATAAAGAGTTTATAATAACTTTGTAAGTAAAGGTATTTAAAACGCCATCAGCATTTTGCAGATAATCACAAAATGAATCATAAGTGGGTGAAAATTGAGTAATTTGATTAATTTCTCAGTTGACCTTTACAAAAGTATTCATCTAATATTTCTTAGTTGTTGCGCTTTTGTTACATAAAACCAAAGTTCCAGCCATTTAATTTCCACGTTGTTCTTGAGAATGAGATGTGTGTTACACAAAGTAGTTTGTTTTGTGAAATAGTCTTTCATTTAGAAATAATTTTGGATTCTGAAAATGAATATTGTCTTTGAACGCCTATGTCTATCCTTATTAAGAGCCTGCTCAGAACTACTTCTCTCCTTCATTTTTCATTTCTATATTTATTTAATTAGGAAATTAATCTACATGTAGTAAAATGTATTGTTAATTTAAAAAAAAAACAGCTAGTGAGAGTGCACAACATGTTAAGAGATCTGTGTTATCACTTCAGATAGCCTCTGACCCTAAGGGAGAAACTTCAAAAGTGTAGACACAGAATGTGTATTCCCATCAAAAATACCCACAAGAATAACTTCAATATTCTGGGAAGGTAGGTCTATAAGATATGTAAAATGTAGAAGTGTTCTGCCCATATAATTTCTGGTAAGTACAGCATGACGAAGACACCACCTACATCAGCTGCATTTCTATGATACTCTACCCCACTCTGACTGTATACGAGGACAAAGAGAGTGCCATGAGCAGAGGTTTCTGCTCAGGAGTGATGAGGTGGGTTTTGTCTTAACACATGAAAAATTACTCCCAGAAATACCTATTGCTATAGTGTTCCAGTTATTCACAGTGTCCACAAGTGACATCCAAATGATAAGGACAAACTCACCAGTACCACCGGGCAGATTGTGGTGGGTGGTAAAATATGGTCCTTCAAGGGTCCACAGTCACATTCAGGCCTCAGATGAGAAGCACATTTGTTGTGCAGCTAGGAAAGGAAAAATAAATAATATCAACTCGACACGACATGACATCCAGGGAAGCGTGAACTGCAGCCTAGATGCAATACTACATTATAAGTGTACTAGAAGAATTGTAAGAACAAAGCGGTTCCAAAATCTGCTGCAAATTTTATATCTAACTACCCCGCTTTCTTTGACAAACACAAATTATTTCCCGTTACAGTTCCCCTGCTTATCTTTCAGCATGATCTTGAAACCACTGTGCGCTGTGGATGTTTTTTTTTTTTTTTTCTTTTTGACCCTCCTGTTTTCTCAAAGTCATTCCAAAGTGCAGAGCTCAGTATGGGGCATAATTGATCCCATCATTAGTTTCAACTTTGTAATTCAATATGTAAATGTAACCTGAGATTCATCTCAGTAGGAGCAGGATATAAATAAAAGAAGATGATTATGATTATAAAAGTGTATCTTTATATTGTATTTACCAGCCCGACATTCAGTTAGCATATAATCATATAATGTGATATTTATTTTACAATATGTATGAACCTTAGCTGATAATTTTATCAACTCTGATCACAGGTTTAATTTCAAGTTTATGTAAAATAAAATGTATTAAGTAGTGATGTTTTTAAATCAATATGATGGTCTTGATCAGATTTGATAAAAATAATTCTTGTTCAAAAAATTTAGAAATTTCTCCCTTCACCACTTTATATAAATTTACTATAATATATTCATACTTCAGGAAAATTATTTATTTTTAACAGTACAATGTGTCTTGTTAAGAAAATAGTACCACAGCAATTTCCAGCTTGGCAACTCATTTCAGAAGTCCACTCCATTTATCCTTAGCTGTATTAACTCCCCTCTATAAGCAGTTAATTAGCCACTGAGTATAGGCTCATTGTTGATTTACTGTTAGTGATGGAACTGCATTGAAAGAGGATTTCTGTTGTCCTGTATTCTAAAACATTTGTCACACAGAGGCCCTGCCTTAGAGTTCAAGTGTTTCTACTATAATTAGTGCCCATTAGGCTGCATTTAGGAAATAAAAGTATCTTTATGCATCCATCAGCAATTAGCATCTCTTTCTCACATAAACTTCTCCACAGAAAGGTGGGGCAGGCATCTTCTTAGGCACTGCTGACTTTGGTTTGACAAGAGATAAAATGCATTCAAAAAGCAGCAGCAGCTGAATCCTTTTGTACAAAGGAGCCAAGTAAACCTATACCCTGCTTGAGTAATAAAAACAGTTTCCTTAACTTAACTCTAAAATATATTATTAGTTTATTGAAGCTATTCTCATAAAATAAATATGGTTCTGGATATTTGGATGCACTGGTACAAGCCATCAAGTGTGAGGTAAATGAGGTCTATTCTGGATAATATGTAAAAGTCAAAATATTAACTCTTGATACCAGTGAATATGAAACTTTTTCTGCAAATAGAGTCTGTGTTAATATATACTAGCTAAGGTACACTCATGCTGGATTTGTCTGGGCCAGATCCATTGACTGGAAGCCTTCTAGGGAGAAGGAAATCTGGACCAGGAGAGGCAGACACCATGAGAATGGTGTATGTGACAAGCCAGGCTGAGATGTGAGTGCTGGCTTTACAAAGCATGCAACACCAAGGACTTCCAGAGAGCATCAGAGGCTAGGAAAAGGCAAAGGATTCTTCCCCAGATCCTTCAGCAGGCTGCCTGACATTGGTATGTTAGACTTCTTGTCTCCCAGGTGATGAGAAAACAAATCTATGTTGTCATAGACCACCTAGCTTAGGACATTTTGTTAAGGATCTCTAGAAAACGAACATACTGACACCATGAAAACCCCAAGGCAGATCCTGTGTTTTGAACATACTGCCACCATGAAAACCCCAAGGCAGATTCTGTGTTTTGAACATACTGACACTGGGAAAACCCCAAGGCAGATCCTGTGTTTCAGGGCTCCTCTGGATCCTGACTCAGAGATGAAAATTTTGCTCTTTGGGATTGTGCAAACACCTTGAAATTGGGGGGTCAGAGGCTCAGAACTTTCTGATGAGCAGTCCTCCTGTGTTCATGGTGAGACTGCATGGATTCTTCCTCTTGGAGAATTCTAAATTCTAAAATGATGCATATGCAGGTCCCGAAGGAGCACTGCTCACAGATACCATTTGAGTCTCAACTCCCTTGGCCCTGCAGTTCATCTATTTCCAATATAAACAATAAATACAGTTAGTGCCCACAATTCATAGTAAGGCCTAAATGGAAAGAAGTAGCATGTAGAAATATTCAGTTGACCAGGAGACTAGAGAGAGTAAGTGTGCAGCTCCCAATAGATCCCGTGGAATTCTGCTTCTATAGACATAACTAACCCTGTATGATATTTTCAAGTTTACTGCCATAATGTTCTACAACCTTTTTTGGGCAACATGTAGTTTTTCTGGGCAACATGAGGCAGTCCTAAAGCATCAGCATGTAGAGGTCCATAATGTCAGTAAGTATCCTGCCTGTCAGTAAAACAAAAACACATACTAAAAGGAACTTTTCTTAAGAAAAAGCTTTGTGTTAACTAACAATATTTACTGGAATACCTTGTTGTTGTTGTTTTTAATGAAAACTATGATCAAGCATCAGGAAAATATATTCTAATGGCTGCCCATTGCATGGTATTGTTTATAAAGGGAAAGGTCAAAGCTGTGGGCAACATGTAAAAGCCTGACTATTTTTACAAGCTGTGAGTCAAATCGTGTCGCAGATGTCATTGATGCATCCCGTTGCCCAGAAATGTCCCTGACAACAAAATAGAAACTAGTAATACAAATGAAGAAAGCTGGAAACCAAGACTCTCAAACACAAATTGTGTTATGTTTCTTGTAAAGGTAAGATGCTCTAAACATAAAATGTCTACCACAAAAGCAAATATCAACAACACAGAAACAACATAATTGAATTCAAACAAAATCAGTTTTCTTTAGGTTACTGGTAACATTGTGTTTTCTGAATGGGTGAGTGTGTGTCTTTTCAAAAGAAGTCACAAAGAGACAGCTGTTAATACCCATCAGCAACAATAGCAAGTTTCTGACATTGGCACTGTATCTTAAATACAATTTTTACATTCCATATACTGGGAGCAATCCCCAAATTCATATGTGGACAGTATTTCCAGACAGAGCCTTAGAAAGCTCATTTGAGCTAGATGGAGGTGTGAGAGGATTAGCAACCTTACAGTGAAACAGAAGAAAGCTGAAGAGCAAATATTTATTTTGTCTTGACATATAATGTCATCTGTCAAGTTATGACTCAGAAAGAAGCTTTAATATGACATACCCCCTAGGCCTGGAAGTCCTTAAACTCCAGATTATGAGAAACAAATCCCTTTGCATGGAAGATTACCTACTTTGTGGTATTGTATGGTAGCAGTACAATCGGGTTAGGACAACTTGTTGCCATGTTATTCCATGGGTCAGAATGTATGAAAAAGACAGTGTGAGCAAGATGCCAAGGATTGTTGACTATCTTCAAGAATGTGGGTCCAAAGTAAGCAAGAACAGAGATACTGAGGTCTTCCCTGTGGTTATAAATGAACTAGAGCACAGATGCATCCTGTCTGCTGAGCACAGTTTCTAAAGGAAATAGTTCCCACCTTCCAAAAGCCTTTTTGAAAATGTTGTCCACAGCTATCTTTGTGTATTTTTTTAAAGATGAAACAGAAAAAAATTCTTTTTAATATGCCCAGAAACTCTTTTTGAGGATAACAGATACAGGGTTATATCTAGGAAAGTCATATAATATGAACCAGCTTTTCTTGGACTTGAATTAAACACTTGGAAATAATTTCAGAATTTGACAGCTCACAGTAGCACCTAATTTAGAGCCAGCTCTATGTTTATTAGAAAAATCTGTCTCAAGTTTGGATGAAAAAGAACTTGTGTGTGTGTGTGTGTGTGTGTGTGTGTGTGTGTGTGTGTGTGTGTGTGTGAAGGAAAGTGGGAAAAATAGTTATTGGGATCTAGAGATTCAAAAAAGAAGGAAGTTAATCCTTACAAGCTAAAGCTCAGTGGCCTGACCTAAAAAACTTTGTTAGTTGACACTTTCCCACGACATCAATATTTTACAAATACAGGGTACTTCCTCAACATTGGTATTTGCTAAAGAAAAAAACTGCCTATGGCTTGAAAAATTTAAAAATCATTGTCAGGAGTTTAATCTTTTCATTAAAATTGATTCCTTATAGGATATCAAGTTAGTCATTTGGATGTATAAGGCCTTCTCCTGTTAGTCTCAGTAACTATAAGAACCTCACATCCTAGTGATTCCTGCCTGCCCAGGGTTGTTTGGTTCGACCAGGAACAGCTCAGCACACAGGGTAAACACCACGACAAGGACGCCCTCAGCAGACGTGGGGTTGGCAGTGGGGTCTGCATGGTCACGGGACGTTTTCCTGGGTCAGAGGACTGGAACTGAAAGTACAGAAAGTAGCTGCTTATGTGGGAGATACAGCTTTTCACTGTTCTCTTCCTAGGCTTTTACTGACTTTCCTTGCTAAGTAGGAAGCTTCAGAAGATGTAGAGCTTCATTCTTAGAACTTAGTTGACCATCTACAAGACGGGAGGCTACACTAAGCCTCAAATGCGATGAGGCTCCACTGACTCAGAAGTGCAGAAATGGACCTTTGTCATTGAGCTTTGAAAACTCACTGCACCATCTGATGCCTTTTGAGTATTACAAGATATTGGGAAATACAATTTCAAGAGCTAGCGTATTTGCAGTTCAATACTTAACACTAAGATTAGCACACTAGTCATTCTAGTGAACCGGAGGACCTCCTCAAAACCTGACACTGTCCAGAACTTCAGATGGTTAGAAAACAACGTGCACCACCAACATGTGGCACTGGAGGAAATTGAAGCATAGGAGTGATGGTATGAAGAAATGAAACCATTGGAAAACAATCTACTCTGTCCTTTAGAATAAAGTAAAAAAATCTGAAGAAGAAAATATTAGCACTAAAGAAAACATCAAGAGAAATACATAACTGAAGTTGGTTCCTAGAAAGTATTTAAGACTAGTGCAGTCCAAGGGGTGGGAAGTGTTAAATAAAAGGTAGGAATTAACCATAGCCTTCTCAGGGGTTCCTCAGCAGAAACCCTGCTCTAATACAAGAGTCAGTAGGGAAGGAAAATGCAAGAATGTGTGCTTCAAACTTAAGTCTGAGCTTTGTGGGACTCAAAATCAAAATGAGGTAAGTGGTGGGGAGACTTCATGGAATTATTATAGATTGCTGAAGAGGGTGTATTATAACAAATTAGTATTTTCCAAAGCTTTTTCTGGTGGTGGTACAGAAGCCTACATTAGAGAAGTACCTTCTGTCATGGAAATGAGCCAAGAGATTCTTACTCTGATCTAGTTGGGATGTGCTGAGAGTTTGTGTTGAGGTTGGGAACGTTAAGTCAAAATCTCAAATCTGGGAGAGATATTTTAAGGAAGAAATGTGAGGGCTCTGTGAAGGAGATAACATGAAAGATGAAGAAAAACTGACTCCAAACTACCACAGTGACTAGAAACCCATGCTGGTACCAGCAGGGTAAGGGGCAGGGTAAGAGTTGAGTAGTGGCTCTTGAGGATGCAGGTCTATGACCTTGGCATGAAAGTTAGTGATGCTTGGAGCCACACAGTTCCCTATGCTCCTTAGAGATGTAAGTATTATTCTGACTAGGACTGGGCAGTTTCCCGTTATAAATTTTCCCAAGATGAGACATAAATATCATGAGTACCATTCAGGGAGTTCTCTGTGAACACCAGGGTTGGCATAGGCACCCATGCCAAATTGTACCTATTTCTCCTATTTCCCACTGAACTGATGTTTAGTCACTAAGCATTTGCTAAGTATATGCTCCATCTCTAAACACACATACACTGACATTTTACCCACTTAATCCTTATGAAAATCCTATAAGATAGGTATGTCCTTGTCACAATGTAGAATATTGTCCTAAACTGACTCAGTACATGGGTATAATGGCACATCTTGCAGGTGACAGAGGCCATGTTAATAATCTGGTTTTCTCAAGTTATGACTTCGAGTCATACAAAGTGTATAATGGTTTTTTGGAGAAATCTTGACTCGGCCATGCTTCCTAGTTTGGTCTTCCTTACAAGCAGTCCCTCATGGAATCCACACAGGTGGCCCCTTCACTGTTTATTATGGACAGTACCACATCCCTCTGCTCCCCTGACTCCCAGACAGTGAAGATGGCATTTAGTTCTTTAGAGAGCTTTCTCAATAGGCCCCATTAATTGAGAGAGAAGTCTTAGGCTAAAATTTTCATAAAACAGCTCAAAGAAAGCTATGAATAAAACTAAATATTCTGTCAGCTAGCTACAAAATCAATAAATTAATAAAAGTATCCTTACTCTTGCTGAAAATTAAAATTCTGAAATTACTCAAAGACAGCTGAAAATGAGCAGAGACAGTGTGTTCAATTTTTTTAAATACTCAATTCCATTTTGAAGCATAAGTCAACTTGTGTTTCTCATTATTCTGTGTGTTGTGTGTGCGCTTAAGAAGCCTGTTTAACATGTAGCTTTGGGCAGAACCTTTTAGCTCTACCAAAAGACCGATCTGCATAACTAACACAGTGCCCTCTGCTGTTTCTTCTGACAAATGGAAGATTGTTAAGAATGGAAGGACCAACATGCTACTCTGTGAGAAACAAAAAGCAAGGATAGCACAACACTCCTCCAGGCTAATAAACATTCAAGAAGAAGCAATGTTTGTTTGCGTTATGTTTCAGAAATTAAACAGATACCGTGGGACCATCTGATAACTGTTATTATTCCAAAGTTATATGCAGCACTTTGACAGTCAGCATGGTAATGCCCCAGAGCTTCTCATGAAGGACCTTAATGATTACTACTTCAAAACCTCTTGTGTTCCACTTCACAATGTACCTGGAAGAAAGCAACACGCTTGGGAGAATGGTTGGATGTCCCAAGAAGCAATGGTGCCCCAATGGAAATGAGCCCCTTCTGTTGGCCAGCTTCTCATCTGTGGTTTCGGATTGCTTTCTTGGGACCTTCTAGAGCTCTGTGGGACCTTATGTGAAGAACCATATAAAGGTGTCAGCTCTAAGATCAGTCTGACAATCCTGGCTTCTATGAGGACAAATCTGATCTCAGGTAGATGACATAAGAAGCCCCTAAGATTTGAGTTGATTTATTCTAAGTAGGAAGCCCTTCCAGGGCAGTGCTCTCATGTGTTACTCACTGTGGTCTGACACCAAACGCAGTGCAGCCCCGTCAGGCCCTGGTAACATTTCACTGTCTTGTGGCACTTATCACACTTGGTTGGGCAGTTGCCTTCAACCCAATAATGGTGCATGACCTGGAACAGAGAAGAACAAGGTGGTAAGAGGAGGTGCCCGGGAAACATGAGTAGAAAGCCTGTGCTGCCAAACTTACATCCGTGTTCTTCTTAGACTTCACGTAGGTCTTGATGCAGGACGGAGGGGCTCTGGCCACACAGCGCTCATGGACTGTGTACTTGCAGACTGGAAGGAAACAGGTACACAGATTCAGAGCTGACCCTGGTCCTGATTGAAATTTTATGAGGGGAGAATGACATTAACAGAACCTCATTTCACATCCACAGTTCCCTAATCAATCCAATCAGCCACATCAAGGAAAAAAGTCCAAGTCGGCTGTTTTTATCATGGAATACAAAAGGCCAATTAGTACAGGAAATAGTATGCATATGAGAAACCAAGGCTCCTCTATCATGGCATAGCAGGAAATGCTTAATTAAATCAGTCCTTGCTCAAATTTTTCACAATAATTCCCAGATGACAAAAATATTAAAGACAAATTGATGGCTGCCAAATGGCTTGGTGTCATTTGCTAGAAGGAAGAGGTCTATATTTCACAAAGTGTAGGCATGAGAGCAGCTGGCAGGCTCCGGAGCAAATGCCTATGGCTTCAGACTGCTTTCTGTATTGACTTATCTAAACGCTAAAGGGCAGATTTGTCTATTTCTAGAAAACAGATTTCATCATCCATGCTAGGCCTTCAGGGAAGTTCATCTTTCATTTCTCATCATGATAATATTTCTCCAAAACAACTACCTTCACTAGGTAACCCATGGTGCTAGTAAGAAAGACTTAGTATTTATATGAAAACACATATACATACATAAATGCCAGCAAATGTATGTATAATCTGTGCCATAAAACAATATCATGCACATTGGGGGTGCATCTCCACATCTCATGGTTTCCATCCAAATATTAGTAGGGGCACTTGCAGGTGTTCTCCAAGCTGAAGGCTGACCCCAAACTAACACCTCAGAGTTCATGAATATGTAGAGATTTGTATAAGTAAACAGATTAGCACCTTAAAAATCTACTCTTGAATTATGAATGAAATGCATATAAAGCTTATAGCATTCTCTAATAAAACTCAAAAGCATCCTGTCTGTGAGTTCCTTAGGCAAGAGCCAGGAGGAACACATACTGATGACCATTTTATAAATGGTAAAAATCTGTTCTTTTCTGTTACACCACACCCCTTCTTTGAAAGTTGTCTTGTTCAATCAATTAAATCTACCCTAAAATTGTTCACTCTCTTAAAAAGCTATAGAAGTTCTGAAACAGTTTTTTTTGTTTGGTTGGTTGCTTGGTTTTGGACATGGAGAATGTTCTAGTATATCTGAATCTTCCAAAGTGGCCATCAGAAATATTCCTCTTATGTGATAAATGACAAGTATATTATGAAACTGTAAAAGATCCTAAGGCTTTAGAAATTAAATACACATATGACATTAAGTGTAGTTTTTAATGTCAAATAATACATCCAGAGAAATAAAATTCCAAAGCATACTGTAATGCAGAAAACGATATGGCCGAACTATTGGATCAATGGAGAACTTCATCTATGCCTCAGGGAATATCAACTTTATTTTTAGGTAACAATGCTATAAATTAAATAGATACTAGATGATTTTATAAATTAAGTAACACACATGTACACACCTACCCTCTTAATGAATCTCTAACTGGTAGTGTGGATTTATTGGAATAAAATAAATCTTGTAAGAAAAGGAGACTGAAGTTATTAAAATGAACACAACTTATAATGCCTTATATTTCTATGGCTATAGAAGCCATATGAAGATTTTCCTTTATATAAAAATAATGTGTCAGAGGGATTGGGGAAATTAAAGAGATTAACAGGTAAAGGACTTGTCACACAAAGACTAGAGTTCAGCCCCTAAGAACTCATTAAAAAAAAATGACCATCTGTGATGCTAGCACAGGTAGTAGAGACAGAGTCTCCCAGGAGTAAGATGGCTTGCTGGACTAGTTGAGATGTGGGTCAGTAGGAGAAGCTAAGTCAATATGTAAGGTGTGAGAAACAAAGGAAATCAACCTTGGACCTCCACATGAACACACAATCACACATGGGAACACACACACACACACACACACACACACACACACACACACACACGTACACACACACACACACATACACACACACACACACACACACACACACACACACACACACACACACACTCATTCAGTGAAAGGTGAAAGGCCTGGAGCTTTAACTTTTTGATCATTTGAATGAACAAAATCTATTTTTATTCAATTGATCTCAGGCTTTTTTTATTATTTTAAGATTTGAAGGAATCGTCTCACCTTGAAAAGCTAATTACAAAAAAGTAGTTAACTTACGGGATGAATATAAAATATAAATAAGAGCTAAATATGAGAAACCAGTGGAAGATGTGTAAATATTACAAGGAAAGATGAGAAACACGAATACATGAAAATTAAACTACAGTAAAAAGAAGTATCTAAGGAATTGCCTAGTATCATTGATTCCTCTTGATAGGAAGTATGCCGGAGACCTGAGCATTGAGCAGCTACAGGGAAATAATAGGTTATAAGCACCATGGCCTGGGGTATGTCACACAAACAGGATGATTGCATGAGCTCAGTTTTCCCTCAGCAAGGTGATGACATCAAGCAGAGCCAGTGTACTCACAGGAGCAGCAGAGGCCCTGCTTCCCCACGCCAATCAGCATGTTCAGGCAGAGATTGCAGTAGGCCGGTTTGTTAAAGTGCTTGAGTCGCCACACATGCTGTCCGTCATCCTTCACATTCTGCAGAGGACGTGAGAGAAACAGATTGCACTTAGTGAAATAAACAGTAGAATCTGTAAGTGCCAATAAAGCTCAGGCTGGACCCAAGTGTCTCAAGACAATCTGTTCCCTCATCTCTGACTCCCTGCATTACAAGATCGCCACAGAGACACGTGTGCTCTAGCCCGATGAGATACTGCCAACGATTCTGAGATGCTGTAGCAACCCATGGGATCTTGTCTAATGTCAACAGCTCAACAGCATTCCCTGCCCCCACCACAATGACCTGCCAAACAGAGCTCTCCCCGGACACAGGGCACGCAAGCTTCGCCTTTGAGTAGCTCATGGTTAGCTCACAATTCCACAAATAAGCGACTAAAGAGAGAGAAAAGACCTATGTGCAGGTGTGAGAAGTGGAAACTTGTGAAAATTGTTAATTCTGGCTTTGTGTTGGGAAAAAGAGAATTCAGAATGAAGTTAGATTTTGTAAGGCAGCAAAACGGGATGTAATGGCAGAAGAAATGCTTCCAAGTCAGACATGGTCATCCCAGGATGTCACCCGCAGATCCCTAACAGAATCTTCAAGAATATGTGCTGTATTAAAGACTAATTTTGGTGAAGAGGACAAAGGCATAATTATATGATCATGTCTTTATCTGTCTTGTAAGAACAGTGATTTTATCCTTAATTAAAGATGGTAAGAGTATAAAAACTTACCATGTTTATAACAATCACTGTAGCTACATGTCACAATAAAACCCTGGGTTTACACTAACTTACAATTTTAGTAAAAAAAAAAAAAGTGCTTTATTGTTTACTATGCTAAGTAAATCTACACAATATTTTAATAACTAATGGCATTAATTACATCTGTATTGCTCAGGATTAAAATAACACAAATTTATAGGATGCTACTCTATGTTTAAATCCCTATAAAAGGGCCAAAAGCATTACATGAAGTTATCATGTTGCCATCATTTGTTATCATCATTTTATATATTATTACAAACCCTTTGTATCTCATTCACCAATTTGTGTGAAACTGAATTTTGAAATTATTGATAGATATTCTATCAACACTGACATAATTCACAATTTTTCAAGTTAGCAAGAATAAATACTTCTTTCAGTGTGTTTATCAACTAATGTCTGAGTATGTATTATGTATTTGGGAACTATAGAAGGAAAACACCAGCACAGGTCATCTTTTTTATTAATAATAAAATATTAACAATAATGTTTCTAACTACTTTCTCTTACCACAGTGAGAGCTAGGACACTGGTTTATAATATCCATAAATCCACAGTAACTAATTCTCACATTAGAATTAGAAATGTCAAATTTGCATCCTAAGATGAAACATTAATGAAAATGCTTCCTGGGAGGTACTTGTCAATGGGCCCCTTGAATTTCTGCAAGTTTTGAAGGCAGAAGTACTGCCATGTTTTTATCCCAAGAAGACATTTGAAACACAAGTGATTACTAAATACCGTGTACAACAGAGGAGCATCTCTCTCCAGAGGAGAGAGATGTCCTTGCTAATGAAGATGGGCCAAACAGGCTTCTATCCTACATGGAGACTTGGTGACCACGCTCGGAGTTGAGTGCTGCATCTACTTGGTTTACATTCCTCAGTCTCCTCACACTAAGGGAGAAAGGCAAGCCAGCTGAGCTGGGAAATGCCTATTGCTTGCTTTGCTGTGAGTAATAAAGTCTCTGGCCCAGGGAGTCTCATGTTCTCTGGTACTCGGGAAATGGAGAGAGCTGATTGATCCCTTTTCAATGTCTTAGCAATATTCAAATTTGTCTTTCGGATAAGGGACTGAGAAACTCTCAACTAAAACAGCTGTGAGAAGATGCCAATGATTATCATAGAGACCACATCAGGAGACAGAATTTTAAATATTTTCCTCCATAATTTAAAACAATAAGCTTCAAAGTAATTTCTGAGTCCAGTACTGGTTTGGATATATCATCGTAATTTTAGTAGATCTACAATCTAAGTAGGATAGCAAATTTTTAGCTTTGCAATATTTTGTAATCTATATTTTTTATTTCTATCATAATAAAAGAATTAAACATCTTGATATAAAAGTATTATCATGAGACTGTTTATTTTTGATAATCTTTAAAGTAGCAGTGCATTGCTTTAAGACGTTTTCAAGTAAAAGGAGAACGGAAAACGTTCTAATTTTCCCATGTTTGCTGTTTCTGTACTCCCTGTCATTCCATTTTAAGTGATTGTCCATTCCATGTGAATAAGCCTCATCCTGTTGGAGAGCACATATGGACGAAGTTAGCTGGCATTTTCCTTATCAAAAAACAAACAAGTCTGAACGTGGGTGTTCTGTCAATCAGAATACTTAGCCATGTTACAGGCTGCAAGTGATGTGCAAATCTATTACCCAGGCATAAAATGCTTTACCAAAAAAAAAAAAAAAAAAGAAAGAAAAAAATTAAAAAGCTTTATAGCTCTTAGCCTGATGCACTGCCCAAATATGCCAGAGATGAAATATGTATGTGCCTTCTTTCAGAGGAGAAATGGAAACCAAGAGCCAACTCCTTCTCACTAGTGCAAATTGCACCCTGACTCCCTGGATTTTCATGTCTTATCTTGTCTTATTTAGATTGTAAACTTGATAGAGGAGAGAGACTCAGTTTCATTCTATCATCAGAATGCATTCTTATTAATGTTTCATAGGAAATAAATATTTATTATCAAGAAGGAATTCACATTTTTTTTAAGGAAGAGCACAGAATCCTAAAGGCCTGAATACTGGCCTACTAGGAAACACTGTCGTGTCTCACTGTTCTACTTCTCTGTCTAACAAAATGAAAGCACACTCTTTCCTTTCTCAGGCCATAGTGTGAGTTTTCATTATATAATACCTGTGAAGTTAATTTAGCTCCTTGAGGACTGGTGTTATATAAACAGCAAATATAATCACCATCATAGGGTTGAACTGTAGAACATCCAAATGTTTCAGCCTGAAGACTCAAGAAGAATCTTTCTAGGTGCACTGTACTTTATTTCATAAAACATTGCTTTTCCTCCCTCATTTCTATACCAGATGTGGCACTGTTCTGTGCCTGTGACAGGGAAGACTGTTCAGTGATTCCTGGCCAAGTTCAGAGTAAGGAAGAGCTCTCGGTAGACTTGCCCAACCTTCAATTCTCTAAAAGTCAAACATGTGCAAAACAATTAAAAAAGAAATGCCCTTTGGTTTTGAGGTTATTTGCCTGTTTATTCTATAGTTTTTGAAAGTTTTAGTATTTTTCCTCAGCACTTCCCAGGATATAGGCACTGTTCAGATGAATTAGGGCTGCTCTAAATGATATTTATTTTCAAAAGACTTTAAAGAGATATTTTACTGACATCCCATGCCAAATCTCTCCAATCCCACATCTCACCAAGTGCCTTGAATACAAAGAAGAGTGATTGTTGCAAGTTAATTCCATTGTTAGAGAGCGACCGTTATGATGTAGTGTATATTTTGTCTAGTAACTCTAAAAATTATACCACTATAATAAAAGCGTTCTCTTTGGCAAAAATTGGGCCATGTTAAGTCTGGGCAAAAAGAACTCAGAGAGGTGTATTAACATCTGGGCAGTCACAGTTGGTTGCTAATTTCCAGACTGTACTTTCTGTAGTCAGAACAGGGCCTTGTCATCTTTGGGGCTCCAATCAAAGTGTTTGCCATATCATACTGTATAATAAGATAATAGTTTTTCATTCAGTAACCTGTAATAGACTCCTGGATCTTGTCTGGTTTTTCAACTTCTGAATAGATTAATCCATGTATAGAGAGTGGGAAAAAATTCCTCACCAAATTAAAATTTTTAATTGAAATGTGGAATATCAGTTTTTTTCCAAATATGATTTAGTTTAATCAAAGCATATCACTGCTTGTCACTCAAAAATCTCACCAGGGAACACATCCTTTCTTTGTTGTTAATTCAAGCAAAAAAAATGAAGAAAAATGTGCCCTTAAACTTTATTAATCAAAGGTGTCATATATATTACATATAAAACTAAATACAGTATTTCTTTGAAGTCACATAGTGAAATGAAAGCATTCCCTCCAAATGCAGCTCAGGCTAAATGTGGCTATATCTTATACAGTCACAAAGTTGAGGGTCTCCCTTCTAGTGTTAGTGTGCTAACTGGCCATGCTGTGAGACCGCCTTCTAAGTACCTGTCCACCAGGCCTGCTATAAACCATCGTCAGAGACACTTCTTTATGAGGCAGGCAGTTGTGGATACAGAGACCAATCACTGGTCAGTGTTGGAATAGGTGTCTGTGAGTGCTCAGTCCCAAATGGGGCATCTTCATCCCTGACATGAAAGGCTCATAGGTCAGTGAAGAAGAGGAAGTGATGGGGAGGAGTGTTGGGAACACAGTTGTCTGGACCTGACATAGCTATTGTACTCATGAACTCACAGCACACGTGCTTATCTGCCCAAGATCCACACAGCTCAAGCCAGCCAAAATCCATGCATGGATGAGGGAGGCCATGAGATCTCATCCTTAACTCCAATACTAAGGCAGTGGTTCTCAACCTTCCTAATGCTGTGACCCTTTAATACAGTTCCTCTAGTTGTGGTGACCCCCACCAACCATAAAATTATTTGTAGTACTATTTCATAACTGTAATTTTGCTATGGTTATGAGTCATAATGTGTCTTCCAATGTTCTTAGGTCACCAATGTGAAAGGGTTCAACACCCCAAAGGGGTCATAACCCACAGGTTGAGAACTACTGTACTAAGGAGAGAGACTCATTCTTCGGGACTACAGCAGCTGGCGTGTTACCCTTGCTCCCATGAGTGGCCCTGTTCCCATGCATCTGAGGGTTGCTCTGAGCGGAAATGTAGGTGGAAATTAGGGGAGGGTGGAGCAGGATCTGATCATCTTTTGTTGTATACAGGTATGAAATTCCCAAAGAATAAATTTAAAATAAAATAAATTATTTTTGTTGGTTTTGCTTTTGTTTTTATTTTTGTTTTTTGGCATAGGCTGTCACTATATAGCCCTGGCTAGCCTGGGATTCTCTGCGTCATGCAGGCTGGCCTCAAGCTCACTGACAGTCTCACTCTGCCTCCTGAGTGCTGGGGTTAAAGGCCTGTGGAGGCCCGTACCGCCATGCCTGGCTAAAACTAAATAATTTCTTAAGAGGAGTTAAAGTTTCTTATTTCAGGCAGACAACTGTTTAGGTAGGTGGTAATATTTTATGAGAATATAATGAAAATGTTTAGTGTTAGTAATTATAAATTATACGTTACTATAATGTTAAGACCATAGATTTCAGAATTGAAGCATTATTATCTCTGGCATCTGAAGGAAGGAATGCTCAAACTTTGAAGTGTCAGCAAAGGACAGGCATGTTCAGGACCGTTTCTTCTCATTTTTCTAGAGAGATTAACTATCTATCACAAGATAACCTCCTTAGTCAAGGAAAGCTAGGCTGTCTGTCCGTCTGAAGGTATCTCTGCTCCTGCACCTTTTTCCTGTTCCTTCTGATATCTAGCTGCTGGTGTCCTGCAGTTGCAGTGTCCACAGGTTTAGATTCCTTTCTCTGTCTCTCAAGAGGGAAGGAAGATCTTTTTAGGTTTGAGCCAGACCAGGACTACAGAGTAGACCTTACAAATAAAACAAAACAAGCAAACAAACAAGACAGTGACAGAACAGATCAGAATCTGACAAACCATGGCACTGGTCAAATCTGCCTAGTAACTTGCTTTTGTAAATAAAGTTTTATTGAACCACAGCTTTGTTCAATTATTGATACAAGAACTGTGATTGCTTTTATCCTATCACAGCATGGATAGGATTTTAGATAAAGACTTGCAGCCTTGGGACCTAATGTATTTAACATTCTTTACGGTCAGTTTCCACTCTCTGAAGAAGCAGTAATGCTGTGGGATGGTCTGTATGTCAAATGTGTTGCTGATTGGTCAATGAATAAATCACTGATTGGCAGTGGCCAGGCAGGAAGTAAGTATAGGCGGGACTAACAGAGAGGAGAATTGAGAGAACAGGAAGCTGGGTGGGGGAGACACTGCCAGCTGCCATCAGGACAAGGAAGATGTAAAGTACCGGTAAGCCACAAGCCACGTGGCAAGGTATAGATTAATAGAAATGGATTAATTTAAGCTGTAAGAACAGTTAACAAGAAGCCTGCCACGGCCATACAGTTTGTAAGCAATATAAGTCTCTGTGTTTACTTGGTCGGGTCTGAATGGCTGTGGGACTGGCGGGTGTCAGAGATTTGTCCTGACTGTGGGCCAGGCAGGAAAACTCTAGCTACACAGTGACTGTTAACAAAAAGTACCATGTTTGTTCAGTGACAATTTAAAACATGTTAGCCTTGGTCCTGTCAGAAACTTGAGAGCTTCCTTCAACTGTGGGCATCTCTTGTACCTCTGGATGACTCATAAAGTGTGTTGGTGTTAAATCAGCTTCTGGGGCTTGGGGAAATAAAGCCACACACAGCGCTTGTGGGGCTGTCAGGAAAGTGGACAGGGAGAACATGCTTGCTGGGAATCAATGCCATCAGCTGCTCATGGTTGGTTCTCAGTGTGTCAGAGCCACATCTGAGGTCAGGTAGACTCCTCAGGTCAGCGCTCAGTGTTCTTGCATCCCGTGCAAGCTCTTCTATCTTGCTCAAAGCCTTAAGACCTACAGAGAGAATTTAGACTTCTCTCAAGATGTCCCAAGGATGCTATTCTGAAATAGCACAGTGATGTAATGAAGAGAACTTTGTTCTCCTAGTTTTGAGGTAAAAAAAAAAAAAAAAAAAAAGCAAAGATGAAACATATTAACTGTTTCAAGCAGCCTTGTATAACAATGGCCTTAGAAGGCATGAGTTTCAGGGTTTGGTTTTGTTTGTTTGTTTGTTAATAAAACTGAGTTACTTAAAATTTAAGAAAAAGTGCTACCCAGAAAACAAAAACAAAACAAAGAAACAAAAACCCCCAAAACATTATTCAGTGATGTGAATCCTGAAAAGGGAGGACCTAACTCTCAGGTATAAATATTTTTTGGTTCTCGAACTCACAAAGCTCTGAATGTCCCCTCACAGGTGTGAGACTGCAATACTTTGTTTCTGGTTAGTTGATTTTGAACTTTGTGAAGTTTGTAGAAACTCTTGGGCAGGAAAAGAAATGGCAGCCACTCTCCAGTAATTTAGTGAGTATCAGGTCCCGAGTAATGATGTTTCTGGTTTGGGACGGAAAGCAGACACTCTTGAAAATGGGGAAGCTCCTGGAAGTGTGCTGAGAAATGATAAAGTACAATGAAGTCATCAAGTGCCGCCGTGCTTCGCATGAGAGTCGCGCTCTCCCAGGATGCCAGTCTTGTCCGGGCAGTGTGGCTAGCACACTGCAGCCGCTTTCCAATATACTTGATGTTCAGCACGTGGCCAATTAGAATCTACTCCCCAAGGTCATAACGGACAGTATGCACGAACACACAGGACAGTTTAACAAAGCAGCCTTTACATGAATGGCCAAGTTCAAGATGAAGCACCCACATTCTCAATTTAATAGCCAAAGAGCAGGGTGGAAGTGGAGGGGACACAGAGTACCATGAATCCATGAATCTCTGTGAGAGAGAACACAGTACCTGCCCGCAGCAAGGAAGTTAAGTTTTAGTTCCGAAAAACAGTGGCTGTCTCTCATCACTAAGTTGTCTTTACTGCTTATCCCACTAGTCCATGTAGTTTATGGTGATTACGTTTTACAGGGGTTATCATTTAATTAAAATTGATTTAAAATGGTTGCATTATACGTTTATTAAAAAAAAAACTAACAGAAGTGAAATTTCTCTTTTAGAATGGTTCTTCACAGAGAAAAAAAATGTCCAATCCCATAAATTGCTCTCTTCGTATTAAGCAATGTCGCCCTGCCATCTAGTGGCTATCGTTGGGAACACAGTCCCGATGACTAAGTACCCCCCCCCATTGATTTCTGTTAAATTCCAATAATCTTTCTGCACCAAAACCATAAAGAATTAATATTAAAATACAGTTATAAACTACATATATCTAACTGCTATGATATTAAAATCAAAAGATTGTCATCCAGTTACTGTCACATTAAAATAAAGTATCCTATTTCTTTAAAAATACTCTATCTAAAAATTTAAATTTTTATAGATCTATAGTTGAATAATACAATGTTTTTATAATTTTACAAAGTATTTATATAAAATACCATTAAAAATTGATAAACAATTACTTCCAAATAAAAATATCTTGTCAATTCTTTTTTCTTCCCTCACCTCAAGCTAGCAATTGCTTTTTGGTTTTCTTGTGGAGCTCGGGTTGGAACTCGGGGCCTAAGGTGTGCTAGGCAGGTGCTGTCCCACTGTGCCACCGCACCAGCCCCTGGCAACCACACCCCCACACACATCCCACACCTCCCCTCCTCCTACATGATCACTTTCACTTAAAATAGCCAAATTTTAGCTTTGAAATTATGACGTTAGTTTCTGGGTAAGGGGTACTTTTGGAAGGTCCTAATCTAAATCACCTGACGGCTGGACTTTACTGCAGTAAACCAGACCAAGGTGGAAATTAGTCAAATGCCAATCTCCTGAAGCCCATTTATGTATTCCTACATCTACAGATACTCCTAAGCCCTAATCCCATTTATATTTCCTACATACACATGTGCAACACATTTTATATGGCTTTGTGTTTCACAAAATCACATGGTGGAATTATTAGAAGTTGAGAAACTTACTATACGCTCAATGGTAGAAAAATGGCCCAGACAAGTGATCATCAAATGTTGCCAAAGAGCATCTCACAGACCTAGCTACACACCCTCCTCAGTGCAAAGGCTTACATTTTCCAAACCCAGGAGGACAAGAAGTGGGATAGTGGTCATTCCTCCTTGAATCCACTCCTCCAGAGACACAGTGCCATCGCGGTCATAGTCAATTTCTTCCATCATTTCATGGAGGATCTGGAAAAAGGAGATGAGAAAAAATATGCAAAGAATTGATTTTTTAAATCCTTATAGTTTAACAGACCATTGCCTCCAACTGGTTATACTATATTGTGACTAGAAACTGAGTGAGTGTAGGGAAAAATGTCTGTAAATAAATATGTTAATCCTGTTATTGGGAAGATAGTTGACTTTGTTATGATTTCTAGAACCAAGCTTTTCTATGATGACCAAATTTTAGCAACAGGTGCTCAACTTTTAAACTATTTTTCCAAGGAACAGCAGCACAGTGAAAATTAAAAGGTACTTATAATGTAAGGATAAAAGTAGTCTCTAATTACTTCCTCAAGATCATTTTTTAAGTTCATATATATGCCAGAAAGTGTCTGGGCAAATTAACATCATGGCAAAGAGCTCAAATAATTCTTTGTTAAGTAGTAATGGGTGAGGGAATTAAGTTGTTCTTAATTGCCCATAACAATTTAACAGAGCCCAAACTTAACGACTTGATCACATTTGATTAGACTTCTTTGAAGATGGCTTGCAAGTGATATCCAACAATATGCAGTTGTGATACAGTTGCCTCTTTATAGTGTGGTGATAATGTGGATGCTTATTTTAAATGTTGTGAAGATATAATGAGACAATGTATTATAAGTTAAAGATCGCTGGCATATACAGAAAGTTCCATGTAGTGTTTTAGTGTTTGAGTGATTATTATTATAAATTACACAAAAGTTCCAATTATGTTATCCTTGGTTGCTGTGAATGGCAACAAGCTTCCAATCTGGAAAAATCATGGAAGGTAAATACAGTAAAAAAAAAAAAAAAATGGAAGAGCAAGGAATACATTGCTTTTATACAACATGGACATTTTAAGAAGTTTGGAAAAATACATACAAACACCTTAAGAACAAAGATGTAAAAAGATGCTATGAATGTGACCCTTGAATTGGAAGTGTAAGCAGTATTTTCCTAGCATTCTGCTTGGTTGCTTGGTGTCTTTTGTCAGATTTTTTTCCAGATCTACTGGATGAAGAAGAAGACTTTGGGGAGCAGGGCACACCACCATCATTATTTCATTATCTTCAAAAGAAAAGACCAAAGACTTAGAATTTGATAAAATGGCATAATATCTGATTAAAACACTATGCTTCTTGGGGGGTACATCAGCAGATGAGTAGAGATGATCAATTAGGAGAATTGAATTTGTTGTGATGGCACAAACCTGAGATGCCAGCATCAGGACCTGGGGCCAGGAAGATGGCGAGTTTGAGCAACACTAGACTAAATTATGAAATCCTACCAAAGCAAAGAACCAGAAAAGAACAAGGCACAGTGAGAGTTCTCTCATAAACCCTATGCCTGTTTTTTGGCTTTGTGAGACAGGGTCCCTGTAATTAGCTCAAGTTGGCTCAATGACTCACCTTCTTTAGTACCAGGACGATGGGACTGAAACCATGCACCACTGTCCTCTGCCTCATACTTTAGTAATGTATGCTTAGTAAACCCAATGGTAGAGCCTAGAATCACTCAACAAAAGTTCTTTTTAAGGACATGTTGGTCTTCCTGTTAGTTTCTACAAACCTCATGTCACTTTGCTCTGTTTGTACAGACCTAAAAAGGGCTTATGAATGTTAAAGGATAAGAGCTGTTGAGGCTGTAGGCAAGATGAGGTGGTGAGCTATGATAGCCAACATGTGTTCAAAGTAAGGTTGTTTCCCTAACTCCACTATTTGGACCTTCCAGATGGAAGGCCAACATATCAGGATTGTTCAGGAGAAATAATTCCATGGTTGTTATTTGTGATCTCCAGTAGATAGCAGTCTCAATCAACTGTCCAGCTACCAACTGTTACCTCCTTTACAACATCCATAACTCACTTTGGTACAGCACTAGGCACCACAACTATGTTTGCTGGGAAGTTGGTTGTATCCACTTCTGCTCTGAAAACTGACAGAAAACAGATCCCCTCCTTCACTCGCTCCCACAAGAATAAGCAGACTTCACTGATAGTTGAACACTTGTCACAGAAAGTTAAAGAAGTATTTCAATTTTTTTTCTGATCAAAAGGAACAACAGAACTTCTAATAAATCAAATGATTTCAGTAGAATATTAAGATTAATTCTTTAATAAATTCAATACACAATTCACCAATTCCTTGAACTCCATAGACAGACTACAGTTGTGAACGACAGTGTCACCTGCTGTGAGCACAGCAGGCAAATTTCCACCATAAAACAAGTGAAATTGAAATACAGTTGAATTAGAATGGGAAGAAGTCTCAATTGTGGGGAGAATTATATTACCATTTTCACAGGACTCAGGCCTTTTCTCGCTTTGATTAAGACAGAAAGGGAAAGCAGATGAGCTTCTGTCTCACTGTCCTATCTTTTTTATCTATCTATCATCTATCTATCTATCTATCTATCTATCTTTCTATCTATCTATCTATTCATTTATTCATTTATTTGGTTTTCAGGACAGGGTTTCCCTGTGTAACAGCCCTGGTTGTCCTGGAACTCGCTCTGTAGACCAGGCTGGCTTGGAACTCACAGAGATTCGCCTACCTCTGCCTCCTGAGTGCTGGGATTAAATGCATGCACCATCATGCCCGGCCTCAGTGTTCTATTTTTATCATGGTAGTAGCTGTATAAATGTGAGTGGTGATTTACAAAGAAGCTTTCCAGATTCATATGGTATACAGATCTTTTAAATAAAACTGAATTGCTTTCTTCATGGACACTTCATAAACTTAATGGGCTTCAACAATAAAATGGGCAACTGTCTTCCATCAATTTCTCCCAAAATGTTATTTATGTATAAAATTAAATTTCCTAAAAGGGAAGGTTTCAATACATTTTAATGATGCTGGAGTTTTATAAATTCATACATAATAAGGTATCTTTATTTTCTTAGAAGCATTTTTAAACATAATTTCTTTAAACAAGTTGATAAAAATTTCCTGGCTGTGTTTTTAACTAACTGTAGAGCTTTGAGCAAGCAGTTTAAACATATTTTGATCTCAGTTCACCCACCTAAGGAATAAATAAAAGAGTGCATCCAAGAATTACAGGCACTACATAGAACATGCACAGGAGCAGCACAGTACACCTTCGATATAAATACAACAGCCTCTTCTGTAGCATGGACCTCGGCGGCAGTGTCCATCAGCAGCATCCACGTACCCCCATGCATGTAACCTCACCATTCAAAACACAATAACCAGGAGGAAGAAAGCCAAGGTCACCGCCTACAAAACACCATATGTACCCTATAATTCCATGCAGACTCCACTCAACTTCTGGTTAGACATAATAATATAGTCACAAAATTTAAAAATGAATGATCATAATATATGCAGATTCCAAAAACACTAAAAAGGAAATAGCCCATGAACAAATTAGACAACACTTCACCCACCCATATGCCTACCGGATTAAGTTCAGTGACATCCCATTCAAGGTACTCTGCCACGTGCATCATCTGACTGATGATATTTTCTAATTCCTGGAATAGGCGGGAGGGGGAATGGAGGATGTGAGGGAGTGAGGGAGACAGAGAAAAGACCTGGTTAATCTTGGATTTAGAGTATTTTTGTTCAGTTAGTACAATGGTTATATGAACCAATTTCCTAAAATCATATACATACATAGAAGTTATTTAGATACCTTTTAACAACATAGAAAAGAGTAGCTAAATCTAAATTTTATTAGCTATTATAGATTTCTATAATCCATCCTGCCTTTTAGTTTCACCAGGAGAGGGCGCCACAATACCGAGCAGGGCTTTCATCTAGCCATGCTTTCCAGAAAACAGGAGTATTTGTGTATTTTCTCAGGCTGTGATATTTGAAGTGACTGGAAGTCCTGAGGGTTGGAAGCATGGACAGATGACTGAGAGGTTTATTTTTATTTTTGTGTACTGAGAAGATATACTGACTGTGCTATCCGCTTCTCAGGATGCTTCTCTAGAAAGGTGTTGTGAGGTCAAGGTTTGGAGGCAAAGCATATGCAGAATTTATTTGCTGAGGAGGTCAAATTTTAGTTTAAATTTTCATGTTCTGTCCTAATCTCAGCTCTTTGAGCAACTGCCAGTGAATACATATGGCTTGGTTAAATGAATTTGAATTATTTTTAATGTATATACCTAAAGCTTGTTTTTTTCCCAGCTATCGCCAGAAAAACAATTACAATTTTTTCATAAGATATTTGTTTATTTATAATATAGAAGTTATATTATTTAAAAAGTGGTATTTGTTTAAGTATAAAATTATATAAAGATGATGCTTGAAATTATATAAAATCAAAGATTTTTCTATTGGAATCCCTGTCACATTTGGTCACAGTTCATGAGATAAAGATAGTAATGTGGTAAGAAGAGATTAACTCATGGGGACCCAAGAGATCCCTTGAGTAATGAATGAGAGCTACCCTACTCCAAGAAGAAATATGACTAACAAATATATCATGTGAGAAATGTTGTTATAGAAAATACAATAGAAGTCAACTTATTAGAGACTGAAAAACTCCAATGCCTGCTAACAATTCAGTGGAATTACTAACCTCTCATTCACTCCACCTTTGCTCAATTCTGTGGAGGAATTCAAGCTTCTGGATCAAAGAACAGAACCTGTGCTTCATAGATTATCTCATGGGCATGTCAATTGGATGAATCATTTATGAATCTTGATAGTTTCCTCACAAATGAAATGGAAATCCTAACTTAGCCAAATTCATGATTACTACAAAGATAATATGTGTTATCATAAGAAATACATTCATCCCATCACCAGAGTGTTGAAAATAATCAGTAATCATTAATTATTAGTGTGAGATACAGTCAGCATTCAAGTCAACAGTTTTCTTTCTGTTTTGCTTCTAAATAGTGAACTGTGAGATCTTTAACATATCAATGTAAATTATTTTAGAAGGCAAAATTTTAAGCTGATAGTTATTAAAGGAAATACTGAAGTTAGTGGACTGTGTAGAAAACAAACCCTTGGGTTATATCTTGAATTTAACTTAAATAAAAAGAGAAAAAAGAAAATTAAGAACTAATTATGAACAAATCCATTTATTCTGAAGTCAGTGTTTGATATTGGGCATCTAGTTATAAGTGTTTGCAGCAATCAGCTACATATGTTCCCTTAAAATGGCCAAAATCCAGGAAAAAAAAAGCACTTGACTAAATTTTCAAATCAGCTGCCAACCCATGGCTAAAAGCCTAGTTGAGACATATCATTTTAATTTAATTAAAAAGAAACATTACATAAAACAAATCTGCATTAGATATATTAGAATATAATTTGCATTAGTGTAGACATGAATGATACAATAAACATTTTTAAACATCTACAAGAAATCTAAATGCCTTTCCATGAAATGGCACCAGAAAAGAATGAGTAAGCTCATTCTGTATTTCAGTATTTCTAGGTGTAGCTTAATACACAGAAGAAGAACAAAGGAACTCTGAGGCTTAAACCTAGGAAGTCCCTGAGTCACGGTGTCAATTCACGGTGGTGTTCATTCCCTGAAGTAAGGATTGCAGGGCTTTTTTTCCCTCCGGAGAAGCAAGCACATAATTATTCTACTTAGTGCTATAGAAGGATATGTCTAACGTGGCTAATATCCTTGGAAAAGTCTGTGTGGCAACATGGCTCAGCAGGTTAAGGCTTCTGCCACCAAGCTTGACCACCTGAACTAGTGGAAGAAAGAGCTGAAGGCTGCAAGTTGTCCTTTGAACTCCACGCGTTCACCATAGCAGCAATGCACATAAACACATACACGAATAAATACAGTAAGTACCTAGGTCTACTTGAGCCACAGCAAGTTCTATCAGTGAACAGAAAAGCCCTCTGACGACCAGCTCATCAGCGTGTGCGTGTTTCCCTCCCTGTGTGCTATTCAGGGCTCCCCTGTGTTCAATCGCTAACACCACCACCACAACAATACAGAATTTGATGTGCCCACACACTTCGAAATGCCTAAAACAACTCCAGCATTAATGCTTATATTACTGC
Source organism: Peromyscus californicus insignis (assembly GCF_007827085.1). NCBI lineage: Eukaryota > Metazoa > Chordata > Mammalia > Rodentia > Cricetidae > Peromyscus > Peromyscus californicus. The sequence continues at coordinate 7,948,164 of NW_026294447.1, read as the reverse complement.
TTAGAGTTTTCCTGGAGACCCCAAACATATTATCAGCAAAGACAGACTAGAACTGAGTGCAGCATGCAGTACTTCGGTACTCATGTGCACACTGGTGTCTCATTTCTACTTCCTGGAAAACCACCATTTATTCCCACATATGATAAATGAAACAAGCATTTAATTACACCTTTCAGGTTATCATTCAGATGTAGTCTTCCTTTCACTCTGGCTTAAGCTATACAATGAAAGCTTCACACAAAATTAGATGAGATCTTGTCAAAAAAGATTTCTCACACAAAGCAGTAAGTCCATTTAATCTACTACACTGCGTTTATGAGTAAACATGCTATAGGGGAGGGAAATTATAAACCAGTTTCACAATCTGTTTAGATCCTACATGCTTACTCAGTACTTTTCCGCAGAGGCGAATCTTACAAGCAGTTTTCTTGCTTTTCTAAGTCGTGGTTTCAACTCTGACCTGTTTTGTTCATGAGGTTAGAATTCTCCTCGTTTACTAAGCTTAATGCAGAAATAAAGTCATTGGTTTTCAAAACCATTGGATAGAATGCTCACAGTCCTGTCTGGTCAGATGACAAAAACTCTGTGTGTGCAGATGTAAATTCTATGAGGTGTGCCTTCTAATGGTGATAACTACAAATGTATCCATTGCTTCTTTCCAAAAGAAAACAGAAAAAGAATAAAGAAACTATTTTGCAATTTTCAGAGAAATTTGAAGAAAAAGTTACCGAGCTGTCCAGGAAGCCGTTCCCATCTGTGTCATAAAGCCGAAACATAACTAGAATTGAAAAAAAAAAAAAAAACATTGAAAATAAAGAGATTAGCAATGAGAAAGGTCATGTTGGATTAGGAAAGATTTCTCAAAAGTAAGTTTCTGTTTAAAACAAATACTTCAATTCCCCAGCTCAAAACCTTTATTTGTGAGTTTTTTTCTTGTTTGTTTGCTTTTGCTAAACTGAAAATGAAATAACTAGTTAATAAAAATATTGGCTTTCAGACATTAAGTTTACAAAATTGTATTTGTAACTAGAGAGAATTAAATAGCATTATTTGCTTAAATTTGGTTTTTTGATCCTTAGTTGTGAATTCAAATATGAAGGGGAAGTTGAAATATTCAGCATCTGGTTATTAAAGGACAGAGTAGAGGTGGAAAAAACAGCCAATTTAGAATTTCATAAATCAGTTAAAATTTAGAATTCATGGGACTGTTTTCTTATGCCTAACATGTGAATGCTCACCCAGCTGGTGGGCTCACCTTTGCTGTGGCAGTCAAGTGAAATGGGACACACAGGTGCATCCCAGAAGCTGGAGCCCACTACATAAACACAAGTCACTATTATCATTTATCCCAAAGAATGTGAGAGAGGAGACAGAAGCTTATAATGAGATTCTCTCTAATGCGGAATCTCAGCTCCTAGGCATACAGTATCAAAATGACCATTTTCGTGTCTCGGGTTGGATCTGCAGCCAGACTTCATTGGGTACCTTATCTTTAAACTATTCAAGTACAGACACTCAGAACACAGACACTCCTAATGAGCTAAGAAAAGTGGAACAGAAGTCCAAGGCCTGAGGGCTCCCTGGTGTAATTCACAGACCCCAAGGAGGCCATGGAAGAGGATGCAGGTGTCATCTTAAGGTAAACACACGGCAGAATGTCACAGCTGTAAAAACAGGAGAGTGGAAGTGAGGGTTTATGTTGAGTTTGCATAATTTCCTGGAGGAGCTTATGTCTGAGTTCTGCATGCTTACGGTGACACTGGTAACTTGGAGAGTGTACATCACTGTAATTATTCTTGAAGTTACTGTTTAGAGAATTCCACCAACTAAGACATAATGTACATAAGATACAAAATTACTCTGTGTATCACTATACATTTTTCAATGTCATCAAATTAACTATGACTTTGTATTTTTTTACAATAGGAAAACAAGCCTTAAAGATATAACACCAGAAAAAATGTGTATTTATTGAATTAGGGTTGGTTAGAATTTTAAGCTAATTAACCATGTTAAATATTGATCTCCCTCGAATATTCAATAAGTGAGAATAAAATGGTAAAAGTCAAAGAAAAAAAAGCCTCCCACAATGTAGACACAAAGCATCTAAGATTTTCTAGTAGAGCAGAGAATACTAAAAATATTTTTGTAAGTGAAAAGAATTCAGAGACTACCCGGAGAAGAGTCCCACACCAAGAACAGGGTAAGGCCAGCCCAGCCCAGCTCCATCTCAGAAACAGGAGCACAGCAGCTCTGTCTATTTCCACTGGAGAACGTGTCTGTGAAAGCAACTCCAACGGCTCCAACATGCTGCAGTTTTCTGACCACTGGCAGCTGAGCCCAGGGACCCAGAAAGAAAAGAAAAGCTTCAGCCTAGGAACGAGAACAGGAGCAAAGAAAGTCCTCCTGGATGCAAACAGAATCTATACGAAATTCAGAAAAATAGAGAAAAGGTCGTCACGAGATGCAAAATACATCCCAGAATGTGGACTGAAACAAAAAAGAACGGTAAAAGAAAAAAAAATCCAACCAAGAATTTAAAATTCTGCCTTTGAAGTACAATATTCAAATAGTGGTTCTAGAGAATGTAACAAGTATCATGGGGGGTGTGGTTATTAATAAAAATGTAAAAAGATCACAAGTGCGCAAACAAAATACACAGTTGAGAACTTGAAAATTGACTAGTTACAGGGAGAAAGAAAAGTAATGAAATAAGGGGCAGGCAGGCATTCGCTCCATGGAAAACAAAAGTTATTCAGTCCACTATGTCTTTGAAGACTTTTCCTTTTAAAAAAATCATCTTTCTAAATAATATTGGTGAAAGTAACTTTTGAACCTTAAATATGAGCAATACTCTTTCTTCATAATATTTAAAAGTAGAGATAGACCATTATAAATTTATAGATGTTTCTTGTTTCCATGCCAAAATAATATAAGCCCAGTATTCAGATTATTCTGTCAACTTGATATATTTCAAAGGTGGGGACTCAATACGAAGCTTTGAGCTAACATAGCCCAACTTTTTCTATTTTTATAACCATGTCAACTTACTTTATGTAGCAACAGTTCTGTGCCCACACTTGAATTTAGCTAAAAGGTCAGAGTAGAGTCACATTATGTAAGATGAGAAATTTTCTAGCTTTCTAAAACTTTTCCTCTTTCAAAACCTTTGTAAATTTCTATGTTTTTTGCTGAATATCTCACAACACAAACTATATAGTCTTTGTACTTTCCCTGATATGCTACTGTTATAAAAACATAATGCTGAATTCCTTAGACAGAAAAAGTGTACATTTTAATGATATTTAATTTGGAAATTCTTCAATATGCGATTTTTAGTTACCTAATTTTTAATACCTAATATTAAAGTTTAAAGACACGAGTTTAAAAAAATTGATTGTCTAGAAAAATTTGAAATCCAACATAATGCAAAAATACTCTCTCCATATTTCCTGTAAGAGAAATAAAAAGTGTAACTACTGGATTTTCCAAATAAAAATGCATCAAACTGTAGCTTAGAAGTCATGAGCCTTCCTTGAATAAGAAGACTGGTGGCTGAAATTACTTTCATTTGTAATCTATAGGAAATCCGACCAAGTGGTGGCCAGTAGGGCCTGTTAGTAATACGTTTCAGAATTTTTCAGGTTAATTTTACACACAGTGGCAACAAGGCAGTTCTTAATGATAGTCATACACTTCCCAAATGCTTTCCTGTTGACTTCTCTTTTATACACTTTTCACTATTACAAAGCTTAAGGGTCAAGAGAATATGTCCTATGAGGAAATGGCAGAGGAATTCATAATGTGAGGGGGTCCTCAAGTGGCACTGGGCTGGTTCAGAAACACTAGGAGAGAACAGTGAATATGGAGGCCGTTGGCAACACCGTGTGTATCCGGTCATGGTTCCGCTGACCCATATGACCAGCCAGACAAATGACAGCCACCAGGAAAGAAAGAAGGAATACTCTTGTACCCTCATCACACATATCTATGCTGCACACTTTTCAAGTGAGTAGGGCAGACATTGACAGAAACACGAGGACTGGGTTAAGCAAATGCAGGTGAAGAAATGAGGTGTGTCCCAGCATTTGTGCTTGCTTTGTTTAATGGGGCAGACTTTACGCTGACTCTTGCACAAATGTTTGCTGGAAAAAACTGATGGAAAGAAGGACAAGGTGGGAAGCAGTAAATAGTCAGAACCATCACTTCGGGAGAGGACACACTCCTTTCATGAATGTTGGTAACAATGTAGGCATTCTATCGAATGCCAACAGGAAAGAATCCTAAACACCACTGCCAAGGAAGCAGTCCTTTCACGTAAATTGTGGTGGTGAGGTGTCATTGTAGAGGAGAAGGTGCATAATCTATTCCTCTTCTAAATGGGGGTTCTGGGTCAAAAGCAGCACTGTCTCCGGCACATTCCTTTCAATCAGACAATTGTCAGGTCCTACATCCTGGAGCACCCAGTAACCTATGTCGACAGGACCTGCGAGTGACTCTGGTGGGTAATTGTGTGAGAGCATCTGACCTAAACCCAGGTGTGCACGTTTCATTTTGGTGAGCTACCTCAACGGAAGATCCAAATTTAGTTCTCTCCCTCATGAAGAACTATTTTAGGTTCTTCACATCCACTTCTGCTCCTTTTAAATACCTTTCCTTCTTTTTAGTTCTGGTTCGTGTTGTTTAATATGGCATAAGTCTTTAGGAAGTAACTACGTAGTTCATCAGCCACTATTAATGTACATCTTATTGCAAATAATTCTAGGAACTGAAACTGTAGAAGAATGTTAAGAATTTGTCAATGTGCTACCGCAGACAGGTTAAAACCCACAAATTGCTAAGGAAGAAAATGACGGGTAGATTTGATTCATTGATGTGGGAAAATATCAGACATTTAAAAAGAAAAAGTAAAAACACAGAATTCCTGAATATGTTGATGTATATTCATAGAGATGGACATAAAGTCCATAAAATCATGAGGTCAGAAAGCAAGTCTGATAAAAAGTGTAGCAACACCAGAAACTTCCTACGGTTTGGAGAAAAGTCTGAAGGCATAATTGTAAACTGAGGAAAATGACCCCAAGCCCGCTGTGAGCTCGACAAAGAGGTGGGAAACTCATAGAACAAAGAATGCCACTGAAGAGGAGTCTCAGCAGGTCAGTTTCACTGGGTTCGTCCAGTGCTTCAGAATGAGGGAATGTTCGATTGTGGACAAAGGATGCATGGCATTAAAAACAGAACCAAGAAGCGTGATTCTGACGGATCCAAAATAAAAGCAATGTTCTTCTAATTGGCATAGAAAAAATTAAAGTGCAGTACCAAAGTCCTTTTTGGGGGAGATGGCTGGTGCCTTCATTAATTCTCATCTGGAGAAAATATTTATCTTCATCATCAAGCCAAACATGGCCATGAAGACACCTGAGCAAACTTTCTTTTTGGCCACCACTTCAATAGAAACTCAATGTTTACTTTGGAATGAAAGATTTCTACACGTTCTTAGGAATACAAAATAAATCTTGAAATGCAAGTATTCAATGTTTATGAATAATAAATACATATTTAAAGAATAATAGCCATATGATTTATTCATAACCTAAGCTGGTGTGACTCCTAAATAAGCATAGTAAATGCTTTACTTGTGAGAAAATTTAAAAAATTATTAAATTTTTAAGTTTTATTAAATTTAACTAAACTGCTTTGTAATTATAATATTAATACATTACAATATTTTAAATTTTATTAAGAAATACTGAAGTTTGGTTTTATGACCTTCACTATTATTTAAGTAGTAAAATTTTAATTCATTTTAATGATCTCTAATATAATCCAGTTAATCTAGCCACAGAGTATACAACAACGGCTTTAGTTATAATGAGCTTTACAGGGAGATCAGATTATCAGTGATCAGTTGAGTCAGTGTTTAAAGAGTGTGCTCTTTCGTTGCAGTGTGTACATGTTACCACCAGAGAGAGCTCAGTCACTGCAGTTTAGTAAGAGTGCTACCTAGGTACTTAGAAAAAAAGTCCCTACCTGTCATATTGTAAAAGAAACAAAAATACTATTTAATTGTTTATAACATACAGAACCAACTCCTATAAGTGAAGCATTTGAGAAATTGTTCTCTGCCAAAGAGAGTGTTAACCTGATGTCGAAGGGAGGTTGCCATGGAGAAGAGTATAAGGTGTGTGTGTGTGTGTGTGTGTGTGTGTGTGTGTGTGTGTGTGTGTGATGCCCTTGCATGCATGTGTGATGCAGGGGGTGAGGAAGTCCTTCTCAGATAGGAGGAATTGGGCATTTGGTATTTCTTAGAGCATTCTCTCTGTCTAATAGTTCAACGTTTCCAGTTACTTCTTGTTATCTCAAAAGAGCCAAGGAGAAAACATTTAGAATCCATGTGATGGATAGACATGTTTACAAAGTCAATGGAAACAAATGGAATTTGATAAATTATCAGAAATAGATAGAATTTCACATAATAACCCAATTTCAACATTTCTTAACAAAATATAATGTTTCAGAATTCCAATTAAGATGCGTTTTCAGTTAAATTTAATAGTAACTTTTTGACTGACTCTGAGAAAAGGTATTTCTTTAGCAATTTAGGCAATTATAATTACATCAACACACAGCCCTTCCTCCCACCCCAGCCTGGTGAGTAAACACAATTCCCGAAACATACACTCCAGCTTATCCTCAGGTCTTCCTCTTTCCAGAAGAGACAGATAGCAGACAATGTCCTTGAGGTGGATCACTTCTGGGGAGCACGTATTTGCTGGAGAAGAACGCGGAGGGGTGATGGCACCCTTATTCATTCTCAGACCTGGAAAATATATTTATATTCATATATTTAAAATATTCACTGTGCTCTAAAATATTTCTAAAGGAAATAGCACTAAATATTATGAACACACATATATATTCCTTAAATATAAAATGTCAAATGCACTCAAACACCAATATATTATCTTTCCATGTGTGTTGTGAATAATGCAAATAAGACAGAAACTTCCAGGATCCAGTGGTGGGGGCAGATGTAACTTAGCATTGCCCAGGATGTGTGAGATGATGCAAAGAGTGAAGACATAATGAACCCACTTCCAGTATTCTTGTCTCTGTACTAGGCAGTGACAAATAAAAATTTACTTGAAAGATACCAATAATTGTCCTTTCATAGCATACTGAAAAGGTGATGGGTGTCTGTCATGTTGTGATTTATATAATGAGGGTAAGTAAGTAATCCTTCATAAAATACACATTTATGTCAATTATTTGCCAACATAAGATATCCACCCTACCACCCTACTGTCCATGAGTATGAATGAGCACACCATAAAGAGGGATCAGAACCAGCATGGTGGGCATTCTGAGAAAAGGCAATGCATATGATTGTAGTTTGATTTCAATATAGTCTTCATTTGATGTATTCAAGATCAGACTGGTAAATTATAAGCCAGACACACCTAAACATTGAGACTTTCTCTTTTTTAAATATCTTCATGTTACTTTCAAAATCTTAAAAAAAAAACAACTTTTAGCTACATTTTATTTATTTGGTGTGTCTGTACGTGTGTGTACACGCATACACATGTTATGGCACTCATGTGGAGATCACAGGACCACTTGTGGTTGATGCTCTTCTCTTTCTATCATGAAGGTTCCAGAGCTGGAACTCAGATCATAAGGCTCAGAAGCAAGAACTTTTAGTGCCTGGGCCTCCATCTCAGTAGTCCCTGTTTCCAAAAATCTCATGTCCTGTTCTAAGACAATGGTGGAGGAATTAAATATGTGTTGACAACTGCTGCTGCTGATGTAACAGGGGCTTCTTCACAGAGAAGATTCATCTCACGGAGAAGCCTTTGAAACCACATCAAGAGAACCCAAAAAGGCCTGAGGTAAATCTCAATTATAACCGAGGTATACATTGCCAAGAAGTATTTGACCACGGTTACTGGGGGACTGAGTATATCATGGATTCCTAATCTGTCAACAATTATGGGAAAGAATATTTTGAACCAAATGTAGTTTGACCAGCTGTCCTTCCTTGGCACAAAGCTTCCTGACAGAACTGTTTGCAACTCTCTTTCTGTTCTTCTTGTTATATCATCTGGGTATCTCAATGGTCTCAAATATCAAATGTAATGCTTTACAAAATCATCTTTGGCTTTTATCATTGCTGATATTGCCCCTAATAATAAGCCTCATTTAGAGTGTTTCTAGTATCGGGCAGGAATCACTAACAGGGGCTTTCACACATCATCTCACTTAACTCTTAAGTTAACCTTGTGAGATCAACTGTGTTATCCTCACAGAGGAGAAACAGGCTTATGATGATGGCTGCCCCAGAGTGTCACAGCCAGCCATACACAGCTGTCTTCCTCATTCAACCCTGCCAACCTATGTAGTGTTTTCCATTCAGGACACTGTGGAAATAAGGAAAATAATTGACACCTTAATATAGACACATACAAGCACAATTTGTGGCTTTCATAACAACATTAATATTTTCTATTATAACTTATCATGATTATTACATCTCATTTCATCCTTAAAATTTCATCAGAGAACCCCCGGCTGAATCACCTGCACGTGTGCCTATCACGGCCCCGTCTGTGGGACACTCTTCACCTCCTCCCTTGGTTCTTACTTACAGTGAAACAGTTCTTCATTATCTGCCAACTCCACTCTCATTCACAGTTCTCAGTGAGTTACACATTTTAAATTAATTTTTCCTCATAATGCACAGATCACTGCATATCCAATACAAACTGATATTTCTTTTTACTTGAAAGGAAGCATAACTTCAAATGTAATACTGAGCTTTAAAAGGACTTCACAATTCCCCAAATAATTACAACTGACCAACTAAAGTTCATCCAGCTGCCGGAGTCAGGGCGTCTGACTTACGATAGAAGACATTGTGGTGCTGACCTTTGAAGATTCCCCAAACATAGCCGTGAATTATGGTGATAAACTACGGCATGAGTCATCCAGCTGGGGAGCTAACTCTCCTTCCCAAATGCCCAGCCCAGGGTCCTGATGATGTAATCAGCTCAATTTATCTTAACTCCCTCACACAAATTTTCCAAATAGAACAAGGAAAGAAAGGAAGGAACACGGTCTCATTTATGTGGAAGACAGTTCAGCTGTATATTTTTAAAGTTAAGGTGTCTGACTACTCACTTTCATAATACTGCATTCAAGGTAAAACTAGAGACAATGGAGGCCACATCATCTCCTTTATGTCTTTCCAGTGAACAGTGTTTATTGTGAGAAAATCTATACACATACACACTTCATTTCACATCACTTTGTAAATAAATATCAGCTTTATGACAAATATAAAATTAATGTCCCATGCAATTCCCTTATTTAAAATATGTAGCTCAACAAAAAATAAAATAAAATATGTAGCTCAATGGCTTTAGCCTGTTCACAGAATTGGGCAACCAGTGTGACCATCAACATTAAGTTTTTATTGTTGTCCAAAATGTCCGCATTCATCGGCAGCTACTCTGCCTCCCTCTACTTAGTGACAGACAACCACTCATCCACTTCCTGTCTCTACAGATATTTAACATCATTTTTTGAAAGAAAATATTATTATTGTGCTTGCTTGAAGATAAGTAAATATTTCTCTCTTTGTGCTGATAACATTTTGTAAATAAAGGCTTCATTGTGTATTTAACTGTCATCATTATATTTAAAATTTTTAAGGTGCAAAAATATGGGCATATATGCAATCTGTACATTGAAAAACTAACAAGTGTTTCCAAAAGACTAATTAAACAAATCTGAGTGGTAAAATATGTACCCTTTGTAATGATTCATGTAATTACTCAGATAAAGTAAAGAAACTTTACTCGGATAAGACAAGACATTTTTCACAATCATTTTGACAAAAAAAAAAAATCAAAGTAGACATTATTAATGTTTTAAATTATATTTGTGAAGACTTTTTTTTGTAAATGGAAAACATGATAAAGGAAGAAAGATCTCATTTCTCACCTGTGTACCCTCCTCACTATGCACAAATCCTCACTATCAACATTCCCTTCCAGTTATTACTAGCAACTGTGCTGGCTAGTCTTACATCAACTGGACACACACGCACACACACACAGAGTTATCTGAAACAAGGAATAACTAGTGATCCATTGGGAAGGGGCTGGCCCACTGTGGGTGGTACCATACCTAGGTTGCTAGTCCTGGGTTCTATAGGAAAACAGTCTGAGCAAGCCACTTGAGGCAAGCTAGTAAGCAGCACTCCTCCATGGCCTCTGCATCAGCTCCTGCCTCCAGGTTCCTGCCCTGTGTGAATTCCTTCCTTGGCTTCCTTCAGTTATGGACAGTGATATGGAAGTGGAAGCCAAATAATCCCTTTCCTTCCCAACTTACTTTTTGGTCGTGGTGTTTCGATGCAGCATTTAGAAACCCCAACTAACACAGTGACTTATACAGGCATTCTGTTGTTACCCAGTCTGATTATGGAATCAATGTGGAGTTGGAGTTATTGGCTGAAATAGCAGTAGATTAAGTCACAGCCACTGTGCCGAAGTTAAAACATTTCTCAGTCTCAACAAACACGTTGGCATTTAAATATTTTAGAGCATAGTAACTGAGTATCACTTAGCAGGAAATGTATGGTAGGCTTTTCGAAGAAGCTTTTTCACTTAATAGCATGCAGTTTACTTTCCTCCGTGACTTCTTACCAGTTAATCATTTCTTTTTGCGTTGAGTAACATTCCATTGCCTGGATACTAACTTTATCCATCTCAGAAATGAAAAAACTTGAAGTGGGTAATCAAAGACAAGTGATTAATCAAACAAGTTTCTTCCTATTCCCAAGACCTCTATAACACCAACACATTCTTGCTTAGGCAATTAAAAAAAATCCTCCTTCATATTTTCACTGTCTGAAAGCAGGCACTGTGTCTCAGTCTTTCTTCAGAGAGGACATTTTTGTAGTACAGTCTTTGGCCTTTCTCTCTTTGCCTAGCTGGAGGTCCTTCCTATTGGCTATTTCTTGTTTCTTTTGCTTCAAGTAGTTGCATTTAGCTCTAAATATCATATGATTGAGATAAATTTTCAGTTTCTTACTTGCCTTGCTCTTAGGACTTAATTCTTAACCAGAAAACTGAAGCAAATGCATCCATATACTGTACATATTCGTACTTCGTATAGAACTATGTTGTATGCATATTTATTGTAATACAGAAGTACCAAAAGGAAAAGTAAGGAGTATAATTATAGTTCACTGATTTTATCAGGAATAAACTATTTTTTACTTCGAGGGTGTTTTTCAATGATAATGTCACCATGTACACATATGTGTTTGAATGTATATACTTATAAACATTTTTCTCAGAGTTATAAGAACAGAATTAGTAAAATTAAATGATGCCTATTACTACATTGTGCAATAATATGACTTCCACTGTATTCTCATCTAGATACATTCACATTCTAGAAAAAGCTGAACGATTTATCTTTTTAACTTGCTTCTTTGGTCTCTTGCTGAGGATCAATCTCAGGACCTCAGGCATTGTTAGGTGAGAACTTGATTCAGCCTAAAAATGTACTTCTAATGACTACATTTAATTTAACATCAAGGCTCCAAATTTTGTGTGTGTGTGTGTGTGTGTGTGTGTGTGTGTGTGTGTGTGTGTGTGTGTGTTTGTGTGTGTGTGTGTGTGTTTGTGTGTGTGTGTGTGTGTGTGTGTGTGTGTGTGTATAAATGTTTATGTGTTTCTATACACCTGGGGGCCAACAACTGACATGAGGTGTCTTCTTCAATTTCTACCAGCGTATCCTGTGATGGAGAGACTCAGTACACCAGGACTTCACAGATTCAGTTAGACTGTCTAGGTAGCAAGTCCCCAGGACCTTCCTGTCTGATTGTCCACTTGGTGTACAGGCACACCAATGCCTACCATTTATGTGGAGGCTGGGGATCAGACTCAGATTCCCAAGCTTGCAGAGCAAGCAGTTAAAGCCTGAGTGGTACCTCAGTCTCCCAAGGTCCAGGATTTAGTAATGAGTCTTGTTTGCTTTGTTTCTTTTACCTATTTTTATTTGTTTGATTGTTTCACTTGGCTTTGTTTGAGAAAAGGTCTTATGTAGCCAAGGCTGGCTCTCTAGCTCGCTGGATTACTGAGACTGGCCTGGAACATCTGACATTGCCTTTTCTATCTCTAAAATGATGAGTGAGGTCACAGGCTTGCCACAGCAGGCCCAGTTAGCGCTCCTTAGTACAACAGCATAAACTATATAAGGCTTTTGACAAGATACAAGGTAATGAGAGAAAAGGGACACTTGTTTCATTTAAATTTTAGTAGCTATCAGTAGTTAGTGGATGCCATATTGTATATTGCCATCCACGTTGTGGATGTGGAGGCCAGAGGGTGACATCCATGTTTTGTTAAAAATTCTCTGCTATGTCTTTTGAGATAGGACCTCTTGCTTCACCTGGAGCTTGAAGGTTCAGATGCTGTTTGACTATCAAGCCCCAAAGATTCTTTGTCTATGACTTGCTAGTACACATAAATAACTGAAAGGTGATTGATGCTGGTCATGGTGGCATCCACCTGTAACACCAGCACTCGAGGCAGAGGGTCATGAGTTCTACGTGAACTTGAGCTACAAAGAGAAGACCTGGCCAAACAATTTGGATGCCTTATTCCTTGAGATATATATATATATATATATATATCAACTACTTACTAGGGAGCATAATTCCCATTTGCCCATAGCCTGCATATTGAATAAAATTCTAATATAACACTTTAAACTCATGACTCCTCTTTCAGAATGTATGACATTATATAAAAATTTGAAATGAAATTTGATCATGATATGTGCAAACCAAAACACTAGAATACAGTCTGTTTAAATATGCTGACATTTATTGATCATTAACAGTGTTGCTGTGGGATGTTCTGTATGGCAAATGTGTTGCTCTGATTGGTCAATAAATAAAACACTGATTGGCCAGTGGCTAGGCAGAAAGTATAGGCGGGACTAACAGAGAGGAGAAAAGAAAGAACAGGAAGGCAGAAGGGGTCACTGCCAGCCACCACCAGGACAAGCAGCATGTGAAGATGCCGGTAAGCCACGAGCCATGTGGCAAGGTATAGATTTATGGAAATGGATTAATTTAAGCTATAAGAACAGTTAGCAAGAAGCCTGCCACGGCCATACAGTTTGTAACCAATATAAGTCTCTGTGTTTACTTGGTTGGGTCTGAGCGGCTGTGGGACTGGCAGGTGAGAGAGATTTGTCCTGACTGTGGGCCAGGCAGGAAAACTCTAGCTACAAATGGCACCCAATGTGGTGGCAAGAGTTTCCACATAAAACCTGAGAAAAGATTCTAAAACGGAGCTAAAAACAGCTTCTTAATTGTCTCTCTCAAATGAGCGGCAGCTGAGGTTTTGAGCTACTGGTGGGTTCCTGGCGTGTGTGCTTGACCTGCCCTATGGCAGGAATGAGGCCTCTACAAGTGGCACATTAAGCTGCGTGGTGGATTTAGCCTTTGCTAGTACAAAAAAAAAAAAGAGGTTTCTGGGCTGTACGCTGCTTGGATAAAAGCATAGACCCACAATAGCTCCCAGAGCTGGCGGTAAACATACCACCGCCATGTTGGGAAGCTGAAGTGGGCGGAGCCAGCAGCCACAGCTGCTGCAGTTTAAAGCAATAGATTCACAATAAGACAGATTCAGATGTAATAGTTTACAATGTGTGTAAAATATACACAGGCTTGAAAGAGACAAAAAGGTGATATATACAGTTATATAAACAAATACACAGTTTTAAAAAATAAAGTCTTTAAAGAGACAGTAAAGTTAATATAAAAAATAAGCCACGTAAAGATGAATATTGCACAGAGAATCTGGATTGTGTTGTCTTTGGGATTTTTAACTGCAGAAAAACATTTGATTGTAAAAGATGTTGAGTTAAACCAATATGTATATTTTAAATATACCTTGACTTCAAAATTTGGATGTAAGGATGTGTTGCTTTGGAAAGGAGACTCTGCTTTTGTTTCCACAGAAAGCAAGATGCTATGGATTTGTTCCAGATTAAGATATATCAGGTTTGACCAGCCAAGACCCCCTGAAAGGTCTCTGATGACACCATGGCCCAGATGATCCAACATCCAAAATGGTTTGAAGGCAACTGGCTCAGACAATACAGCCTCATGGACTATTCCATAATCCTAAAATTTTCTTTGTGTCCCCATAAGATACAGCGCCCTCCTCCAGCAGGAAGTAGTAAGAGAAGCTATGCCCAAATTCCCAAATTATATGTAATTTTACTTTGTTAAGGTTAAAACCTTTCTCTTTGAAAAAAAAAGGGGGGGGGGAGTGCTGTGGGATGTTCTGTATGGCAAATGTGTTGTTCTGATTGGTCAATAAATAAAACACTGATTGGCCAGTGGCTAGGCAGGAAGTGTAGGCGGGACTAACAGAGAGGAGAAAAAGAACAGGAAGGCAGAAGGGGTCACTGCCAGCCACCACCAGGACAAGCAGCATGTGAAGATGCCGGTAAGCCACGAGCCACGTGGCAAGGTATAGATTTATGGAAATGGATTAATTTAAGCTATAAGAACAGTTAGCAAGAAGCCTGTCACAGTCATACAGTTTGTAACCAATATAAGTCTCTGTGTTTACTTGGTTGGGTCTGAGTGGCTGTGGGACTGGCAGGTGAGAGAGATTTGTCCTGACTATGGGCCAGGCAGGAAAACTCTAGCTACAGTGTATCCATTTTTATTTTAAAGATTTCCATACGTTATGTTTTTTTTCTCTTTAAACCTAGTGAAACAGGAACATTCATTTTTCCCATTTAAGAAACCAGAGGTCAAGAGACTGCACAAGTACAGTTCAAGGGCAGTCTGATTTGCAGCTGTGTGCTTTAAACATACTTGTGTGATGAGAGGGAGAGAGGAGGTGGGAGGGAGAGAGAGACAAAGAGAGAGAGAGACAGAGAGCGAGCAGAGAATCTGTCTCCTGACTCTCAGTAAATGATCCAAGAGGTACATTGATTAGTCCATAGACATTTGGAGGAAAATAAGGAGTCCCAGCCACCGTTGAGAGGTCTAAATTTTCATCTTCCATTTGGCCATGCCTTGTAACAGCTATTTCAATACTACACATTTGTGAATGAGTGTGTCTACACATATTTTTGCATACATAATTATACTTATGCTCATGTTTGCCAAATTTTTTCCATAGTTGGTTATAGTGAAATGAGTTATAAGTTATTTTTCTTATCTATACTTTTAAGACAGATATAGAACTAGCATGATATTGAAAAACACCAATCTGAATTAACACACAGGGCATTTATCAGTAAGCATTTAAACAGCTCTTGAGTACTGACAGTCAAGTACTGATGAAAACAGATTTCAACTTTCTGCTTCAATACAGCATTGTCACAGAGGGAGAAGGAAGCTCTCGGATCTCAGTAGTTGTTTTCTTGCTACTATGAGACAGGGATGCAGCAAGTCCCCTGTTAAAAATGTGCAGACTGAGCTGGGTATCTACAGTGTCAACTGCATCATTTGCCTTTACTAAATTATTACAAAATCTGAAAGCATTTTTGAACATACAAGTACAAAAATATTAAGATAATACTATTATTTAACATGGAATTATTAAGATATAAATTTTTTATCCTTTGTTCTGCACAGACTAAATTTAATAACAAAATATTTATATTTTGAAAAAAAATTATGGAGAAAATTCAGGCAGGAAAATATTTTTTAAAATGAAAAATCCACTCAGTAGTTATAACTAGAGAGAACTCTTCTTTAACTGGCATGTGTAAGGGTCTTGAAGTTGGAAGTTTTGTTGATGGCAGTATAAAATATTTGCTGAGGTAAAATAAGTGCAAATTACAGGTACCACGACCAATGGCAATTAGAAGTGTGGATCTGGTGCTAAAGCAGTGTGAGACATGCAATGGTTTGTATAAATAAAGGAAACCCTTAATGGCTGAAATGCTTAGTTGGTTTTTGTTTTTTTCCTAGAGCATTTTTATGTCAGTTTCTAAGCTTATTACATCAAGAAGAACAATTATATTGATATCATTGTATGGAGTACTGTATTTTAAATGCTGACTACATACCAGAAGTCTTATTCACTGTCATACAAACATTACTGTCTATGTGGTTTGAGTGTGAGGAGACCCTTTCTGCCCTTGGTTCACTTCTAGAAACTCAAATAGTTCATTAGCATGAAAAACATACCAAGCTGCTTTGTAGTGAAAAACACACATACAGACTCTCTCTCCCTCTCCCTCTCCCTCTCCCTCTCCCTCTCCCTCTCCCTCTCCCTCTCCCTCTCCCTCTCCCTCTCTCTCTCTCTCTCCTCTCTCTCAGTGTGTGTGTGTGTGTGTGTGTGTGTGTGTGTGTGTGTGTGTGTGTGTGTGTATGTGTGTGTGTGTATGTGAGAGAGAGAGAGAGAGATACACCCACACAGATTCACATTCACACAAAACACACACTCTCTCTATTTCTGTCACACTCACAAAACAAACAACAACATATCAGAAAACAATTTAACTAGGTAAGAATATTCTAAGGCTATTTGATAAAAAGAGGCCTTTAATACAGGTACCTAGTTTTCACTATATAATTTTCTGTTCTTAGTTTATTAATCTCCTTGTGAACAAAAATTGAGTTCTTTCTCTTTTTTTCAGTCTACAATAGGCACTGGTATTATAACCCACTCTTCAATTTCATAGAAAACATGAAAATGAGATAAATTTGGCTTTTTGCATTGTAGTATCTTGATACACATAGTTTAACAGCTCAAACTGATTAAGTATTGCATGACAGTTAAACAATGGAAATATTTAGCAAAGAAAAGGTGGCTAAACTTTTTCAAATTAATAAATGTGTGTGTGAGATTTCTCTCAATATTAAATATCCTCTCTACCTTTTATTGCTTCTGATTCATCATTCCTCAGAACATCTTCCAGATCACTGGCAGCAAGCTTATTTTCAGACTGAAAATCTTGTAACGGATCTCTAAGTTCGTTTGGATGAAAGTCATAAGAAAGCATGACAAGCAAATCTCTTCCACACCTGGGCTTAGCTTCCACCCTGGCACCTCCTGCTGGTCTCTGCTCACTTCATCAGCATCCTCCAGGCAGACACTAATCAATCAGTACTTCTAAGAATTTGACCTTCCTCCATCCTCTTAAGAAGTCCTCAGGTTTTTGACCCTGCCAAAGTTTTTCACCTCCTCACCCCTGCAAGGTCCTAACCAATCATTCGCTCTGGGGTGGACAGTATTGATTCTTAGCAACCCTTACTCAGTTCAGCTTAAGTCACGAGAAAGCCGGAGTGATCTGAGCCTTTGCCTGCACTGTCTGTCTCCTGTCTTGCTCATCCTGGTCTGTCTCACTCATTCTTACCTGTGTGCATTTACCTTCTATTTGCTCTCCTACTAAAACTGTGCTGTGCTTTAGACCTTGACCCTTGTCCCCCAACAGACATAAAGGTAAAGGCCAGGTAATGCTTTTAAAAGGGAGTGAGTCTTTAGGAGGTAAGGATTACTGAGGGGTTTGGGGAGTCACAGGGATTACCCAGAGGTCTTTGGGTCACTGGGGGGACTATTGTGAAAGCATCTTTTAGACATGACAGGACCATTGCACTCATGAACTAACAGCAAACCAGTCATGGTGGCATATACCTTTGACCCCAGCACTCAGGAGGAGACCAGGCTGGTCTGTATAGTGAGACCCTATCTCAAAACACAACCCAATCTTGAATAAAAAGTAAAAGTGCAATAAGCTCACAGAACCCTGGACAAGACCTGTACATAATCTAAACAGAATTTCTATATGGACTTGGGGAGAGGGCAGGAAACAAGAGACCTGGCCTCTTCTGTCTTTAGAACTATTGACAATTGATAGCTCTGTGGGGAGGCACAATCGGTTATTTTAGGAGTGTGATCCTGGTAGGTTGATCATACTCCAGTGAACGACTGCAGACCCATGCATATGTGGCAGCACTAGATGTACTCAATGAGTAGTGGTTGTGTTGATGATGATGATGATGATGATGATGGTCATGGTGATAGTGATGATGATAAAAGGGGACAGGAAGTTCATAGGGGGATGTGGAGGTGGATTCTAGAGGATTTAGGAATGACCAGTGCGGGTGAGTATGAGCAAAGTACTTTATATGCCTGTATAAAATTCTCAAAGAAACTGGGTATGGTGTTGCATGCCTTTCATCCCAGCACTCAGGAGACAGAGGCAGGTGGATCTCCGTGAGTTCAAGGCCAGCCTGGTCTACAAAGTGAGTTTCAGGACAGCCAGGGATATTACACAGAGAAACCCTGTCTCAAAAAAAAAAAAAAAAAAAAAAAAACCAAAGAATTCTTAAAGAAATGATCTTAAAAACAAAACAAATGCCAAGGGTCCTATGCAAGCAGAGCAGCAGGCTTCAGTCATTAGAAACAGCTTCCTACAAAAGAGGCTTGGAGTCCTTGGGACAGAAAGACAGAGAATTAGGAAGGCAGAGAAAGACTGCTTTCTTGACTATGGTGCATGGATCAAAGATGAAGGTCATAGCAGAAGTCTGGAGTAATCAGGATTTCATGTGTTCCTTCTCTCTGGCATCCACTGACTTATCAATACAACTCCACTTGCATAGGTTTTGGGTGCCAAGGATTATAATTTGCTTAGAAAATAATACTTTGATATAAGCACATTTGTTAAACTTGAACTTGTAAACCCAGAGGTAATATTGTCAGGTTTCTGTTAGAACATTTTAGAGACTGGAATTTGGGATCTTGCTGTAAGACACAAACAACAATTAATGCAACTGTGACCTTGTCAGTGGCTAGATAATTCTGGTCATAACAAGTGCTGGAAAGTACTTGTGTCTAACTCAACACAATGCAGTAGAGAGAAAGAAGGATACATTATAATCTTTGGAAATGAACAATTTGAGAATGTAAGTCATCAAGACAAGTAGAGAAAGGTTTGAGTAGAATGTAATTGGCCTGTGGACTATAAGAGTGCTGCCTTATGGAGCATCCAGAAAAACAGCTCTTTGGTACATATGCATGGTTTGTGGGCTGACTGACCAGTCCATGAGGAGGCCTCTCGGCATGTAATGTTTCAGAATACCTATTTTCTTTCATTTGTTTATGCTTTTCAATTTCTTATATTTATCTTTTTGAAGCTTTTCTTTTATTTATGTTGTGGGGGGGCAGATGCATCCTACATCCTACATGTGTAGATCAAAGAATAACTTTCTGGGTCTATTCTCCTGTCTCAATGTGAATCTTGCTGTTTGAACTCAGGACATAAGTTTTGACAGCAAGTGTCTTTACCTGCTGAGCTGTTTCATCACCCCAAGTGCCTATTTTCTTTAGGATATGGAGAAAAATACATCATATATGTAGACTGGGGTAAAAATTGAATAAACTTTCAGAATTTAAAGTAAGTTTAATACCACTAATGCATGAGCATAGGAGATCTTTCTTTCTTCTGATATCTTCTCTAATTTCTTCCTTCAAAGATTTGCAGTCCTTGTCATACATGTCTTTTATTTGCTTGATTAGAGTTACCCCAAAATATTTTATATTACGCATGGCTATTGTGAAGGGTGATGTTTTCCTGATTTCTTTCTCAGTCTTTTGTCAACTGTATATAGGAGGACTACTGAATTTATGAGTAAATCTTGTATCCAGCCACTTCACTAAAGGTGTTTATCAGCTGTAGGAGTTCCCTGGTGGAATTTTTGGGCTCACTTATGTATACTATCATATCGTCTGCAAATAGCCACACTTTGACATCTTCCTTTCCAATTTGCATCCCCTTGATACACTTTTGTTGTCTTATTGCTCTAGCTAGAACTCTGTATACTATATTGAATAGATGTGATAAGAGTGGGCATCCTTGTCTTGTTTCTGATTCTACTAGAATTGTTTTGAGTTTTTCTCCATTTAATTTGATGTTGACTGTCGGCTTGCTGTATATTACTTTTAATATGATTAGGTATGTTCCTTGTATCCCTGATCTCTCTAAAACTTAAAAGATAAATCATGAGGGTTATTGGATTTGTCATGGATTGGTAGGATTAACATAATAAAAATGACCATCTTACCAAAAGCAATCTACAGACTCAATGCAATCCCCATCAAATTCCAACACAATTCTCTGTAGATATTGAAAGAAAAATATACAACTTCATATGAAAAAACAACCAAATGAAAAGCAGGACAACTAAAACAATCCTATATAATAAAAGAAATTCAAGAGGCATCACCATCCCTACTACAATTTCAAGCTCTACTACAGAGCTATAGTAATACAAACCACAGGGTGTCAGAATAAAAACAGATGGATCAGTGGAACCAAACTGAAGATACAGACACAAATCCACACACCCATGGATACCTAATTTTTTGACTAAGAAGCCCAAATTTTACAATAGAAAAAAGAAAGCATCTTTAGCAAATGGTGCTGGCATAACTGGATGTTGGCATGTAGAAGAATACATATCTATCAACCTGCACCAAACTCAAGTCCAAGTGGATCAAAGACCTCAACATAAATCCAGTTACACTGAACCTGATAGAAGAAAAAGTGGGAAGTACCCTTCAATGCATTGACATGGAGACAATTCCTGAATAGAACACTGGTAGCAAAGGCATTAGGATATATAGTTAATAAAAGGGACCTCAGGAAATTAAAAGGATTCTGTAAGGCAAAGGACACTATCAATAGGACAACACACCAGCCTACAGAAAAGGAAAAGATCTTCAACAACTCCACATGTGACAGAGGGCTGATTTCCATAATGTGTAAAGAACTCAGGAAACTAGACATCCAAAAAGCAAATAATCCAATTAAAAAATGGGATACAGAAGAATTTTTCTCAACAGAAGACTCTCAAATAGTTAAGAAACCCTTAAAGAAATATTCAAACCTCTTTAGCCATAAGGGAACTGCAAATCAAAATGGCTATGAGATTCCTGCTTACATCTGTCAGAATGGCTAAGACCAAAAACACAAATAACAGGAAGCATAACAAAGGGAACACTCCTCTGCTCCTGGTGGGAATGCAAACTTGAGCACCCACTTTGGAAATCAATATGACAGTTTCTTAGATAACTGGGAATCAAACTACCTCAAGACCAAGCGATCCCACTCTTGGGCATATACCCAAAAGATGCTCAATCATACCACAAGGACACTTGCTCAACTATGTTCATAGCTGCTACTCATTATAGCCAGAACCTGGAAACAACCTAGATGCCCCTCAACTGAAGAATGGAAAAAGAAAATATGGTACATTTACACAATGGAGTACTACTCAGATGTTAAAAACAGTGCATAATGAAAATTGAAGGCAAATGGGTGGAACTAGAAAAAAAATCATCCTGAGTGAGGTAACCCAGACCCAGAAAGACAAACATTCTATGTTCTCTCTTATAAGTGAATATTTGCTGTAAAGTAAAGGATAACCATGCTACAATCCTCAGTCCCAGAGAGGCTAGGTAACAAGGAGACCACAAGTAGGAACACAAGGATCTTCCTGGGAAGCTTGTGGGTGGACTGGAGAAGAGTGGGAATAGGAACTTGAGGGATTGGTTTGGAGGTGGATGGAGGGGGAGAGTACTGAAAGAGATGACAGGAATCGGGGAGACATTTTGGGGTCAAATAGAAACCTGGTACATGGAAAGCTCCCAATAATCTACAAGGGTGACCCCAGCTAAGACTTCTAGCAACGGGAGATATGTAGCCTAAACTGGTCATCTCCTGTGACCAGGCAAGACTTCTAGTGGAGGGACTGGGACACCAACCAGCCACACAACCTTTGACCTACAGACTGTCCTACCTATGGGATGTGCTGGGGGAGATTATGGGAGTGGCCACCCAATGGTCCAGCCTGAAGCCCATGCCCTGAGAGTGATCCACCTCTGACACTGCCTGGCATGCTAAGACCCAGAGGCTGAATGGCCCAGAAACCTAGGATAGGACCAAACGTGATTGGAGAAAAAAGTATCAATGTAATGATGCCTAAAGATATTCCACTGTACTCATAGATTGGTGTCTACCCCAGTTGTCATCAGAGAGCCTTCATCCAGTAATTGATGGAAACAGATGCAAAGACCCACAGTCAAACATTAGGCCAAGCTTGGGGAATCCTGCAGAAAAGGGAGAGGAAGGATTGTAGGAGCCAGAGGGGTCAAGGACACCATAAGAAACCCAACAGAAACAACTAACCTGGGCTCATAGGAGCTCACAGAGTTTGACTGACCACCAGGGAGCCTGTGTGGGACTGATCTAGGCCCTCTGCATAGATGTGACAGTTGTGTAGCCTGATGTACTTATGGGACTTGTACCAGTGGGAGCAGGGGCTGTCCCCAATGCTTTGGCTGGCTTTTGGGAACCTATTCTTCATACTGGGTATGTCTGTAATTTAGGAATTTTCTTAGAATGGAAGAGAAATCAGAAGTTGGTGATTGCAGTGGCACACAGGGTACCTAAGATTTTAAGGAGGTTGAGGTGGCAGGAGAGAACTCTCCAACCACCTTAGGAGCAGCTCCACATATCTAAATCCAAGGATACCTATCAATAAGTAATGTGGAACAGATTCAATAAAGGTTCTCACAAAACTAATTTCTCTATTTCATAAAATGCCACACAGATTATTAACACTCAGTGACAAAGCGTATCTGTACACATGCAAATTTACATGCAAAACCTTTGTTACTATACATGATCTTTAACATCTTTATGCAAGGAAAATAGAATGTTTTATTTTTTTATAATATGTACCATATTTGAGCACAATATATTGGTGGTAATACCTTTATTCCTTTTTTGTTTCTATTTTATTGAGGAGGTCCTATTTTTCAGTTCACACACAGAGTATCTTATTTCTGCTGACATTGTTCTAACAAAGTAAAATGAAGTCCCA
Organism: Peromyscus californicus insignis; assembly: GCF_007827085.1. Taxonomy (NCBI): domain Eukaryota; kingdom Metazoa; phylum Chordata; class Mammalia; order Rodentia; family Cricetidae; genus Peromyscus; species Peromyscus californicus. The sequence continues at coordinate 7,925,219 of NW_026294447.1, read as the reverse complement.
TGAGGGTGATCATGGTCATTACAGAAACTTTCTGTTCAGAAGTAACCTGAGATTTTTTCAAAATTCAACTATATTCTGTGTAGATAATAGACTATTTTAAAACAAGTTCCTAGGAATAGCTAAAGATTTATGTTTTCCATTTCTGAGCCAACGATACCCCAGCCCTTGCACTTCTGTATTGTGTCCAGTGTTCCTTGTTCCTCAGGAAAAACCAGCAAAAGTGTTTCTGCAAAGATGGGTAGAAGCAGTCATAGGAAGGACACTGGACACTCAGTTCTTCAATAAGGAGCCATACTTTGAAAAGGAATGTGCATTGGATTAATTGTTGCTGCATGGGAGTTGCACAGCACTTATTCCCTTCAAGTAGATCTACAAAGGATATGAAGTTATTCCAAATGAGGTACAGTCTGAAAATGCTTTATTTGTCTGTATTTTGAAGCCTAATTTGATTGTTTTTCCTATTAAACTTGACATTACTATTTTGTACTAGTATGTGATGTTGGGAAAAATAGGAAGTTAGAGGTCTAAATTCTTTTTTTTTTCTTTTTCTTTTATAATTAATTTAATTTTATGTATCAGCCACGGATTCCCCTGCCCTCCCTCCTCACACTCCCCAGTCTTCCCCCCCATCCACCCCCATTCCCACCTCCTCCAAGGCAAGATCTCTCCTGGGGAGTCAGCTCACCCTGGTAGATTCAGTTGAGGCAAATCCAGTCCCCTCCTCCCTACACCAAGGCTGAGCAAAATGTCTCAGCACAGGTCCTAGGTTCCAAAGAGCCAGCTCATGCACTAAGGATAGGTCCCGGTCCCATTGCCTGGGGGCCTCCTAAATAGTTCAAGCTAATCAACTGTCTCACTTATCCAGAGGGCCTGGTCCAGTTCCATGGGGGCTCTTCAGCTATTGCTTCACAGTTCATGCGTTTCCACTAGTTCGGCTATTTGTCCCTGTGCTTTTTCCAATCATGGTCTTAATATCTCTTGCTCATATAATCCCTCCTCTCTCTCACTCATAAGTGGATACTAGATGTAAAACAAAGGATAACCAGACTCAACTCACAGCTCCAGGGAGGCTACCTAGTAAAGAGGACCCTGAGAAAGACACAGGGATCGCCCAACGACAGAGAAATGGATGAGATCTACATGAGCAAACTGGACATGAGGTGGGGTAATGGAGGGCAAGAGTTGGGGGAAAGAGAGCTTAGGGGAGCGGAAGGTCCCAGCTGGATCAGGAACAGAGTGGGAGAACAAGGAAAGAGATACCATGATAAATGAATACCCCATGAGAATAGGAAGAAGCGGAGTGCTAGAGAGGTCCCCAGAAATCCACAAAGATATCTCCACAATAGACTACTGGCAATGGTCGAGAGAAAGCCCGAGCTGACCTACTCTGGTGATCGGATGGCCGAACACCCTAATTGTCATGGTGGAACTCTCATCCAGTGACTGATGGAAGCAGATGCAGAGATCCATGGTCAAGCCCCAGGTGGAGCTCCAGGAGGTCTAAATTCTTTATAAACCCATTTAAGTCATTAGAAATATTTCCATTGTTTAATGTAGGCAAATACATTTGTAGGATACAGATAAATGTGTATTTTGTTTCCTTGGAACTCAAGGACAGTGTTGCTCAGGTGAATTTTACTTGTAGATCCAAGTAGAAACTGTCTCCTCTACAAATGTTCAGTTCAGAAGATCGCACAGTTCCAACTATTCAGAAGACATACCAAGAAACCAAGGGGCTAGCATGGAGAGCTTTCTCCAGCTATTATAAAGTGAGTGGTGCTCAAGTAATGTACAGCAGGAGTCAATTATGATAAGGATGCCTAGTTGTCACGTCTCGTGAAGCACCATCCCATGGACACTTGATTTTAGAAAGCGGGCACCACATCGATTCTACTTGAAAAAGTTGGTACTGCCATTTGTGTGGAAACAGCACAAGCTGCTATGGTACCGGACAATTATCAGACTGCCTAGCTTGTGGTCTGCTGAGCTCTACCACCTGTTCATTTTTTAAATGTGTGTTATCACAGTGCAGGGATTACACTCTTCCTCTCACTACCAGTCATTACACTGCAGTCCATGGTACTATGGCTGGCACTCCAGACCAGTGACTCTCCTGAGGACTCTGAGAGCTTTGGGGGATCTGTTGATGTCTGAAGGATTTTCCTATCGATACTAAGTGTTTTTCTCATCCTCACTTTCTCAGGAATGTACACTGAAGTATGTAAGAGACTACTTGACAGAGCACACAAAAATAAACAGATGTAGATGTGAGCATCCAGCTGACTTACAGGAAGCCATGCACAAAGAGTTTCAACAGTGGAATATTATGCTTCAAAACTCACTTTGGTTTTGCTTTTGGATAGCAATTTTTCTTAAATGAGTTACTTTGTTCTGTGATGGATTCATTTATCCTACTTCTAGAATGTCTCATCTTTATTGAAGGAAATATTAATAAGTATCACATGAATAAATTTGTTTTCTGAATTGGAATATTCCTAAGATCTTTTAAGACTGCATTGCAACATGCAATATGGAACTGAATGTCCTTTAGGTCTAAAGAGACGCAGTCAGAGATGAGGACATGGGAGCAAGGACAGCGTCAGCTTCTTTTGGGATAACTACCTTAGCATTTTATCCCAAGGCACGGGATTTGGGTAGCAGAGGTGTTCCATCTCCAGCTTGAGTTGGCACTAATTGAGACACGATGATTCCCCTCTAGTTAGTAAAGCACAGCTGTCCTTGTATGTACTCCAGGAGTCTGAGGTTCAAGTCTGCTAATGAACCCACTGAACTGACCTCAGGAAGCTGCCGAGGAAGTTGTCCTATACTAAATATCCTGGATTAAATCCTCCAAACACTGCTCTTACCTCAGAGCTGGGTTCCAGCTGCAAGACTCTGGTTTACAGATCTTCTAACCTAAGGACCGTACAGGCTGCTTATTTTTCCAGCAACTTCATTTTTATGTGCTATTTTTTTCAGTTCTCTATCACCTACTAAACAAATTCATGTTTTATATTCTTGGGGAAATACAATGAAGTATCTGACTTCTTGATTGGACTAATTATCAATAGCTACTAATGTACTATGCATCTGTTAAAAACTACACATGGTCAAAGAACCAACCATACTGTGCTGCAAGAATGTAAGAAAAATTAAAATGTTCTGAGCTCACAGATCTGAATCTAAATGTATATTGATAAATGTCACAGTTGATTATATATATTATACATTTCTTATACATAGGTTCCTTATTATTATATTTTCAAATATATAGTTATTTATATTTGTCTAGTAATTAATTTTTTTTCCAAATTTGATGAAAATGCCTCTTAAGATCATTATAGAAACATGGACTTCCATGTCAAATTATAAGTCATAATGAATCCTAGTTTCTATATTGTTTATTGTACTGGGATATTTTAAAAATCACTCCCAAGTATAGATTCCACTGAAGACACACCATTTTCAGTCTAATGATGTGAAACGCACGTCTCTTTTACAAGGCTTACGATATGTTCATTTCTAAGCATACTTACCACCTGAAAGGAGAGCGGGCTTGCTCTTTACATTTGGGCTGGAATGGGGAAATTTGTTGCTGAATGACATAAAAAGGTGTGCAGTGAAATCATCAGGGAGCTCAGCTTCCAGAAAGGTCTTCATGAACAGCTTGAAGCCTTCAAAATCTATGGTCTGAAAAAACAAATTTAAATATGTGATTTCAGATCCAGTGAAATGACAAGACATTGTACCATGTTCAAATCATTAGTAACAGAAATTACCTGAGATGTTTTCTATATCCAAGTCTAAAAAAGAAAGATAGTAATATGAGGCCAAGGCTTGGCAGTTCTATGCTATCGTTGGCAATGACAGGTTTGTGTCTCCCCTTTGATAGTGTAGAACAAAGATAACATGATTTCTAGTTAGATGTTTCTATCTCCATGGCAACAGTGTGACATAAAATTTTACCCTTTGAAATTTTCTTTCTACCTCCATCAACTGGAACTGTTATTTCCAAACCCACAGATTTGTGTTGAGTAGCTCAGATACTTAGCATGAACAAGCTAATGTAGATTCACATATTTAAATAGCAGGCACACAGAATGATAGAACTTCCCCATCTTTTCTTCACGATAATGGTGATTATTTCTTTTGAAAATTGTAAAAAGTGATTGACAATAATTTCAAATTAAAACCAACACCAATTGATTAAGCATTCCATAACATCGCATACAGACCTCTAATGGAACATATTGTAAGGTCTTCAGCCCTTCTCAAATCCCTATTCATCCGAAGGCAGTCATTTCAGAGTAAGAGTACCAAGTCCACTCAAAAAGCTACCGAAGGAAGCCATAGTCAGACTTCCAGCTCAGTATGGACTACACGGGAGTCTCCAGTGAGCATGCCTTCTGGAAGCAGAGGAGGACAGCAGGTGGGATGGCTGACAGTTGCAGACAAACTGAGCAGCTGTGGGTGCTCTGGGAACAAAAGCATGTGGACACTATTGACCAGGCCTGACTAATACTCCTGTGACTGAAGGAACATGTTAGAGGAGGGTTCTCTGGAAACAGGTGCAGGTGGTGAACAGTGAAAGACTCAGGAAAGTGTACTAATCAGCTAAGAGTCCTAGAAGAGTTACAGAGAAGAAGGCAGAGTAAAACCAGGTCAGTGAGCAGCAACAGTGTGCATCGGAAGATCTGCCTCACAGAGCCCTGGCGGGACCTTCCCTCACCCGGTTAGTTAGGACCCTGAGAGGAAGGTAAAAGTCAGGAAAACCTGGCAGTGGATTATTTTTCATTTTTTAAGAGTACCTGAAAGGTAAGAAAATTTTCTCTAAACTATTTCTTTTTAAATGAAAAATTTCCTATCTTGTATGTTTAGTAGCATTTGAGAAGGAGAAAGAATGTATACCACCTATATTGTTATTCATTATGAACATACTGATGTCTGGTTATTATTTTTGGTAAACTTAAACTGTTATCTTTTCAAGATATCACCTAAAACATAAATTTTTAAAGTATGAGTAATTAATTGATTGAGTTATATAATATATATATATATAGTTTGTATTTTTTAATTGAATATAATCTCAAAAAATATAATAATCCATTATGTTTGTTATTAGTAATTTCTTTATATAATTGTGTATAAAATCAACACTTCACAGTTGTTATCTGAATAAAAATCTGTATAAAGTACTTTACAGAACATTGGGTATATTGATTGTAAAAAAAATCATAAAAGATAGTTATGTCTTGAATATACATGGGTTATTTTGCATATTAATTTGTCTTTTTTATTGGCTCAAAAATGATAAAATTCACTGTCTCCTCCTAAATTAAAACTTTATTTTTCCTTTTGGATCTGTAATCAGGCAACACTTTCAAAATCCTGAGTTCAGAAAGCAAAACATTTTCAAATATCTCACTTCCTAAAGGAGGACCATTACAGACTAAGAATAGAGGGTTCTGTTAGTTCTTCACTGAGTCCTAGGAGATGATGTCATAAGATCCAAGGTTAAAGTTTTTATGGAAGAAGTGAAGTTGCTTCCCACCATGCTCACAGGATTCTTGGGGGCAAATCTTTCTGTTGAACTTCTGATGTTGTATATGGCACAGTGCTGTGACACCCACATGACTTATAGCCCAAACTTATCTGACTCAGTGTTTCCAACTCACAGTTATCACGGAAATATTTTCCAATGTTTTCTGAGTTACCCATTACTTTTCTCTATAAAATCATTTCAAATGTCACCAACAATCATGTCTTCTAAATCATAAGACTTTAGTGATAAGTGCATGATAGACTTACTTTACATAATTCCTTTACAATATAAAATTTCAGGGAAATTTCACATTTATATGTGAGTTCTACTGCTGTCATTAGTTTTGGAAAATTCACTTTTGAATAGAATAAGATCATTTATAATGCTCATTAACGGAAACATGAATGGAAGAAACTGCATGGGACTTGAATATTTAAAGAAAAATTGGCTACTGATTCTAACACACACACACCATGCTTAATTTTTAAAATCATTTTTAATATTTTTCTTTATGAAGCAGCCACAGACTAATTAGAATGATAACAGAAAAATTTATAAAGAACACAGACTTCTCAGATGCTACTGCCAAGTTGGCATAAATTCAAAACACACTTCCCCATCCTGTTCATTATTATATTTGGCCATGTGGATCCTTTTCTCTCAAAACCCCCTTAACGTTAAAGTTGTAACATTAATATTTATTCTAGTACATGAAAATGAATAAAACCACGCGTCACTTTTTCCTTCTTTTCCTTTGGAAGGTTTGGGCTTGGAGCCTTCTCTATTTATGAAGTTCTCAATGATCATACTAGATTCAGTCTCATGTGCTGGGGTAAAGGTGCCATCAGTCACCCAGCTACCAGAATTAGTATTCGGAGAAACATCCTATTGTGAAAGAGACTAAAACCAGGATATATTCTGTCAGCATATGTGAGTTAGGATCTAAGACTCTACAGTTGAGTCAGGGCATTTATTTCTTCTAGAAGTCTTTAAGCTTTCTTTTTATTCTTCTGAGTCAGGACTACCTAGTTTATTTTCCTTAAATTGAAAGATAATATTGGAGGCTCACAGAGACTGCTAATTGTATATAACAGAAATACTAGGTATATGACATGTCTTGTGTGTTGATGGAATCCTCACAAAATCAAGAGGTGCGTGCTAACTTTGCTCCTTTTTATAGACAAGCAAGCCTTTAAAGTTGAATTAAACTGCTTGTCATCAATGCTTCTAGTTGGCACCATGGATCTAAAAGTTTTACCAACTTCAAGGAGAAGAATATATTTTTATGGCCTTATTTTCAGTGTTCACACACACTACAAGATGTTTTGCAACTTTTTATATTTATTTTTATTTATTCACTATATTTTTTAAAAATGTGTCTCAAGTATTCCAGGCTATCTAGAAACTTACTATGTAGTTGAGACCCTTGAACTCCTAATCCTCCTGATTCCGTCTCCCATATGCTAGGATTTCTAATCTCCCTCATCTGCCTTGCAGCTGGTATTTATGATAAAAGCATTATATGTAAATAAGCCTGCTGTTTCAGAAGTAAGAGATATAAATTAAAAAGTATAAAAATAAAAGTAAAGAAGTGTTCAATTGCACACTTTGAAAATACCTGTGACTGTTGTGTTACTTTAACTGCCCAGTGTGCCTTACTGTGCTGGGTGTGGAAGTGCAATATACTTTAACTTTCTGGAAGCTTTCCACATAGTCACACATCCTGCTAGCTGCACTTGCACACACAGCTTCAGTAAATGATGTCTCCTCTTCCATGCAAGACAGTTGAGCATGCTATGTTTGAAATTATGTTTACAAGTGGAGATTTACATCACTCATTTAAAAATACTATTTATATTTTTTGTAGCTAATAAAAATACCTAAAAATTATTTCAAAAATTTTAGATACTCCATTCCCTCCCACCAGAATACCTAGAGGAACTGTCTTCTAGTGTCTTTCTGTGGTTTTCAGAAAGTGCTGTCCCTAGTGATAGAAATATATAAATAAAAATCAGACAAAATTCCAAAATAACCGATGTTTCAAGGCAGCATTAATAAAACTATTTTTGAAAATGAGTCAATAGGTCATTTAAATATTCCAAAGGCATGATTTATCCTAAGAGGGCTTGTAACTCCTATCTAATGAACGTCATCAAAGGAATGAATAGACAAAACCTTAGCTGTTAGACTATCTAAAATCTACACATAAACTTGGCTCTTACTATTAACCTAAGGAAGGTAACAAAGTCATTCCAGATCCATTAAAGCTTGCCTTTATATTTCATTGTTGAGAAAGTAACTGGCTCAGTTAGTAGAATTTGTTTTATGAATTATACATATTAATTTACAGTTTATTTCTCTATGATTTACTAGCATTTATCATGATTTTTATAGCTATTAAACTTGCCACATCATTAATCCAGCCTCTCTATGGTATAGTAGATGGTCCATTCTAAAATTTTCAATGTTTCCATAGGTCATAAGACAGTGGATCATAGTAAACGTGCAGTCTCGATCCTGTGATTAATAATTAGAAATCTCCAAGAAGTCATTCCTATTAATTTAATTACATTATGATATAAATAGTCAGTCTCATCAGTACCTATTATAAATACCATCTCAAGACTCGGCACCAGAATTCTTTCTTTTTTTTTTTTTTTTTGGTTTGTCGAGACAGGGTTTCTCTGTGTAGCTTTGCGCCTTTCCTGGAACTCACTTGGTAGTCCAGGCTGGCCTCGAACTCACAGAGATCCGCCTGGCTCTGCCTCCCAAGTGCTGGGATTAAAGGCGTGCGCCACCACCGCCCGGCTTTTGTTTTGTTTTGTTTTTTTTGAGACAGGGTTTCTCTGTGTAGCTTTGCGCCTTTTCCTGGATCTCGCTCTGTAGACCAGGCTGGCCTCGAACTCACAAAGATCCACCTGCCTCTGCCTCCCGAGTGCTGGGATTAAAGGCGTGCGCCACCACCGCCCCGAATTCTTTCTTTACTAGAGCAATTCCCCTAGTATCTGGCATTAAAAATTGAGCCCAGGTCTACAGAGTGAGTTCCAGGAAAGGCGCAAAGCTACACAGAGAAACCCTGTCTCGAAAAACAAACAAAAAAACAAACAAACAAAAAAAATTGAGCCCATGTACCAGGAGAAAATTCAAAGATTCCAAGGATAAATCATGCATATTAGGTAAAGCATACAGAGTTGCAGTGCACAGGGCATTGTGCAGTCTGCTGATGTGTATTCAAAACTCCCACCGACTTCAGATTAATAAGAAAAGAAAGTCACTGCGACTGTATTGATGGTAGCAGGGAAGAGAGGCAGAAGGGCTGAGTCCGTCTCCTTGTGTTCCTGGCGTTCAAACTGACCTGGCACCTGACAGCTGTGTGTAACAGCAGTTGCAAGGGATCAGTGCTACTGTCCCTGGACAGCATGAGGGAATGCCCTGGCTACGCAGCACATAGCATGGCTGCTAATAAGAAAACAGGCAGTCTTAGTGCTATAAAGGACAATGATACTGTGTTTGACTTAAACGGAAATGAGGAAATGAGCCTTTGAGAAATTTGAGAATTTATTATTGGTTGGGAGTAGAGATACTAGACATCCTCACACACAGCTTTGGTACGTGATTGAGGAGTTATGAATAAAATGATGCTGTTCCCAAAGTGTGGTCCTAATCACTGTCACTCAGCACTAATGTGACACCTGGTTTGAAACAAAGAGTTATATATTTTTCAAGTACTTTAAAAATTGAAATTTATCAACATAAAACACTTAAAAATATCTACATTTCATAGATAAACATACTAAAGCCAGAAAGCTTGTCTTTGAAGGTGGCAGATGTGAGGAATTTGAACCAAATACTATCCCTCAAAAAAATCATGTTTTCCTGTTGTACATTTCTCACATTTAATAGAAAATCTTGAACTGACTTTGGGGGATAATTATCTTATTTTAATAATATTTTACAAGAGTGTTAATTTTATTGTTAATTGTATTAGCATCAATATCCTTACTGAAGTCATTTAAAATATACTTTAGTTGTCAACATTATGCTCTGTAGGTTCTGAGTTTCCAGGTTTCTTAGAATAAGGTCAGAATATCTCACTTGTCTGAATATGAAAGGTCTAGATTTTAGTAAAAACTATAGAACAGGTACCACAGTTGGGGCAAGTTTAGGAGCTGTAAAAGCATACCTGAGCCTTAAGTCAAGTATCACTACTAACAGGAAACGTGTGTGGAGAACTCCCCATCCCAGTCAGGAGCGGAGCAGACACAGAGCAACAACACGTTCACACTCTTAGCACCTGCTCTCGCTGTGCACGTGCTCTGGCTGTGCTCCTTCTCAGCTTGGCCTCCTCATTCTGCTCTCCAGTTGATCAGATGCCTGCTGAGGTATGTTAGCACATGGAACACAGGCTGGGCCCAATAACACAACCCAGAAACATTCTGCTGACTAAAAGAAAGCAAGAGCTGACTCCGACACCAACTTTTGAAGAGCCCAAGTGGCGGGGCAGGTGGTGTGGAAAGATGTGTTTGCTGAGTAAAGATGCTGAGCGATCTTAGTAATGAGCAGGCGGGCACAGAAGACAACTGTTGACTGGGCAACTGCCTCCAAGGAACCGTTAAATACTGGGATAGAAATGCCTGAATTCGAGGAGCTAACACGTTTCCACAAAATTGAGAGACAAAGTGATGAGTAGCTGTTTTCTACAATGGAGGATGGTAACCGCTATTATGGTCAGTGACTACCATCTCAGTGGAACCTCGTCTTAGGAGAATATATGTGAATATACATACACCACACATATCTTTCTTTTTATTCTTCTGAGTCGGGACTACCTACTTTATTATCCTTAACTTGAAAGAAAACATTAGAGGCTTATGGAGACTGCTAATCATATATAATGGCAATACTAGGTATATGACATGTCTTGTGTGTTAATGGAATGAATTCTCATTGAATTGAAGGACATTGAATAAGAATGTCCCTTATAGGCTCATATATTGGAATACTTGGTCCCCAGTTGGTGGAACCACCTGGGACAGATTAAGAGATGTGGCTTTCTTGGAGAACGTGTGACACTGGAAGTGAGACTGGAGGTTTTAGAAGCTGCTGTTGCCAGTGTCTCTGTCTCTTCTGCCTTGTGACTGTGAACTTTCAAGCATAAGCTCTCAGCAAGTGCCCCAGCATTACGCCTATCACTGTGCTCCACACCATAATCATCACAGAACCAAACGTCTGACACCCTGAGCCCCAAACATGCTCTTTATCCTGTAAGATGCCTTGGTCACAGTGTTTTGTCACAGCAGTAGAAATATATGTATATGTATACATATGTATGGCAATGAGTGTGTTTTCATAAAGGAAGACCAGAGGTGGGTGCCATCTGTCTTCCTTTACTGCTCTCCATCCTTTGAGACACTGTTTCTCACTGAAGCTAGAGCTCACTGATTGTTTAGACTGTTTGGCCAACAACCTTCCAGGATCTTTCTCTCTCTGCCTTGCAGAATTGGAATTGCTGTACAGCACTTCCATACCAGTCTTCTCATTTGGGTGCTAGGTACTCACAATCAGGACCTTAAACCAACACAAGAAGCATTAGACACACTGGACCTTTTCCCTGGGTCCAAAAATATTACTGAATCAACAAAAACATAAGTGCCCTAGTATTTCTTCTGTGTTGGAAATATCCATTTAGAACAGCCAATAAAGTACAGAGATTCTGTGCCCTCACTGAACTATTAACAGAGCTTTGTTAGTGAGAATTCATTGGCACACAATGTGGATGCAATGGATGCCTTACCTTTCTCCCAAGAGGGGAATATCAGTAGCCTGTTAAATCTGTTTACTCCTCAAAGTTAACATAGGATTGTAGACAAAAATGAAACAAAAAGTCCTGACTATTCTATTTTACATTCAGTTTTCAAACACACACTGCAAACTAATAAACTAACCATTTCCTTAAATAAATTAACTTACCTGAAACTGATATGTTTGGTTACCCATTAGAGTTTGAAAATTAAACTCCAGAGTCTCAAAGACCAAATCCATACCTTGAACACTTTTTCATCCCATCAAGGCATCAGATCTCTACTAGAGATATTTATTGGGAAATTTTCTGTTGTTCAGTTACAACTTTAGGTATTGTAGGTGATCTAGTATGCTATGAGGGCCTAGTTATATAAGTATAGCTTAGTGGTATGGGTAAGGAATTCATAGTCTAAATAAGAAGGCAGATTTCAATAGAAAAGAAAATGTCTTACTTGGTTAAGAATGTCTTGTTTCTGTGCATGCAAGGAAAGAAAGAATACATGTGTTAATGTAAGAGAATTTGTACCCATTATCTCATTTTGCTGATATTTTCACTAAAAGTTCAAGATTATGTATTGATTATAAAATGTACCCTGGGTAAATGGGTCTCAAAATGCTGTTGCAAAACAACAGCATCAACATATGCTGGGAAAATGTCAGAAAAGCAAGTTATGAGCCCAACCCCAGAAACACTCAAGGAGCTTTTAGAACAGGGAGGAGGCAGGCAACAATCCATGCTTTAAGTAGGTCTAAGTCTGATGTAAACAAAAAATTGAGAACAATTGACTAGACCAGTCTTTGAGCATAACTACAGGCATAGTTCCTATCGATGTGAATCAAACATAATGAATAAAACACAGTGATTAAAACCTTCCAGAGAGGGTAACAAAGAATGTGTATCTATGAATTTTATTAGAGTTTATTTATTCCTCTCTTGCAATGTTTCCTTTCATTAGTAAAACATATCAAATTGTCCTCAATGCCTTAAAAGGCTAAAATATTTTGTAATCAAATTTGACATCCAAGACAAAAACAAACAATAAAACCAAACATGCAAAAACAAGCTGGAGTTTCTCATATACCAAAGTTCACTGTTTTCATGAGAAGCATCATTGTGTCTTGCTGAAAAGATATTCATTTTAAAATATTACTTTTAATTAATTTAAGAACATCAGGATTTTTAAGATTTTAAATTTTAAAGAACATTTAAGGCTTTCATTTAAATTTCCCTTACATAATTTATGTAGAAAGGATTATCAAATTGTTTTTAAATACAAAAATTAACTATAATTGATTCTGTCCATATCTTTTGTCTAGTATTTCTTTACTATTAAAATAATTCTAAATAGACCACATTCTCTTTGATAAAAGTTTCCAAAACAACCTTTAGCATTAAAAATTTTAGCCAACTATAAACAAAAAATGAATTTTAATAACCTTATTATTTACAGAAGTAAGTGAAGTGCAAGGGCTATGTGCTTTGCTTTCAATCTGCAAACACATTTCATGGGAACAATGAAAACTATGCTCATTTTAAAGTGAGGGACCAACTTTTCTTTCTAAAACTAGGCTTGGTTAAACACGTTCCTATTTTTTTCTTATATAAATTATCACTTATAAATAGTTAAGCATACCAAATAACTTTGAGGTACTCTGACCAATCAAAATAGAGTAACAACTTTCTATGTGATTTAAGAGTAAGAGTTGTTTCATAGTGTTGATTTAATTTTTAATAAACCACATTAAATCTCTAGGAAAAGAATCTCGAGTGGTTTCATTGTCAATGATAAGTATTCCTAATTATTTTCTAGTGGCTTTTATAAAACACAAAACTGCTTTATTTTTTTCTCTTAAAGGGAAAAGTTCTTATTAATATTTAGTTTAAAGAGTAGCTTTATTCTTCTTACTCTTAATTTAGAGTTACTAGTAGGCCATATGACATGTAGCTTTCTGTTTATCAACTATTATTATCTAAATGCACTCAATAAATTTGCATATTTTTGGAGGGGTAGCACATTATTGAAAATTGGACATTATATTGTATTTAGTAACACATCTGGTAATTACTGCACTAAATCCTATGATGACTGTTAATTATCATGAAATAAATAATAGTAATAGAGAGAGACTAGTTCTTTATCCAAGGAATCCTTAAGAGTAAAGGACTACAATGCAAACAATATCACTGCACACAAATTCTAAGTCAATTGATGATCAGATGCTATGTTGAGAGGACAAATATTTCAAGTTTACATGTAAGGATGTGTGTTTTCAGGCATCACTGCAGCATTGAGTATTAATGGCATTTGTAGTATGACAGCAGTTCAGCAATGTTGTCTTCTATTCCCCCAATCCATTTTCCTGGACTTTGAGATTTTCCCATTAATTTTAACTCTTTTACTCTGCAACATTAAAAAGAATCAAAATAGCAGGGAAACACAGGCCATGAATGTGTTTTTTCTTAGAACTGGATAGAGGAAATGGCACCAAAACCACTGATACATTCTCGATCATTAGAAATCACCAAAATCACATTTGTTAAAAGAAGAAAGCATGAGTTACTTTTGAAATGCATAATGATGTGTCATAATGTTGAGAGAATAAGAAAACAGGAAACAGAGGCAGATGTGGTGGTGTGTGTGTATGCACTCTTCACACCTGGATAACTGGGGCAAGAGAGGAGGCCTTACCCTTTTGGAGGAGGAATGGTGGGGGGAGGGAAGGCTTGGGGGGGTGGGAGGTGGGATGAGAGGGGGATCTGTGGTTGGTATATAAAATGGATAAAAAGAATTTCTTTAAAAAAAATAAAAGAGTTTGCAAGCTTGAGAACAGCCTGGGTTACACGGTGAGGTCTTATCTAAAAGAAGAAACAATGAAAAAGTGTTGAGAATTCTAAAACTTTGTGGAAACTCTGAGGTTGTAATTTAGGCATTGGACTTCATATACCACAGAAGGAGGATCTTGAAAGATAAGTAGGAATTATGTTCTTATAAATATGCAAAACCACAAAGTCATATTTCAGTATGCAAACAAATCTATCTTGATGACATATTTAAACATAATTGGTTTTTGCAAAGGTCTGTTTTTATTCTTATAAATCCAAATTTCAGTTGGTGAGGCTACAAAAGAACTCAGAGTAAGTTTGATCAGACATTCAAAACATAACATCTTTCAGCTGATATAAAATGGAGAACTACTTAACAAATAATTTGGAAATTAACTCTGTAAAATATGGTATTTAAAATGAATTGATGATCAGGCAAAATTTTATATACAAAAAATATACAAGATAAAATGAAAATTTGATTGTCCTTTGGCTGGCTCTTTAAGACACATGGTTATTACCATCTCAAAAGCCTTTAAGAATAATTTCCTGGAAGAAATTACTCCCTGCCCCTTACGTGCCCATTTTGGATTAAAAGCTGCTGATCATAGGGTAAGAATTAAAGTGTATCCTTCTTTCTTCTATCTAATCCTGTTTCCTAACTCTAGAAAAAAAAAGCCCTCAAACAATGTATTTTAATGATAAGCATTTTTTCAAGCACAAACACTCTAGAAGTATTTTCATCAATAAATGTTGTTATTAAAATATATTTAATGGTCTGCCAGAATATCAATTTGTTATGAACTTTATTGTATGGAATGTGCTAAATGGTTTATGGTATGTGAGATATATACATGTAAGTGTATATATGTATATATATAATAAATATATATACAGAAGTATATGTATGTGTGCATTTATGTAAACACGCATATACATATTTTCCTAGAATTTTCCATAAAGAAAATTCACCCAGCAAGCACATCATTAAACTGATAAAGAAAAAAAGAAGCTTTACCCCTTCAGGATTATACTTTGCAAGCACGCCATTACCATGGAATTCTTCAAGAACGTCTTTTAATTTCTTCGTAGAATCTACAACAACAAATGGGGGAAAAAACACAAAAAATATTTACATAATCCTAATGTGTTTATGTAACTCAGTTCAAAAACAAAGATAAATGATATAAATAATCACCAATGGAAACCCAGTTTTAAAATCAACACATGAGATGTCTTTGAGGGAGTGGGGAAGCTGAGGAAGTAAGTCAGGTTCTTGCACAAACTAGATAAGCATTCTATGGTTGTAGTACCATCTCCAGAGTCAACGTCTTTTCAGGCATAAAAGATAATGACCCCACCATGAAAAGAACTAAAAATACATATTTTGGTCAAGTAGATTCTTCGAGATTCAGGTCAACATCTATCTATTTTATGTGAGTAAGAAGCAAATAAATGAAGAAATTTTTATGTTTCCTTGCTGTATTTTAATCATGTAATATCTAGTTGAATATAATAAACCTAGTTTAAAAAGGAAAAAAGAGAATCATCATCCCTCTTCAAACTGCAGCCTACAGCCTCATATCACTATTGTAAATTATATTATGTCATTTTTCAACAACTGTAAAAAACATTCTATGCCATTATTATATTTTCATTAGCACATGTAAATTTCAATTTTTTTTCTGGGTTTGGATTATTCTAAATAATGCTGCTTTGAACATGCAAATGGATCAGGTTTTGTGTGAGCAAAACTAATAACACCATAGGAGCCTTTCACATTGAGAAATGATAAGTAATATTGTATTAAATAATTTCAGAAGCTGATAAATGTTACTACTAAATTTTTTACTATAAATTCTCTCATAAAATTATGATTTCTGATCAAGTCATTAGAAATTTATTATTCACTTAAGTTGGAGAAACAGAAGACAAAGAAAAACTATATAAGTTCCTTGTTGTTTATACAACAGAGAGTAAGAAATATTGAGTTTGAAATATGGGAAATGGAATTCTTCAGCTTTTTTGTTATGGACGAGAACATGAGTAAGTGTTTTCCAGCATTTAAATATAATTCCCCTCGATATTTCCTGAGACTTAGTAATCATGAACTGTGAACAGTAAGATATTTTTACTTAAGAAAAATAAAAACTGACCCTTCAATGAAGCTTTGACCCATCCTGTCATATATTTTGCATGTATTTGGTGGACTCTGCTTTCACCTGAATTGTATGGTGTCTTTTCCTTATATTGTAATTTATGGGGGTTTGGGTGTCTGGGGACAGTAATCCGAGTTTACAGTGCACCGCTGTCACAGTTTCCATACTTTACGTCACAATCTCTCACGTCAAAACATTTTCACCAACATGAGCAGGAAGTGTGAAATTTTTAATTCCTCTTTCCGTTTTTCCCTCTTCAGCCCCATCACAATGACTCTACTTTCTCTGTCTATGGATTTGCCTATTCTGAGCACTTTTCGGGGAGGGGTATGAAATCTCAGCATGTACTGCTCTTGTGTCTGATTTAATTCCATTATCATAGTGTCTTCAAGTTCTAGCCATGTGAAGCATATTTCTTTCCTTTCTATACTTGACTAACACTCCATTATATAAGAATTTTTATCAACAAATGTACATTTGACTTGTATTTCATTTGGGTTAATATGAAAAATGCTGCAACACAAAAACATGTAAGTTTTAGAGAAAGCACATTTCTATTCTCCTGGGTAAGAGAAGTGCTCAGTCACCCCACGCCTGGTCATTTGGGGAAATGATACGAGGTTTTTCACAACAGCAGTACCATTTTATAGTCTCACAGTCATGAGTAAAGGGTATAATTTCTTAAACCTTTCTGTTCAGATCCAACACTTGTTATTTTCTGATCTATCATAGTCATCTGTGGTTGGGCAATGTTTTTTCTTACATATCTGATTAATCAGTTGCTAAGGAATGATGAGCATATTTTCATGTGATTATTGTATATGTGTGTGTTTGCATGTGTGGAACTAATTGTGTGTGGAAAGGTGCACAAATGGGCAGCTGCACACGTCATTCATTCCTCAGGAGTCATCGCCTTGTTTTGGGAGACAAGTTCCCACATTTGGCCTAAAGCTTGTACATTGACTAGTCTGTCTGCATGCCCCAGAGATGTTCCTGTCTTTGCATCCCCCATGTAAACTGGACTTTGCTTTGGGCCACCTATGGATGACTCAGGGTCCAGGGGTTTAGCTATGTCAGGCATGAGATATCTGAGGGAAAAAAAATCTATGTACACTATGTTCTTATGTCTGTTAACTTTATTCCTCTGAGACAGATACAGCTATAGTTCCACCAGGCATTCAAGGCAGAAATAACTCTAGACATACCAAGCTCTTTATCTGTCTACTTTATTTCCCTGGGATGAAATCCTGTCTCCATAACTGCAGTTCCATTCAGTTCCCTAGCTCATAGTCCTGCTAAGAACTAAACTCCTATGCTTCCAGCCTCATCTTCGTCCTCTGTATCCTCTTTCTCCATCTCTGCTGCTCTATACTCCTGGCACTCAGAAAACTCTACCTGAGATCTGCTTACCCTCTATGGAACCTCTGTCTTCCTCTCTTCTCTCTCGCCATGCTGTTCTGTCCTTGTCAACAGAAAATGCCTGCCTTTTTTTCCCCTGGGCAAGCAGTTCTCTGCCTCCTCAAGACTGTTATTCTACCTCTCACCTTGATATTTAAAAGCCCCTTTTGTCCTCAGTCAATTGCTCTGGAGAACCACTAGGCCTCCTCAAGGCGAGGGAATGGGCTGAGCTTCATTAGCACAAGAAACAATACTATGTGTCTCCCACCAGCTTGTCTCCTAAACTCAGCAGGGGAGTTAGTAACTTAGCAATTCAGCAGGTCTGGGGAGCTAAACTGTTTACCAATTGGTCTGGGCACACAAGGATTTCATAGCAGAAGACAGCTGGAATATTAAAGGCTGGATAACACCAAATATTCATAATAAATGTCTTTGCCTTTTGACAGACCCTTGGCCGGTCAAAGGTCAGCTTTAATACACAGCTGAATCTCTATGATATATTCTTGTGGCCCGCAAGAGCCGCCAGCTCACAAATAATGACACAGAGACTTATTAGCAATTATTAAAGCTTGACCTTAGCTTAGGCTTGTCCCACTAGCTCTTATAACTTAAATGAACCCATATTTTTATTAACTGCATTCTACCATGTGGCTTTTACCTTTCTCCCCTTTTCTGTGTCCTACGCATTTTGCATCTCAGTGGCATCTTTCTTTCATGCCTTCATTGATCTCCCTCTTTTTCTTTCTCTGCCTGTAAGTTGTAGCTAGAGTTTTCCTGCCTGACCCACAGTCAGGACAAATCTCTGTCACCTGCTAGTCCCACAGCCCTTCAGACCCGACCAAGTAAACACAGAGACTTATATTGCTTACAAACTGTATGGCCGTGGCAGGCTTCTTGCTGACTGTTCTTACAGCTTAAATTAATCCATTTCCATTAATCTATACCTTGCCCCATGGCTCGTGGCTTACCAGCATCTTCACATGCTGTTTGTCATCGTGGCGGCTGGCAGTGTCTCTCTGACTCAGCTTTCCACTTCCCAGCTTTATTCTCCTTGTCCCGCCTACACTTCCTGCCTAGCCAATGGCCAATCAGTGTTTTATTTATTGACTAATCAGCAACACATTTGCCATACAGAACATCCCACAGCAGTAAGTCCCACCTATACCTACTGCCTAGCTATTGGCCTTTCAGTTCTTTATTAAATAAATCACCACAATATGTCTTCACAGTGTACAAATATCCCCAAACACCCCAGATACTATAACTCCCCACTACCCACCAATGTACCTGTTTTGTTTACCTAAGTTTAATACAAAGGCTTGGAATTGAACAATTCTCATACTTGCAGTTGCTTTAACAACTGAGCCGTCTCAGGAGTCTTGGACCACTTACATATTTATGAGAGGAACAGCTATTCAACTCTTTTGACCCTTGTCACAGGGTTGCTTGCATATTTGTTGTTAAAATCCTCTGGGGGTGTGTTTATTTGCTTGATGTCTGTCCATCTTCCAAAGCTTTTCCTTTTGATAAGTATTTTACTAACATTTTCTGGCTGTGATCAGATTTGATTTGCTGTCATCTCAGGCACTGGATGTTAGGAAATGTTAGGAAAGAAATATGCATACCATCTAGGCACAATTTTCAGTTTTATTATAAACTTAAAATTATAAAATTAAACAAACACAAGAAATTAGCTGAGAGCGAAGGAGTCATCCAGACAGGTGCGGGCCCCACCTAGTGTCTGTGAACTTCACCATTAAAAGCCAGCAAAGCTAGGATTGCTTTCTGTGGACTTGGTCCTAACATTACAATAATGCCATTGATTGCTTTCACATGCATCTTATCAAGACTTATGCAAGTACAGAGATCAGATTTTACATTTTTACAAACCTCCTTATTTCAAATTTATCCTTTGAAAATGATAAGGGGCTATTCTCAGTGGGCAAATCTTTTTCTTTCTTGTTCATAGAGGCAGGTGCAGAACAAGCTGTGCAAAGTCACCAAGACATGCACCTGTACTGAAGTGCTCACTCTGGAATATCATTCTTTGGCAGATTATAGTTTCTATAATAATGGATTACATAACACACTCACCAATAATTTACCAAAGTTGTTCAAATTATACATGTCAGGTTTTAATAAGTTGCCACCCAGTTTACATTATGCCATTGTTAATAGGGAGGGAGGGAGCTAAATTAAAAACTAAACTCTCAATGTGTGTTATTTTTTTCTAAAAATACAGCAAGTACGATGTTGGTCCTTGGCGATTTAAGAAAAGAATTCGTATCCAGAAGACCTGACACCTGTTCAAGCCATACCATTGCTGATTTTCAACCTCCATTATAAATGTCTTGGCATGAAGATCACCTGTGACCTGACCTTGACCTTGCAATCTAGTTTGGATTTTCTTGAACATTATTTCATTCTTGTTTTGCCCTTGGACCCAGTTTCTCCAAGATCGAGACTTTACTTGTCCAGAGAGTCTTCTACAGATTGACTTAATATGAGATACCACAAAGCCTCCAAACTGCATAAGCTTTCAACAAAAACACTTAGTGAACTATCTACATATATACTTGTGTTCTCTATTGCGGTAGGCTGTACAGTGTGTACTGTTGTGTTTTATAAAATACCGTTCTGTGGTTGCTATTTAATTTAGCTACTTTCCTGAATCTCTTTCTATGAGCTCACCAGGAACACTCCTTTCTTTCTGATTATGCCAGCTCTAGCTTATGTTGTTTATAGCAACAACAACAAAGACACAAAACATTGGATCAACAGAGACAGAATGGAATCCATGACCTATCTGCACTGCCCTCAAGGACAAGGCAGATGGTAAGGAAGTGGCATCCACATGACAAGATACTAAGACATATTGTCACTCAAATTGCAGATAATACCAGAGCCCCATGTCAAACATCAGTGATGGATTCTGGGCTCAGCAATGCTAAGAAACCTAGGGCAACAGTCATCCAGGCAGCAGCTACAAGCTAGGAGATTAATTCCCAGTTAATACATATGTATAAGGGGTAACATTCTGGTACTATTCAAGCAGCCATTTAATTTTGGGGATATGGATCAGAATGAATACTCAACACAAAATAATTGAGTCCCTTAATAATCAAAGGAGGGCCACACCTTGCAATTCTAACACATGAGAATAATGCATTGATCACTGTGCTTGGCTAGAGGGGCAGGGAACACCCAATACAACAATGAGCACCAATATTGTCCTTTTCTGATTATACTCATTTTCTGCAAATACAGGTTAACACCAATAAATATAAGAGAAAGGATGTGCTTATCTAGGGATGTCTTTTATATCATTGTGAGATCACTTTGGAAATGAGGTGATCTTGACTTTGAAAGTTGGAGTCACGCAGACATCCTTGTTACGTGGTAGGTCATAAGATTTGTCTGTGGGAGTGGGAGCTGGCAGAGCAGGCTTTCTCCCTGGTGTATAGTCTCAGAACCTGCTTTAGTACAAGCATAGTTCCTTGTGCCCTATAGTGCCCACTCTGTGAAGCCTCATGATGGCTATTTCATGAGAATTAAATTATATTTGGCAATAAATATTGTTATTACTTATTTCTAAGTATTCTAAATTTTGCATAACCTTTGAAGACATTAAATTATTTTTGCTTGTTTCTGACATGAGTACAAACTAATAAATGCCTTTGATAGTGATTAAAAATATATTATTGCTGTGTGATATTTTGTTTGTGTTCTGATAAATGAAGCTTGCCTGGAGATCAGAGGGTGGAGCTAGCCACTAGTTAACCATAGAGGCCAGGTGGCTCACATTTTTAATCCCAGCCCTTGGGAGGCCCACTTTCTGTCTGAGGATCCATAGAGGTAAGAAATCTCTAGTGGCTGTTGTTCTTCTCTGATCTTTCAGGTTATTACCCTGATATTTGACTCCTGGTTTTTATTGATAAGACTAATTATGATCACAGAAAAAGGATCTTATGTGTCTTAAAAATTACTACATGATAAAAGGAATATTTTTAGTCATCTCATATCCCTTTAGGCATCTGTAACATCTCAGATTAGATGTGTGTATGTGATTTTATTGCTTCTTCTTCTTCTTTTTTGAAACAAAACAAATATACTTATCACACTGTTTTCATATGCCTGATGGAGTAATAGGGAAATGTAAATATAGAAAAATTTAAATTAATATTTTATTCTGGAATTCTGAGCTGGATGTCTTGTGGATATTTCAAACATTCTGTAGCTCAGCTTTCAAGTACTTAAAGTCCAAATAATACAAATCTTGTAATATTGTATCTAGAAGAGTCTAACACGTAATAACTTCCCTGTTATGTTGTTCCATATTCAATATGACTTTGAAGACATCATTTAAGAGTTTTATATTGCACTTAGACTTCAGTATAAACTCATTCCCCTTGACACTGTAGATATATACTCAGGTGACACAATCTTTCTTATTGTTAATTATTCTGTGCTCTTTACATTTACAACTTTGTATCTGGCCATGCATTTTCAAAACATTTTAAGACTTCAAATCTCTCATACTGTCCATGATGCTCCTTTTGCCCAGGATTCATTCAATTAGATAAAGTCCAAATATAAAGCATGCTCGAGTTTATCTCCCTCCTGTCCATAAAACCTTTTGAGGGGTCATATAGAAACCGAATACAGAAATTTCCTAATATATATATATATATATATATATATATATATATATATATATATATATATATATGGAGGAGACAGAGCCCCAACTGGATATCTCTTGTCACCAAATGAAGCTTCAAGTACTAGGAATAGGTTACATCTAATTGAATAGTTGGCCAAGGTGTGCCATGGGAACTCCCAAACCACCCAAGTTGTTGCCAAGATTGTAAATTGCTCTCTATAAACTGACAGTAAGGTCCTGTTGCTGAAGACAACACCCACACAACTCTTTGAACACAGAAAAGTTGAGTTGGTGTCTACCTAGAGCCATCACCTCTATGGACTAGTGTTCGTGGCACTGGAAGATACTCTGCACTCTATCAGAGGTAAACACAAAACCTCCTACAAGCCCTCCAATGTCCAATGGTGACCTGACTACAAGATATGCTGTAGTGGGTAGCCATTCCAGCTTTGGTCTGGAAGTTCCAACCCCCATTGAAGCTTTGGTAACTATCACGCCCACAAGGCGGGGCCAAGGGAGGGCCTGAAGACCCGAGATCGGGATGTACAGGGCACTCTTGCTGCTGGGAGCCCGGACGCTAGAGGTGGACAGAGGAGAGTTCTCCAGAGAACATCGCCGGACTACTGCTGTGTCTTTCCCAGAACCCTCAACCTACCTATCCCTTCATTTGTAAGTTATGCCATTAAATAAATCTTTTAACTACGTGGAGTGGCCTTAATAATTTCACCAATAATATGCTGGTACAATAGTGGGCATAAAACTTGTGGGAATACCAAACCAATATCTGATTGGCTTTGAGGCCCTATCCGTGAGATGGAAGCCATACCCAGAACTGCTCGGGTGACCAACAACCTTATGCCAGATAGCACAGGGATATAGGGGAAAATCAAATATTTTTGTTCTGTTAAATCAGTAGTTATCAACCTACCTAATGCCAAAACACTTTCATAGAGTTCCTAATGTTGTAGTGATCACCAACAATGAAATTATTTTCATTGCTATTCATAACTGTTATTTTGCTCTTGAGTGATGTCTCAGTTCCTAAGACCATCAAAAACATGTGTTTTCCAATGGTCAAAACCCACAGGTTGAGAACCTTTGTGCTAATAAAATGGCTCCTAACAACAGTACTCAAGCATCAGTGTCTTACTTAATCATCATCAGAGGCTTCCTCCTGGAGCCAGTGAATATAATACAGAAACCCAAAACTAAATAATGTGCAAAGACTAATAGACCTTTGAACATTTAGTCCTAAATGGTTGAGGTCACCATCGAATCTCACCTTGGGTTTTAGAAACTCTGCAGAAGAGGTCAAAAGAGTATAAGAACCAGATTAGATGGCAGACATTAAGGAATCAAGGGCTTCTAAACACAGTAGAACCTATGCACATATGAACCTATGTACATATAAAGACTGTAGCAATTACACAGGGCCTGCACAGGTCTGCACCAGATGGGGTCCTAGAGCTGAAGTGGACACAAGACCCCTTCCCTAACCCAGCAGCTACCTCCAACTGATAACCATGAACAGTTAGTTTTCTCCAAGATAGTCTCACCAGTGGGGACAAACACCACTCTTAAGTGTTGGCCCCATTTCCAGCAGCAGATGGCCAACAAAATGAACTCATCTTTGAAATTTCTTTCTCATATTGTTGTATCAGGGAAGGGTTATTTTGTTGTTGTTGTTTGGTTTTTGTTTGTTTGTCTTTTTAGCTTACAAGTCCTTTGCATATATATTATGGTTTTCAGATTTGTGTTTTTGTGGAATTCCTGTCTAAGAGAATGTGTATATTTCTGTGTCTATACCTTGAGTTTCTTGCCTTTTTTCTTGGCTATTTTTTTTTGCTTGTTTGTTTTATCAGATCCCAATTTGTTTGTTTTGGTTTTACCTTATTTTATTAGTACTCCTTAGATGCCTGTTTGTTTTCTAAGGAGAGACAGAAAGACTGTGGGTCTGTATGGGAGGGAATGTGGGGTGCAACTGGGAGCAGTGGGGGAGGGTAAATGGTAATCAGACTATAATGTATGAAAAAAAAGTTATTTTCTTTTGCCAAGTAGAAATAAAATGACATCCTCCTGGTCTTTGGTGTTATCTTTTCTATCAGAAAGAACTTGTATCACTACTAAATGAAAGTGTACAGATACTGTATATTCAGTAAGTCTAGAAAACTTAATAGTGAACAACTGAACAGATTATAATTTCCCACATAAATAATCATTACAATCGTTTTTCATAGCAAGACATTGGAAGAACATTCAACCTGTCTTTTTGCCTTATTTCAATTTTTTAAATTTTGCTTTTTATGTTTTCTTTTCTCCTCTTTTATTAACCGTAGACTCTTTTCTCATATAATATAATCTGAGTAAAATTTCCCCTCCTCTACTCCTCCCAGTCTTCCTCACCTCCTCTCCAATCCAGATGCACTCCAGTTCTGTCTCTCATTAGAAAAGAATAGATTTCTAACAGATAACACAAAACATAAAATAAAATATAATAAGACAAAACAAAAACCATCATATCGAAGTTGAACAAGACAACTCAAGTGAAAAATAAAAGAGCCACGAGAGAATTCACAAGAGTCAGAGACCCACTCATTTGCACATTCAGGAATCCCATGGAAGTGCTAACTGTAAGCTACAGCGTATATGCAGAGGACCTGGTAAAGACTCTCACAGTCTTGGGACTTCAGTCTCTGTGAGTTCATAAGAACTTTACTCAGTTGCTTTAGAAGGCTTTGTTCTCCTGGTGTCTTACATCCTCTCTCTCTCCCTGACTCATTCAGCCTTATCTTCCACTGGGTTCCCTGAGCCCTGTGGGGAGAGATTTAATGGAAACATCTCGTTTAGAGCTGTGTGTTCCAAGGTCTCTCTTTCTGCGTAATGTCTGACTGGGTCTCTATTTGTTCCAATCTGCTGCCATAGGAAGCCTCTCTGATGATGGCTGATTAAAGCATTGCAGATTACCATGGGGAGCCATTTTCTTGTTACTTTTTTTATACACCAGTAGTATTTAGTTTTATCCTAGTTCTCTGGGCTATCTAGACTCTGGTTCTTGGTCACCCAAGCAGTGTCACATATGGTGGAATGGGCCTTAAGTCAAATGAGATAACCCATTGCCACTGCTTACCATTGTCCTAGCAAATTTTGTAGGCAGAACAGACTGTAGATCAAATATTTTGTGGCTGCAGAATACTTTTCCATGTCATAGACACTAGAACATAGGGTGAAGGTTTTATGTAGTCATCAGCTCAAACCTATCCATGTTCAATGAATTGTGTAGGTATTGCCTTCACCAATGGGACCCTGCTGTCAGTATGTGAAGAGCTACCAATTGTGATGCTAACAGCCTGGGTTGTTTGGGGATAACCATGAGACATTTTCAGCCAACAATTCAATCAGATGACACTTAATCCTGGCACTGGAAGCTTCATTTGGTGACAGGATATGGCCAGTAGGGATTCTGTTTTTCTCACTGTTTGAACACATCATTAGGATTGCCTTCCTATATTATAGAAAGTTCCCACTGCATGAGATTTCCACATCACCTCTCAAGTGTCCTTCAATTCTAGCTTTCTCTCCCCTCATTCCCTTCATCAATCCCATCTCCCCTCCCCTCCCACCTGAGCCTCCTATTCATGTCTCCCCGACCCCAGCTCCAGTCCATCTATAATATATATTAAATTTTCCCCTCCCAGGAAGATCCATGTGCCCCCCCCCCATAAATTCCCTCCTCTACACCTAACCTCCTTGGGTCTACGAATTGTAACATCATTTATTTAATGGCTAGTATCCAGATATAAGCCAATATATATCATACTTATCTTTCTGGGTCTGGGTTACTTCACTCAGGAGGTTTTTTTTTTTTTAGTTCCATCTATTTGCTTGCAAATTTCATGATCTCATATTTTTTAAGGGCTCAGTAATACTCCATACTGTAAATATACCATTTTCTTTGTCCATTCTTCTGTCAAGGGACATCTAGGTTGTTTCCAATTTCTGGCTACTATGAATAGAACAGTATTGAATATTCTTGAGCAAGTGTCCTTGTGGGATGATGAAGTGGCCTTTAAGAATATGTCCAAGTGGTATAGCTGGATATTGAGGTAAATTGATTCCCATCTTTCTGAGTAACCACCATACTAATTTACAACATGACTGTAGAAGTTTGCACTCCCTCCAGCAGAGGAGGAGTGTTCCCCTTGCTCAACATCCTCACCAGCATAACTTGTCACTTGTGTTTTTGATCTTAGCCTTTCTCACAGGTGTAAAATGGAATCTCAAAGTAATTATAATTTGCATTTCCCTGCTGGATAAGGATGCTGAACATTTCTTCAAGTGTTTCTGAGCCATTTGACATTCTGCTATTGATAATTATCTCTTTAGAACTGTACTTCATTTTTAAATTGGTTTATTTGGTTTTTTGAAGCCAAGTTTCTTGAGGTTTTTTTTATGTATTTTGGATATTAACCTTTTGTCAGATGTGTAGTTGGTAAAAACCTTTTCTGTAGGCAGCCATTTTGTCTGAATGATGGTGTTCTTCACCTTACAGATGGTTTTCAGTTTCATGAGGTCCCATTTATTAACTGTCAATCTTAGTGTCTGTGCTTTCAGTATTCTATTCAGAAATTTGTGTCCTATGCTAATGAGTTCAAGGATGCTCTGCACTTCCTCTTCTATCAGGTTCAGTGTACCTGGTTCTATGGTGAGATTTTTGATACACTTGTACTTGACTGTTGTGCAGGGAGATAAGTATGGATCTATTTGTATTCTTCTACATGCAGACATCCAGTTATAGCAGCACCATTTGTTGAAAATGCTGTTTTCCAGTGTATATTTCTAGCTTCTTTATCAAAAATCAGGTGTCCATTGGTATGTGGATTTATTTGTGGGTCTTCAATTTTATTCCATTTATCAACGTATCTGTTTTTATGCCAATATAATGTTGTTTTTATTAACTATAGCTTTGTAGTACAATTGAAATATGGAATGGTGAGACCCCAAGTTGTTATTTTATTTTTTGGGATTGATTTACCTATCCTGTTTTTGTTTGTTTGGCTGTTTTTTTTTTTTTTTTGGTTTTGTGTGTGTGTGTGTGTGTGTGTGTGTGTGTGTGTGTGTGTGTATCCATGTGCTGCTAGCATGTTTGCAGAGATTTGACATTGAGCTGGAGTCTCCTTCTACATTGCTTTCATCCTTATGTATTGAGTAATGGTCTCCCACTTGCCTCCAGTGCTCACCACTTTGGCTAGTCTAGGGAGGCGCTTCGCCCTGTGGTTCCCCTGGGTTTGCTTCTTCTCTGGTATTAGAGGGGGATGAAGCACTGCCTGGATTTTTCTATGCATGTGAATTTGAAATCTAGTCTTCATGCTTGGACAGGAGGTGGTTCACCCACTGGCCCGTCTTCTCAGCCCTCACAGAAAGTTAACGAAATAAAAAAACTTCTTTATGCTATACCACTGGACAACAAGCTATAAAATTATTACACACTAAATTTGGAAAAGCACAGTCTTATTCTTCTTCATAAGAACATCAGATTTCAATTGTTCCCAAATAAATTATATACTTAAGTATGTATATCTTTAAATATATGACATGTGTGCCTATAGTTATAATTTTAGTTAATTGTTTGTTGAGACAATCTTATTGTATCTCCCTGCCTCTGTCATATATATCTGGCCCTGTGTGTGTGTGTGTGTGTGTGTGTGTGTGTGTGTGTGTGTGTGTGTCTGTGTGTCTGTGTGTCTGTGTGTATGCTTGCATGTGCG
This sequence comes from Peromyscus californicus insignis, assembly GCF_007827085.1. NCBI lineage: Eukaryota > Metazoa > Chordata > Mammalia > Rodentia > Cricetidae > Peromyscus > Peromyscus californicus. The sequence continues at coordinate 7,897,066 of NW_026294447.1, read as the reverse complement.
TACCAATGGCAACAATTTTACCTGTTAGATAGTAGTCATAGCTGTCATTAGAAGAGGATGCTATTTTCAACTATTATCGTTAGGTCTAACCAACATATAAAATGCATCTGTCATTTTTTCTAAATAACATATTGTTAATAGACTACATTGATAGTGTAGTCCTCTTATCCAAGTATATATGATGTCCTGGTTCCCATATTTACTGACCAACGAGGATAAAAACAACTACTTTATCCTTGTGTTTTTGCTAGGGGGAGTATCTGGTGCAGAACAATATGTTATGCTCTTATTACCATCTTTGCTGTCAGTCTTACTATGACCTCTACAATTAGATTTTCCAACCAGAAATTCAGGTTATCACCAAATTTCCTCAGTATTATTTTACTTTCTATCTAGATGCCTTAAGCTTCTTTTCTGAACAAAGAAAAAGAATGTAATATAAACTGCTCTAAAATAATATTTAATGTACCCGTTTAAAATCTTTTATTGTAGCAAATTCACTTCTGTGGGCAATAGAATTAAGCATAGTCATTATATGTGTTAAATCAAAACATTTAGTGAAACAGAATTATGAGTTACTGTTTAGAATCTCTACATTATTAAAAAATAAGCCCACACTAGTTCAGAAGATGACAGTTTTGTTTTTTTAAAAGTTCTTATGTGGGTTGGAAAACACTTAGTGAGAAAGCAGACATTCTGGCAACAATGCTACATTCTCTAGTCACGCTGTTAATAACATCCTGTTTTAGAACAATGCAAAACGTTAAAGTTTGCAGTTAATTTCTGAATACAATTTTCAGCTCTCTGTACATTTAGAAACAGACGTCATATTCAGTAAAATGTGGAAACCAAAGTCTATTGATTCTGTAAAAACCATAATTTGGCCAGGGGTATGGTTCAATGAGAAAGAGCACATGCTCTATAATGAGGAGGACCTGAGTTCAAATCCTCAGTCCACACATAAAAATTCAAATGTGGCCAAATATGCTGAAATTATGTATATATTATATATAATATATATTATATATATTCTGTGTGTGTGTGTGTGTGTGTGTGTGTGTGTGTGTGTGTGTGTGTGTGTGTGTTTATTTATGTCATGTTACATGTATGGTCAGAAGACACCTTGTGGGAGTCAGTTGTCTCTTTCAACATGTGAGACTCAGGGACTAAACTCAGGTTTTCTGCCTTGGCAGCAAGTGCCTTTAATGTCTGAGCTATACTCCTGGGTATACATATTTTAAAGAACTTAATATTGCAAAATATTGACTCAAATCCTGAACCTGTGAAATGTGCACAATATTGCTAAGTTGTCATATGTTATCTGAGTTCACTAAAAAGCTGACTGGGAATGGAGTTGCCTTCCCTCCATTTCAACCCCAGTAATATTTGTTTCAACGTGTCCTTCCAGAACTTGTGTCTTGAGATAGTCTGCTCCCCTTAATCTTGTGCCATAGAAGAGAGAAGAGCAAATAACCTGAGTAGGACATTGTGTTCTTGAGAACAGCTAGAAGGTAAATGTTTTCAACAGAAGTGACTATTGTTTATTCCATGACATAAAAACACATATAATGGGAGAGAGAAGCAGGAAGTCAGGCATGGCAAGCTCATCCATGGAGACTCAACCTGGCAATTTGAGCTGACAGCTTCCCCAATCAATTCCTGATGAATGTTTGTAAATCCAATTTGATGACGTTTCCTTCCCACTGTTACTTGGTGTTTCACTTGGAAGCCTTTTTTGAGAGGACAGTCCACTCTTCTAGGGCACTCTAAAAGAAATGGTAGTTGACTGCCTCAGGTAGGAGTCCCCAGTCAATTTCTAGTGGCTGTATCAACATCAAATCTAATTATGTCCTGCTCTTTGTCCGTCTTTGTCAATCTATCTATCCACAATTTGCACTGATTCTTTTAATTTTTTTTCTTTTACTTTTTAATTAATCAATTACTCATTCAAAACCAAAAGGTTGGCTGTGAGAAATAGTTCTCAGAATCATACAGGACATGCTGAATGGAAGGCAAGAGGAAGCGACATAGTTCAGTTCTATCCTGACTTTATGTACCTCATTATAATAACTCAGGGAGTTGTAAAGGGCTTAGTGTGAAAAAAAGACTATAAAATACAACCATGTTTTAGATTATATATTTTATTTATATAATCATGTTGTATTTATGTATAATTATATGTAAAATATGTGTAATTATATAATACTTATATATTTACATTAGTCATCAAATAGACTTGCTTTTTGTCTTCATTCTTAGATGACCAATAGAGTAGTTTTCTCACAAAATTTACTCCTTACCCTGTCCTGTCCTTCTCTCTCTATCTGAATATTGGAGACATTAGCAGAAACAGTATCTTGCATTCTGTAATGTTCAAAGATTGTATTGAAATAAGAATTTCCAGATGCACTAAATGTTTCCCCCCTGGTGTTTCCAGGCCTAATTTTGGCTTCCCTTAACTCTTATTGCATTATTTAAAGGGAAATATATATATTGAAGAACTTGAAAATTCTAAACTTTTAACTGAGTAAGCTGATCAAAGATGAAGTAAGAATTCAGTTCTGAAAGGAACTTGACTTTGCAATATGTCAAATTTCCCAAAATTGTAGTTAGAATTTTTGTTGGGCTGCCAACCAGCTCCCAAATAAAGACATGGAGACTTACTATTAATTATGAATGTTTGACCTTAGCTTAGGCTTGTCCCACTAACTCTTTTAACTTAATTTAACCTGTTCATCTACATTTCATCTCAGGGCTTTTTACCTTTCTTTCATTCTGTAGGTCCTATTATCCTGCTCCCTCCATGTCTGACCAGCTGGCTCCTGGTGTCTCTTTTTCTTTCAAGCCTAAATTCCTCCTCCTACTTACTCTCCCTGACCTGAAGTGCTGTGGGAGGTTCTTTCTGTATACTGTGAATGTGTATTGCTCTCATTAGTTGATAATAAAGCCGTTTGGCCAATGGTGAGGCAGGATAAAGTTAGGTGGAACAATCAAACTGAGGACTGATGTAGATGGGAGGAGTCAAGAGAGACTCCCACCTTAGAAGCCAGCCACCTTAGAAGCAAGATGCCAAGGCCCAGTAAAGCCATGTCCATGTAGTAATACATAGATTAATAGAAACAGGTTAATTTAAATGCAAGAGCTAGTTAGTGATAAGCCTGAGCCATCAGCCAAGCATTCTGTAATTAATATAAGCTTCTATGTGTTTATTTGGGATCAGGTGATTGGGACAGAAAACTCTACTATGTTTATACTGAAGTCTTGCCTGTACTTCCTCTCTCACTATTGGCCTTTCAGCTTTTTATTAGACCAATTAGGTGCCTCAGGCAGGCAAGGTAAAACAGCAATACATCTTTACATAATTAAACAAATGCAATGCATCTTTGTGTAGTTGAACAAACATTCCAGAAGACAATGGTATCAGAATTTCTGTTTTCGTCAGTATTACTATTTTTATTTCAGAAATAGATTCAGAATAATATTCCATACATTTAAAAGTAGTCAGCTTTGATCTAGCTGCCTTAAAGATTAAGTTCATAATGTTACACTTTGAGCTTTACTATATTGTGACAATTAATCTTGGTACTTTACCAAAAATTCAAAAATTGAGTTGATTGGAGGAGTAAACTATGTGTATGGAGTGTTCCTTAGTTCCTCCAAATATCTTGTGGACATATCCTTAGAAGGGGCACCAATATTGGTGGTTCATGAAATGGCATGTATTACAGTCTATTCTAACATTGGGATGTTCTTTATAGGAACTGAAAATGAACTTTTCCAAAGTGCGTTATCAGAAAAAAAGTGCTACCGAAGTGGTCTGTAACTGCATTTGTTTTTCTTGATGATGTGTCTCAACTATTTCTCATATATTCATCTAAAAGGGCCAAGGTTGCTCCACATTGTTTAAACACTTTTGAATATCTAAAAGAAGGAGGAACAGAAAAAAGTGGAGGAAAGAGAAGGAGAAGGAACGAGGAAGTAAAAGGAGGAGGACTAGGCACAGTCTTTCAGAGAGCTGGAGCTCAGAGGTGTGGAATCAAGGCTTCAACAAGACTGTTTGATGCTGAGACTGGTAAAGCATGTTCCCTCCTTTTTCCACAACTCTAGGTGGCTGCCAGAATTCTTGGCTGGCCTTGGATTGTGGATCCATCACTCCATATCTGCCTCTGTTTTCACATGGTTTAGATGGCTTTCTTTTATTCTAAGGTATACGATCCTGACTTTTGGACTCAGCACTAGCCCATCCAAAATCCAAGACAAATTTGCAAAATTCCTGACTGTCCATACCCCATCAAGTAAATATGATATTTCAGTTTACAGAGTGTATGGCTTGAGTGTCTTTTTTAAAACTATTATTATGTCAAAAAGGACCTGTTTTAGGTTAAAGAATCTGATTACAGGGTATGTTCAATAAAATCTATTAATGCTTTTATCTGACAACTGTGGTGATATTTTATTTGTGCTTAAATGTGGTGATATTTTATTTGTATGTTAATAAATAAAGTTTGCCTGGAGATCAGAGGAAATAGCAAGCCATTAAGTAAACACAGAAATCAGATAGTGGTAGCACATACCCTTAATCTGATCATGTGGTAGGCAGGGACTCTGTGTGTTCAAGGACACACTAGGGAACAGCCAAGTGTGGTGACACACTCCTTTAATCCCAGTATCAACCATAGAGACCTGGATATCTATACAGACAGGCAGTGACAAGGAAGTGAGGTTACTGGGCTAAGAGCCAATGAGAGGGCAGAACAGCAAGGCAATATAAGCCTGGGTAGACAGGAAGTAGCTCACTTTTGGCAGTTGCAGACCTGGAGAGGTAAGGTTTGTGGCTTTCACTATTTCCCTGATCTCTAAGACTTTCACCCCTATATTTGGCTCAGTGTTCTTTATTTAATAAGACCACTTAGAAATTCATCTACAATTGGTTCCCATGTGGCAAGAATTCATTAAAAAACCATTGGTAGCCTTACAGGCCAGGGGTTACAAGCCCACAGCTCGGCTGGAGCTTACAGGCCCCCAGGCTTGGTCAGAGATACAAGCAATCTGGGCTATATGCAGCCAGAGCTGCACTGAGCCATAGCTGAAAGTGACCAGACTGCTTGAGAGGATACAGAGCCCCTGGCTCAGGCCTGGTACTGTTCACTCCAGAGGACATTGCTGGACTTTCTTTAGCTTTTAGCTTTTAGTAGGTTCTCTCTCTCTCTCTCTCTCTCTCTCTCTCTCTCTCTCTCTCTCTCTCTCTCTCTCTCTCCCTCTCTCTCGATTCCCATCTTGGACTGCCACCACACTAGGTAGTTGCTTTGACATTCCCTCAGACTTCAACTGTTCTACACAGACTTAGTAAGTCAATTAAGATATCAGATATCTTAAAGGAGGAAACTAGTTAAAAGAAAATTTTTTCCCACATTAAAAAATGGGAAATATTTTTACAGTGTATGGATATTGGTCTTTGTTTGATAACACATTGGGCTGTCTGAAAATGGAACAATTAAATGAGAGGATAATTAATGTTGATGGGCTGTATGGAACATCAATTATGAATATTATTTGTTTAATTATCCTTATTTTAGTATTTAAAAGGTTGGTCAACTTAAGTGCTAAGATAAAAGCTTTAGAAAGACCTGTAAAAATGAATTATAGAGAAATTCAGACCCAGACAGAAGAATTTAAGGGTGAAATTATTTCAGGATTGAATTATAAGGTTACAGAGAGACAGCTTGTTTTCAAACAACCAAACTTAATTTATCCAGTACCCTTACAGGAACTACCTGCTCAAGGATGTGTATAAGCTAATTGGACTCCAGTGGAAATGTTAGATTTAAGGAAGCTATAGTATCATATGGCATGCATTCTCCATTCATAAAGCAAATTTTAAACTCATGGTCAACTTGTGATAGGATCATTACTCAGGACTGAAAAGAATTGGTAACAGCTGTCCTCGAGTCTGGAGCACAATTACAGTGGCAAACCTGGCTTAAGGAGGAGGCTAAGGTAATAGAACACCAATGTAGAACTAGAGGTGTGGAAATTTCCCAGATCAGCTTCTTGAAGAAGGCAAATACGCTGATATACAAAGACAATGCTTATATGATAACCAAACCTCAATTCTATGCTGCATGGCAGCCATGAATGCATGGGACAGAATTGAGGAAGTAGGAAAAAAGATTGAATCATTCACAAAAGTTGTATAGGGCCCCAGAGAATCCTTCACAGATTTCTTACAAAGGCTGTCTTTAGCAGTAAATAGAATGATACCAAATTCAGAAGCTAGACAAATAATAATTGAATCTTTGGCTTTTGAGAATGAGAATGCAGCATGCAAAAGAATAATCAGGCCCTTGGAGGAATGGGTCGGGGACACAATTAATATTGAGTCTCATGCCCATGATGATATGTGGATAGGAGAAGTAATTTCAAAAGCTTTGAGGGAAAATGTCATATGTTTTGGGTGTGGAAAACAAGGTCATTTGAAACGGGAGTGTAAACAACACATTCCTAGAAAGAATGTTTATTTAAGGAACAAAGGCAACAGAATTGGTGTGGTAAGGGTAAATATTGGACCAACAAATGTAGATCAACAAGGGACAGACAAGGTAATCCTTTGCCTGTGTCCTTGGGAAACTCCCAGAAGGGGCCTCATGCAGACCCCAACAGCAAATTCAGACATTTCCTGCCATCATAGAAGAAAAATCCCTTCTCAGAGAAATTAAATAACCAAATGCCTATTGGAATTAACTAGGCTGCTCAGGGTAATAGAACAGCTGTAGCAGAGAGAATAGGAAATTCAGAAGAAACTGTAAAGCTAATTTTTTGGCAAACTTCTATAAAAAAACAAAGACCAAAATTAAAAATATGAGTAAATGACATTTTCTTGGAAGATTTAGTAGACACAGTTGTAGATGTGACAATAATTTCACCAGGATTTTGGCATCAAAATTGGCCTCTTCAGGAGTTAAATGTTCACCTGTTAGGGATTGGAGCAATGGTACATGCCTTTCATCCCAGTGTAAGTTAACCATAGATGTCTGGAGGTCTGCACAGAGAGACAGGAAGTGATAGAGCTGGGTGGAAAGAGGAAGTGATGTAGCTGGGCAGAGAGAGGAAGTGAGATGGCAAAACAGAAAGGCATATAGGCATTAGTATACAGAAAGTAGCTCTCTCTGGAGGATGAGGAGTTGGTAAGGTGAGGTTGGCTGTGACTTGTCCTATTCCTCTGATCTTTTAGTTTTCACCCCAATATCTGGCTTTGGATTTTTTATTAATAAGACTGTTTAGCAATTTGTCTTACATCTGGTGCCCCAATGTTTGAGGCATGAGATCATGAAAAAGTCACTTGCTTGTGGCCTTACAAGCCCCAGTTCAAGCCTGAGCTCCACATGGCTGGAATCTCCATCTGACCTGGGCCGGAGTCCCTAACCAGCTGGATCTAGATGGCTGGATCTTTCACTTTTTCATTTATGGAAGGTTGTGGGCTCTCTCTGGATCCCCATCTTAAGCCTATATCACACTAAGTAGCTATCTTAAAACCTTCTCGGAGAACCGGGTGGTGGTGGCATAAGCCTCTAATCCCAGCACTCAGGGGGCAGAGCCAGGCAGATCTCTGTGAGTTTGAGGCCAGCCTGGTCTACAGAGTGAGATCCAGGACAGACACCAAAACTACACAGATAAACCCTGTCTCAAACCAAAACAAAACAAAAATCTGCTTGGGCTTCTATTGTTCTATGCAGAGGAGTCAGTCTCACATCTGAATCATCATTGTTAGCAAATTTGGTGAGTCAATTAAGATATCTTAAATAGAGAAGTTAGTTAAAAGAGAATTTTTTAAATGTTTTTACAATGGAGGAAATTTGGTTTTGTTTGATAACACATTAGAGAATCTGAAAATGGAGCAATTAAATGAAAGGATAATTAATGTTGATGGGATTTACATAACATCAATTATGAATATTATTTGTTTGGTCATTTTTGTTTTATCATTAAAAAGTTTGGTTAGAGTGCCAAGATAAAAGTTTTAGAAAAACTTGTTAAGACAATTCATAGAGTAATTCAGACCCAGACAGAAGAATTTAAAGGTGAACCTATCTCAGCATTGCATTACATGGTTACAGGGAAACAGCCTAAGGTTTTCAAACAGCCAACCATAATCTATCCTGTCACCTTACAGGAACTGCCAAATGCTCAAGCTTGTGTAAGAGCTAACTGACTTCTGTGGAAATGTTCGATTTGAGGAGATTTAAAGAAGCTATAGCTTCATATGGTATGCATTCTCCATTTATAAAGCAGTTATTAAACTCATGGTTAACTTGTAATAAAATTATCCATCAAGACTGTAAAGATTTGGTTACAACTGTCCTAGAGGGTGGTCCACAGTTACAATGGAAAAAACTGGTGGAAAGAGGAGGCTGAGACTATAGAACAATGATGTAGGGCTAGAGGTATGGAAATTTCCCAGGATCAACTTCTTGGAGAAGATGATTATGCTGATATACAAAGACAATCTTTATATGATGACCACACTCTAATTTATGCTACATGGCAGCCTTGAATGCTTGGGACAGAATTGAAGAAGTAGGAAAGAAAATTGAGTCATTTATAAAAGTTATACAGGGCCCAAAAGAAACCTTCATGGATTTCTTACAAAGGCTGTCTTCAGCAGTCAATAGAATGATACCAAATTCAGAAGCTAGACAGATAATAATTAAATCTCTGGCTTTTGAAAATGCTAATTCACAATGCAAAAGGCTAATTAGGCCATTAAAAGGCACGATTAGCACCCTTGGAGGAATGGATCTGAGATACAGTTAATAATGAATCTCATGACCATGATGATAGTTGGATAGAAGAGGTGATTTACACAGGTTTGAAGAAAAATAATAACATCAGATGCTTTAATTATGGCAAACAAGGTCACCTAAAAAGGGACTGTAAACAGGGTATTCCTAGAAACAATGTTTTTTCAAGGAATAATGGCAACAGAACACCCCTCCCTTCTGGATTATGCAGAAGGTGTGGTAAAGGCAAGCATTAGACTAATGAATGTAGATCAACAAGGGACAGGCAAGGTAATCCTTTACCTTTGTTTTCAGGAAACTCCCTGCAAGAGGGATCCTCTTGCAGGCCCCTATGGCAAATTTAGTTCAGTCCTTTCCTGCCTTCATAAAAGAAACCCCTTCCCAGAGCAATTAAATAACCAAATGCCTATTGTAAAAAACAATACTGTTCAGTGTGACAGAACAGTTATAACAAAGAGAACAAAAAATTTGGGAGAAACCATAAGGCAAATTTTATGGCAAATTTCTATAAATGAACAAAGACCAAAAATGAAAATACGAATAAATGACATTCCCATTAAAGATCTTGTAGACATACATGTGGATGTAGCAATAATTGTACGAGAATCTTGGCATCTAAATTGGCCTCTTTAGGAGGTAAGTGTTAAGCTGTTAGGAATTGGAACATTACCTCAAGTGAAACAGAGTGCAAGATGGGTCAAATGTATAGGGTCAGAAGGACAGAGAGGAAAAATAAAGCCATATGTGATTAATATGGCTATGAATCTATGGGGATGTGATTTATTACAACAATAGAATACCCAGATTAACATTCCTCCAACCTTAGAAACAAACAATAAACTAACATATTTCTGAGAAAAGTATTCAAAGGTATTATAAAGAACAGTCACCAACCATCCAGATTGTACAAGAACAGGGCACAACAGCTGCTGATCTTTCAAAGACACCAACAAGTCTACCTTTAAAATGGTGAACAGACAAGCCTGTATGGGTTCAGTAATGACCTTTAACAACAGAGAAACTACAGGCCGTAAAACAGCTTGTACAAGAGAAGTTAAATGCTCAATATATTGAAGAACCAACCAGACCTTGGAATTCTCTTATATTTGTTACTAAAAAGAAATCCAGCAAGTGGAGAATGGTAACAGAACTAAGAGCAATTAACAAGGTAATTTAGTCAATGGGCTCTCTACAGTCTGGAATTCCTTTGCCTAGTCTGTTACCTAGAGGATGGCCTCTTATAGTTACTGATTTAAAAGACTGTTTCTTCTCAATACCCTTACAAGGTATTCTCTTTTCAGACAGAGAAAGATTTGCCTTCACAGCACCTAGTTTTAATAATTCCCAGCCAGTCAAGAGATATCAATGGAAGGTTCTCCCACAGGGAATGTTAAATAGCCAAACCATGTGCCAATATTTTGCAAAAGAGCCATTGACAGTAATACATAAACAGTTTCCTAAATCTATATTATTACATAGATTATATTTTACTAGCTATTTCTAATGAAGATACCTTAGAAAGAATGTTTGAAGAAGTAAAGAAAATTTTGCATTGTTGAAGATTACAAATTACTCCTGAAAAGATACAAAGAGGAGATTCTATTAATTATTTAGGATATAAATAGGTCTACAACAAATTAGACCCTAAAATGTGCAAATTAGGAGAGATCAATCATAGACTCTTAATGACTTTCAAAGATTATTTGGAGACATTTCCCATCTACAGGCCACTGTTGGGGTAAAAAATGATGGACTGAGTAATTTGTTCCAAACCTTAGAGAATGACAAGGACTTAAATAGTCAAAGAGAATTATCAGCTGAATCTGAGAGGGAATTGGCTTTGGTGGAAAAGAAAATACAGGATGCACATATGGATCTTGTGGATCTAAAGTTTGATTGCATTTTGGTTATTTTACCCTCTAAGCATTATCCTACAGGAATTTTATTGCAGAGGGAAGATATTATATTGGAATAGATATTTCTAAAAAATAAAAAGAGTAAAAAAATTAAAAACTTATGTGGAAAAGATTTCTGAGTTGATTTTAAAAGGAAAATTGAGACTTAATCAATTAGCAGGAATAGACACAGCAGAAATTGTACCTTTAACTAACAATGAAATTGACAAATTATGAGCAGAAAGTGAACCTTGGCAAAGAGTTTGCTGTAATTTTTCTGGGAGAGATTAACAACAAATATCTCAAAAGTGATAGAATTCAACTTATAAAGAGAGCTAACTGAGTCCTGCCTTGCACTGAATGGAAAACACCAATATCTGGAGACCCTACATTTTATACAGACATAAACAAACAAGGAAAGACAGGTTACAACCACTTAAGTAAAGTGGTTCAAAGTCCTTATAATTCAGTTCAAAAAAATCAGAATTATATGCTATTCTGATGGTATTAATAGGTTATTTAGAACTCCTCACCATAGTTACTGACTCTCACTATGCTGAAAGAGTGGTATTACATATTGAAACAGCAGAATTTATCTCTGATGAGTCAGAATTAACTTCATTATTTATTCAATTATAAGATATAATCAGGAATAGCAATCAACCCTTATATATAACTAAATCTGATTCCATATGGGTCTGCCAGGCCCTCTAGCACTAAGAAATGATGAGATTGATAGTAGTAAGGGTTTAAAAAAGGATTTTTTTTCCATAACCTGGCAACAAGCCAAGGACATTGCAAGGAAATGTCCTACTTGTTCTTTTTATAACCAAACTCCATTACCAGCAGGATGTAACCCAAAGGGTACTCAGAGGAATGAAATCTAGCAGGTGGATGTGTTTCATTTTGTAGAATTTGGAATACTGAAATATGTACACCACACCGTTGATACCTATTCAGGATTTCAATGGGCAACTACTCTTGAGTTCCAAAAAGGCTGATTCTATAATCATGCATTTGCTAGAAGTTATGGCCATCATGGGTATACCTGTACAAATTAAGACTGACAATACTCCAGCATATGTCTCTGGTAAAATGAAACTGTTTTTGCTTATTACAATATAAAGCATATTACAGGTATACCACACAATCCTACAGGACAAGCAGTCATAGAAAGGTCAAATCAAACTCTAAAGGGTATGTGAAATACACAGAAAGGAGTAACAAAAACTCCAGAAATAGAAAGGATTAATAGCTGTGGAGAGACATTGAAAAAAAAAACCTACAGAATTAAATCAGCCTGTATACTTTAAAGATGTGCTGACATCAGAATGGAAACCAGGATACATGTTACCTTTGGGACGAGATTTTTCTTTTGTTTCTACAAGAGAAGATAAGCTATGGATACCATCAAAATAGATAAAGGTTTGATTTGAACAAGAGAGACCTCTTAATTAGAAGAGGTGATAGATAGTTCCTCAACCAGCATGACCATTCAATTTAAACTAATTTATACCACTAACAAATGCTTTTCATTTAATCAGATATAACTTGTCAAAAGGGAGCCTTCCCAAAGTTAGAGTTAGGGAAGGGTTTTTATTTTTGTCTTTCAGGAGAATGAAGGCTAAGGAATCTGAAGAACACTGGACCAATGAGCCATCTGAAGAGAAAGGACAAATCAACCAGAATAAAGAGCAAATTGGCCTATTGGTATATCATATAACTAACAGGATGAAATTTTATGTCTTCCCAAACATTTGTTTCTGCTGTTCTCTACAGAAACATAATGCAAATGGTCTTCAGGTAGTCCAATTTCAATTAAAAATTAGAACTGGCTTTGGAGTTGGAACATGGTTCTGTCCTTTTCTAAACCCAAACATGCTTGTTAAAAAGAAAATCCAAAATCATTGTATCATGTCAGAAGAGCCATCTAGTATGGAACAAAAGAAAACCAAAATTAAGGGACTATTCTATTTGCCACTAATCTCATAATTGTTTGGTTCTATTTTGACACTTTAAATTTTTCTTAAGTTGTGAATTTAATATCGAAATTTATAATATATATACATATACATATATATATATATATTTAAACTTTCATCATGACAAAAATGGTCATATAGAGTACTAACTAATCCTAGAAAAAGGGCTTCATCTAGCAAACATGATTTTGATTTTGAGTTTCTATCAGTTTTCTGCAGGGAATCATGTTCATGCCTAACAGCAACACTGAAGTCTCCAAAACGATGATAGGGCCCCACAATGATGATTCCATCAGGACAATGATAATACCACTAAGCTGACAAACACCACCCAAGTACAGGCTTTGGACTACAAACTGCTCAGGACAATTTTGAGATGTCTAGTTGAGATGATCCAGCCTCACAGACTACTCAAGCAAGGACTTGAGAAAAACCCTGCATTTTCAAGTTGTGCAGAGACTGTACAACAAATGATATAGCTAACTCTCCCAGAACTTGACAAATAACCCAAAAATTTTGATTTGAGGATCCCTTAAAGATGCTTCACCCTAAGACAGCAGGACGTAATTTTAAGACCATGATGCCCACATTCCCAAGAGGTAGGGTGGGTAGTTTTTGGTAATTCAATGGGTTATAGATAATTGTCATTCTTCAGGATGGTTGGTTACAAGTTGTTAATTGTTAATGGTCAGGAAAAAATTTAAAGAAAGGAATTTAGATTTAGGGTTCTTGTTTAAAAAAAAAAGGATATAGATAAAAAGTTAGATTATTGAATCTACTTTTAACAGCCAACTACTAATTTTAGATATTTTACAGTGGATTGAATTTTTGTATATTATATAAAAATTATGTATATTGCCACAAATTTGAGATTGATTTATATAGATATGATAAGATAAAAAGGTAGATTATTGAACTGACTTTTAGAAGGCAACTACTAGTTTTAAATATGTTACATTGGATTGGACTTTTGTATATTGTATACAAATTTTGTATGTTGATACAAATTTGAGACTGATTTTGTTAGAAAATACTACACATTTATTTCTAATCTTGTTCAAGGTATTGTACCCATAGAGTTAATTTAACAATGTAATGCAATTTTCTAGTCCTTGAAAATTATTACCAACTATTTAGGATAATATAGAAGTGCAGGTTAGTAGTTAGTCATTACAATCAAGCTTGTAGTCATATTAGGTATGTTTTCAAGGTCAAGCAGAAATATATTTTAGATAGACAGGTCATCTTCAAACACTTCAGAGATCTGCAGAATATAGCATTTAAGATGCTTTAATAACATAGATTTTTTTTTATGACTATGAGACATGTCTGTTCCTGGCAGCACCAATTTACTTTAAAGAAGATGATGGGCATTGAAGAAACCCCATGTGGAGTTTTGGTAATGCAAATTAGGATAGAAGGTCAATTAGATACAATCCGTTGGATTTACAAAGATAGAATAGATAATAGAATATTTTCTCTGAATTTGTCAAATGCAAATGAACTAGACATTGTTGATATATTTATTGCCTATATATATTGTATATAGTAATTGTACTTATGGTATATAGTTTTTCTCATATTTAAAATTCTAGACAAAAAAGGGAAATGTGATATTTTATTTGTGCACCCCAATAAAACTTATTTGGGATTCAGAGAAAAAAGCCAGCCACTTCATTAAACATAGAGGTCAGACAGTGTAGCGCATGCCTTTAATCCTAGCATTTGGAAGGTAGAGATTTATCTGGATCTCTGTGAGTTCAAGGTCACACTGAGAACAGAGCCAGGCGTGGTTACACACACCTTTAATCCAAGTGCTAGTTAACCATGGAGTTCTGGAGGTCTGGACAGACAGACAGGAAGTGGTAGAACTGGGTGGAAAGAGGAAGTGATGTAGCTGGGCTGAGAGAGGAAGTAAGATGACAGAGCACAGAAAGGTACATAGGCATGAGTATATAAAAAGTAGCTCTCTCTGGAGGCTGAGGAGTTGGTAAGGTGAGATTGGCTGTGGCTTGTCCCATTCTTCTGATTTTTCAGTTTTCATTCCAATATCTGGGTCTGAGTTTTTTATTAATAAAACCATTTAGCAATTTGTCTTACAAAGAACTGCTTTCCCCCCCTAAAATTACAATATATAAGAGTTTAAGTAATCCAGTGTTTTTGGTCAGAAGAAGATATAAACACCTGAAGCAAATCTGTAAAAAATGGTAAACCATGAAGTTGAAAATAACTTGGTGGTGCAATACTTTTGTAAGCATATGCATTCTACTCTCTCTATTGCTTTTTGCATTGACAAAAGCAGAGCGCATGCAGACAGACACAGAATGATAGCTTCATGTTCTCTACTTGTGTTTTCCATGGCAGTAGTTAATAGATGGCATGAATTTCCAGTCAAAAGAAAATTAACAACAAAAAGATAAAATTATCCACTAGTCCCTTGTCCTTGAGCATGGACAAACATTTATTTCCTGTCTCTCAGCTCTTTTCCCATCTCTCTTCCTCTTCAACTTTTTAATTTGTTCCTATGAATCTTCATCTAGGATGTCCTCAATATTTTAATAAGAACAAACCTGGCATTTAATGTAATGGTCTAGTT
This sequence comes from Peromyscus californicus insignis, assembly GCF_007827085.1. Taxonomy (NCBI): domain Eukaryota; kingdom Metazoa; phylum Chordata; class Mammalia; order Rodentia; family Cricetidae; genus Peromyscus; species Peromyscus californicus. Next base: position 7,881,795 of record NW_026294447.1, on the reverse strand, counting down.
GTCTTTATTTTTAAGAGTACCTGTTACATTATTTATTCTTCATTGCTGTTTATAAATAAAGCATACTTTATATTGAATACAGAACAGCATTGCTGTGTACTTCACACCCATGCAATAATAAGCACACAAAGTGCTAAATAATTAGATATTTAAAGATTAGGTATTTGGTGCTTTAGTGCTTTCTACAATACAGAAATCTTTGGTAAATTTCATACAGATATTTAAATATTTATTATTAGTTGAACATTTTTGCTTGAGTATTTTCATAAGTTAAGAATAGACTTTCTTCTGTTAGAAATAATAGTGTATCAGTTCTTCTTAAAGAAAATCAATACTCAACATATTTTAAATAATGTGCTAGATCTAGATAATAAGAAATAAGTGCATTACTATTGAGAAGTCAAAATCAAAATTCTATAGTCAGTAAAAGTAATTGAAGGATAAGGAAGCAACAAGGAAGTGATCCATCATAAGAAAAGTAAAGAACAACAATAGAATTCAATCAAGCAGAGTAGATATTGACCAGCCTTAGTCACCAGTGTTGACTCTTCTAAAGAAAAGAACCTGTCCTCACTGTTTTCAGAGAGCCAACAATGAGGTCCAGAGAAAGATAGAATCAAACTACCTCTGCTTAGAGAAAGCTCTTCAAGGAAGCATAGGGGAATCTCTACACTGAACAAAAGATGAGATCACCAGGAGACATAAGTGGCCACTAAAATTACAATAGCCTTCACATACGTGATAAAAGTATGTTAGCATTAGACAGTTATATTTTCATGAATTCACATTGATCCATACTGGCATAATCTTACTGCAATGAAAAAATTTCCCTGAGCAATAAACTCATGTTGCTAAAGAGTGTGGCTTCTGAAAACAGGCTTAAGTTACCAAGTTTGTGACAATTGCCTGATTATATCTTTCAAGTAGCTGGTGTTATTTGATTTCACTTACAGGACTGAGATACATAAAAGCCAGCTGAAGTCTGAATGATTTCACTGGGAAGATATGTGATCTCTGTAGATGAGAAGACTGAGTAGATGCCATAACAGGCTGCTCAGATTGCTCTCAGAGATCAGACTTCAATTTCAGTTTCCTGAGACTGAACAAGCGGTTTCTAAGAGTGCTTACCAACAAAGGATAATCAATCCCCAACACCCATGACAACAAGGACAAGGAGGCCTGGTACATGCAGTATCAGACCATGCCAGGCCTGAGCCACAGTCAGCAGCTCAAGATGATAACCAAATAAGGACAAAGCCTTGGACTTGTTCAGGCCTGCCCCCAAATGGAAAAACTGTAGCCATAGCCAACCCCTACTAGCCCTAGCCAATTAAAATGTACTAATATGATTGGCACTTGCTTAAGTCGATCATATTGAAAGTGACCTAACTGCCCTAGGACCTCCCCTTTGCTGTGCTTAAAAGAAGCATGCAAGGTCCTTTCAGGGCCATTGCCATTTTGCCTTTGTGTTCCACGGCTGGCCCCAGCATGCTGGAAGCTTTCTCAAGATAATAAATGGTCCTGCTGATAGGGTATGTGGATCATGGTCTTTTGTGGGACTTTTCTAGGACCCTAACAGTAAAAATCTTCTGCACATTATCTTTAGAATGGAAAGAGACTAAGAAAAACTAGAAAAAGAGTTTCTACAAAGGTAAAGATTTTATGGACGAAAAACTCTTTAAATAGATGTAATCTTAGGAAATCAAACTCCAGTGTTAGCCTGTAGGAAGTTTGCCTTAGGCAAAGTATCTAAGCATACACAACATTGGAGAAATGGTTCTCAACTAACTACATATTTGTTACACTTAAAACTGAAATTATAGAAAAACCAAGAAGAGAGAATATGAAAGCAAAATAGTCCCAAATCTTATTATTCTTATTAATGACATTTAAATAACTAGCCATTTGAAAATATTACTTAAAATTTAACTAAATTATGATTGCAAATCAGTCATACTTTCTTCAACATTAGATTCTATTTAGTCATATGTAATGGTTTCAAAATTATTAGATTTTCTCATCAAGTCTAAGTTAATAAAGACAGATGGCCAGCAGAGCAAAACTGTCAGCCAATTTATCTGAATTTATAAGAATTAAAGAAACAAATGTCATTGTCTTAAAAGCCTTTAACTTTTTCCCTTATTCTGTTTGGTCTTCTTTCCGTAACAGACTGCCTCTGCTGCCTTGACTCTAACTGTCCAGATTAAATGGCATCTGTTCCTTCACTGCTAAACTGCAAGTGACTTTTAGCTTGAAGCCAAAATCACTGGAATTTTTGTGACTACACAATTAATATTATCCAGTTAGAAAAACCTAAAAAAGTAATTAAATAGAAGGAAGTACACTTATTGATAATTTCAAAATCCAGAAATGACTATGAATATTAGTATATTGATGGTTTTTGGGATATCTTCAGTGAAGGAACATAAATATAAATCAATAAATTGCTATCAATGATTACAAAGATGAGATTACATGGTATTGATAATGTGTTTTTTCACTTCAAATGTTTCATTTAAATAGATATCCATGTTATCACATATATTTTGATACTATCAATGTCAATAAATAAACAGTGTTTTTTTCAGGTACCCTTGTCATAAGTTCATTTACCAGCAAAATTTTTAATATTGAAATTGTAAGAAAGTATGTGTTTGTGTGTGTGTGTATGTCTTAAGAAACATTTCTTTATATTATTACTATAAAATCATCAAAACAGTACAGATAAGACCAAAATGTTCACAGATTTTTCAGTCTTGCTAACTTGATGTTCAGCAGGTTTGAAATGTTTTCTTTTTTCATAACAGAATACAACAGAGAAGTGCTGTGGGATGTTCTGTATGTTAAATGTGTTGCTCTGATTGGTTAATAAATAAGACACTGATTGGTCAGTAGCCAGGCAGGAAGCATAGGTGGGACAACCAGAGAAGAGAATTCTGGGAACAGAAAGGCTGGGTGAGAGAGATGCTGCCAACCGCAGCCATGAGATGTTAAGATACTGGTAAGCCACGAGCCACGTGGCAACTTATAGATTAATAGAAATGGATTGATTTAAGATATAAGAACAGTTAGCAAGAAGCCTGCCGCAGCCACACAGTTTAAAATCAATATAAGTCTCTGTGTGTTTACTTGGTTGGGTTTGAGCAGCTGCAGGACTTGTGGGTGAAAGAGATTTGTCCTGACTGTGGGCCAGGCAGGAAAACTTTAGCTACAGAGAAGCATCATCCATTGTCAGTGACATCGTCATCAGTAATAACATGTCGGTCAATATCCATTGTCTGAAAATAATTTATAGGTGAATATATCTGTTTCCATCAATAACCAAATGTGCAAATAAAATACCATATTAACTCAGTTTCACATCACTGGGAAGTAACTACATGGACCTAGATATTACTAGAAAATGCTGTAGGTTTCATAGCATAGTGAATACTGAGCATTGTGCCCATACAGACAGGCCTGAAGGAGGCAAGTGGCCTTGGAAGACAAGCACACTGATAGAGAAAGAAAAAGGTTCACAATCAGGACACAATAGCACCAGGCAGATATAGTCCTGGGTCCTTACAGTGACGAAAGTGTTGACTGTATATCTCTATATGAAACCAAACATTTAGTTCATAAACCTCGCTACATAATTACATACAATAATTAACAAGAATTAGAGAAGAAGGTGGGAGGCGGTATAACATAACTATATTTTAATTCTAAAACACTAAATCAGTAGAACAAAGAAAATTATTTTCTTATTTTTCCAAAGCATTAACATATAAAAAAATCTCATATAGAACCTTCACATTTTTATACTTCACCAGTTACACTAAAGACAATTTGTAAGTGAGAAAGCTAGGTGGTTTTGGAGGCAAATCTCATTACATAAGCAAGTAAAACAAGAATTGATTTTCCACTACCAATTACTCTATATTTCTTGGCAAATGGAACCACTCTTCCAGTTCCTTACTTTTTTTTAAACAAAATAAAAAGGAAAAAAGTTAATTATGGTCTCATGCAAAGTTATTAATAAGAAAATGTTCAGCCAGCTAAGAAGTAGTTGGCTTTATATTTCTTGCTTATCACCAACAGTAGCAATTAACTTTAATTTTTACCCTTAGATAATTTTGGAAGGTATGTATAGTTATTCATTCTTTGTTATTTTTAAGTAAAATATTTATAGATTAGTAGAAAGAGGGAAATCCCTGCATTTATTCTGATGTCAATTGCTTAAATGAACAGAAATGAAACATTGAAAGGCTTGCCATTATTCATTAGAAGACACAGAAACTTTTACTATTATTCAGTTTTCAGTTATGAAGGTAATAATTATAAGCATCATTTAATATTAACATTGTTAAACCTACATGATCAAATATTTAAACAATAATGTAATGTAGTATCATAATGTAATAATGTAAATAATGTAAAATCAAAATCAAAGGCACCCCAAACCCTAGAATTAAACATTTAATCCATTTCTGTTGTTGTAAGACATTATTGATTCCCGGATATAAAAGATGAGAAATGGGCTTCAAACATACACAAAGATATTCACAATTTACTGCCTACATGCTAAAAGTGACTGACAGTTTGTAACTATTTCATTAAAAACTTATCTTGGTCTGTCAGTTCCAGACTCTATTGTGTATGCTGTATGGATCTGAGTAAATAGATGAATGCTCATTTCTTAATGTCACTTTCATTCTTGGGTGGACACTGACCTTGTTTTATAGTTAGTGTATCTGGAGGAAAGATCAGCAAGGGTGTGAGGAGATATGAAGTGCAAAAAAGGTGATCTTTCCCGGCTCTGAGCTAGAAAACATCAACAGCGCCTTTGGCCGGGTTTCTCTTCTCTTCCTGTTTTTGCCACATGAAACTGTGTGATACTTAGATCATTAAGGAAGCAGATATAAAGATACAAAGTGTCCCAGTACATTGGCATGGGACTTTTCTAGCACTGCTCATCTTCCAAGATTCCACCCTGGGTCCTCATTAGGTACACTCTGATGTTTGTAAATTCCATATTCTTCCCTCTTTGAAAACACTGGCTATGGAAAGGGCAACAGCTACACCAGCACACCACCACAATTTACCTCTCCTGCCAACAGAGACCTTACTTATAGCCATTGTTTGCTACACTCATCATTTCCTAAGCAAGCTTCCTTTTCTGGGTTTTTATTTCCTTTGCTTTGGTGTCCAATCATATTTATTTTCCAATTACAGTAGAAAGTATCCAGATACTCACTTTTAATCAGGAAATGGGAATAAGCACATTGTTATTTAAACATACTAACTTGAAAAAAATGCAGTTTGTTATAAACAGCATTTTTATATGTGATAAATGGTGTTGTATGCAGCTCTATATACTATGTACCAAGACTGCATATTTATCAAACCAAATCTTTGTAAGTACTTTGAACACTGAAGTGGGCTTTTTGTTTGTTTGTTTCTGTGTAGGTTAATTATTCATTCAGTCATTGTTCCTTAAGGTATGGCTGTTTGCTCACCATTAATCCTTAATCATAGCAAATACTTAGCCTCATGAAAGGACTTTAAAGATTATGTAATTATCTGAATCATTTAATGAGTGAGTTAAACAAATAATACTAAGATGACTCTATTAATAAATATTAAAATGCTGCTCCCATCTTGAAAACAAACCTTCCGTCAGCTAACTGATGCCACAATTTCTGGATATCTTTCCTAGCCAATTATTAGAATTGTTGATTCAAGAATATGTTTTCAATTCCTTTTCTGACCTTTGAGCATTAGGAGAAAATATGTTGAACACAGAGGTATTTGCTCTTTTATCGAAATGTATGATGAGCAAATAAGAGGAAAAGAAGATAAATGTTATGCCAGAAAGTAATTAATGCTAGAGAATGGAGCTGATAAGGGAGAGTGTGCGAAAGAAGAAGGATTAATCGGGGAGACAGGAATATTCATTCAGAGCAGTGAACATTTTGGGGAGGGGGAGAAGTTCAAAAGAGAAGTCATAAACAAGCTGACAAATTTGATTCTGTACCTTGTAAAGACAAACTGACAAACTGAGCAAGCTTCTGTGACTGGATCACCAATTTCTCACATTTTACATTGTCCTTTTTAAATATTTTTGTAGTTCATCTGTTTTTTTAATACTCATGTAGGTATTAAATATTTTCTAAAGACTTTTTTCCTTCTATAAGCTATTTGAAGACTCAGATCACATATGTTCTTCTTTCTGCCTTTCCTGGGAGTATTTGTATCAGTCAAAAGTAGACCATAGTAAACAGTATTTGAAAAATGAACAGCAGAGCAATTGTACTCTAAGCAACTCAAGTTTTTTAGGAAAATCCTAATCTCTGCAATTATTTGTTACTCCACACAAGATAAAAAAAAAGCAGAATTTATATATACAAGTATATATACACATATATACAAGCATATCATATAAATGTATATGATGTGTGTGTATGTGTGTGTGTGTGTGTGTGTGTGTGTGTGTGTGTGTGTGTGTGATCTATATTCCAGAATTGCTGATCACAAAATACCTGAAAGAACTGTGAGAGTTTGGAAGCTATTATGTGAATGGGAATACGTTAATTCACTTTTTCAGTGTGATGTGTCCTTACACTTTGTTTCCCTCTTAATAGAACTGTCATCATAGAGCCTTCATCCAGTAACTGATGGAAGCAGATGCAGAGATCCACGGCTGGGCGTCAGGCCGAGCTCCAGGAGTCCAATGGATGAGAGAGAGGAGGGATTCCACGACCAAGGGACATGGAGATCATGACGGGAAAATGTACAGAGACAGCCAGCCAAACTAGTGGGAACTCATGAACTCATGTGGACCAATATCTGTGGAGGCCCCATGGACTAGGAGCTCTGGATAGGTGAGACAGTTGTTTAGCTTGAACTGTTTAGGAGACCCCCAGGCAGTGGGATCGTGATCCATCCCTAGTGCATGAACCGGCTTTTTAAAGCCCAGTGTCTATGGTGGGACACCTTGCACAGCCTTGGTACAGCAGGGAGGGGCTTGGACCTGCCTCAACTGAATGTACCAGGCTTTGCTGACTCCCCATGGGAGACTTTGCCTTGGAAGAGGCGGAAATGGGGAGCAGGTTGGTGGGACGGCTGGGGGGTGGGAGGAGGGAGGAGAGGGGGATCTGTAGTTTGGTATGTAAAATGAGTAGAAAATTTCTTAATAATAAAAATTCAAAAAAAACAGAACTTTCTCCTCTCTCTCTCTCTTGGTTTGAATTAGGGAATTGATGGCTGGATTCATTCTGTATATTGATTTCTAAATAACAAATTCTGCTCATTTGAAAACTCCAGAACATGGATTACTATTAAATTTGCAAATACAAATATCTCTGCTTTTATTTTATCATTACTCATTTTGCAAGCACCTTTTTCAACTGTGTTTACAGTTTACAAAGAAAAGGGGAAATTTAAATAACAAGAAGGTAATGCAACATTATATTTTCCAGTGAATAAACTGAAGCTATCATAGATTCAGTAACTTAATCATGTCTTCCAACTATGGAATGAGAGCAATGTCTCTCTTCAGTAGTGTTTACTTTTATTAAAATATATTTCATATACATAAAATACTAAATTTGTTGTAATGATAAAAATGACACATACATGCACTTATACTTCCACTCAGTTGAAGCTGTTTAATATGAACATCAGTAAAATCCACTGTGTGTTATGATGGTCATTTTTAATTGTCAAGTTGACACGACCAAGAATCAACTGGGAAAGGCTCTCTCCCAGGAACTATACAGACTGTGTTGGCCTGTGGGGATGCTTGTGAGGGGTTTCCTTAATTAAGTTAGTTGGGGTGGGAAGAGCCAGCCAAAATGTGAGTGATACCATTTTACAGGCTGGACCCTGGGCTGAATGGAAAAGAAAGACACTGGCAAGTGTGTGTATTCTTTCTCTCTCTTCTCTTGATTGCAGGTGGAATGTGACTAGCTGTGTCAAGTGTCTTTCATGTTGGCTTTCCCACGATGACAGACTATAACCACAACTGTGAGCTGGAGTGAATCCTTTCTTTGCTAAATTGTTTTATTGTGTCCCAGAGTAGGATAGGAAACTAGGACATGAATTGGTCCCCAGAGTTAGTTGACTGAGGTAATAAGCCAGTTCAGGTGGCTTTTGTTGTGATGCACACAGCCATGTGGCTTTTGCCAATAACTCCTTACTCGGGATGGGAATTTATGCTCACCTCCAGTCCTCCATTCTCATTCTGAAATTGCTTCAAGTATGAGCATGCACAGGTCCTGTGCATGCTGTGACAACTACTCTGAAATTGTTTTTTGGTGTTGTTTTAAATTTCCTTGTGTTTTTTGTTTGTTTTGTGGAAATAGTAAATTTTTCCATTATATTTTCATTTAAATTTATGGATAGTATGTATATTTTTATTTCTGTTTTAAATGACATTTCTATTATTTTTAAATATATTTTTTAGTTGTTGGCTTTGGAATATAAACTGGAAGACACATATTCTATATTCCTTTTACTATCATTAACCTAGCTACAGCAATTACTAATTCACTAAACGTGTCCAATGTCATAACATTAAAAAATAGATAAGCAAATTGTCCTCAGATAGTTTCTCTGCCACACTTTGTATCCTTTGTTTCACTCCACATTTTACTGGTGAGTACCTCCGTTGCAATGTTTAACAGAATATGCTGTGGACACCTGTCCTGTTTCTATTTTTGGAAGAAAATGCTTGCATTGATTTGCCACTGAAAATAACAGTTCTTTTACTCTTATCCTAAGTACTTTTAGAGATTAAGTACATTTTTTAGTCTCCTGTTTTACAAAGATTGTTGAATTATAAATACATTCTTCTTTTTTATAAAACATGAATATCAGTATAAAATTGAATTCACATGAATTTTGACTTTTTAAAATTTGGGGCCTTTTTTGCAGTTGTCGACAATTCATTCTTTATACAATGTCTTTTGATCCCATTCACTCCCTCCTCTAACTTCTAGGTTCACCTCCCTTCCCCGCCACCAACTTCGTGTCTTATTGTTTGTTCTGCTTGGTTAGTCAAGTTTGGGCTTCTCCCGCCCTCTTGGATGTGCGGTCTTCCGCTCTGGCTTGCTCACCGTACCAGGAAACACATCCTTAAAGAAAACTAGCTCTCCTTCTCCCGGGAGCTATCAGTTGCCACAAGCTCCTTAGCTGGGGGCTGGACTTCATGCTTAGTTCCCCGTTAATGTTGGATTTCAGCCGACTTGAGATCACACAGCTCTTCTACAGACTCTCACAACCACCGAGAGTTCATCCGAGCAGCTTCCCTGCTTCCCTTCTCTTTTGACTGTGAAAATCAATATAAAAGTGCATTAAAAATCAATTTAAAATTTTAAAATGGGGTTGCCGTCCTGGATTCAGGTTTTGGCACATTACTTCTGTTACTTATTATTGTCCATTTGTTTATCCTTTTCAGTCCTTATTCCTTTTTTCAGCGTCTCTCTCAATCTCTCTTCCTTTGTATAGTTTATCTTCAAACTTATGCTTGGGTCACACTATCCAGAGAATACTTATTATTAAATCTTGAAGTCTAATTTTAGTGAAATATGAATAATACAACAGATTTTAAATTATTTCATGTTTCTCTTTCTTACACATTATATAACATTTTCCCATAAGACACTAGTTACTTATTTTTTAATAATCATAGAAAATTATTGGAATTTTTATCTAATTTAAAATCCACTTAGTTTCCAGTGATTAGCTTAGTCTCCAAAGCAACCTGACTCCTCTCTTCTCTTCCCTTTCTTGTGTAAATAATTTCTTTTACTCTTCCTCTTTGTTATCTCTCTGTCTTCCTGTCTTCCTTCCTTTCTTCTTCCCTGCATTTTTTTCTCACTTTCTGATCTTTGGAATGTTAACACAGTTATTGAAACCTCAAAAAAATCAATGCAAGTTTATTATTGAGAGATATGACTTCTGTGTGATGGTACTAGAAGATGAATACTCTCAATCTTGACAGCACAGGCATCAAGAGTCAGGAAGCTATGTGTATCTAACTTTACAGTGTTATCCATGTCCACTTTACGGTAGAGATAACAAGGCACCTCTCTTGGAACAGCAAGAAGTATCAGTTGAGCAAAAGTCTATTGCAAGATATTGCAAGAGAGGCTTTATCTGTATATTTTATTTTGCCTTATAATTTTCATGTATTTTGTCACATGACTCAGAAAGTCCAGTAAATTTATAAGACAAAAATTAATGTTATTTTATATTAAAAATAAAGAAAGTCAAACTTTACAAGTAAGACAGACTCCAGTTTACTCAGGAAATTATTAAGAGTAATACAATTTTTATGAAGATACATTATATTGTCAAGAAAAATGTTCAATAAAGGTAACTTAGTCTCCTCTGTAGTTTACCCTAAAAGCAATGCCATTTAGATAAAGTTACCTTGTCTTCTTTCCATATTATGTGTGTCATATATGATAATATATAGGGCAAAATAGTAGTTTTAAATCAACAATTTTTAAGATATGCTTGGGTATTAAAATGATAACCCCTTCAATGAACACCGTCCTTTGCCTTGGGCAGTAATAGCAGGTCAGAATTTTAGAGTGCAATGCTGGGTCAAAAGATCTCACATTTATGGCTTTAATATATTAGTAACTTATAAAAATAAATCCCTTTTCACCATTAAAATAATTACTTGGAAATAAATCTAAGTTTAGGATTACACATGTATTCATAACTGCAAGGCAATGTTACCAAATACCATAAAAAGCAACTTGTTCTAGATGTTTTTTCTATAGATAATTTGATTAAAGATTCTTAGGTAGGAGCTTAAGAGGGAAAGAGGCTTGCATATGGCTTAAGCTAACAGAAAGGTCAGCTACATGAAAAAGTAGCTGAGGGGTGAGTCTCTGTTCACATGTCCTCACTAGAAGACAGGGAACTTGAGAAGCTCCAATACCTCCTGCGGCTGTTTGAGCAGACCTCAGTCTCTGGTACACTTGATGACTCATAAAGGAGTCTCCCTTAACTGGAGACCCTCTAATTTGTTGCCAAAGTCCAGAGCATTGCCTGCCCCCGCCCCCTTTGTCTGCAGACACACTGCCCCCCCCCAACACACACATTCTCATACAACACTGGTTGTGTGTCATTTCAACTCACTGTAACTTGATGTGACCTCAGCTGATTAATGTATGCATACATGCCAGTTACCATACACATTAAACCAGATCTACACCTGATGCTGGTCTCCTCATAACTCTGTCTCCCTCACCCCTCAGCCCTCCCCCACCAAGTCACTAGAGAGGGGAGAAAAACCCCACAAGTAGCAACACAGCAAGGAAGGGAGCTTTAGGGAAAAAATAAGGGGGCAGAGTACAAGGTACTTCTGGCAAGGATCAGAAAGAAAAAGATGAGGAAAAGGAAAAATTATACCATTCTGAATCAGGACAAAAGGGAGGGCGGATGCAACAAATTTCACAACTGAGAGTACAGGAGTGCAAGTGCAAGTGGGGATTCTGGGAAGAAAAGTAAATTATCTCATTAAAGGGGTACTTCCTCCTCCTATCTCTTTAGTACATATGGCTCAAGATGAGCCCACCCTCCTGAAGAGTGGTCCCCAGCCAGGAGACTGGGCAGCCCAACCGAAATAACACTTTAGAAGGAGACAACGGGAAGTAAGAGCCTTCATTCTTTCTGACCATAGTGGAATAAAGCTGTGAATCAACACCAGTAGAAATTACAGAAAGTACACCAACTCATGAAAACCAAACAACACGCTACTAACTGATAACTGAATCAAGGAAGAAATCAAGATGGGAATTTAAGTATTCTTAGAATTGACTGAAAAACAGCAACACATCAAAATCTATGACATACAATGAAGGCAGTCCTAAGAGGAAAGTTAATATAGTACCAACTATGCCAAAGAATGTGGGGGGAGAGCTAGCTCAAATTAAAGACTCAATGAAGCCCCCAAACTGTCCTTATTTAAAAATAGTGTGATTCAATACACAAGACACTCTAAAATCTCTATTATAAAACATACACAGCTGATAGATATATTTAGTGAAACAGCAGGATGCCAAATTAATACAAGATTTTGGTAACCTTCCTATATGCAAGCGATAAACATATAAAGAATGAAAGTACAATATCTTCAAATATGCATCTTGGAATAAATATAGCCAAGGAAAGATAAGACTTGTGCAATGAAACCTTTAAGATGCTAAAATAGGGGGAAAAAAGAAGTTACCAGAAGATGGAAAGATGCCCAATGCTCAGGAATTTGTAGGATTAATAATGTGAACATGTCCATCCCACCAAAAGCAATCTATAATTCAACTCGGTCTCCATCCAGTTCCAATATGATGCTTCTCAGAAACTTGAAAAATAATCTTAAATTTTATATGGAAATAATGAAGACCCAGGATAACCAAAATAATCTTGAACAATGAAAAAACTGATCACCATCCCAAATTTCAAATTATACTATTGAGGTATACTAATAAAAACAGCATGGCAATGATACAAAGCTGTACAGAGTGATAAGTGGAAAAAAACTGAAGATCACATGTAAGCCTACTTTATACAACTACATGATTTTGGCAAAGATGTCAATAACAAAAAAAAGAAAAGAGAGAATCTTCAAAAAATGGTGCTGGTCAAATTAGGTATCTGAATGTAGAAGAAAGGAACTAGATCTTTATCTGCGACACTGAACAAAATTCAGCTCCAAGTGAATCAAGACCCTCAACACAATATCTGATACCTTAAATCTGATACAAGAGAATGTAGGGAATACACGTTAACTTTTAAGACCTCAAAAGGAATTTCAAAATAGACACCTGGTAGTGCAGACATTATGATCAACAGTGAAGTTAAATAGTTTCTGTAATATGAAGGACACTATCATTCAAATAAAGAGAAACCCTATAAAAATTTTTACCAGACATACAACTTAGAGATGACTAATTTATAGACTTTAGAAAGAACTGGAAAGATTAAACATCATGAAAAAAAAACCAATTACAAAATGGGGCATGGAAATAAACAGCATTATCTTAAAATAGGAAATACAGACATCTGAAAAACATTTTTTTAAAATGTTAAACATTCTTAGTCATCAAGGAAATCTAAATCAAAGCTACCCAGGTATTTTGTCATATTCTAGTCAAAATGGATAACAACAAACAAAACAAACAAACAAACAAAAACCAAGGCCCAGGTGATAACAAATGCTGGCACAGATGTGAGGAAAGGGGGGCACTTACTCACTCCTGGTTAGTGTGCAAACACACACACTAACCAGGAGTGAGTAAGTACAAAAATAAAATAAAACCAACCAACCAAACAACAATATCAACAAAAAACACTGTGGAAATCTGTGTGAGGTGCTCCTCAAAAAACTATATGCAGATCTACTGAATGGTACAGTTATACCATTCCTGGACATATACTAAAAGGACTGTACATCCTACAGTCAGTCCTGCTGTAAAGATGCCTGGTCATCCATGTTCAGTGCTACTTTATTCATAATAACCAGAGAATGGAAACAACTTAAATGTCTGTCATCTAATGAAGGGATAATGCAACATGGTAGGTCCACACAATGGAATGTTATTCAGATGTCAAAAAATGGAAGTATGAAATTCACATGCAAATGGATGCAGTTGGAAGCAATATTTCTGAGTAAAATAAAGCAGATCCAGGAAACAAACCATCTCATTTCTTAGATTTGTGGATATTAGCTCTGAATCTCCAGATATTTGTAATTCATTTAGAATATGTACAGCAATCAATGAATATGTACGGTGTAGTGGGGAGGGACGTTCAAAGGACGGGAGATAGAATGCATTAGTATAAAGGGAAAAGATGGAATAATAGGTTAGAAGATAGATAAGCTAGATAGAGAAGAGAATATAAGGGTGACTAATTAACATTTAAGACCTCCTTGAAAGTAATAAAAAAAAAACCTTACTACTTTATAGAAATAGATTCTTCTCTCATACAATACATCCCAACCGTATTTTCTCTTCCCTCCACACCTCCCATCTCCCCTCTCACCTTCTTTATCCTCCAGACCCACTCCCCCTCCATTTCCCCTCAGAAAAGAGAAGGCCTAAAGGGAAAACAACCAAACCAAACCAAACAAAACAGAATACAGTAAGAAGAGACAAAAGCCCTCAAATCCAGGCTGAACAAGTCAGCCCAATAGGAGGAAAAGAGTCCCAAGGGCAGGCAAACGAATCAGATACACACTCGCACCCACTGTTAGGAGTCTCACAGAAACAGAAAGCCAGAAGTCATAACATACACTCAGAGGACCTGGTGGGGACCCATGCGGGCCCTGTGCTTGCTGCTTCCAACTCTGGGAGCTCTTATGAACCCTGCTTAGCTGATTCATTGCATGGGCGGTGTTCTCCTGGTGTCCTCCATCCCCTCTGACTCCTACAATATTTCCTCCTCCTCTACCCCAGGGGTCCCCAAGCTGAGAGGAGAGACCTAATGGAGACATTTAGATTTTTTGAAAGACAAGGAGAGCTAAATAAGAAACTAATAAAAACATTTGGAATAGAAAAGCAGAGGTGAGGAAAGGGATGCCTGAGGCTAGCCCCCTGCATTGTTGCTGAAGAGAATCTTCCACAACGCATTTCCTGCTCTGCTCAGCAACAAGGTAAGGAGGCTCTCCTTAAATTTCAGTACAAGAAGACTGAGGTTCAGTTGGTGAAGATTAGGCTCAGTTTCAAACAACCGTGAATACAAAGTGTAGAGTTTTTATTTTTTATTTGGTTTATATTTGAGGTTGCTTTTCACTTATTTGTGGTAAATTTGCTGCTGACTTCAAAAGGATATTCTAAAACTAAACAAAATAATGAATGTAAAGTATTGACCCCACAATATGTCCTTTATACACAGTTAAAAGTCCCTATCATTAATGACATTCTTTTCATACTTATTTTTGTGATTAGATAATGAAGGGATATTTGGAAACCATTAGACCTGGGACTAGAAAATCCTCACTAAAGTAGTTAGATAACTAGAACTTAAGGAAGGACATTTCAGGTTTTGAGACAAATCAAGCACTTTTTCTAATCTTTGCCTATATGACAACCCCAGTATCCTGAAATGTTTTCATAGGTGTGGGAAAAATGGTCTGGAAGACTCAAATTAAAGATTAAGAGATCAGCTAAAACATTTTGACAAAACTTTGAAAATTATTTTGTAAATATAATGTCAAAATATTACAGTTTATTGTAAGTATGCTTTATGTTTTTTCATAAATGATCTAAGTTAAGGGTCGGATACCGTCAGCGCAGGTTGGATATCCCTTATCCAAAAGGTATGGGAGTATAAATACTGTGAGTTTGAAGTTCCCAAGACTTTAGAATATTTGCTTATGTAAAATAAGATGCCTCAGAAAAGGACTGAAACCTCAAAACGAAATTCACCTGTGCTTCATATGCACTTTTCCATACAATATGAAGATAATTTTATAGAACAGGTTAGTACTCATGTGTTATAAAGCAAATGTTCCATGGTAGTTCAGTGTGAAATTTCCCACTTACATAGTTATCACTCAAGAGGTCTACTGGGTGTTTTTTGTATGTTTGCCAACTTCATACAAGCACTCATTATTGAGTAGAAAGAACTTCGTTTAAGAACATGGCTCCACAGATTTTGTCTATAGGCAAGTCTATGGAATATTTTCTTTATTAATGATTGATGTGGGAAGGCCCAACCTACTCAGAGTAGTCCAGTACTGGGCAGGTAGTCCTGGTGGTATAAGAAAACAGATTGAACAAGCCCTGGGGCATAGGCTGCTGTGGATGTTCTGTATGGCAAATGTGTTGCTGATTGGCCAATAAATAAAACACTGATTGGCCATTGGCTAGGCAGGAAGTATAGGCAGTACAAGGAGGAGAATAAAGCTGGGAAGTGGAAGGCTGAGTCAGAGAGACACTGCCAGCCGCCCTGATGAGAAACAGCATGTGAAGATGCCGGTAAGCCACGAGCCATGTGGCAAGGTATAGATTTATGGAAATGGATTAATTTAAGCTGTAAGAACAGTTAGCAAGAAGCCTGCCATGGCCATACAGTTTGTAACCAATATAAGTCTCGACGTTTACTTGGTCGGGTCTGAGCAACTATGGGACTGGCAGGTGAGAGAGATTTGTCCTGACTGTGGGCCAGGCAGGAAAACTCTAGCTACAACAGGCCAACTCACTTTCTTCATTGGCTTCTGCTGCAGCTCCCGCTTCCAGGTTCCTGCTTTGAGTTGCTTCCTGATTTCCTTTCATGATGGACTGTGATTGCGATGTAGATCACAAATAAACCTTTTCCTCAACAAACTGCTTTTGGTCATATTTTTTCGCAGCAGTAGAAACCCAAACTAAGACAAGATGATTCAGATTTGTGGGGTTTTCACATGTCAGGTTTTAAGATTATGGATATGGATACCAGTTTATGTTGTTATTATTACTCCTTAATCATTTTTCTGTTCATGTGATTTCTATTATGTGCCCAATGTAAATTATTTTTAAAGTATTTTCCTTTTTAAACTGCTTGAATTCATAAATCAGGAAAATGGAAACTGGATATGCAAAAATGGGCTTTTAGGAGAAACACTAACATTTTATTAAAAAGAAAAAGAAAATGCAGACAGAAATAAACAGACACAAGTAGTCTTGCAAAAAACAGACATGAGTAGTCTCAGAAAGTGCAAACACCTACTGAGATTCTTTTTTAATTCAACATTTTATTCATATTTATGTTTCATTTGTATGTCTGTCTTGTGTACCATGTGTGTAGCTGGTGCCTGAGTAAGCCAGAAGTGGGCATCAGATACCCTCAAAGTAGAGCTGTGAATGGTTGTGTCCCACCAAATGGGTGGTGGATATCCAACCTGCATCCAATGCACTTAACCACTGAGCCATCTCTGCAGCTCCAACCAAGTGAGATTTTTGAAGAAGGAGCATGTATACTCCTAGCATAAGTAGTCTGATAGGACCATATTTGTAAGTGATCTACATTTTATAATATAGAGGAAGGTGCAAATGAGTGAGGAGAACCACCTGAGTTTATTAGAGGGCTATAAAAACCAGGGGTGGGTGCAGTAGCTAGTTCACAGAATTGTTATTGTGACAGTTAGGAATAACAATAACAGCCGTTCTTGGAGAAGCCTTTAGGGAATACATTTACAAGACAGAAATGAGAGCTAAAATTACATATTCAGAGGACACAGGATTGCTGGATTTGCCCCTCATGCTACCCAACTGCGACAGTAATTTCTAGCCCTGTTACCTCAAAACCAAATGATGTCTCTTTTCCTTTTGTGTCTCCTATACCCTGGCTATGCTTTGCTGGGAAATTTAGCTTTCAGAAAATGGAGATGACAGAGCAATAGTATATTGGCATAAACTAAAGCAGGTGTTCATTCGAATAGCAGCTTCTGCATCACATGCAGCCTCATTTCTTGAGCTAGTTGATACCCTGGAATTTGGTACACAGCTGTTGATCATGCACATTCATTTTTCTACACATAATCCATAAAGTCAACCAGAAGCAGGTTATTTTAGCTCACAAGACCAGCAACACACATCTTTTCCTAGGAGGACTGTGATCCTCTGTGTATTAATTTAATTTGCACGGATCTTTGTAACCATCTCCTCTCCACTGTATCACACTGGTCATTGATCACATTCTGCTAAGTGACCCTATGGAGTAAGAAACCTCACATGCTCTACAGTTGTTGGTATTCATGTGCCTGTTGCAGGTGTAAAACAAAACTAACTACATTTCTAGGGCCTTGCATTTCAGTGAAACTCCTAGGGCTTCAAGTATGTCAAGAGGTTCTTTTAAAGATGCAGGATAACATAGTTCATATTTCTATGGACAAAGATTGGTTTCTCTGGGTAGTCATGAATTTGAAGGAAATAATATTAGAAAATTGATGGCAAATAAGTTGGAGGATTCTGTATGTGAACAAACCTTGAGTAGTCAAATATAAAAGAAACAAACACAACTATGAAATTATCTCTGTCTCATGTGACAAACAATCAAATAGGGGTAGCACAGGAGAACTTCCATGATTGTGGGATGATCCTGATTCAGCCTCTTCTCTGGTGACCCGTTTCATTCCTCAAAGGCCAATGAGCAAAGTGGCCATGGCGGGAGGCAGGAAATGTTAAATGGGTTTAGCAATGGGGACTTCTACAGCAACTAGACCACTGAGTGTGAAGTCTGCTGGCAAGAGTCCAACATTAGATCCCTAGTAGACCCTTGAGATGATTTGCCAGATATTTGATGGCTGATTGATTATATCAGAGTGCTTTCCTTGTCAATGGGACAGTGTTGTGCTTTTTACTACAATAGACATTTGTTTGGCTGATTACAGCTTGTCTTCATTGCTCAAACTACAGCTTGTCTTCATTGCTCAAACTATCATTCTGAAATCTGTTGCCCTGATGTTCAGACCTTTCATCAACTATGGTGATAAACCTCTACAGCAAGGCTTCTAATCAATGATGTCAGTCTACATTGAAAGAAATGTGGCTATGGTCCCATGCAAGTGATGGAGTTGTACCATGCTCCTCCTATTTTGAGAGGACTGGGTTGAAAAAACTGCAAACCTTTACAGTCACTGCTGTAATATTAAATTACAATGTCAGCTAGGGTAGAGCGAGATTCTACAGAAAGGTGTATATGGTCTTAATTCCTGTTGTGTTTGTGGTACAATTACTTCTATAGACATGATTGACAGAATTAGAGCAGCACACTGTTCCACTGAGTAACCTCCTGGTAGAGGTTTTGCTTCCTGTTTCCATGTTCTCTGTTCTCCTAACTTAGAAATGCTTGATTTGTAGTAATAAGTGGTTCCATAAGAAAAAGTGTTTCTGGTAAATTGGAATTTAAGACTATGACCCAGATTCTTGGACTTTCCTTACTCATTTGTCACCGGGCAAAGAAGAAAGCTATAACACAGTGATTGATCCTGACTATCTAAAGGAGAATAGACTAGCCAACCATGGAACTCAGGCAGAAATAAAAGGTATAAAGTTCTCTTGCATTTACCTGTCTTCTAACCAAGCCCTCAATCAATGCTCCCTCACTTCAGCATTTCAATGATTCACCAATCTTACCATCAAATCTCTCAGACACAATGAAAAATCAAGTTTTATCTGAATAGAGACTCATGACTGATGAATTAGACTCATACAATTAACCATCACAAGTCTACCCCATGCCAACCTAGAACCAATATACACTAAGCCACAATCATTGGAAAATAAAGATTCTAATACAGTCCTAATTCTGCTTTTCATGATATATCTGCCTCACATACAACCAATATTTCACCAATTCTTTCAGAAGGAACAGTGGAGCACACACACACACACACACACACACACACACACACACACACACACACACTTACTCAGGTCAAATAAGCAGGAAACACATGTGGCAATGACAGTCCTGGTTTCTGTGTTTACTCTTAATTTGCAGTTATAACAGCAGTGGTCTAATAGGTATTTGTGAATTTATTCTCTAAACTTTTCTGTTTTCAATATTACTGTTGATATACTATCTGTCATATTTCATAAAAATGTCAGTTCAATAGTGTCTTATAAATTAACTTATGTGCTGATATTCTTAATATGTTAATTTATAAAACACTTTGTCTACTATTATTTTTTCTCTGCTCATTTCTTTTGGCCTACTGGCTACTGAGGATAAACAGCCATGCTTTCTTAACTTAATATGACCCTTACAAATTACAAGTCAGTTTTTAAATTGGTTCCCATACTGCTTAACATAAATAACCAGCATAAGATATTTATAATATCTGGAATAATTTAATTTTCTGTAATTATTGAAAAACAATTCTATCATGCTTTTTTCTTTCTCTTTTCTTCCTTTTTTTTGTTTTGTTTTGTTTTTTGAGACAGGGCTTCTTTGTGTAGCCATGGATGTCCTAGAACTCACTTTGTAGACCAGAGTGACCTTTAAATCACAGAGATCCTCCTGCCTCTGCCTCCCAAGTGCTGGAATTAAATGTTGCCACCATTGCCTGGCCCATGGTCTTTTTTTTTTCTTTACAGCTACTATCCAGAAACTTAATGTGTTAAACCATATAAAATATTCTTGGCATTCAAGAATTCATTTTTAGGTTTTGCAAATATATCCAGTAGTTTGTTTTCATCAGGGTTTATTTGTACTTTAAGTGAGTTATTATAGAGTATCCTTTGGGTATATGCCCAATAGTGGTATAGCTGGGTATATTGATTCCCACTTTTCTGAGAAAACTCCATATTGATTTCCAAAGTACAAGTTTCCACTCCCACCAGCAATGGAGAAGTGCATTCCTTGCTCCACAACCTCTCCAGTATAAGCTGTCATTAGTATTTTTGATCTTAGCTATTCTGACCGGTATAAGGTGTAATCTCAAAGTTGTTTCGATTTGCATTTCCCTGATGGCTAAGCATGTTGAACAGTTCTTTAAGTGTCTCTCAGTCATTTGAGATTCTTCTGTTGAGAATTCTCTATTTAGGTCTGTATCCATTTTTAATTGAATTATTTGGGGTTTTTTATGTCTATTTTCTTGAGTTTTTTTTATTTATTTTGGAGACCAGCCTTCTGTCAAATGTGGGGTAGGTGAAGAGCTTTTCCCATTCTGTAGGCTGTCATTTTGTCCTATTGACAGTGTCCTTTGCCTTATAGAAGCTTTCAGTTTCATGAGGTCCATTTACTAATTGTTGATCTCAGTGTCTCTGCTACTGATATTCTATTGAGGAAGTTGTCCTCTGTGCCAATGCATCCAAGGCAATTCCTTACTTTCTATTCTATCAGATTCAGTGTAACTGGATTTATGCTGAGGTCTTTAATCCACTTGGACTTGAGTTTTGTACAGGGTGATGGATATGATCTATTTGCTTTCTTCTACATGAAGACATCCAGTTATGCCATTTGTTGAAAATGCTTTCTTTTTGCCATTGTATAATTTTAGCCTCTTTGTCAAAAATCAGGTTTCTATAAGTGTGTGGATTTATGTCAGGGTCTTTGATTCAATTCCATTGATCCACCTATCTGTTTTTATGCCAATACCATGCTGTTTTTATTACTATAGCTCTGTAATTGAGCTTGAAATAAGAGATGGTGATACCTCTGGAAGTTCCTTTTGTACAAGATTGTTTAAGCTTTCCTGGTTTTTTTTTGTTTGTTTGTTTGTTTCTCCATATGAAGTTGAGTATGTTCTTTCAAGGTCTGTAAAGAATTAAGAATTAGGTTGCAATTTTGATTGGGATTGCACTGAATCTGTAGATTGCTTTTGGTAAGATAGCTTTTGGCTATTTTTACTGTTAATCCTACCAATCCAGGAGCATAGGAGATTTTTCCATCTTCTGATATCTTCTCCAATTTCTTTTTTCAAAGACTTGAAGTTCTTCTCATTTATAGCACAAATCTACAAGATAACCTCAGCAAAACTGCTAGAAATAGTGGATATGTAGCCTAAACTGGCCATTTCCTGTAATCAGGTTTGTGACTACCCCAGTTGTCATGAGAGAGCCTTCATCCAGTGACTGATAGAACCAGATGCAGAGACCCACAGCCAAATGTTGGGCTGAACTTGGAGAATCCTGTTGAAGAGAGGGAGACAGGATTGTACAAGCTAGAGGGGTCAAAGGAACCCACAGAAACAACTAACCTGGGCTAGAGGCGCTCACAGAGTCTGGACCGAGAGCTCACAGAGTCTGGACCAAGAGCTAGGGAGTCTGCATGGGACTGACCTAGGCCCTCTACATATGTGAGACAGTTGTCGAGTTTGATTTACTGTGGGACTTGTAGTGGTTGGAGCAGAGCCTGTCCCTAAGGCTTGGGCTGGCTTCCAGGAACCTATTCCTCACACTGACTTGGGGGAGGAGCTTAGTCCTAGCAACCTGATATGCCATGGGTGGAACTGAAGGAGACGAGAGGGGGAAACAGCCATCAGAATGTAAAATAAATGAATACATTTCATTACTACTACTAATAAAAAATCTTTCCTCAAAAATGAATTATTATACTAAAGGTATTTTAGGAAAATTTAATAAATAGTTTATATCCTTTATAGCAAATTTTCTCAAGCATTCCGGATTGTTTTTCCATTGTTTTCTGACATCTTATTTGGAGAAAGCTGTCATGCATTTTCTAAAACAAAATTATATAATGTGTTTTTTCTTTCCAGCTGCTTTATTTTCCCTCTTGTTGTGTATTCTACAGTTCCACATTACAATAGTCTGTTCTCTGTCTATAAGCAAATACAGATATGTATGTAAATTCTGCCATGCTGTCTATTCCTCCATCAAACTGACCCATTCAGCCATTCCTACATAGAGCCCTCCTTCCATCCTTCATTAATCTCTGTCTGTCTAATTTGACTGGTCAGCACTGAGGGTCCAGTTTTAATTAGAAGACTCATAATTTCCTTTGATTTCAGATAATTCTTAGAGTTTGTTGTTCAAACATCACCTTTCAGCCTCCACTTTCTTGTGGCATAGCAGCCAATGATCATACACTGTATACAATGATCATACATACTGATATTATGTGTCTACAGTTGGTAAATCTGATCTTAGCTATTCCTTTAGTATCTTAAGCTTTATTTGTGCTATAATTGGGAAATGACCCTCGAGCCCATTTTGTTTTATTAAGCTTTTTGTTCCAAGTCCGCAGAATTTTTCAACTGTTGTTGGCAGTATCTTAGGGGTCATAACTTATTTTTTCTAAGTTTCTTTGGATTTTTTCAGATATCCACGCCTTTGTTTTAATTCCTTTCATTCTAATTAACCTTAATAGTGTTGTATAACTTGTATTTATTTGTATTAATTAAAAGTTTTAGCCATTATAAAATTATTTTTAATATTTCTTTTAGAATGTACTTTATTAGTATAGCCTTTGATTCATTTTTGGGTTATTATACCTTGTTTTTTTAAAATACATTCTAAGCGAAATATATTAATTCTCTTTGTATATTTTATCTCTTTCTTAATAAGTTTGTATATGTCCCTATTCAATCCTAAAGTCTACCACCTACACAAATATTTATGTGGATGAATGATTGTCTCTGGGATGGCAGCATGGAGTTATTACCACATATCTTTGATGGACTTATTCATTTAAACAACAAAGTGAATGATATCCTTGAGAACTGGCCTACATACTGTCTATACCCTCTAGATAGATGCCCTAGAAAAATAATAGCAGTAAAAATGGGACTATCCATTGGATATAATCTGCTTGTTCGCCTGTCTGTATATGCTGCTCAGTGATGTAGGTACATAATTTTTGTACTTCTTTTATTCTGTGTGGCTATATTCACCTAGCATGGGGGTTCTGCCTTTGAGCTTACTTCATATATCTCATTTGTCTGAGGTCCTTTCAGCTTCCTTTCATATACAGGATATGAAGTTTCATTATCTCTGTTTTTGAACACAAAGCAAAGTCTTACAAGTTTGAATATTCTTTGCATGTATAGTATTTTTGTGTATCTCTCCAGTTACAGGTCTGTAGAAGACTATTTCCTTTTTTAGAAAAACTATTTTCTTCACTGCTTACGATACCTAATTTATCAACATTAACAAATGCTGTTCAAAGCATGTGGACTTACAACTCCAACTTCATAAGAATTCAAAGAAAATGATCCTTATGTTTCCTTTTGGCTCAATATCTTTTCCTAATCTGTAAATCTTCCTTCCAGAGTAATCTTAGCAAATGTTCATGGAATTTGAATCTGGAGTTTATTTATATCCTTTCACTAGAGCATTTCAGAGTTATAAATATGTTTTAGAAGACATCGTTCTACTAACTCAAATCACTCCAAGTTAAACTAGTTTTGAATCTTAAAAAGTTTTAGAGTAATGGTTTTTGCATAACTTGTAAGCAAGATTATTATTTTATGTAATATTTATGAACCCTCATATTCTACTTTAAAAATAGTTTGAATGACTTCTTAAAAACAAATTTATATTCAAAATGGTGCAGTATTTCTTGACTCTCTCACTGTAAGTTTTCATGGGAGCTTAGATGTGCTTCTTGCTAAGACTCCAGTTTAATTGGAAGTTTTCATTGAGTGGTAGCGGTACTCCACAGTGCTGCAGTGTTCAGAAAGATAAAAACTGCTTCAACCGCTTGTTGTTTGTAGAATTCTAACCAATATGACTAGCATTGTGTTGTGTGCTCCAATTCCTTGGTTTTAAAACCCATACTGGCCGGGCGGTGGTGGTGCACGCCTTTAATCCCAGCACTCGGGAGGCAGAGCCAGGCGGATCTTTGTGAGTTCGAGGCCAGCCTGGGCTACCAAGTGAGTTCCAGGAAAGGCGCAAAGCTACACAGAGAAACCCTGTCTCGAAAAACCAAAAGAAAATAAAAAAATAAAATAAAATAAAATAAAACCCATACTGAAGATCCTGATGTAATCTAAGCCTAGAATATTTGTGTATATTAAAAGTTAATTAAGATATAACACTTGGGCTGCAGAGATGGTTCAGTGGCTAAGAGCACTTCTAGCTCTTCCAGAAAACTTGGGTTCAATTCCTAGCACCCACATGGTAGCTTACAACTGTCTGTAAGTCCAGTTCCAATGGATCCAACATCTCACATAGACATACATGCAGACAAAACACTAATGCACATAAAATTAAAAATAAATAAAACTTATTTTAAATTTTTTAAAGGTATAATACTTTTCCTATTAATTCATTGAAAATAGTATAAATACTATGACTTCAAGTAAAGGAAATAGGAGTTATAAGTAGGCACTTCAGAATTTTTCTCTACTCTATAAAATATGCCAATATTACCAGTACTGCTTTAATTTAGAACATACGAACACATATATTATGAATATATATATGCACTTAATCCACACATTGTAGCATTTTTGTAGATATATGTCTCTGTATTTTCCCACAGTACATTTGTATACCATGGGGGTCTATTAAAGCTGTGTATTTGGTACTCATAAGCTACCCTCCCATTTCAGATAACACATTTGTATGCTTAAGCATCCCTGCTTTCACCTCTTCTCAGACTGTGTTGCTTCAGAGGTCTCCTTATCTCACAGTCCCAGGAATGAGCATGTAGTGTAAGCTCAGGCAGGCACAGCCAGCATAGCCATTACAGAAATGAGCAAATGTGATGGTGGGTCTGTGAGCACCATTAGCTCTGGAGATCCCAAGAAATAAAAGTGTAGGACTGCTCTTGGTCGGGCGTCTACCACTGCTGGAGACACTCTGCTAACAAAAGTAAAGACCATGAGGCCCGTGGAGAGAGAACAAGAGTTGAGAGATGAAGACAGGTTCTTAAGTACATGAAGCTATGCCTGAGGCTGGAACAGCTATAAAACATTTCAACTGAGCCCATAACTTCTTTCTTTGTTCCTTCTACTGTAGAAACCAATTAAGGTTGAGTTTCTCACTGTAGGGATTTTTTTACCTCAGACTATATTTGTAACTAGCCATTCTCTTCTCTGTGTAACTGCTATAAACAATATAGTCTTCTTTATCAAAGGCCAAAATATAGCTCGCTAGCTGTTTTATGGTCGGTCCTTACTATAATGTTAAATCACTCAACTAAAAAAAGAAAGAGCAAATAAGTACTAATTTTCAAAGATTATATAATTGTGATAATTACCAATTAAACTACCAAATAGCTTAATCTGTAATTCCATGTTACGTATCTTGAGTTTATAGAAAATAAATGTTATTTTTATTCTATTTCATCACATGGAAAATCATCTTGAAGAACTGAAATAGTGGACTTCAAAAATACTTATCAACTATGGTGACAGACCACACTGCTGAGCTCAGTATCAATGCATACCACAGCGAAATAAATATGGTGGAAAATGGAGGCATTGAAACGGGAGTCTGTAGAGGATCTCATACACATCTCCTCCTCTCTACCATAGGAGCTTTGCTGTTAATGAGAACACTAGTTATAGGACCCTAAGCAGCGGCACACCTTTTCATGCCCTTGTTTTAGGATGGTAGCTCTGCAGACTTCCAACTGGAGGCATCTAGAAGTGATTGATTTCTCTCTTTTGCACCTTATCTGCCGCAGAAGCAAGTCAGAGTCAGGCAGACATAAATCCTTCAGTCACTCTTCAGATCATTAAAGGCTCCATCTGGTTCTTTTCCTTAAATTTATCTAAGTCCTGGGGATTTGAAGGAATTGATACATGCTACAAACACCAATGACTTTTTATAATTATAACTGTTCCTGAAAAAAAAAAAAAAAACAACAAAAAACACAATCCTGAAAGTCTAAGAGTTTCCTCCCCCCACCCCTTTGGTTTTTCAAGAAAGGATTTCTCTGTGTAGCTTTGCGCCTTTCCTGGAACTCACTCTTTAATCCAGGCTGGCCTCGAACTCAGAGATCCGCCTGCCTCTGCCTCCTGAGAGCTGGGATTAAAGGCGTGCGCCACCACCGCTTTTCTCTGTCCTGTTTTCAGTCTATTAAAATACTTACAAATATTTTACTTTAGAATGAAATAGATTTGAGCATCACCTTTTTGTATTGAAAAAACATGCAGTTTTCCTCTCCATTAAAACATAATGGTCTCCAGGTTGACCTCAGTCTGTGGGGAAGGCTTTGCCCTGGAGGAGATGGGAATGGGGGGGGGCTGTTGGGGGGAAGGTGAGGGGGACGGGAGGGGGGAGAACAAGGGAATCCGTGACCGATATGTAGAACTGAATTGTATTGCAAAATAAATTAAAATAAATTAAAAAAAAAAAAAAAACATAATGGTCTCACAGATGCATCGTAAATTTTTCTGCCCCTCATGTCCTAGTTCTGATTGCCCCTTCTTTTTCTGAAGTCAATTTTCTGATTCAATTTTTTATATTGAATCATTTTACACATAGAAATGTTAGTGTACTGAGTTCTTAAAATTAAAAAAAAATGCCAAAAATATTCTAAGCTATTGCTCCCAGGGCCTCAGATGAATTATGCTACTTTCACAGTTTCTATTAGAATTTACCTGTCAAATACCCCAGGCTTCAAACTTTCAACTCTCTTCATTATATTAATTCTCCTCTCAGCTCCCACATATGAACTATTTTTGGTATTAAAAACTTATTTTAATTGACTATATTTTCAACAACTGAAATGCCATGTGTGGTTGTTATGTTAAATGTAGCTCTGGGAGACTGTAGCTGAGCAGTTTCGCATCAGGAATGTGCTCCTCACCTTCACCTCTGTCTGTCTTTATCCCCAACACACAGCTGGCACAGCATTTTGATCTCTTCCCTTTTAGTAAATACAGCTTTGGGGGACACGTGATCCAAAGGAAAGAGAAGAGTAAACATAATGAAGTACTGAATTTGGTCCCAAAATAGCATGTCACAGCCCATGAAATCCTGAGAAGTAGTCACAGCAACACAGACTGCTCCCTTGCCTTTCAATGCCCTATTTAGTGTTCAAAGACTTGTGAAAGGCATGATGATTTTATTAATAAGAACAACTATTCCAAGGACTTCCATGGTTTGCCTTTCTAACACAGTGTCCCTTCCTTCTGGATATTTCCATCAGCAAATCAAAGGGGAAAGGAAGAGATGGATAGAGTTTGAAATACCACATTTAGGTTTTGCTACATTTGTAATAAATGATGTATTCTCAAACTCATTACAGCAGTCAGGCAAACTCCCCTAGCTTTCTGCAACCAAGGCTGTTCTTAGGAATGCCAAGCTTCCACATGAATAAGCAATGGTAGAGGGAGAGGCAGGAGGCTGACTCTGAATACAACCCACTTGGGAGGCCTGCAGGACCCAGGATGGGAAACACGGCACAGCGTAGCAGTCTCCAGCTTCTCCTTCCTGATGGCACATGGATCTCATCCCTTGCTCATCTAACCTTTCTCTTCATTTTAGATTATCTTGGTCTGTTCTAAATGGTGCATGGGCGGACTTCCATTTTTAAATCACAATGAGGGAATGTGTGATTCACAGAATGATTAAATCTCTTTACTTTGTCATAACTTCATCCTGTCATCTACTTTCATGTTTTCAAACTTCCTGCTTTATATCTTTTGAGTTCATGCTTTCTTTGATGGACTTGTATTGTGATTTAAACAGATCATATACATTATATTATTATACAACGATATACTCACTGCAATATTTGGGAACTTGGTGGCATGGCCTAAGAACTAAAAACTGCTCACTTTTATATTATATATTTGCTTTTGAAGAATAATTTTGAAAATGTCTATTCCATGGATACATTTGAAATAATTATATAGAACATTTTATTAATTGTTTATTTTAATTATTGTTTCTAATCTTTTATGTTATGGACTTTCCTTAAGTTTATATTTTGATTTACCTCTTTCTTAATTGTTGGATGACCCAAGTAGGCAACGTGAATGTCTTCCCTGTGTTTACTCTCAGACGTCTCATCAAAGACTATGAAAGACTGCTTCAGGGATGACTGAGTCGCCCAATTGAGTTCGTCAAGAGATGAGAGAATAGTATCTTTTAAGGAGCTCCAGAAGAAAATATCTTCTTTCCTAATAAAGCCGTGAGAAAAATGGTGTTTTTCAACTTCTGGACATTGGCTGCAAATACTCCAGCTACATAGCTAGGAGAGTGAGGTCAAACATGCACCAAAAATAGCCCTGGAGAGATGGAAAAAATCAGAAACCTAATAATATTAGGTTATTTTTACCATCCCAGAAGCCAACATCACTTCCTTCTTCTGTCAAATTAAAAAAAAAGAAAAGTAGAAGCCCAGATCCGGCAGCTGCTCTGAGCTCAGGCTGCTGGTTGCCATGTGTTTCTCATCTTATGTCTCATCCATGTTGCTGCTTAGGGGTTATTGAGGCTGTTGTGATGTTTTTTTCAGTCTCCAGTTCTTTTCAGCTTGCAGCCACTCATCTGAGTAACAGCTGCATGAGAACATCAGGAGGGTCCACATCTGTCTGTCTGTCTGTTAAAGACATACCACCTCATTACACTTTGATTTTCTTACTGAGAAAAATAGGAATATCAGTACTATCCTTTGAGCTTGATGTAAAGATTGAATAGGCCAATATGAACTAAGAACTCAGCACATTTTGCACATTGGTGCATATAGTTTGTTATGGTCAGATG
This sequence comes from Peromyscus californicus insignis, assembly GCF_007827085.1. Lineage (NCBI taxonomy): Eukaryota > Metazoa > Chordata > Mammalia > Rodentia > Cricetidae > Peromyscus > Peromyscus californicus. The sequence continues at coordinate 7,852,690 of NW_026294447.1, read as the reverse complement.
GCGGCTCCATTCTCTGTGGTCATTTTGGTCTTAGCAAAAACATAGAGAGCCCAGTGTAGCCAACAACCAATCGGCAAGTGTCATGTAGAAATAAGCTGGTGATGACTTTGCTTTTGTGTTCTGCACCAACTACTGGGCATCTTAATACAATAAACCTAAGCTGCTATGAGCTTCTTCTGTGTCTTTCACAGTACATATCATTGGTTGTCCTCTTTTCAAATCCCTACTAAAATTCAGCCTTTTTTGGAGGTTTTTAGAAATAAGCAAAGGCTAAGAGTTGCCTAAACCTTTGTAGAACTTCACTTCTGATATCATTTAATTACCCACTATACCCCCTAACCACACAGACACATATCACACACACCACCCACACACAGACACATGTCATACATACCAATCACAAACAGACATGTATCATACACACTCCAACCACACAGATATATATTATGTGCAGCACACACACACACACAGACACATATCATACATACCAATCACAAACAGACACATATCATACACACTCTAAACACACAGATATATATTATGTGCAACACACACACACACACACACACACACACACACACACACACACACGCAGACACATATCATACACACCACTCACATATCGACACATATCATACACACCTCAAGCACACAGATATATATCATACACATCACCCACACATGGACACATGTCATGCACACCATCCACACACAGACTTATATCATATATACCCCCAACCACATAGAAACATATTATGTACACCCCCAACCACATAAACACATATCATGCACAGCCGCAACCGCAAAGACACATATTATACACAGAACACACACACACACACACACACACACACACACACACACACACACATGACATACCTCATGCACACACATGCAATATGCATACACATACCATGCATCAGGCTTACCACATACAAACCACATGCTATATATGCATACACCCTACATACCCACATATATACATCATACATACCACAATACACATACAGACATACCACACAAACATACATATAAACCCCCACAAACATAACACACATCACAAACACATGCACATACCCAGACATCAAATACACACACACACATACATGCACACACATACACACACACACACACACACACACACACATACACACACACACACACACACACACACACTACATGGACATGTGCATTCACATCACATATGCATGACTAAATATGTCTGGAGTATTTTAAGTTTTTTCCTCCCTCAGAGCATATCTCAGAGTTTACCTAATGTTGCAAGTTTTACTTTTTCTATTATAAGACATACATGGTTATATCAAAAATAAGAAATAGTTTACAAAAAATCCCAGGGTCAAAGTTTGGTTTGATTTGCAAATAAAAGACAAAAATCTAATCAGACATCAGAATATTTAAAAAATCAAATGAAAACCCAGATATATAAACATACATATGCATAAGATATGAACTGTAATATAAACAGTCCAGGAAAGGTAACAAAGGTAATTTTAAAATGAGTAAACTTTGAATTCCAATTTGGATGTTTTTTTTTTTTTTTTTTTTCATTTTCTGAGGTATTTTACATCGATGCTTCTGTAAAAATTTATTTATTTTAGGAAGTTGAATCACAGGTGTTTTAACTAACACACATTTCTTCTTGTGGGGAAATGCACATTTTCAATTAAAATAAGCACAAACGACACAATATTTCTATTATAATATCAAAACTAATTGAATCTTTAATGTATATTTCCCAATTTCCACCATAATGATACAGTACATAGAGAAGTCCATTTTAATCCGTTCCTACTGAAATATAATAACACAAATACACAGGAGCATGCAGAAGCATACAAATTATGGTATGGCATGGTAGCAAGACTCAGTTCCAGGTACAATAACAAAAGCAAAGAGCAGACCCAGGAGCAGCCTCCAGCACCTGCCAAGCCTAATTCCGAGCTCTCTACCATGTGCTAATAGATCTAAACGCAACTCAGTCACCAACTGGGAAAAACTCCAGATTTTCCCTTGGGAACCAAAATCGTGACTTCTGCCAGGAAACTGTGATAATACCAATGTTCCCAAAGATTAGAACATGAATTCTTAAGATCCTTAAGCCTCTATACACTCACCCAAGGGGGGCACTTAACAGCTAAGCATATTTGTTTCAAAAATATCAAGGGAAATTGGGCCATTGTATAATCCTCCTACAAATAACTATTGAAAGTAGTTTAGAGGTATTTTCCAGAAATAGAAGTAAAATGGAGAAGTCAGGGGAGGTCCAATTTCTATCCATTATTAAATCAAATGCTTAGCTCTACACCCCGTAATGCATTCAGTTCTAGAATCTTAAACCAGCAAGTGTTGGTGAATACCAATATCCATCTATAAAAGGGAGCTCTAAGTAGCCTGGCTAGATGACTCTGGGTTCCCCAGTAGTAATGACCGACAGCTCACTAGACAGCTGCAGGTAACTTTTCCCCTGCTGCCTCCTCACGTCCTGCCACAGACTCCAAGGCCTTCTGGGTAACACTCTAAGTGGAAGACACGAAGAAAGGACCTGTGGAAACAACTATCACACAAAGGAACACAAAGGAGGACTTGGGAGTGGCGACAACAAAGGAGAATAAACAGGTGAGTCACTTCTTGGGGATTACAAGGACCCTCAATATCTTTAACTAGTTTTTTCCTTACACGAGAGAAGGAAATGATGACCAGACCAATGGCATGTTCACTGCTGTTAGAATTCACTGTGGTCTGGATAAGGTTTGACGGTGTCACACGACGGCCCACATGTGAACAGTTAATCCTAAAGTGAGGTTTTGAGAGCATGGAATCGTAAGTTGAATGTGGTTTTAGATATAGAGTCTCTGTGAGCGATTAAGACTAGAAAAATTAATCCAGGTGACAATTAGGACTGAAAACCAGTAGCTCTATAAGAAAGAAAGAGGTCAGGGTAGAGTACCTGCCCAGCATGCATAAGTCCAGAGTTTGACTCGCAGTGCCGCAGAAATGAAGCAAGCAAACAAAAAAGCTAGGTTGGTGAAGCCTGCCTGGAATCCCTTCACTTGGGAGGCAGACATAGGAGAGTTACTGCAAGACCTGAAGCCAGCCACGTCTAATACAGTAAATTTCAGGACACTGGGATCTCTACAGAGATACCCTGCCTCAAAATGTATAAATAATTAATAAATGAACCAATAACTCCAGAAACAAAAGAATAAAGAAGGAGGAGGGGGAAAGGTGTACAGTCCTTTCTGCCCTGTGCTCTGTGGTATCTTGCACAACCTCCAACTCCTCCCCAGCCAGGAGGGCCTGCACTCAAATGCAGCCAGAGGGGCCTGCACTGAAATGCAGCCAGAGGGGCCTCCACTGTAATGCAGTACTGGGACTCTAGAGCTGAGAAAGAAACGCACGACCACTCCATGCTACTGTGCAATCAGCTGCAGAGACAGCTCAACATCTAGTCATGGTCATAGGTAAAAAGCAGCAAAGAAGAAAAAAAAAGGAGGAGGGGAAGGAAGAGGAGGGAGAGAGGAAGGGGAAAGAAGAGGGCGGAGGGGAAGAAAACGATGACTGGAGAAGATGGCATTATGTAGAAATGCAGTGACTTGATACCAGACATCTCTGATTGCCACAGAAACACTTTATCTTCTAAAACCTTAAAGTGAAAATGATGCAATATTTAATTTTCATTTTAGAAATTGAGGTTGTCTAACCAAGGATGTTCACATTCACCTTCATGCTACCCTCTTCCTACAAGCTCCCCTTCACTTGCTTCCTCTGGACCTCTACCCCGTCCTTATAAATTCTTATAAATAAAAGTCTCTCTTATTCTACTCCTTGTTCCTAATATCCTCTGTCCACTGATACACACATGGCAGCTCTATACAGTCCTGGGCACCCATGGAACTCTGAAACCCTGTCTCCACATTCCATATACTTTATTTGGCAATACATTTGGTTTTTAGACCAATGACTATATTGAATGGTAATACTAATTGCTAATACGCTGTCCTTGTGATAATATTTTCATTTTACAAGTCAAGGAACCAAGACATGGAATTGAAAGAACAGGCCTAAAGCTGTAGTTTGTTGAGTTAAAACTTAAAACTAGTTAATTAAACTATAAGGTCTTAACCTTTACGTTATACACATTTAAAAGTTAACTATTTATATATGGATATATATGACATAAACATTCTAAATAAACTAAGTCATAAGACTAAATAAAATCTGAAATAAATGTTCTAACAAAAAGGTAAAATATTCTGAAAGATGAGAATCAGAACAGTTTTATGTATTCAAACTATTCTTTTACTCCTTCCACACATGTATTCACTTTCCATGTTTGGGTTTCTTGTTCAGAAAGATTTATGAAAAGAAAGCAGAATTGTATTAGTTACTTTTCAATTACTGTGATTAAAACACTATGACCAAGCTAATATATATACACACACATTTCAACTGGGGCTCACGGTTACAGACAGACCATCATGGCAATGAGCATGGCCGGCAGGCAGACATGTCGCTTGAGCAGTACCTAAGATCCCGCATCTTAACTGCGAGCACCGAGTAGAGAAAGATAACTGGGAATGGCATAGGCTTTTGAAAATCCAAAGCCTGCTCTCAGTGACACATCTCCAATGAGGCCACACCTCCTAATCCTTCCTAAACATTTCTACCGACTGGGGATGAAGCACTCAAATCTATGAGTCTACAGGGAGCATTCTCATTCAAACCACCAGAAGAGGAGCACACTTGCTTTTCTTCTCTTTCAATATCATTCCTAATCATAACTCATGAATATCCAATAATTGTAATATTCAATGATTAAATTATCTAATTATTTTCTAAGGGTGCAGCATAAACCTGGTCACTTTTTAATAAAAAGTACATTCTGTCGACAACAACAAAACCAAAACCTGCTACACAAGATTTGACTTCATGATCCTTAAGACAGCCACTTTTTGAAAGATTTATTTTTACATGTGGGTGTGTCTGTGTGGATATATTAATGTGAGTGTTAAGTATAGTGAGAGCCCAGAGGGTTGGACCAGCCTGTAGCTTGAGTTCCAGGCAGTTGTGAGCTATCTGAAGTGGGTGCTGATAAATAAATTGGGTCTTCTGGAAGAATAGCAAGGGCATTCTTGCCAATTGAGCAGTCTTTTCTGCCCCAAACCATGTCCTTTTTAATTTTAAGAGAGAAAGGATGTTTTATTATGGAACATTGGATTACATACAGTGGGACATTTTTCACTATCCTGCAAACATTTTGCCGCACAGTATGGTTCAACATAGAGGTTATGGTATAACTTGTCAAATGATGAGATCTTAATGAGACCTTAATACTGGTGGCTTGCAGAGCCTGATTTAGATACAGGAATTTTCCAAGCTAGGACATTTTAAAAACATTTTCAAATGAAACATTTCAGTTCTTAACCTCTACATACAACCAGGATGCTTACCTTAGTGGTCTCTGGTTACCTTACTTCTCTACTCAGCTAAGCTCATTGAAGCTCTCCAATCATTGTCAATTTGAGGGTCAGAGCAGCATGAAAGCAGCAAGGATTCTGAATGGGTAGCAGGGATATGCTCATTGTGAGTGTACTATTGATGAAACGCTACACAGAACAATGACTCTTCCTGACATAAATCTGCTCAATTTCAGGCCAGGTCCTCAAAAATTATTGTTGAGATTCATTTTAGCACTAAAACTGAGGAAATACAGAATGGCCAAGTCATGCTAGACCTGGAAAACTGTTGTGTGTCTACATTTTGGCTCTAAATGTCTGGTTGTCAGTTTAGACCAGGTTTTTAAGAAGCAATTTTGGTGACTAGAGTAAGGATGCTGAGCCAGATGTCCTCTCAGTAGATGTATTCGGCTAGACTCCAGGAAGAGCATCTATTCTGTAATCACCTTATCACTAAAATTTTTCAGCATATTCACTCCCAAGTCATTAGTAGAAATACTCCTTGAATAGAGGGTGAAAATGTAGTCTGAAAACTTAATTACTATCAGAGCCCCTTCCAGTTCTAATGTGCCTCTTGCTACATAAAAAGGCACAAGCTATTTTCTGTATTTACCTTACTTTAAGCATGATCCATATTTACGAAGCATTAGATTACTAGATACTATATTTTTTAAGTTGAACATAGGTTTTTGAAAGAATTCACTAACATCAAATACAGAAATAATGAAAATTGATGCATAAATATTAGCTACATTAACTATTGAAGAAAATGAAGAGGGTGTATGATAGAAGTACAATGGCCAGGAGAGGCTAACATTTTGAAAGAGGGTAAAGAAGCTGCCTGTGTAAAAATTCAAAAAGAATGCATAATCAGAACAGTGAATGACAAGACTGTGTGGACGAATAAGGCACACCAAAGAGAATGTGCTGAGCTAGTTTGAAAGGTGGGATGAATGTTCCTATAGCTTTACAGCAAGTTGCAAACTGGCCCCTTCTTTACATACCATGCAAGTTCAAAGTATTATATAGGAAAATGACATAATTGGATTAAAGTCTTCTGAGGATTTTTCTAGAGTCTTGGAGACAAGTATGTTGGAACAGAGATGCAGGGGAGATGGAAAGAAAACAAAGAAAGAGGATGTTGTTATTACTCAAAGTGGGATGGAGGTAAGTGAGTTTGCAATGAAAGCTTCATAAATTTAAAAAAAAACTGAGAAATTACTTTGAGATTTAAAAGATTGCCAGTTTTGAGGAATAACATTTCCTCGAAATTTATGGAAAGATAACATTGTAAGTGTATAATGAATTTTTCAGCCAGCTCCCAAATAACAACACGGAGACTTATATTAACTAAGAAAGCTCGTCCTTTAGCATAGGCTTGTCTCAACTGGCTCTTATAACTTTAATTAATTCATTTATATTAATCTGTGTTCTGTCACGTGGCATTACTTCTCTTTCATCTTGCATCTTGTGCTTGTTCTGAGTCTCCTCAAGTCCCCACCTTTCTTTTTCCCAGAGTGCTTTCTATCCCAGGAAGTCCTGTCTAACCTCTTCCTGCCTAGCTATTGTCCATTCATCTCTTTATTAAACCAGTCATACTGACATATTTTCACACAGTGTACAAATATCCCATAACATAAGTGAGCAAAAGAATGACTTGGCCTCAATCTTTAACTAGAATGTTGTTTTTCTACTTAACTACTCTTTAATAAACAGTGCTAATTTCTTTTGCAGAATTGATCAGTTTGTACCATCTTAACAAAGGAAAAAGGACTTTGTGAGAGCAAATATCTTTCTGTCTTTCCATGTGTATGTGTAGATAAGACCTGTGTGTATGTGTGTGTGTGTGTGTGTGTGTGTGTGTGTGTGTGTGTGTGTGTGCACTGCCAGAAGACAAAGTAGAAAATCATGCTCAAATTTATAAGAATAATCTACAATGTATTTGCTAACAGTTTGAAGACATTTCCTCACAATTTATGGAAAGGTAACTGTGAGCTCTTCAATATATGATGTTAACAGGGAACTTTGTATTTGAAATGTTACTTTATGTTCACAGTTCACAAAAGGAATAAAAAATTCAATTTTTGAGGAGTTAAATATGAAAATCCAATAAGCCATCAAGTTGAGGATATCAACTAGACAGCTGCACATTTAGAGCAGAGATCGAGAGAAGATTGACTTAGAAAAATGAATTTGGGAAACACTGCCACATATGTGCTATTTAAAATCTTAGAACAGATGATCACACAGGAAATGAATGTGAAGTTTTATAAGGGATTATAATCCAGAAAGGAGCCATGTGTTTGTAAGCAGAATCTGAAGGGAAAATTGGAGAAACTACTCCAGATATAGAGAAGAAAATTAAAAGCATAAGACTAGAAGCAAAAAAGTAGACACTTTCAATGAAGAAGTATTGTAATGCAAGTCAAATAATTTTAAGCATTCATGTAAAGTCACTCAAGAACATTGACTATAAAACTCTTGACTTGATAGCTATAGGTGTTGTTAACTGCAGAAGCCAGTCAGATGGATGGAACAGCCCACAGTCTAGTCTTTGTCTGATTAGTCAAACAGTTCTCAAGTTAATATGGATTGATGGAATGATGAGAATAGAAGACTAGAGAATGGATAAAATCCTCCAGACCAATGAATAAGGAAACTAGGCCACCTATGGAAGCACCAGCCCAGACTAGCAAATGACAGGGACTGTCAGTGTCATGGCAATTTGTCTAACAAGCACAGAACCACTAATCACCTGCCACATAATCATGAAGACCTGCTTCCAGAAACAATCTCCTTTCATCTCAGAAATCATCGATGACTTCAAATAATGTGTTTTCTACTCAGTACGTTAACTACCACAGGATATGCAATTCATTTCAACTGAACTCACTAAAGATTTAAACCAACTGATAAACTTTTATTGAATATATCTTAAATGTAAGGGTAAATTTATGTCATATCATCTTGTATGACACAATTATAAGGTCCAATATATCTTTTACACATTAAGGTAAATTAAGTGAGGAGACTGTTCAAAAACAGTGATTAAGAAAGCAGAGAAATTTCAGTCCAACTGAAATTAAATTATGCAAAAGACAAAATGAGTAAAGTAATGAATAGACTATTGAAATCCATACAGAAGGGGCAACATGTCATTTTAATTGATTCTCTTAATTCATATTTCTAATTTCCTCAATTACTACTTTTCATACTTAAGTCACTAGAATAAAAACTGTTCTCTCAATTAAAAAAATTGATCCCTAAGGCATTCTAAATATAGGCTATTTTCAGATTATTAGAAATCAGTCTTTAGAGAATAATAATAGTTATAATAACATCTTATTAAATAAAAAATTATAAAACTTTGCAATCTAAATTAAAAACTAAGAGACTTAGTCATGCTCACTTTATAATGTCAGATTTTAAAATGATAAATCTTTTTACTAAACCATGATTACTGTCTTCACCAATAAGAAGGAAAAGTGAAGCTTAGATTCCAACATTCAAGAAAAACTTTTACCACAATAAAAACGTTTTTTTTTAAAGTGAATTAAATGAAACAATTTAAAAGAATGTAAGACTGTGAGTATTAAAATTTTCTCATGATCCACATCTAAAAATAATTTATATGGCTGTTTTAGAAATAATTTTAATGGGGTTGGGGATTTAGCTCAGTGGTAGAGTGCTTGCCCAGCAAGAACAAGGCCCTGGGTTCAGTCTTCGCTGAGTGGGGGAGGGGGGATAAGTTTAACAATGGTGTTATTTTAAACTTTATTTTTCATTTAATTAAGCACAATTGCATGATCTAGCCTGGAAACATATACCACATACAGCAAATTCGATGAGAAACCATGTATCCAAAATACATTTTTGCAGCATAAATGAACTGTAGTTGATAGCTCCCAATATTATGGAAAATCATCATGGTCTAGTTTTGATATATAATGTTATTGTCCACAAACTAATAAAATTTATTGTAAGCGTTATTTTAAAACAAAATATTAGTTTTGAGGGAAAACATCTTTATTTCGTGGGAATATAATGCTTCATTGGGAAAACATGTTTGGACAGAGTGGTTGGAAGTAAAAGCACATGACTTAACCAGAGCATGTGGAGATCAGAGAGAAAACTCCACCTGCATTTTCCCATGTGTGAAAACAGCATGGCTGAACTCTGGGGAGCAGACATCAGAAACCAAAGGGGCCCTGTTCTTAGGTTTTGCTTGAATGTTGTATTAAAAGTACTGGATGCTTGCTCTATAATTCTCAGCGGAGCTCCTGACCTGTGTTGAAGAGGAAAAGGGACAGCATCTAGCAAAGAATGATCCTCACTTTGACCCTATCATTTTCAGGTTCGGGAAGGAAGCCAGATCCCCACTGTGAGCACTCACAGTGGGGTAGGGGGTGGGCTGAGGAGCAATAAAAATGACAGAGGACAGGCTTGGCCTTGTATGAATCAGCTCTTCTAAACTCAAGGAAGCCTCTCCTGAACTAAATGACTTCGATTTGCCTCAGTGACATTTTCTGTGCTGCCTTTGGACCCATGCATACTGAACTAACTGACCTTCCCATAAACCCATTCTCTACTTAGCCATCACAGTGTTGTTTTTCCTCAGGGAGTTGTCCCCTGTTGATCCCACACTGGCCTTGACCTCCCAGCTCCAGCCTCAGTCTCCCAAGTGCTGGAATTTCAAGCAGACACCACCAGGCCCAGCCTCAAGGCAACTTTTATTTATTTATTTATTTATTTTTTTTTTTTTTTAATTTTGTAATACAATTCAGTTCTACATATCAGCCACGGATTCCCTTGTTCTCCCCCCTTCCGCCCCCCTTACTTTTCCCCCCCAGCCCACCCCCCATTCCCACCTCCTCCAGGGCAAAGCCTCCCCCGAGGACTGAGATCAACCTGGTAGACTCAGTTCAGGCAGGTCCAATCCCCTCCTCCCAGGCCAAGCCAAGCAATCCTGCATAGGCCCCAGGTTTCAAACAGCCAACTCATGCAATGAGCACAGGACCCAGTCCCACTGCCTGGATGCCTCCCAAACAGATCAAGCCAATCAACTGTCTCACCCATTCAGAGGGCCTGATCCAGTGGGGACCCCTCAGCCATTGGTTCATAGTTCATGTGTTTCCATTCATTTGGTTATTTGTCCCTGTGCTTTATCCAACCTTGGTCTCAACAATTCTCGCTCATATAAACCTCCTCTTTCTCGATAGTTGGACTTCCAGAGATCCACCCGGGGCCTAGCCATGGAGATCTGCATCCAGATCCTTCAGTCTTTGGAAGGGGTTTTTAGCATGACAATTAGGGTGTTTGGCCATCCCATCACCAGAGTAGGTCAGTTCAGGCTGTCTCTGGACCATTGCCAGCAGTCTGTTGTGGGGGTATCTTTGTGGATTTCTGTGGGCCTCTCTAGCACTTTGCTTCTTCCTATTCTCATGTGGTCTTCATTTACCATGGTCTCAAGGACCTCAACATAAATCCAGCTACTCTGAACCTGCTAGAAGAGAAAGTAGGAAGTAGTCTTGAACGCATTGGCATAGGAGGAGATCACTTCCTAAATATAACACCAGTAGCACAGACACTGAGAGAAACAATCAATCAATGGGACCTCTTGAAACTGAGAAGCTTTTGTAGAGCAAAGGATACAGTCAAAAAGGCAAAGCGACAGCCTACAGAATGGGAAAAGATCTTCACCAACCCCACATCTGACAGAGGACTGATATCCAGAATATATAAGGAACTCAAGAAATTAGACATCAAAATGCCCAACAGTCCAATTAAGAAATGGGCTATAGAACTAAACAGAGAATTCTCAACAGAGGAAATGCAAATGGCTGAAAGACATTTAAAGAATTGCTCAACATCCCTAATCATCAGGGAAATGCAAATCAAAACGACTCTGAGATACCACCTTACACCTGTCAGAATGGCTAAGATCAAAAACACTGAAGACACCTTATGCTGGAGAGGATGTGGAGCTAGGGGAACTCTCCTTCACTGCTGGTGGGAATGCAAGCTTGTACAACCACTTTGGAAATCAATATGGCGCTTTCTTAGAAAATTGGGAATCCATCTCCCCCAAGATCCAGCTATACCACTCTTGGGCATATACCCAAGGAATGCTCAATCATACCACAAGGGCACTTGTTCACCTATGTTCATATCAGCATTGTTGGTAATAGCCAGAACATGGAAACAACCTAGATGCCCTTCAACTGAAGAATGGATAAACAAAATGTGGTACATATACACAATGGAATACTACTTAGCAGAGGAAAACAATGACATCATGAGGTTTGCAGACAAATGGATGGATCTAGAAAAAATCATCCTGAGTGAGGTAACCCAGACTCAGAAAGACAAACATGGTGTGTACTCACTCATAGGAGGATACTAGATGTGGAACAAGGATGACTGGACTGCTACTCACATCACCAGGGAGGCTACCTGGAAAACAGGACCCCAAGAACGACACGGGGATTGCCCAATGACAGAGAAATGGAAGAGATCTGCATGAACAGCCTGGACATGAGTGGGGGTAATGAAGGGCGAGGGTCAAGGGAAAGAGAGCTTGGGGGAGCAGGAGATCTCAGCTGGATCAAGAACAGAGAGGAAGAACAAGGAATAGGAGACCATGGCAAATGAAGATCAAGGCAACTTTTTAAAGTTAAATTAAATACACTTAAATTAAAATTAAAATGAGAAGTAAGTTTAATTTTTCAGTTAATCTTACTCACCAGCCTCTAGGAATATAACCTGTATTGCTGTTGGTTTTTCTTTTAGAGTCATAATATTTTTCTTTTCACCCTAAAATAATACCAAGTGACAGATAAATTTTCATGCTTTGGAATATAATTTCGTTCATTATATCCTATATATCACACATATAGGATAGACAAAGGTCAAGCGAGAGTATCTTAGTAGCTGTTCTGGTTGCTGCAGTAAAATACTCTAACACCTAACAAATGCTATCTTCACTTAAGGAAGGAAGGGTTTGTTTTGGCTTACAGTTCAGGAGTAGAGTCCATCAAGGAAGGAATAATGTGCTGTTAGGAGACTGGAGGTAGCTGGTCATTTCATACTCACAGTGAAGGCGTAGGAAGAGATGATAAACTGGTGCCCACCAGTGCTGGGCTCCCTTCCTCCATTTTACACAGTCCAGCTTTCCTGCCCAGGGAATGGTCCCAAGCATAGGAAACAGATCATCCTACATAAATTAATGCAATCCAGATAATCCCTGTCTGGGATTTGCGGAGACTCATTCCTGCCCAGGGAATGGTCCCAAACATAGGAAACAGATCTTCCTACATAAATTAATGCAATCCAGATAATCCCTCTCTGGGATTTGCGGAGACTCATTTCCTCAGTGAAAGTCTGGATTTGTCAAATTGACAATTAACAGGAACCACCACGGGGGACTTGGGAAAGGAATAGGAGAAAGGACAAAAGATTGGGGAAAAGAGGAAGTGGCAAAGGTATTTATCCCATGTAATAAAAACAGCAAAAATATTCTTGTATTTCGATTCCTCGATAGAATTCAGAAAACTGCATTATATCATGAAAAGTCTACAGTTGGAACCATCTTCAAGAATCTTCAGGTTTTATTTGCCATTTCTCAACATGGACAGACATCTTACATATGGCTTCATGTGAAACAACCAGGTGAGATTTACGAGAGATTAGAATAGAGATTAAGACCTTAAAGATTTACCTTTACTTCCTCAAAACTGCTAAGTTGGTTTGCTCTTTGCTTTTGGATATCATAGTATAGGACATAAAGGAGCCAGGGATTTCTATTCTGCCATAAATTGAATTATTTATAAAATATGAAAGTTATTTTGTAACACTAAAATGACAAAATGTAAAAATATTGGTGTTTCCTGGAGTCCCCTGGGAGTAATGGATAATTTTGTGTTTCTAGTATAGCCTTGGATATTGGTTAAAACACTAAAGCAACTACCCACTACACTTGAAGGTAAGTTTGAGATGATTCAAGAGAGTTTGGAATCATTTTGAAAGCAGAAAGTTACTCACGAAGCAATCAGAAGTTATAGACAGATTATTCCAGGAGGAGATATGTTTCCGTCAAGCAGAATCCATTGTGGGCTTTTATGGGAGGGACTGTCGATTCAGGCAAGGTGTTGTGCAAGCACTGACCAAGCTTGCCTCACTCTCACTGCACACCTCCTGTTGTTACAGGGCACTAATCCCTAAGCAAAGCAGGTAAAGCACAGTGGGCTGCCTAAGAGAACAGTGATGTCACAGCTTGAGTGCGCAAGGGAAAGTGAGGAGAGTTTACGTAATGGATAAAAGAAAAAGAGGCAAATTAATCAGGAAACCTGATATTTGTGTGTGCATTTTTGAGATAGGCTTTCACTATGTAGCCTTAGCTGGCTTTGAACCCACAATCCTGCCTCAGCATCCTAAAAGCTTATAGTTTTGTTCTGAGTAGAGAGTTAAATTTATCAACAGAAGAAATTTCCTAAATCATGTAGACTGTGAGTTTTTTAAGATGAGTTTTGAAGCTGACATGTGCATATTGTTATGCAGAGGTGAGCTGAATATCTGAAGCCATTTGAAACACAATGCTGGCCTAAAAAGGAATTGCTATGACCCAGCACTCTGGAGCACACTCAGGACAGTTCTGATAAATGAAATAAAATTTAGTACCATTTCTGCTGACCTAGGTAATTTGTGAAATCTATGTCTATGTCTATGTTTATGAATGATATGTATACATGTGTAACTCTCTTCAAAACTCACTTGAATCATCTCAAACCTACCTTCAAGGATATACTAGAAACACAAAATTATCCATTACTCCCAGGGGACTCCAGGAAACACCAATATTTTTACATTTTATCATCTTAGTGTTACAAAGTAACTTGTGTATTTTATAAATAATTCAATTTATGGCAGAATAGAAATCCCTGGCTCCGTTATGAAAGTTCTACTGTCTCATTTTCTTTGTTAGGGAACAATCTAGTAGGTATGTACTTTTATTCTTATTTAGTGATTACTCCCAATAATAATCAATACCAAGAACCAGAATAGAAAAAAAAAACAACTAAACACTGGAATTCTGCATGCTTTGAAGGAAGGTTCTAACTGAAGCTCTCTATGAATTTAAGCAAACTGCTGAATTTCTCTGAATATCAGTTTGCTCATCTGCAGTACGGCTATAATCATCATCATCATCATCTTACAGGTTTGCTATTAATGTGTTAGTATAGTTATGATACAGCTACTTAGAATAATATCACTTGTATATACTCTTAATAGATCTTTGTAAGTATTAGGTTATTATATTGTATTTATATCTAAGATATGCTTTGAATGACAATAAAGATCATCATATAAACACTTTGATAGGACTGATTTTTCTCAAAAATGAAACACCTTTTATTTCCAGAGACTGAATCCATGGGAATTAAGTAGCTGACCTATTCTACATAGGATACCAAAGTAGAGTCTTGCTAACTTTAACCTCACTGGACTCAAGTGGTATATAGATAAGATGTTACAAATTACTGTGAAAAGAAGAGAAACAGAGTAAGTTTTCAGGATAAAAAGAACACATTTTCTCTCCTACCCTTTGGCTCTGTGTGTAATTTTGATCAGTAACTCACAATATTACTCTTTTTTGTGATATGAACTGTACTTAGCCTCCCTTTAGTACATTGCAATAATAATCATCAGGAAAACACTGGAGAAGGAATTGCTTGGGATTTCTGACTTGTGGAAAGACCACACCTAAAACAGGTAGATCAGAAGCTCTCCACTTCTTAAAGTTAGTTGAATAGGGGCTAAGCACTGTTAAGTACTGTTGAGAAGGTTAATTGCAGGTCTTTATTTTCTTTTATTTATTTAAGATTTTTTTTGTTCATTTTACATACCAACCACAGATCCCCCTCTCATCCCTCCTCCCACTCCGTCTCAGCCTTACCCCTGACCCATCTCCCATCCCCTCCTGAAGGCAAGGTCTCCCATGGGGAGTCAGCAAAGCCTGGTATGTTTAGTTGAGGCAGGACCAAGCCCCTCCCCCCATCAAGGTTGAGAAGGCCTCTCACAATAGGCAATGGGCTCCAGAAAGCCAGCTCATGCACCAGGAGTAGACCCTGATCCCACTGCCAGGGGCCCTCACACTATTTTAAGCATCTTTGTATGTTTTCATTTATAAATGAATGAAGTTGGCATGGCCTAGGGATTTGGTTACTTAATAGGCAGCTGCCGGTCACTTCCCTTGTGCTAAGCTTCTTGAGGCCAGGCAGAAGTCAATGTTTTTAGTAAATGGCCATGTTGTCCTTATGGCATTCCAAAGGCTTCAAACACTCCATGGATTCACAGAGGAAACCGCTTCACAGTTTCCTAAAGTGAGGATTTGCATTTAAGTAACTGAATGTAGGGGTCATGAAAAATGTGGTAACAGGAAAAGGTTTCTGAACATAGAACAACCAATAAAATTCAAAAACTCAACACTCAATGAGATGAAGGTGTTTCTGGTAGTGTGTATCCATGCAGCTCTACTGCAATCTTGGTTCTGAATACACAGCATTCACATTTGTACTGTGCATGCTGTCATACCTCCTGTGACAAGGAATGCTATCTAAGCTACCTTTGTTCAGATTTGAGATTGTAGACTACGTTACGTATTACAGTGGTATTACAGTGTTTTAATGTGCATGCACAGTTTTTCCTTCTTGCAAAAATATCATAGCTTAATTACAAACAACACTTTTAATATTAATTTTTCTGTTGTAAACTTTCAGCATATACTTATCAAATTAGTGCCTATTTATAGTGTTGTATTGTAATAGAATTTAAAAATTACTAAATTTTTATTTAAAAATTTAAAATTTTAAAAATTCTATTTGTGCTGCTGACTTGGGTTTTAAAAGAAATTCATAAGCAAATTTGACTTAGGAGCAGGGATAGAATTTTTCAACAGTTTTTCAGTTTATCTTAAACATAATTCTGCCCTGTTTTGCTGTGTAATTCTGTGACATGGCATTGTGAACGCTGACAGCTGTAAATCATGACATTGATCACCATGAAAATACATTGAAGATCCTACACTATGTATCAAATATTCAATCAAATGTCATTCTTTATTTCAAAACAGTTAAATTCATTGTATTAACACGTAAATTTGCTTTTATCTTTAATGAATTATAAAATTATAGGCATCTTAAGTATTGTACTAAAATTAATTTCTTTATAATTTATTATCAGTACATTTTTATTCTATCCTATTTTATGTACCTATATATACCTAAAGTAATATAAAACTTTCTTAAACCAAAAAGTGTAGTAACATTATGAACATTGAAAATATATTTGGAAATATATATATATTTCCATATATATATGTATACACACACACACGCACACACACACACGCATGCAATAACAATTAATGAAAAAAGAAGTCATGAATTTGAAAGAGATCAAGGAAGGGTATATGAAAAAGTTTATATGGAGGAAAGGGAAATGAGAAATGTTGTAATCATATAACAATATTAAAAGTTTTTTTTTTTTGAAAAAGTGTTGTGAGTGGAAGAAGATTGGGAAGGCCCCCTTGACTTCATCCTCAGAGATCACTGTGACCCAGGCTTTGCTGGAGCCCTGGCTTATCTACAGAGGGTCTTCCTCTAGTCACAACTGCCTACAGAGGGTCTTCCTCTAGTCACACCTACCTACAGAGGGTCTTCCTCTAGTCACAACTGCCTACAGAGGGTCTTCCTCTAGTCACACCTACCTACAGAGGGTCTTCCTCTAGTCACAACTGCCTACAGAGGGTCTTCCTCTAGTCACACCTACCTACAGAGGGTCTTCCTCTAGTCACACCTACCTACAGAGGGTCTTCCTCTAGTCACAACTGCCTACAGAGGGTCTTCCTCTAGTCACACCTACCTACAGAGGGTCTTCCTCTAGTCACAACTGCCTACAGAGGGTCTTCCTCTAGTCACAACTACCTACAGAGGGTCTTCCTCTAGTCACACCTACCTACAGAGGGTCTTCCTCTAGTCACAACTGTCTACAGAGGGTCTTCCTCTAGTCACACCTACCTACAGAGGGTCTTCCTCTAGTCACAACTGTCTACAGAGGGTCTTCCTCTAGTCACACCTACCTACAGAGGGTCTTCCTCTAGTCACAACTGCCTACAGAGGGTCTTCCTCTAGTCACACCTACCTACAGAGGGTCTTCCTCTAGTCACAACTGTCTACAGAGGGTCTTCCTCTAGTCACAACTGTCTACAGAGGGTCTTCCTCTAGTCACACCTACCTACAGAGGGTCTTCCTCTAGTCACAACTGTCTACAGAGGGTCTTCCTCTAGTCACAACTGTCTACAGAGGGTCTTCCTCTAGTCACAACTGTCTACAGAGGGTCTTCCTCTAGTCACAACTGCCTACAGAGGGTCTTCCTCTAGTCACAACTGCCTACAGAGGGTCTTCCTCTAGTCACACCTACCTACAGAGGGTCTTCCTCTAGTCACAACTGTCTACAGAGGGTCTTCCTCTAGTCACAACTGTCTACAGAGGGTCTTCCTCTAGTCACAACTGTCTACAGAGGGTCTTCCTCTAGTCACAACTGCCTACAGAGGGTCTTCCTCTAGTCACAACTGTCTACAGAGGGTCTTCCTCTAGTCACACCTACCTACAGAGGGTCTTCCTCTAGTCACAACTGTCTACAGAGGGTCTTCCTCTAGTCACAACTGTCTACAGAGGGTCTTCCTCTAGTCACACCTACCTACAGAGGGTCTTCCTCTAGTCACACCTACCTACAGAGGGTCTTCCTCTAGTCACAACTGTCTACAGAGGGTCTTCCTCTAGTCACAACTGTCTACAGAGGGTCTTCCTCTAGTCACAACTGTCTACAGAGGGTCTTCCTCTAGTCACACCTACCTACAGAGGGTCTTCCTCTAGTCACACCTACCTACAGAGGGTCTTCCTCTAGTCACAACTGCCTACAGAGGGTCTTCCTCTAGTCACAATTGTCTACAGAGGGTCTTCCTCTAGTCACAACTGCCTACAGAGGGTCTTCCTCTAGTCACAACTGTCTACAGAGGGTCTTCCTCTAGTCACACCTACCTACAGAGGGTCTTCCTCTAGTCACAACTGCCACGGCTGTCACTGGCTCCTGCAGCCTCCCTTTGAGTGTGTACTTTTCAGTTTTTGAGTACAACCCAGAAGGATTTCTGCATACTGCCTTATATCGTGTCATCATCTCCCCAGCCCAACATCTGCTAAATGGCCTTTTATGCTTGCTTGTGAACTCAGTCTTGAGTAGAGAAGTCTAAAGTAGAGTACCTAAAGAGCAGACAAAAGGGGGGCTTTCGCATCCAGCAACTGGAAGATGCTGAATCTTACTTAGGTTTCTAGGGAATATCGGAGCTAAAATGCCACCTTCACCACAATGGCTGGAAGCAGCTAATGTGCTCTAGACAACAACTAGAGCAGAGGTGAGGGAGAGCCAAGACTAGAAGAAGAGAGACTCAAGAGCTGAGTATAAGATTGCAGATCCTAGCCACTAAGGAGTTCAGCTGAGCCACTGGAGTTAAGATCTGAGACCTGGCATCTGAACCTAACTGCAGCTGTGTGCGGTCACTAACATTCAAAGTTTTGTAAAGTTGAGGACTTCTGTGTTTGAAAGTAATAGATCTCAGGGCCCAGAACTATAGTCTACTCTTGAAAACACAGAGAAATAAACCTTCAACTTGACACCAATAATGCCACAGTGAGACTTACATGTATAAATCTTTAGCTTAGGTCTCACACCCTGAGAAACTAGAGGCCTATGAGCTTGAAGCATAGCTCATAAGCTCCTGTCACTACTCATGATTTCCAGCCAAGTTAAAGAATGCTCTACACTTTTGTGCCAAATTCATATATACCACTGAAAGTTCCAGAAAGCTCTACGTGGTGCTTATGCCAATGATAAGAGATAGGCACAAAGCTTTGAGAGACAAACACCAACCATATGAGACTCTGGGAGTGAACTCACTAACGGAAACTAAAATTAAAAGTCAGAAACCAGCAGTAACGTGTGTTTATCAGAAAGAGCTTTTACAGAAATTCCCTCTAGGAAAATTTTGCTAAGGGACTTGCTACAAATATTGCATATTTATTATGCAATGTATGCAAAAAATTGAGGCCTGTGAGGGAAATGATTTAACTGAAGCATCCATTGAGTCTCTCTGTGCACTCTGGTAAGTGGCACATATTGTATCATATTTTATCAGGTGTTGACATCTCAATATATTTATTATACTTTTAAGCAAGTTCCAGGAAAAAACAATTTTAATAAGCAATACTTACACATTAGAACTACAGATCCTGGAACACAAGTGGGATTCAGGGAGAGGAGCTTCCCTGAGGTCTGTGCTATTACTAAAAAGTAAATATTAAAATATCAGAAAAATGCTAGGATAAGTACCTTACCACTAGGGAAAGAGAATATGAAGCATAAAAAAATCTTGTCATTGCCTTTAACCACTGAGTAATATTCCATTGTGTAGATGTACCACATTTTCTTTATCTATTCTTTGGTTTAGGTGCATCTAGGATGTTTCCAGGTTCTGGCTATTAAAAATAATGCTGATATGAATATAGTTGAGCAAGTGTCCTTGTGGTATAATTGAGCATCCTTGAGTATATGCCCAAGAGTGGTATCACTGGGTCTTGGAGTAGACTGATCCCCAATTTTCTGAGAAACCACCATACTGAAGTTTGCAGACAAATGAATGGAACTGGAAAAAAAAAATCAGCCTGAGTGAGGTAACCCAGACTAAGAAAGACAAACACAGTATGTACTCATTCATAAGTGGATATTAGATGTAAAACAAAGGATAACCAGATTACAATCCACAGCCCCAGAGAAGCTAGGTTTCAAGGATCCTAAGAGGAATGCATGGATAGCCCTGGGAAGGGGAAATAAATGGGATCTCCTGGGTAAACTAGGTGTGGAGAGGATGGGCAATGGGAACATGAGGAATCAGGATGACTGAGTTAGGGGAGGGATGGAGAGAGAGAGAGCAATGGAAATTGAGGGAGGCATTATGGGGCTAGGGAGAAATCTGGTGCCAGGGAAATTCCCAGGAATCCACAAGGATGACCCCAGCTAAGACTTATAGCAATAGTGGAGAGTGTGCCTGAACTGCTCTTCTCCTGTAATCAGATTGGTGAATAGCCTAACTGTTATCATAGAACCTTCATCCAGTAACTGATGGAAGCAGATGCAGAGATCCACAGCCAAGAACTGGGCTCCAGGAGTCCAGTCAAAGAGAGGGAGGAGGGATTGTATGAGCAAGGGAGCTCAAGATCATGACAGGGAAACCCACAGAGACAGCTGACCGAAGCTTGTGGTGGGAGCTCATAGACCCTAGACTGACTGCTAGGGAGCCTGCATGGGACTAACCTAGGCCCTCTACTTGTGGGTAATAGTTGTGTAGCTTGGTCTGTTTGTGGAGCCCCTAGCAGTGGGACCAAGATCTGTCCCTGATGTGTGAGCTGGCTTTTTGGAACCTATTCCCTATGGTGGGATGTCTCACTCAGTCTTGATGCAGTGGGAAAAGTGCTTGGTCCTACCTCAACTTGGTATGCCATGCTTTGTTGACTCCCATGGTAGCCTGTCCCTTTCTGAGAAGTGGATGGGGGGAGGGATGGAAAGGAGGTAAGGTGAAGGAATGGGAGATGAGGAGGGAGGGGAAACTGTGGTTTATATGTAAAATAAATAAAAAATTTAATAAAAGTATTTAAACATAAAAAAATCTTGTCATATGTGAAAGCTATAGAAATGACAATAGAGAGGAAGACTTTGGAAAAGGGAGCTACTTAAGTCTCAGTGACAAGCTGCCTACAAAAGCACATAGTCTATTATCTGCCAAACTCCATTTCTCTAAGATACTTGAACATTCTGGCTTTGAATAAATCCAAGCAAAAACTCAAAAAGAATGAAAAGTCAATGGGAAACTAAGAAAATAACATTAATTCAAGAGGGAAAGGTCATATGTCAATTGAAGAGGTATGTCTGAGTTATAGCTGAGACTAGGATGGGTAGAATAGACAGTTGAAATGTGGTCTAGTATTTATTGGAGTGGTATCATGATCAAGCTAATTAGATTTCCATCAAAAAGACACCTTCCACAAC
The DNA here is from genome assembly GCF_007827085.1 of Peromyscus californicus insignis. NCBI lineage: Eukaryota > Metazoa > Chordata > Mammalia > Rodentia > Cricetidae > Peromyscus > Peromyscus californicus. The sequence goes on along the minus strand of NW_026294447.1, from coordinate 7,831,058 downwards.
AAGGAGCACTTGGGTGAGAGTGAGGATCAAAAAGTTGGTAAATTATGTATTTTCCTAGACTCCCACAAAATTCCAGAGATTAGATTTGGCCAAGCTACTGATCACTGTGTCCTACTGGGGATCTTGGAAGACCTTAAGACAAAAGCAAACATTTATTATCTAACCTAATAAATAAAAATGGATTCTGGGTGAAGGTCTGAGGGGGAAGAACATTCATTCCATCTCTGGGCATTACATACAATTCCCATCAATGAATGTGATGTAACTCTCTAGATCTCAAGGGAAAATTGTTTTCAAACCTAAGAGTGTGAACCTAGGAACTCTGAAGTGCTAAAAAAATTATAAGGTGACCAGAGACCTGTTGCTTAAAAACACTAACTTATAATCAGACTAATGTTGCTAACTGGTATCTATTCTAACTTGTTTTAGATACTGTGTTGATTTGAATGCAAATGACCACCCAAGACTCACATGTTTAAATATTTGGTCTCCAGGTGGTGGAACTGTTTTGGAAGGATTAGGAGGAGTGGACTTGTTGGAGGAGGTGTGTCACTGGGGATGAATTTTGAGGTTTCAAAGGGCTTATTCCATTTCAAGCTAGTTCTCTCTGCCTCAGGATTATGGGTTGAGATGTGAGATCTCAGTTGTTCCTGCCACCATGCCTTTACTTCAGCATCATAGACTCTAACCCTCTGAAACCGTAAGTTCAATTAAATGCCTTAGTGAGGGCATTTTGAACAGCAATAGAAAGTAATGAATAAAAGTACTGACCACTATTCTCCCCGCTTATGAGAGAGGTTGATGGCAACTTATCATGCTTTTGTGTCAAATTGTATGATCAGAGTGAAATCAGTAGGTATCGCAGTGGTATTTAAATATCTCAGGCTACAGACTCTGGTGAATACCACAAAACACACAAAAATTATGATACTGGGTCTTTTTTCAATCTTCAAACACTTGAAAGAACAGAAAAAAAAGAAACAAGTTAGAAGAATTCTTTCATTTCATATGGAATGTAGACTCAGGAACAATGGAACTATATACAATTAATATTATTTTGAGTAGAGTTTTATCAGTGGCCATTTCATGAATTTGGCTTTCCATGCTGACCTTTTTCAGAGACTGCTTAAATGACCGTTTTTGCATTGTAGATTCTGCATGCTTGATCATGGTGCTAGACAAAATAACACATCAAATTAGCATAGTATTCTGGACAGCAGTGGAACATGCCTTTAATCCCAGCACTCGGGAGGCAGAGCCAGGGGGATCTCTGTGAGTTCGAGGCCAGCCGGGGCTACAGAGTGAGTTCCAGGAAAGGCACAAAAGCTACGCAGAGAAACCCTGTCTCAAAAAACAATGACAAAAAAATTAGCATAGACCTTAGCATGATATTTATAGTGGCCCTTAGAGGAAGAGCAAGTGCTGAAAGGTACACTCACAAGAGAGAAGCTTCACAAATGGCAGTGGTTACCACTTTTGGAGAAGTGTGTATTAGTGTTTCTATTGCTGGGATAACAACCATGACCAAAGCAACTTGGGGAGAAGTTAGTTTAGCTTGCAGTTCCATATCACAGTCCATCACTGAAGGAAGTCAGGGGAAGAACCTGGAGGCATAAACTAGAGCAGAGACCATGGAAGAACGTTGCTTACTGGCTTGACACGGATTGCTCAGCCTGCTTTACAGTACAGCTCAGGACCAGGAACATAGGCATGGCATCACTGCTGCTTCCACTGTAGGATGGACCCATCCACATTAGTCAGTACTCAAGAAAATGCCCCGTAGTTTTGCCCACAGGCAAACTTGATGGGGGTAGTTTCCCAATTGATGTTCCCTCTTCCAAGACAACACTAGCTTATTTAAGTTGATACAAACTCCCACAAAACTAGCTGTATAATAAGGAGAATATGGAATGTTGTGGAATATTTAATTTTGCAAAGATTGCTACATTTGTTTATTCTGTGGAATATTACTTTAACTGTGTAAAGGTGTGGTGCATTTGTTTATGTTGTATTTGTTTAACCATGTAAGGATGTGTGTCTAATTATGTAAAGATGCATTGAATTTGTTTCACCTTGCCTGTCTAAGGCACCTGATTGGTCTAATAAAGAGCTGAATGGTCAATAGCTAGGCATGAGAGAGATTTGTAGGCTGGCAGGCAGAAAGAATAAATAGGATGCAAAATCTAGGCTCAAGGGAAGAAGAGGAATGAGAAAAAGAAGAAAAGAGGAGAAAATGAAGGAGAGACCAGGGGCTAGAAGCCAGGCAGTCTCCAGACAGACAGACAGACAGACAAGAGAAGCAGTAGAAGTAAGTTATACAGAAGGAAGAAAGGTTAAAAAGTCCGAGCAAAAGTTAGATAAAGAGAAACAGGTTAATTTAAGTTAAAAGAGCTAGGCAAAAATGAGCCTAAACTAGGCTGGGCATTCAAAACTATTAAGAAGTCTCCATGTCGTGATTTGGGAGCTGGGTGGTGGCCCAAAAAGAAAAAGCCTGGTACAATGGAGGTGCTCATATATAGTGGCAGCTGTGGCCAATGCTTCAGAAATCCTTCCAGATATGCTGAGAGAAGTGTTTACCATCTTTAAGATCCAAGAAGAGAAGACCCTGGAGATGATTTGACTCCTAGAAAACAAAAATTACTAGAAATAGCTAGGTAGTTTCTGGCTGAAGGACCCCCAAGTTAGTCAATGGTTTTTGTTTTGCACCTGTGAAATAAGAATGGTGAAAGGAGATTGGGGAGACAGTGTCCTTTTCCATGACCTTTGATGAAGATGCGCATGTGCTGGAACACACACACACACACCCTCATCAAAATCAGTCAATTTGATCTTGATAATAGTCATATTAATGACAAGAATGAGTCCTCTGTTCCATGAAAACCATGAGTCTTTTCCTCTTAAACTTCTTCTTCATGAAATAACATGTAACTACAGCAGAGAAGGGAAGTCAGTTTCTAAAGTCTGAATTTCAACAGGTCTAATTTTTTAAAAATAACATAACTAACCTCTAATATTCATAAGGAAACTATAAGCTGTAGACACTGAACTGATGTTTAGAAACATCTGGGTGACTTGTTTCTCTGTGCCAAAGCTGTGACAACTAACCTGAATAGCTTCTGGAAGCCAGTCACCCTCTGGCAGCTGCAGGAGCTCCAACAGTACCAGTCTTTCTGCCAAAGGCACCACAGCAGAGATACTGGAAGAAAGGGCAACAGCATTCTGGAATTCATTCCCTTGCTGAGGTTTCAAAGCACTTGGCAAAATAGAGGATGTGGCTAGATGGGGGCCACTTGATGCCTTCTCCACATCCTCCTTTTCTGTGTTTGATAATAAAACACTTAAAAATAAGGTAATTGTGACTGATACTTGAGAGAAAATTGTGTGTGTGTGTGTGTGTGTGTGTGTGTGTGTGTGTGTGTGTGTGTGTGTGTGTGAAGGAGGGGGGCGTCCAAAAGAGAGTTAAGAGAGAGGAAATCTTTTCTTTAAATAAAATAGATTTAAGCTCATTTTTCACAAGTATGATCTAAAAACACTCAACAACTTCATTCAGCTTCATGTTCCTGGGATGAATATAGAAAGTGGGTGAACTTTTGACATTGAAAATGGAGGCCAAAATGGGATGCCAGAACCTGGAGCAGGGAGAAGGGAGCAGAAACAGACCAGAAACAAACAAACAAACAATGTTCTGCTCTGAAAGGCTGCCTGAATGGAAAATGCGCATGCTCACCCCTCTGGCCATTATGGTGTTAATGGCTGCTATTAGCTTCTGTTTACTGAAAGACACCCCTGGGCTTCTTTCATGTTCTGTGGATTTTGCAAGCAGAGATACCAGCCAACTGCCTGGATTCCAGTCTAGCCTTTCAAGGATTTTTTATATCAAATGTTTTATAACTATCTTGAGCAGAGATTAGGCATTTTTATTGTCCATTGTAAAAGCTGCCAAGAACCTTAACTCAGAGTTTTCTTCCTACAACTTAATTCTCTGTCTGTGCAAATGTGACCTCCTCTTTTCATATTTTCCTATGGGGACTGAGGGAAGGAGCCTTTACACACATGAGGTGCATGCAGCTCACTCTGACGTGATTAATGAAGCCCCTTGCCTCTGACCCAAGGGTGTTGTGTCTTCTGGCACCCATGAGTCTTCAGCATGCTAACTTTATTACATCATCAGGAGGGGAAAATCTCCGATCCTCAAAACTTGGCAGTATTCATCCATATACAATCTGGTTTGGGGAATGAGAAATGGGGTCTTGAGATACCTGGGAAAGGTTATAAAGCAGCTGTGGGATTTGAAGATAAACTGTGTAAAATAGGTAAATGAGAGCTTCCTTTAGCTCAAGTCCATATCTCAGAGTCCCAAAGAAGCAAACTACATTATTCAGCAAATAATAAAAATAGAAATATATACTTGGGAGAAGCAGAGATATTGAACTCCAGGGAATGTAAAGAGAGTTGAACAAAAACTCTGAATACTCTATAATAATGCTAGAAGTGATAATTAACTCACCGCGGGAGCTTGCTGTTTACAAGGCAATTCCATACACAATATTTTATTCCTGTCTTATGAAACTCTTTTGAGATAGGCTTCTTTATTTCCTTAATTACACAGCAGAGGAGATTAAAGTTTAAGAAGGTTGTATCACTTGCCAAAACCCCAAACTCCTAGTTGGAAAACAAACAGTATAGATAGACCTAAGGAAATTAAATGAACACCAAAATGAGAGCAATATTTGTCAATAGGCTTATGATGTTTTGTGACCAACTATCCCTTTTATTTTGAGAATCATCCACTTCAGTTTTGCCCCCTGTGAACCCTTCTTTCTTGCTTATGGAGAAGAACAAACTTCTTATACTTACTCTGTGCACTTTAGCTATGTCTTTTTCTCATTTCCTCCTACAAAGGGGATCGTATTCTTCCACTGCTTCTCTTCCATTCAATTCACTGCACCCACTACACTAAAATAAATAAATAAGAACCTCCAATCCCCTTGAATTCCAAATGTTATAAAATCTGCACACATTGTGGTAATCTGTAGAGCTCATCGTTTGCATTGTTATTTTTGTATGTTTGCTTTTATGTATTTGGGACAGAGCCATAATATGTTGCCCTGACTAGTCTAAATTCCATCTGTAGACCAGGCTAGACTTATATTTGTGGTGATCCTTCTGTCTTATTCTTTTGAGCTTCACAATGACAGGTGTGCACCAGCAGGTTCAAATAAACCTGACCTTATGAAATGCTTTTGTCTTTTGATTGTGGAATAACTTTTCACTTACCCATTTTCATCTTTATTTCAAGTTACTATTGCTTTACCATTCTCATGGTTCTCTCATAAAGTCGGTGCTGGCTAGTTTTATTTCAACTGGACATAAGCTAAAGTCATCTGACAGAAAGAAACCAAAATTAAGAAAATGCCTCCTTACGATCAGGTTGTAGGCAAGCCTGTAATACAGGGTGTTTTCATTAGGGATTGGTGGGTCAGGGCCCAGCCCATTGTGGATGGTACCATCCCTGGGCTGGTGGTCATGGGTTCTTCAAGAAAATAGGCTGAGCAGGCCATGAAGAGCAAGCCAGTAAACAATACCCTTCCATGACCTTTGCATCAGCTCCTTCTTCCAGGTTCCTCCCATTTGAATTCCTGTTCTGACTTCCTTTGATAATGAACTGTGATAGAGGAGTATAATCCAGATAAACTCTTGCCTCCCCAAGTTGCTTTGGTCAAGGTGCTTCGTCATGGCGATGGAAACACTAACTAAGACACCCCTCTAGTTCTTTCACTCATAGTGTTCTCTATTGTTTTTTCCCATCCCTTCCTTCTTTCTCAGTGGGCTTCCCTAGGACTTCTCATATATGACCTTGTTTTGATAACCACTCACTATGCAATGGCACATCACTCTGTATCGTTGAGTCTGAATTCTTTCTTGAGCTTCAAACCTTTGTGCCAAAGTATTTAATTTATACCTCAGTATGAAACCCTATAGAATCCTATAGCTCAACTGTTCAGTATCAAAATACTCCATTTTCTCTCTAAACTTTTTTTTGTACTCCATTCCAGTATTAAATGAATCACACTGACTTAGGTGTGCAAATCAAAATGCCTCATTTCTCTTCCTTAGATCTCAAATTTAATTGGAGAGTACATTTGTTCATTTTCCTCCAGAATCTCTCTCTCATGACTGCTATCCTCTTTTTCAATGTCTTAACTTCATGTAGCTCTGCACAACAAACAGTCTCTTTCTTCTAGTGCATTGTATATATCATTCAGTATAAAATGTAATATTATTTCACTACCCCCCAAATTGGCATCTTTAGTGCATTCCAATGACAATAGACAACCTTTCCTAAAAGTACTCATACTGTCACATTTGTGATTATTGCGGAATTCTTTGCACCTTCTCTCTGGACTTATTTGCACAGCCATGTGCACAGAAGTATACTAGACAGCGATGAGCATACATGCTCACTAGTACCTTAGCTCATTCCTGATAAACAACATTCCTTCGTCCTTATGTATCTGTTCTGGTAACTACATGAACTCTGCTTCTCTAACCTCTTTGCATTATTGTCAGGTAAAATTAAAATCTCGTTGCCTTTTACCTTCTACTCATGAAACTGAGTAAAAATCCAAGAGTCTTAAGTACATCGTGTTCAAATGATTGATTTATTATTATGTACTATAACATGTCTCTCTGCATAAGCTGTTGTCTTTTAAAATAAAAGTATTATACTATTCAATATCATATTACCAGATATAAAAATGAAGCCTAGGAAGAAAATATACCACATGCATGGTGCATGCAGTGATCGACGAAGGAAGAAAATTAAGTTCCTCTATTTGTATTTGTACTTTCTCTACTTTCTCCCTGTTTTATTCCCTAAGATGATGAGTGAGGTGGAGTCCAAAGCAACCTCTAATAAATATAGCCAGGTTTAAGCACAACAGATTTGAGGATGAAGCATATCGTTAAGATACATAAGTCTATGACTCCAGACAGCAGTAGGTTATCCAAAAGACGTCTCAGAGAAGGCCCAGCATTGATGGTGTACCAGAAGCCAGAGGCCTTGAACTTGACCAACAACACATTATGCAATGAACATTTACAAGTAAAGCTGAATGGACAAAAGGGTATACTGCATGACACACCACAGCTTCCAATGCCACTAAGACAAATGAAGAGGTGTTGGGGAGGCAGGAAAGATGGAGGAGGAGCAAAGTGATCCTGTTGTTTTGTGGTTTGTGTGGTAGTTTAAATGAAATTCACACACACACACACACACACACACACACACACACACACACACACACACCCCGCCGGAAACTCATAGGAAGTGGCACTATTAGGTGTGGCTTTGTTGGAGTAGGTGTGGCCTTGTTGGAGGAAGTGTGTCACTGGGGGCAGGCTTTGAGGTTTCTGATGTTTAGGATACTGCCCAGTGTCTCAGACCATTTCCTGTTGCCTACTAGATGTAGGACTATCAGATACTTAGCCAGCACCATGTCTGCCTGCATGCTGCATGGTTCTGTCGTGATGATAATGAAACGAACCGCTGAAGTGTAAGTGACCTTTCCCAATTATATGACTTTCCTCTATAAGAGTTGCCATGGTCATAGCGTCTCTTCACAGCAATAGAAACCCTAACTAAGACACCTTGTTTTGTTTTTAATTAATATTTTTAAATTTTTCCTTTTGGAGGAACATTACAGGTGTGAGAGGCCAATATGGAGGGACTGGGAAATGAGCCTGATTGAGGTGCATGATGTGAAATTCCCAAAGAATCAATAAAAAATTGTGTTAAAAGAAAAAGAAGAAAAGAAAGAAGAAAAAAGAAACATAAGCCTTCAGAATATTTTTGTTGTAATTGGTGTCGTTATTATAATTAATAAAATGGCTTATTACCATTTTAAAATGGAGATTATTACTTTTGTTTTATGTATGAAGAAATGGAAATTTGAAGCGATTGATTATGTAATTCCTTAAAGTAAATAGTAAACTATTTTTTACTCTCTTAGTTCTGGTCTAAAATAAACAGTAGGTTGTATTTTACTCCTCTGACACTGGTCATAGTAATGGTTTTCACTGCATGCTTTTGTACACAGGAACATGGAATGACTGTCCTCTTCCATGGGCTGAAAGTGCAATGTAGTTGTCGGAGGAACTTGGGCCAAAGACATTTGTGTCTGTCCCTGCCAGTAAGACACAGTCTCAGAGGTAGTCACCAATTCCTAAGCTTGTTCCTCTTACTTCTGCCAATTTCCAAAGGTGATGGCTGCTCTGTCACCCCAGGAGTTACAGTTGAATGCAAAATTGAGCCTAACTCATGTTAGATCAGATTTTAAAAATGTAATAGGGCATATTTTATCCAGTTTTCTAAGACCAAACCAAAAAGTCTGTAACAGAATTAGAAGTAGGAAAGCAGTTTATGTGATATTCTCCTTGTACCTCCTGGCTATTTCCTGCATTCAATGTAAATAAACAGAGGGCACAAAATACATTTGATACTGAAAGTTTAAAATTTAAGCTTCATAGCTTCTGTTTCATATCTCAATTCTAACTGTATGGAAGCTCACTAAGCTTTCCAGATCTTAGATCTAGTTAATTTTGATGTGTGATGATTTTACTTATTTGCAAGGTTTTTTATAATAAAGTTTATCAGAAATAACTTTTAAAATTATAAATGTGCCGGGCGGTGGTGGCACACGCCTTTAATCTCAGCACTCGGGAGGCAGAGCCAGGCGGATCTCTGTGAGTTTGAGGCCAGCCTGGTCTACAGAGCGAGATCTAGGAGAGGTGCAAAGCTACACAGAGAAACCCTGTCTCGAAAAACCAAAATATATATATATATATATATATATATATATATATATAAATGTAATAGGAAGAGGGAACAAAAATACTGTTTTGTCAACATACTAAGATAGTATGAGCATTTAAATCAAAGCAGATATTGAACTCATTTTGACCAATATTCCACAGAAGTCATACTTCAAAATTAGTCTATTGAAACACAAATTTAAATAAATTGATTTTGAAAGTCTAAAAATGTTAAATAAATTAATGCTAAAAACTCATCAAAATTACATGTCTACTGGGTGTAAAATAATGGGAAAATATACTTACTACCTTCTTTTACTACTGCAAGACTCAAGCATAGAATGACTGTGACAGATATACAAAAGACAAGCAGACAAGCAGGAAATTGAGCTTGAAGACTTTAGCAAACAGAGCCAGAGATGAGACAAAAAATGTTATGCTGCCAACATACATTCCAGAAATCCAGTCTGGGTCAGGGCCAGGAGCTGGCAAGTCCATCAATGTGAATCAGAAGAAATAAGGTCAGAAATGAGAGATGCATCTAAAATAGGTCCTCAAATGCAAATTTCAGGCCAATGGCGAGGGCAAAGTCAGAACAGGGCAGGTAAGCCAAGACAGCACAGTCAGAAGGCTTCAGTCAAAGGAGAAGGACAGGCTGTGGGAAATTAAACCACAGCAGTCGCCAGCTGCGCGGTGCTGGTCACGACCAGGGCCTTCATTGACTGCAAAGCACCTGGCACACTTCTGCACACTGACCCCCCGAATCTGTGTGATCCCAGGAAAGCGAGGCACACACCACAGCACTAGGACTCCAGTCCAGCTTTATCTGACACCAAATTATGTGTTCTCAGACAGTGTGTTAGCTGGCACTGTGCCATTTATCCATTCGACGGCCATGAAGAGAGTAATTACCAGTAAGTGCCTTGTCCTCCCAAAATAGAGCTGAGCTAACACAGGGCACGAGACAGAAGTAAAAGCAAATCTCAGCATGATAAATTAGAAAGAGGACTAGCATGTGATCTAATTTGTTTAACAATGAATTAGATACACATACAGCCAGGGCGAATACACACACACACACACACACACACACACACACACACGCACAAATCATACACACACATGCACACACACATACAAGCACTGTGTGTGCATATATGCGGGTGCTCACACACACACCCATACTGTCAGGCTTCTTTTCTTTCTTTCCTATGTCGTCTTGGATGGACAAAGCACAAAACATTTCAAAAAGTCTCAATCAGCTTTTCATGTCTGAAGAGAGGTCTCTTAAGGAGGGGAATAAATCTCTTAAAATGAGAAAAAGATGTCACTGTTAGATGCTTCATGGTTTTCTTCTTGTTGATGTCCTTTTCTGTCGCATGTATATATTTTTCCCTTCTCCTCTTCATCCTCCTCCTCCCTCTCTTCTTCCCTTACATCTCTTTTCTTCTCCTTTTTCTTTTCTTGGTGTGTGGTTTGGGGGATTGAATCTAGGGCCTCAACCACACTAAACAAGCATCCTTCCACCCTACTCCCAGCCCTCCGTGTGTGTAGTGAAGGAAAAGTGAGGGAGACTTGGTGAAGAGAATGAACGGGCAGGAGTAGAGCATTGAAGTCTGCACGTTCATCAGACAGAGCATTGCTGAGCTTCATGAACGACCATCCCAGTGCGCTGGAATGGGGGCCTGTGCGTGTTGGTATAAAAGGATTCATTTGAAGCTGTTCTCTCCTTCACCACCTACCCTGTCTCTCTACCGTTCTCTAGTTCTTTCTCCAGAACTGAAGCCCTCCCTTCGGTTTCCATGAACTAGCCTTAGGAAGACTACTGTTGTGCTCCCATGGGGAAAGACAGGTCTGCCCTCTCCAGTTTCTCCCTTGACCTACACATACCTCATCATGTCATTAAAAAACTCCCTGCTTCCACCTTAAATCGCAATCAGCCTGAAGCAGATAGGACAGAAATGCTGCCCCAGCTCCCAGAGATTTGGAGTGAAGGGGTTGCCATGAGGAATGAATGGGAACTGCTATTTTTGCCTAATCTTGAAAATATGGGCACTTTTCACAAGATATTCTCAGAGGTTCATCTCAACCACTGACGTTCATGAAATAAGGAGTGAGCTGCAGAAAAGTAGAATGTTTACCTGAAAAGAAAATTTACATCCTACCTTCATGAAGTCAAGACCTGGGTCATCTTTCAAGAAAAGAAGCTAACCCTCAGAGGAGGAATTCCTCACCCACTATGGGGTATGGTGATATTTTATCTGTGCTGAAATGTGATATTTTATTTGTATGTTAATAAATAAAGTTTGCCTGGAGATCAGAGGTCATAGTCAGCCATAAACTGAAGTCAGGCGGTGGTAGCACACGCCCTTAATCCGATCACATGGCAGGCAGGTGGTGATGCCTTTAATCCCAGTACCAAGCATAGAGACCTGGAGGTCTGTATAGACAGGCAGTGACAAGGAAGTGATGTGGCTGGGCTTAGAGCTAATGAAAAGGCAGAACAGGAAAACAATAAAGACGCAGGTTAGGCCGGGCAGTGGTGGCGCACACCTTTAATCCCAGCACTCGGGAGGCAGAGCCAGGCAAATCTCTGTGAGTTCGAGGCCAGCCTGGGCTACCAAGTGAGTTCCAGGAAAGGCGCAAAGCTACACAGAGAAACCCTGTCTCGAAAATCCAAAAAAAAAAAAAAAAGACGCAGGTTAGACAGGAAGAAGCTCTCTTGGGAAGCTACAGTGAGGTGGTAAGCTAAGGTTAGTTGGCGACTATTGCTCTGATCTCTAAGGCTTGCATCTCTGTATTTGGCTCTGTGTTTCTTATTTAATAAAACTGTTTAGAAATTCATCTACAATGGGGGTTTCCTATGTCACTCTAATTCCCCATGTCCTATAAAACCATTCAAATCTCAAGAGAAATTCAGAATTGAAATTTTGAGATAGAAGGTCTCTTTAATTTTCATCAGGACTGGCCTTGAATAAATGTTTCCTCCCAGGTGACAACGATTAACCTCCGATTTTGGGAGCATTAGAGCCAACACTCTAGTTAGTAGCTACACTTTTTTTTTTCACTGTCCTGCATGTAAAATAAAAAGAAAAAAGTGTAGATGATAATTATGGCTAGTGGATTTTAGATTGATCTATTTTTTGCAACATTATATTTAAGAAATATAGACAAACAACTATTGTTTTGATCTTGTCATTTACCCTGCTGAGGATCCAAACCGGCTACTTTCCAGAAAGATTTATTCCTCAGGGAAGATAATTTACTTTCCACTCAGGATTATTATAGCTTTGATGAGGTAATGCTTATAAATTGTTTGTAGTAGGGCAGTAAATATCCGTTATTTGTGATGATCAATGCTTTATTAAGCACCACAATAAAAATATTCCAAAGTGAAAGTCTATGTTTTTTAATTGAAAAAGATGAAAATCTTATACTTGATGTCACATTCTGTGATGTTTAATTTTGTCAGCTCGATTATTTTGAAAATCAGGTAGACTGGGATTCAGGATAGAATAAAGGAGGGAAGTGAGAGTGCCTGATATGTATCTATCTTTCTATCTTCTATCATCTACTATATCTTTTTCTTTGTCTCTTTCTCTCACCTCTTTCCTGGCTGTCATGGTGTTACATCGAAACCAAGCCAAAATAAAGATTTTATTCATTAACATGTTTGTTCACATATTTGTGACAGCACAACTTCCCAGGTTATACCGTTAGACAGTACGTGAGACAGGCGTCTTCAGGGGCGGATTCTTGTGTTAATGGACCTTCAAAGTATCCTTTCACTTGTTGTCAGCTAAAACTTTATGGTGCAAGTGACTATGCCCAGGAAGCATTCCTGTTCATCACGTTAATCCCCATGGTCTTAAGCTGAGCACGTTCAGGACTGGATCAGCCTGCACATATAGGATTCTTGAACAAAATCCCCATGTCCCCTTTGTTTGGGGAAATCATTTGCCTTCCATACAGGAAACTTTGGATTCTATCCCCAGTATATCTTAAAGTGGTCATAGCAGCACAGCACTGTAATCCCAGCATTCAGGAGGTAGGGGCCAGAGGATCAGAAGTTCAGTTTTATTCTTGGCTATATCTAGAATTTGAGGGCAGCCTGGGATACATGAGATCTTTTCTCAAAACAAGTTAAAAAAAAAAAGTTTGCTTATAAAGCTGAAGGTTTTTTCCCATGGACTCAATCTGAGTGCCTCTCTCCCGTGGAAGAAATAACCTGAATCAGAGTATTAGGCACCTTGGTCTTCAATTCACCATAATTTTGCATGCATCTACACTGCCAGCTGCTATAAACAGTATGAAAATTATGAATGTTTGGAACTGTTCCTCCCATAACCCAATACCTTTCAAAAAGAATTCACATGCAGTAGAACACTTTCTACACTGCAAACAGAAAGCCTAATCCAAAATGACAGCAGGCAGATAATGAACCATTTGGAAATATCCTGTCTCATGGACTCAGAAGACATTCCTACTCAAGACAAAACTTGGAGTCTCTTAACCCATTGCTGGGCCCTGAAGCCACAGCAGGAAGCATAGAGCGAGCCATAATGAGATAAGCTCAATTCTACACGCAGCAGGAGTGAGCGCTCTGTCTTGTAACAACAGTTCAGATGACTTTATATAAAGTGTGGAGACAGAAATTAGACTACCCTCCCACATCTCAATGAAAATGCTTCCCATGGAGTGACTCAGCCTGCAACCCTAAACAGGAGCCTGGTCACAGCATGCCTCAGGCAGCCACAGCAGGCTCCACATTAGCTGTCTGCAGCATGTGTGGGACAGCACAGCACTAAGGCAGCCGATTGCACAGGGGCGTTTACCTTGTGAGCAGGCTCTAGTCTCATAGCAGATAAAGAGGACCCTGACTCTTCATGCCCCAAATGTGGCACGTTTCTGCTTAATTACAAACAGTAAGTTCAAATGGCCCACACAGCATATTTATTCTATGGTAATACAGCGATTGTAAACAGTTTTAGCAGTAAAAATTTTCCAGGCATTCTGCTTACTTCCCTAACATAACTTACTCAATTTGATATGTGTAATAATTATTACTTCCATTATTTTCATCATTTTATTGCTAAAGGTACAAAAAATAATGTACAGAGATGTTAGGAAAGTTGTCCAGTGTCAGGTACAGGATTAGGATTTCCACACACACCTTCAGGGGTGCTGGTTGCTACAGGGAATGCTATCACAGTTTCACCCTGTTCATCCATTGTCCATTGGGAAAACAGCCAGGAGGTCTAGAGAGGTATCATAGTTACAAGTTCTATTGCAGTAATGTGGGGAGAATCCACAATCAGGTAAGAAATGAGAAGATGATCTTTGTTATATTCTCTGGGTTCAATTTGGACTTAATTTTGCTATTGGAAGGGTTTCAGGAGATCATCCAATCTTCTTAAGTATCCAATAGCCATACTCCATTCCCTCAAAGCACACAAAACACTTATTTAATATTTGACATGCATAGTCTTAGCTTGTTTCAAATTTAACTATGATCAACAACTTATTTTAAAAACTACCCATTAATGCATTTAAAATAACAATTCATTGTTGAAATATTAAAAAAATAAATATTAAGAATATTAGTCCAATATGCTATTTCTCTGATAGACTATTAAGGAATGTTCATTCCTAATGTAATGTTAAATTGTAAGATGAAAACTCTGATCTCTAAGCTAATGGCATGCACTGAATGTTGAGAGAAATATATGACTTGTAATCTTTACATGATGAGTGTATTTTCAGTCACTTTTGATAATGGCAATTTATTATGCAAGAATGCATTCTAATCATGATATGCTTTGCTTCTTAATTACCTGGGAAACTCCTGGAGGAATAAATACCATTTCTCTTGTTATCTTGATTTGAGAAAGAACAGCAAATCTGATGATCATAAGATCTCAACTAGTTTTTGCAGAGTTCACAATTAACCATCCGTTTGTCATCTGATAAATTCTTATACATAAATTCTTACTGTACACACATAATGAAACTTATCCCGAACTACCTTACTGTTTAGTAAACTATCTTGATCTATAATTTGAAGAACTAATTAAACATATTTGCTTAAATTCCTCACATCTTCTCTTCCTTTGGAATTTATTGTTGAGATTAGGTACTGCTGTGGAACACAATGCATTCAAGATCCCTTCTCTTGGTTCTTTTGGATAGGTTCACAGAAAGCAAAGGGAAACACCACCACCACCAAAAATAATAAAATAACCCTTCCTGTCTGGATCCTTCCCTTTATTTCTATTACCAGCAGTGTTTCCCAGGCTCAGTCTTATATCTGATGTCCCAGTTTCTTTTAAATTTGATAGATGATTTAATTTATCTCTTCTTTTTTTTTTTCAATTTTCATATTAAAAGGCAGTTCTAAGTTGACCTACTTGTGAATATAAGAGATTTCACATTGCCTGCATCTGTCCACAGGACAAACAGGATCTGCGATCTGTTCTTATAATGAATCATACCTTGTTTAACAAAAATGTCAAATTAGATCATATCGTCCATATGAATACTTACACTCAGCATATTTCTGAAGTTGGGAAAATTCTGAGGGGCTGAGATGGGCCCATTTCTCCTGGTTTGTCATGGTGTAGGTGAGGAAGGCCTTCCAGACCAGAGGAGAGATTCCTTATCCAGGTGTTGGGCAGAGCTCTATGCTTCAAAGATTCTACACAGTGTGTTTCATGATGAACTACCTCAGGCTTTCAGAATATCCAATCTGACCACATGAAACTGCTGTGGATGTTTGTAGTTTCAATACTGGGTTAAAATACTGTGAAAAGAAAAACACGAAGATCAAAAGATTAGCAATATTGAACAAAGAAAAATGATAAGGAGAAAACGAAAAAGAGAAAATGGTAAGGTTTATCTGTCCTAACTAATACATTATGAATTCATTTTATTTTGCATATTTTCAATCTTTAATTGCCTCTTCATTCTTTAATGGCATCCCATATTCTTTCTCTAACAACAAATCACATAAATAAATGTAACTAAGAGTACAAAATGTGAAGAACATTTTGCTTAATCAAAGTATGCTGACCAAAGTAAATTTATTTGTGTCCGGTTTGATAAAATCCACATACCAAGGATAGACTGGAACATTGTTTTTATGATTTGAACTCATAATTTTTAAAATCTCTAAGCAATACTAAAAACAGAATCTAGACCTAACTTACTAAAGAGATTGGAAATCGTATACAATTTGCTAATGTACTAGATTTCTAATAGTGTTCTTGAATGGTATTCAGAACTGAAATATATATCTACCATCATGCAAGTCAGTTTGGGGGTCCTATACAATTGCTATATAGCAATTAAATTAGAGAATACTTTTAGTTTTATATTCTTTAAAAATTTCAATAAATATGCCAAATCAAAGTAATTCCAAATGTCTGAAAGACTTCCTTAATGAGAGTGAATGACTCTAGTGTGACTCATATTTTAAAATAAATCCCCAAGTTGTCACAGGCTTAAATTCACTGGCAAATTCATAAATACAAAAAGCGAACTCCATCTGGTTTCGATGTTTTATCAGAGACTGTAATCAATTGCTCAGTACTCAACCAGTCTGGCATTGGAATCTTTATAGAAACTGAAGCCTGAGAAGAATTACTTTATCTCTAAAATTACATATTAGAAGATTTATGAAAACAGGTATAACTAGTAAAAGCCACAATACCTATAGCATGACTGAGAAGAAAACAAACAAACAAACAAAAAAACATACAACAAACAAAAATTCCTTGTTTTATTTTTGGTACCTTTTGTGCAAGCCAGTAGCTTGTTAATTGGTGAGAAAAACAGAGAGATCCAGATGTGTTAACAAATGACCAAGCTCTTTTAAATCAGTCAGGACACACGTAATGGATATACCTGTGTCTCCATCTGTTTCTGTCTGTTGATTTCATCATCGACACTGGTTTCACCCTGACTCTTTGCTGCTCTCCAGCCCCATGCAGTTGGGTAAAATGATGCACTCTGTCATCCTTATCCAGGGGGAGACAGAGGATCCAATCACATTTGCCTCATTACATGCTCTTTCCCAGGGATTTCAATGTTGAGTGCAGTGGGTGAAGGACAGGGTAAAAATGGTTATAACTAAATCATTACAAAAATAGTTGGACACATGCTTCTGTTTGAACCTGACTCACTAGCCAGATTTCTTGTCACTTCCACAAATTAGTGATGTCCCTTTATTAAAGAATTAAATGTGAAGACATACCAAGACTATCACACATATGTACAATTAATATTCATCAACCAATTTCTTTTTAAAAATCACAGGTAAAATGTGCAGATCAGTTTATGATCTCTGTAACCCCCGAATCTCTTGTGACAATAATTCATTAATTCATTCTAAAACCGTTTGTTGAATCTCTGTTACCCAACATTGTAGTCAATGGAGACACAGCAAAGAGCTAAACATGGAGAAGAAGAAAATAATGCTGATGCTTAAAATACATCAGCTATCAAGGAGACTGCACAGCTCACATAGTGTGTGTGACAGCATGCAGTCCTCTCATTTGAGCTCTGTGAGACAGGCACTGAGAGACTTTCATCAAGTGAGGAAATTGGCATGGAGTGATCGGCATCCTGGGAGTGTAACAGTCTCTCTCCATCCTTAATCTCTAGGCCTTTCAGTCTCTATACTCAGCATCTTGGTAACAGAACTCCAGTGTGTGTATATACATTTAGACTACGTTACCAGGTTCCTGGAATGAAGGATTGGAATAAAAGCTAAGAAGATGTACATTGAGGCATGCAGGAATGTTCTGTTAGAATAAAATGTGGTAATGGTCCCATTAAGCCTTTTTATCTGTTCTTCCTTCCTGGTGGCATGTTTGGTGTGTGTTGAAGAGTTTCTGGTACTGTGGAGGTAATTGCTAGAATGGAAGCTGGGAGCTTGGTAAAGCTCAATACGTTAGTCTGGGAAATAAAAATAACAAACAGCAGAACCGATTCAAGCCATTTCCTGTTCTATGAATAAAGTTTTCTTAGAGAAACTAGCAAGAGGCCTGTTTTGTTTTGAAGAATTATAAAACACTGCAACAAACAATGAAGGACTAACCCAGAATCCTGAAAACCTCAGCAGTCTTCCATTTCAGAAAACAACAAAAGTGTATCGTTATCCTCCTACAATTCCTTGTGAAATTGCTTCTAACTGGACTTTAAACTCTTCCCTTTTCTTAACACATGCCATTTCCAAATTCCCCTGTTGTACTTAGATATTCACGAACTGAAAATTTGCCAGTCTGACAAATTGCCAAAATGATAACTAATCAATTATGATGTCTAGTAACTTACAAGTCCCAAGACAACTCACGTTGCCCTTAATTCTGTTAGGAGGAGACAAATATTAAATAGTGTAAGTTAAATATTAGGTGGTAAAACATTGTATTTGAACAAATGCAGGGGTGATGCTGTCTATGAATGTGCAATTTCAGACCGAACGACAAGGGTGGCCATGCTGAGCACACAGTACAAGCAGCTCAGGTCACAGGTCGCTTTAAACTTCAGTTTCTTAGTTTTAATTAGTGGTGTGCAGGCAGAAAAATGATGTTCGTTTAAAACTCGTAACTAGATGAACCAATACATCGAGCCCATGAAAAGATAAATGTAGCTTGTATAATATCAGCTCCAGAGACACAGTTACGCTTCATGCCACAGAAGGTGTTGAAAATCACAGCAGCACTTTCTCACAGTCTCTGCCTCTTCACAAATGGTTAGAAAGAACGTGACAATATTCAATTGGGAATCCCCATGGTGTGTTCGCAGATTTCCGTTCCCCTGCAGACGGCTTTCTTTAGGCACATGAAATGAGTGCCAGGAGGGAACCACTGCGCTGGCTTTTGGAAAGCAGTCTAATTCTGGCTTTCTCATCTAGTCAACAGATGTGCCACTTTGCTTAGTTAGTGGCAGGAAATAATTACATTGGAGGAGCTGAAGAAAGCTATTTGGCCCATTGTACCTAGGCTGAAAAAAATCTCCATATTGCAGGAAGGACTCAATGTCCTCATGAGAAAAAAAAAATCGTCAAGTAATATCTAGATAAAAGAATCTGGGGTTTGTTGGCCAGTGTGGGTTTTTGATAATTATATGAAGTCAGCATGTCATGACTCTAATCATTGAATAAGATTCAGTGAATCTTAAGACATCCTGGGGAATTGAAAAAGAACATGCACATACAAATGTACAGTGTTACAAGGATGGAAACTACTGCCAGAATCTCAAGAACCATAAACTCCTTGTCTGAGGGGAAACAAAATAGAAAAAAAAATAGATGAGTAAAGATACAAGAGCATCTAATTCCCATAGTTTGTCCAATGAAAGCAGCGTCAAGCCAAACAGGCTATCAATGCTTTAATTTATAAATCCTTACTCATTTGACTCTGAGAAGTCTAAATTTGAGACTTGACAGCAGGTAGGCACTGTGCTAAACAATGAGAATTCAGTAATATGCTAATTAGATTTGACACTTGGGCTCCCAGATTTCTTTAGGTGAATGACCTAAATTAAGTAAACCAACTACCTTAGTAAATGATTAGAAACTATGCTAAGTTACATTTAAAAAAAAAACAGGCAATAATATTTTATATGGAAGAAAAAATATGGCTTGATTTAGTTTGTAATATTCCAAAAGCAACAAAAGAAGGATTCTATAAACTAAGTGATAAAGGTTTACAATTATTCACACAACTTGACACACGCTAGAGTCAGTAGAGATGAAGATGCCTCAGTTGAGAAAATGCTTCTTTAAGGCAGGGTTGTAGACAGGGTTGTAGGGTATTTTCTTAATTAGTCATTAATGTGGGAGGGCCCAGCCCATTGTGGGTGGTGCTATCCCTGGGCTGATGGTCCTTTCTTCTATAGAAAATCAGACAAAGCAAGTCATGAGGAGCAAACCAGTAAGCAGCACCCCTCCATGGCCTCTGCATCAGCTCCTGCCTTCAGGTTCCTGCCCTGTCTTCCTTCAATGGTGAACAGTGATGCGGAATTGTAAAAATTTAACCCTTTCCTCCTCAAGTTGCTTTTGGTTATAGTGTTTCACCACAGCAATAACAACCCTATTTCAGAATTTTAGGGTATTTCTAAAGAAGCAATAGCATTAGACTCTGTTGAGCAAGAAATACCAGGCCACACAAGTTAGACTTGGAAAATGGTTAAAACTTGATATTGAAGATATTATTAAAGATAATATGACGTGTTATAAGTAAATTATAAAACCATGTGAGGGGGATTAAGAAGTTCATCTACTCGGTGGATAAATGAGAGCAAAGCATTAACAGTGGGAAGATCAATGAGCAGACTAGTCCAGTATGGAACAGCTCACAGCTGTGTAACTAGGAGGTGGCAGTTCAGATGTAGGTAATATATTGAATGCATACAGTTCAGATGCAGGTAACATATTGAATGCATACAGTTCAGATGCAGGTAACATATTGAATGCATACAGTTCAGATGTAGGTAATACATTGAAGTTGAAATGCATTTTTGAGGGATTGGAGAAACGGCTCTTCAGTTGAGATCATGCACCACTCTTACAGAGAACCCACATTTGGGTCACAGCAGCACCCACATTAGGCAGCTGACAAACACCAGTGAGTCCAGCTCCAGGGGATCTGATGCCCAATGCCTGAATTCTACAGACACCAGCACACACAGACAGATGACCGTCCTTAGAGACAAACACACAATTAAATGTGAAAAAAAATCTTAAAATAATGTGAAATTTTCAAACAATATTTCATAGTGGATAGATTACTTATTATTTAGGAGACACAAAGAGAAGCTGAAGAATTCCTTAGTACTTGAATAACACTAGGTTAATAGGAGCAGAACATTTCAAATTTGATTGTAATCATTATGATCTTTGCGATGAATATCAGATTCCTAATTAAAAACACTGGTAGATGGTAGAACTAAAAAAGACTGATGAGGTAGGATTTTCTATGTTACCCAGTATTCACAGTGTCTGGAGATGAAAATGTGTGCCGTGTGTGTTAGCAAAGACGCTGTAAGGAAAGCTCTGCCGTTAACTGTTCGCTGTTCACCTGCAAAGGCTGCAACCAGCTGATAGCCTCGACTTTTTACTCTCTGTGGAAGCCAACTTGGGTTGTTCAGACACAGGCCAATGAGAAAAGATGAAAACAGATGCCACTTATGGCCAGTGAGAATTCCTGACTGGCCCACACAGATTCCAAAGCTCCCCTCTCCATTAAGCTGGCTGAGAAGTTTTTCAAATCATCATTGTAGTCTGAGGCTACTCTTAACCAACCCTACATAGTCTATCAATTTACCTCTCTATCTATCCATCTATCTATCATCTATCTATCTGTGTATCTCTCCCTCTCTCTCACATTTGTTTTTACTGATTTTTGTTTAGTTTTATACATGTAGCTAATGAATTTCAGTCCTATTTAACCCTGATTTACCTTGTCTTATTCCCCTCCTCTACCATTTAGACCTTGTTTTTTCCAATAGACCCAACTCATAAACACACATTTCTTTTCAGTGTGACCCATGGAGTTTAATTAGGTGTATAATCATAAATGGAGTTATTGATTAGAACACTGATAATTTCTCAGTGCCCACACCATTGAAGAAATGACACTTTCCTTAGCCACCTCAGTATTTACAGTCAGTTGAATTCTTTGTCTAGTCAGTAAAATATCAGTTGTAGATTATCCCCTAAAACCTAGGATCTAGAACGTACCCTTGGGTCCTGGGTCAGAAGTACAGTACTAGAAATGAGTTCTCTCCCGTGTATCATGCCTCAAATCCAATCATAAGGGGGTGGTTACCTAATTCACACCACTATTATACCAGTGGATATGCCATGCCAGGCTAGTTATTCTTGTAACACAGGGTTCACAGCCACAGAGAGTGGGAAAGCAGTGTAGAGCAATGGGGAGGGTGAAGGAAAAATGTATATGTAAATCTTATGCAAGCTCATTAAAATAAAATTTAAAAAAGAATTTGAGCAGAAGTATTCTATTGGGTGTGTGGGGTTGGGGGAAATATTGCTCCACCCAGAAGCCCTAGGTTCCTAAACATACATCTCTAGGCCAGATGTGAGATACCTTCCTGTGAGTGGTTGGTTGGGGAGGTCCCAGAGGCCCCAAACAATATAAGACATTGCCATTGTTTTTGGTTGACCCCCAGAAATTAATTTTAAGATACTGTTGCTAAGGACACTACACAGTTTGACCATAGGACATGGAGAACTGAAGCTCGACCTGAACTGGAAGCTTCCTCAACACGCAAGTTACAGGTGTCACATGTGACGATAATTAGAAAGTGGTCTGTTCCTGGCTTGCTTTTCTCCTCTGTTATCTTTTATAGGAATGCTTTCCTCTGGGCTTTACATTCCTAATTCCATCTCAGTATTTCCTGGAAAAAGATCCCAGTACAAAGCAGATGGCATCCTTAAACTGAGTTAGAGTTTAATGCCAGGATTATTTAAGAAGTATTGGCTAGGTTTAGGAAAGCTAATAGAGCATTGTGTAGGGGCCTGCACTAACCATACTTGAAAGCTTACTGACTCTGTACCTGGAAGGAAGAGCAAAGCAAGGAGAGCTCTGCACAGACAGTTAAAAGGCTTGTCCCTTCCAAACTTGTGCAAAAATACTATTGCCATCACAACAGCGCAAAGAGGTAGGATTTTGGGGTGGGGTATTAGACTATGCCAGTTCTGCCACCCTATGTGGGTTAGTATCTTTGTGGAAGGGGAGATATGGCCTTCTTTGCCCTCTTTGTCATGTATCCTTCACCATGAGAAACAACAAATACGAAGATCCATGACATTTACGTTACAAATCTCTGTTTTCAAATATTTTGTTTATTTATCCCACATGTGTGTTGTATACACATGAGCGGCATACACACATGTGTGGCGTGGCATATGTGTAGAAGTTAGAAGGCAACAGACAGTGATCGGATCCATCCTTCTACCACATGTGTCTTAGAAATAAAACTTCCATTGTCAGGCTTGGTGACCAGTTTCTTTACCCTATGAGCTATCTCAGCAACCCTATACTGGATTTCTTATCCTATAGAATTGTAAGAAAATGAATTCCTGTTTATTTTCAATTATTCATCTTCAAAGACCCTATTACAGCTGCATACAATGGACTGAGATAGGAACCACGGTTTTGAGAAGAACACATGACCTCTCAGTAAGCTAGCCATGCTGGAAGCAGGGGGATGCATTCTCCACTTTATCTTGCCACGTCACCAGTCTCCTTCATTACATCACATTGGTCAAGTCGAACCATAATCCAGAGGTCAATGACCAATCTTTGGTGTAGTCTTTATATAAAGCAGGCTCGAGAAGCACAGGGCAAGATGAGAAAAGAAAAGCAAGATTATTAAAGTGGCATATAAGAATTATTTAACTCCCGTGGTGCAAGAGTTTAGTATCAAAGAGATGCATCCGGGTAAACTAGTAAAGAGTGGGTTATCTCAGGTATAAACAAGGTCCTTAAAAGGCCTCCCACAGGGTATCTCACCATCCCTCTAACAAACAACTAAGACCTTCCACAACATACCCCACCACACCTCTACCAAACAACTAAACCTTCCACAGCATAATCCACCATACCTCTAGCAAACAACTGAGACCTCCCACAGCATACCCCACTACACCTCTAACAACTGAGACCTCCCACAAAATACCCCACCACACCTCTAACAACTGAGACCTCCCACAAAATACCCCACCACACCTCTAGCAAACAACTAGAAGAGTATGGTATCAGAAAAGAGAACCAAAAAGGAAGAAAGCACCATCCAAAGAGAGGACAGAAGTCATTTTTTTCCAAAGCTGCTGTGCAGTTAAATAAAATGTTGTTTGAAGCATCCAATTGACCTATAATAATATATTTGTCAGTGGTGGTGATCTTAGCACAATAATTTGTTTGAAGCTAGGCAAGCCAGACTGCAAAGGTTGTGTTAATGGAGCAGAGTTTAAAGGAAGGACTGCAAATGTCATCAACTCTTACTTAAGTGAGAAGTACAAGGACAGAAGAATGTAAGTTCAGCTAAGACTTTTATTCATTTATTTATTCATTTAATTACCTTGGTAAAAATTACCAAAATAGATATTTTAAAATTATTTAAACTTTGTTATTATCCCTGAATTTTAGGAGAGAGCTGAAGTAACTAGTCTGTCAAAGTCATTAAAAAGCCAGGGGATTAGTTCTAGAAAGCATGTGAGAGCTGAAAATATTCTTAAGGATGGGTACAGGAACATTCTACAGATTTTGTCTCTAGGAAATCAAAATTTGCTAGGTGATTACTCCTGTTTTCTCAGTAATGTGTCCCAATAATCAGCAGAGTATTGAGTTATAAAGTAATGATGGGGGAGGAAGTAACAGGAAAATATGAAAGTAAATATACAAAAATATGAGGAAGTGGTGTCGATGAAGGCATTCAGTGAAGACGCCAGGCAAAGTTAAAAGCCAACTGGATATCACAATTGATTAGTTTCAAACTGTAGCAGTCCTACAACATTTAAATGATAAATTTTCAGTTCAAAATTTCTATGTGACAAATAATCTCATGATTTCCATTTTTATCAGTTGGACCTAGCTTGCCATTCAGATTCTGAGCCATGATCTCCACGTGCAAAAAGTAAATCACTTAGCCTACTTTAGCCGCAGGAAAAGTGAGTGACAGACACCCACCTCAAAGAGGTGTTAGCACTTAATGGTATTGTACATGCCCAATATATGACAAATAGGTTCTCAATGAAGGCAATTATTTTACTGCTTTTATATATGAATGTGTAGGTACAGGATGTACTACTGAGTCTGGACATATTTACAGCATGTGTCCTGGGGGTAAAAGACTAAAAATCTGCAAACCTTTTATAAGATCATGTGGGTGGATTAATAGAAGATCCATAATTGAGTTATTTTGGGAGTCTGCTGACACTTTAAAAAAAAATCAGTCTAAAAGAAAAACATCAAGGGAAATCTGCAGATATGCTAAAGGGAAACAAACTTTGCATTGTATACAGTTCTGAAGTCAGACTTTTGAATTTGGATTGTTACTGTGTTTAAGTCTGTTTAAAATGTTTCTCTAAATGAAATTTTAATCCTCTTTCATGTCCCTTACAATTTTAAGAACACATTTTAGAATAGATATGGGCAGGTTGGGTGAAAATGAGAAACCCGTATAATCACAGAATATTTCTCAACACGAAATCCTAAGTGTAAAGTGGTCTGGCAGATTCTATGTTCCTAGAACTGAAATAGGTCCCCTGAAACAACAGGCCCTTCTAAAGGGAAGTTTCTCCAGGACTTCCAGGCCAGGAACGGAAAACTGAAGCTCTGTTACCAAAGTGGGAATGTGGGTCCCAGGAAGACACTCTTCGTGTTCTGACAGCTTATTTCACAGATAAATTGGCATATGCATATTTCCTGGCTGTGATTGCATTTTTTTCAGCAGAATTATAATATCGCTAAAGAAAAGACAGAATCTAAGAATATTTTTCTCCCAAGTTACAGCCAGACTATAAACAAATCTAGTTTTTATTAGTTTCTGTTTCCTCATTTCTTTTAAAACCCAAGGACCCAAGCAAGTGACCTCCAACAGAATGGGCACACTATTCTGTATCTCTTCTGGATTCCTGTTACATCTCTTCAAAGGATGGTGACATTTGACTCTGTGGCCTCCTTAAGCAACAGCCAGTAGAGAAGTGATGTAAACAACTTCCTTGCCCAAATATGCAAATGTACCTCAGCCTTCCTGTCACCTTAGGAGCTAGCCAGCGAACCCTAAGAGAGCACATCCCAGCTCCTTGAAGAGACTACTTGGAACTGAGTACAAACACTCAAATATGGAGTAGAATGGAAACACTGAACCTGTTTTCTTTTTTTTCCAGGTTTGTACTTCACAGCTGTGGATCCCTAAAAAGACATGAGAAACAGAATAGAAAGTAGGAATTTGGCTTAACGCACTGTTTAGGAAAAAACAAACTTCTCAATCTAGAAACGCAAGTCAATTTCATTGGCTTTTTAAAATAAAATTACAAACATAAATACAAGCATAAATGTAGAGAAGGACATCAAACAGGATGAAGGACAGCTCTCCTCCTCCCCCTCAGGTGGAGCACCAGTCAAGGCACTGGCTGTGGCTCAGGGGTTTCTCTGTCCGTCCAACCAAAGTTTGGACACAAGAAAGATATTTCTTAGAACATAATCACCGAAAGTTGATAGTTTATCTACGTAACATTCTATGATCAGCTAATGAAAGCAGAAACACAAAAAAGAGGTCTCCAACTATTAACCCCATATCCAGATCAATCTAGAACAGAATATTTATTCAGATTTTATGTTGAATGCATGTGCATTTATATAATTTGATTTTACAAATTTGGTTATACATTTTGGTTCTATTAATTAATAAAGAATAAATTAAGCCTCAAGCATTTTCTGGAAACTGATGACTACTGGCAAGGAAATAATATCTTTCAAGCCTTTGATTCATTGAAAATAACATACTTTAAGGCTGTTATTCAACTAAAGGACATATAGTGCTCACTGCCCAAGGAAAGCCAGCACTGAAGTTCACTGGGGATATTTGCTGCATGTTCTGAGAGGCAAGTAGCATTTGTAGTAAATCCACAGTATAAACAGAGAGGCAGTCAATACAACATACACATATGGGTGAGAGTAATACAAAATCCATGGATTTGGGCTGCAGAAAGCTTTATTTTTTTTTCTAAAACACCACTGACTTGAACATGCCACCCACATCCTACTTTACACACACACACACACACACACACACACACACACACACACACACACACACAACTGAGCAACAAATACAATGTTTTTTTTCTCCAGTGCTACAAGTAGTGAAAATAAATACTTCCTTCTACTGCTTATTTGAATATCAGCTTTTTGTTACCCAACAATGATATACTACTCTTTAGTCATAAACTGATACTTTTTTAGAAACTAGCTTGAGAGTCTTTTGGATTATAATCATTATTGTCTAAAGAAAATCTTAAATGATAGCTGAGATAAATTTCACATTACATTACAAAATCTATTTTAAAAAATTCTGTCTCAGCTCCTCTGCCTTGACATTCCACCACATTCTTAGCACATTCCTCTCCAGTATTAGTAATAGCTCTCTTTACTCCATTACCCACACTATATTCCAGTTACCTTTCCAACTTGTGTGTGTGTGTGTGTGTGTATGTGTGTGTGTGTGAGTGTGTGTGTGTATATGTGAGAGTGTGTGTGTGTGTGTGTGTGTGAGAGTGTGTGTGTGTGTGTGTGTGAGTGTGTGTGTGTATGTGTGTGTGTGTGAGTGTGTGTGTGTATATGTGAGAGTGTGTGTGAGTGTGAGTGTGTGTGTGCGTGCGTGCGTGTGTGCGTGTGTGTGTGTATATGTGAGAGTGTGTGCGTGCGTGCGTGCGTGCGTGTGTGTGTGTGTGTGTGTGTGTGTGTGTGTGTGTGCGTGTGTGTGATGGTGCACTTGTACCGCAGCACTGGTAAGAACATCAGAGAACAATCTGTGGGAGTCATTTCTATTTTCACCAGGTAGATCCTGAGGATCCAGCTTAGGTCATCAGGATTGACACCAAGCATCTTTCCCACTGTGCCCTTCCACTAGTCCTGAGTTACCTCTATGAGTGAGTGAGTGTATGTGGTTCCTATATCTAACTTCCTCTACTGGTTCTTGATTACCAGCAGAATAGCATCTAAGCTGCAGTTATTCGACCATAAACTCTAAACAGGTTAAGTGTAGGACATTTTAGTAAGGTAACTTTGAAGCTGAATTTGGCCTGATTCTATTACTTTAATGTGCAATGCTTTTACAACTGATTCTCATCTTGGGTGGAAGGGCCATAAAGAGTAAGGCTTTCAACCTGGCTGTGGTGGTGCAGGCCCTTAATTTTAATCCCAGCACTCAGGAGGCAAAGACAGGCAGTTCTCTGAGTTGAAGGGCAGTCTGGTCTACAGAATTAGTTCAAGAACATCCAAGGCTACACAAAGAAACACCCTTGAAGAACCCCCTACCATACCATACCAAAAAAAAAAAGAGGCTCTAATGCCTCAGTGCCTGCCATAAACTCCATGTCCATTAGAAGAGACGGCTGAAATAAGTACCTAGTCAACAGGCTGTGAAGAAACTACCCCATTGATGGGGCCAAAGTCAATCCCCTGAGAAGGCCTGACAGACAGAAGGTGTATGTTCTGCTGGCTCCTGGTTATGGTGCCTTGCTTATTACCAATAAAACTGGGAACCAAACTAAGTCGAATTCTAAATACACATTTTTCATCATTAAAAAAGAATATATGGCTGATAATTTGTACCAGTTTCCTCTCAGATTGAAATATTTCAACATTCAGGGAAGGTCCTTAATTCAGAAGATAACACAAAAAGCTTCAGGAAGTCTGTGAAACTGATTTAGATCCACTACACTCCTCCTTCCCAGAATAAGCAATAAAGACTCTCAGACAAGCCCATCTGCAAAGACTCTGAGACCAAACAGAAACCAGCTGAACGTCCTGGAAGAGATTTAGAACAACTGAGTCTCTTGAAACGGACCATCTTCAACCTGTTAAGCTGTCTGCGGGCTGTGCAGTGTGCTTCAGATTCCCAGCTTCTGTGAGCTGTCACTCATGCTGGGGCAGGCTTTGGTGATGCAGCTGCGTTTGGGTTATTTCTGCTGCTGTAACTAACCCTTCACACACATTCCTGAAAATCACCCCAATGAAACTTACTGCTTCACCACTTTGGTGGTGTCCATACCTTGCCTGTGCAGGGATGTCTGCCTGGGGTGAGTAGACGTGTGTATTTTGTCACCCCAGGAAAAGTTTTGTAGCACAACAGCTGAACTGAAGCAAGTGGTGTTTTCACTAGTGATGCGTTCATTTGTAAACTACGGGAGTTCACCGTAGTTTTCTGGCTAACAAGATTGATCAATTTCATGTTAATGACTTATAAAAAGATTTTTTTTTTAATTATCCATTCTTACAAGTAGGAGAGATTTAAAAAGAATCAAGTTCTGAACTAGGATATGGGCAAGATGGAACAAGCTGTATCATATCACAAAGGTTCTCACGCTAGTTTCTTTAAAATAACACTGGAAGTCAATTACTCCTTGGAACAAGAACCCAAAGTGTTAGAAACACTGTTGTTAGCCAGGTCTGTCTAAGGGACGGCGGTGAGCAGCAGCTCTTTAATAGAGCACCTTGCCTCTCCTGCCAATGACCAAAATAGTGCAACACTCAGAAATCCAAGGAAGACCTCAGGCACCTTGTACGATTTACTTCCAACAAACCTATAGTTTCTTTAGTGTGGTGTAGAGGGGAAAAATGTAGACCATTTACACTAAGGAACATAGCCGTTATCTTAAAACACTGGCATATAAACACACACACACACACACACACACACACTGTTTACTAGAAAGGGATGAGGAACTGAAAATACTGTTATGAAAGTTTGTATTTCCAAGAGACACAGCTGACCCCAATACAAATAACCATACATACACACAGAGATGAACACAAATACATGTGTGAAATCTGTCAGCAGCTGGTTCAGCAGTCAGTCTTCCAGCTGAAAGTGACCAAGCTCTCTGTGTCTCAGATGCTGCTTTATATATTAAGTAATAGTCTTCTGAATGTATTTTCAGAATATATTTCCTGAATATATTTTCAGAAAACACAGACATGTCCTTTCTGCTCTCATTTTAGATCCTAAATATCAAGATCTGTGTGAACTTGAAAGGATTTAGTTGTAACTCACTTTTTGCTAGTGAGGAGTGTTGCGCAGGTACCTTTACACATGTTATGTTGAGGGATAAGGGATAAATAATTTATACCTGGTTTTCATGTAGGAAACCATGCAAACTGAAACATGGTAACAGTGCCAATATCCTTTTGCACATGACAAATGACTACAGAATGATTGGCTTCTTCCTAATTCTGTGACCACGTCTACCACATTGATTCAGATATAAAATCAGACTTAATCAGGTAGAAAATGCTCTGATAGCATCCAAAATACTCTTATAGGATATTTAAAAAATAAACTTACTTTATTTGTGTTTGTATATGCTGTGTATGGATATTCCTGTTTGAATCTCTGAACACGTGTGGATAGGTGCAGTAGTATGCACATGCATGGGCCGGGCAAGAGCTGTTTCCTGTCTTTCTGAATCACCTTTTACCTTGTTTTTCAAAGAGAATCTCACTGAACCTGGATCTCACTGGTTCTTCTAGTCTGGTTAACCAGTCAGCTCCAGAAATCCATTTGACGGACTGTCTTCCTAACATTGGGCTGCAGAAATGTACCTCCTCCCTTTGACGTTTACATGGTGTGGGAGATCTAAACCCACGTGCTCATTCTTTAGTTGAGTACATTTCTCCAGCCCATGAACTAATTTTGACTTGTGACCCATTCCTTACAAACCCATTGAGGCACTTATCTAAGAGTTGAAAAACCTGAGATTAAAATTCAGAAGCTGTCTGAATGGAACAGAAAACATAGAAATCCTAAATTGTCTTTTGAAATTCAATTTTCATTGAAATACAAAACTAAAAGTATACAGTTATAATTGATCTTTTTCTATGAAGTAAGCAAAAGGGTTTTTTCACACTCACAAGCTTATGCAATTTTAAATTCCAGATGTTGACATTACTGTTTATTACTTCTGTACTTCCTTATTCTTTAATTTTTATGTAATACACATAATATGAATACAGTATGGTAACTTTTGTATATTTCTTTTTTTTAAAAAATTATTTATTATGAATAGTGTTTTGTCTGCATTTTTGCTTGCACACCAGAAGAGGGCATCAGATCTCATTATAGATGGTTGTGAGCCACCCTGTGGTTGCTGGGAATTGAACTCAGGACCTCTGGAAGAGCAGCCAATGCTCTTAACCTCTGAGCCATTTCTCCAGCCCAACTTTTGTATATATCACACTGCCATACTTTTTCATAACTTATGTTGTATATTCAGTTTCTCACATGTATCCATATCCATCTATATGTGGCTCACAGATTGTCACTATTGTGAAATAAAAGTACTAATTGTCCAAATATATTCAGTTTATTCTAATCCTCTCTTTGTGGAAATTTAAGTTTTATCTCTAAATTCTAGTTATGAAAAAATTCCACAATGTGAGCTAGGGATGCAGCTCAATCAGTAGGATGCTTGCCTGAGATGAGTGAAGGCCTGGATTTATTTTCCAGGATGTTGCACACATGCAACCCTAGCACTCAGATCATCCATAGCTACACACTAAATCTGAGTCTAGTCTGGACACATGAAAACCTGTGTTGGAACAAGGTCAAAAGAATGAGGCATGGTGAACAATGACTTGGGAACTGTGAGAGAGGATCCAGGGGAAAAGACAGAGGGCCTTTTACCTCAGGTGCATTTTGTTCCCTGGATTGTTCTTGGGCGTGATTTTATACCTCCTGCAACAAATGTATGCGTTCAATTTATAAGCATGTTTATTCTCGTTAGATGTCAGAACAGAGCTATAGAACCCAGTCTGGTAAAAGGATATGCTGAATGCTGTCCTCAGTGCACCTGAATCTGGGTATGGCCTCTGCCTTGCTTTCATGCTTTCCAAGATATAATCTATGGTACACGCCAGGGAATTGTGATTAAATTGGTCTGTCCTGAGCAAGTTCTGGGAAAGGGCTATTCTGTTTAATATTTAGGATATGCTTACTGGTGTCTATTTACATGTTATTATGATCATGCTTTTCTAACCATGTTTTTCTGAACTCAAATGATCTTCCTTGGATCATTCCTTCCTTTGTTTCATTCGTGTATAAAAGCACATTGAAACTGAAGTAAGGCTGTCTACAGCATTAGATTGTAGTCTGCCCCATTCTTTCAGGTCCTCAGATCCCAGGTCCAGCAGACAAAAGTTCCCAAATGGCACTCAGCTCAGGGACCTGAGTGAAAAACTATGAGAGAACATGAGGGCTCCTGCAGAAAGAGGCAAACCAGGATTAACATGGGCCTGAAAGTAGGAAAACCGACACCACATATTGAGTTCATACATCATTTCTTAAAAAAGAATGATATTAGCGAAGCCTTTAACACTCAGTTGAGGCAGGAGGAAGGCTGGGCAGGGGAGCGGGAGGAGGGATGAGAGGGGGATCTGTAGTTGGTATGTAAAATGAATTTTTAAAAATTCCTAAAAAATAATAATTAAAAAAAGTGATGTTTGCAATGTCTAAAGCCCAGCTACAAAAATGCTGGGATTTAATAACAAAATCTAATCCTTGATTTCCAGAAAAAGATACTCTAGATCCCAGAGTATGGGATCAAATTAAAGAAAATACCATTGGCTGGGTGGTGGTGGTGCATGCCTTTAATCCCAGCACTCTGGAGGCAGAGCCAGGCGGATCTCTGTGAGTTCGAGGCCAGCCTGGTCTACAGCTCGAGTTCCAGGACAGCAGGCACCAAAACTACATAGAGAAACCCTGTCTCTAAAAACCAAAAGAACAACAACAACAACAAACAAACAAACAAACAAACTGGTGAGAGCTCATAGATAAGGAGAAAGTATCCCAGTGCAGTTCCGGGTGACTGGAGCATTGGTCCGTACTGCAGTACAAACAGCAGATGGGGACGAGCCAAATACTTAGGAAAGACAATGACAGCGTCTTTACATAAATTTGAGCTAGATAATGAGACACAAGAGAAAATCCTCCAAGTTAGAGAGTGGGTTTCCAGGTGCAAGGTCAGAAGGGACCCATGAACTAAAAGTGACCCCTCCGCTTGAGAATGAGTACCTCTGGACATCCGCTTCCGTTTCTCAGTCCCTGGTTCCCTTGTGCGAGAATATACGAATTCTTCCCAAACAAAAGATCCTAATCAGAATAAATCATGATCCAAGGATAGAATTGTATTCCTTTGGTTGGACTGCTTATATGACATAGGTCCTGAGATGTTTTGAGACAGTGTCTCTGGGAGAACTTACAGGCCTAGGACTCTCTGTGTAGCCAGTGATAACCTTGAACTCCTGATCCATCTGTGGTCATCTCTAGAGTACTGGGATTAAAGGCATCTCCCACCATGCAAGGCCAATGAAGTGCTGGGAACCATCCAGAGCTTGGTGCATACTAGGCAACCAGCCTATCAACTGAGATTCATCCTTGACACCAGATAATGAGATTAGTGAGGTTTTCATCTGTAATGAAGTTTCCTCATCAGTTTATTTTATTTCATCCAAACAGATTATCTTGAAAGGATTCCTTCTCACCAGGTGAGTCCTTTAAACAGAGGTTAAAAAACCAAATCAGCAACCTCTTTCTCTCTCTCTCTCTCTCTCTCTCTCTCTCTCTCTCTCTCTCTCTCTCTCTTTCTTTCTCTCTCACTCTCTCTCCTTACAATTTCTCAAACCAAAAGAGAATGCATTCTATCAAGCCACCTGATGGGGCTTAAAATGGCTATTTCTCCAGTCAGACCTACAGGTGACCACACAGCCCTATGATATTTCCACCTTGTGGGATCCTAAGAAAAGAACAGAGCAAGCCATGGCCCAATTCCTGGTTACATAAATGGTGAGAAGCACTATTGGAAACTGAAAACCCAGTAGTAACTTACAAGAAGTTGTCACATGACACCTTATTTTTGTTTTCATTTAGATATTTCAGAGTCTGGGACACTGAGCACCTCGGAATGTATTCTCCAGATATTCAAATATCCTGCTAAGGTAGTCATGAACCTGTGTCTGCTTTTCACATTTCCATGAGGATGTCATCATCCCTCAGTATCAACAGAGGATTAGTTCTATAATCCCCTGTGGATACTCCATTTGCTGATAC
This sequence comes from Peromyscus californicus insignis, assembly GCF_007827085.1. Taxonomy (NCBI): domain Eukaryota; kingdom Metazoa; phylum Chordata; class Mammalia; order Rodentia; family Cricetidae; genus Peromyscus; species Peromyscus californicus. The sequence continues at coordinate 7,797,389 of NW_026294447.1, read as the reverse complement.
ACAAGTCCTTTACATAAAATGATATAGTATTTGTATGTGTCCTATGAGCATTTACTTCATTTCTAGATTGCTACTAATATCCGATAACCTTTAAATGTAATTCAAATAATAATTTTGTATTTATTGAGGAATAACAACAAAGTGTACATGATCAGTATACACACAATTTCTCTTTCTTAAACAGTTCCAGGTTGCAGCTTATTTGACTTACAGATGAGGAATATACAAATCTGGAAAGTCAAATGTAATTCTTTCTGACCCCTGCTTCTGTCACAAAGAATCTTCATATAATCACTTTGCTACGAACATTTTCAGTTGTCAATGATTGCTGTTACCAGGATTTAAAATTCTGCTTTATCTAAATGTGTTGATTTTCATTTTATAGCATGTAGTCCTAAATATCTCTATTAACAAACAAATTGTACAAGATGTAGAGATGGCTCATCAGTTATGAATGCATAGTGCTCTTGCAAAGGATCTCAGCAGGGATCCCAGTACCCACACTGGGTAGCTCCCAACCACCTTTAACTTCTGCTCCATGGATTCTGATCACCTCTCCTGATCTCTATGAGCACATCCACTCACACCCTACTCAGATATGTGCATACATAGCATACATATAATTAAAATAACAGGATAAATATTAAGGAATGAAATAAGGAAAGGAAGGAACTAATGAAGGAAGGAAGGAAGGAAGGAAGGAAGGAAGAAAGAAAGAAAGAAAGAAAGAAAGAAAGAAAGAAAGAAAGAAAGAAAGAAAGAGAAAGAAAGAAAGAAAACCAGTTTATCTTGGGAGACTAAGACAGGAGTATTATGAGTAATTTTTAAGGCAGCCTGTGCTACATAGTAAGAATCAGTCTCAAGATGTGAAAAAGAAAACAGAAAGAGAGAAATGAAGGAATGGAGAGTGGGAGGGAGAGAGCAGGAGAGAGAGCAAGAGCTTATGTAACAGCAATAGTCCAAGAAAAAGAAGCCATCATTTTGAAAAGGAGTGAGGTACAGGGTATATGGCAGAAGCTAGATGGAGGAAAGGGAGGGGGGTCGTGACATAATTATACCTTATTTTAAAATGTAATAATAAAAGAAAAGAAAAAGGGAGAAAGCCAGACTAGAGAAATGTGTTTAATGTGAATTGACTGTTTAACTCTCTCGGTAACTGTCTGACATCTTACAACGAACATGTATAGGATACCAAATTTTAGTTATGATTGAGACTCCTGCCTCTGTTACATACAACAACATTTCCCACAAAATACAAGTAAATCATCAGGACTTTGGAGAGGAATTGGCATGTAAAAATAAAACTGATTTCCAATAATCCGCACAGCTCCCCAGACAGAGCCAGGGGCCACACCGCAGGGCTTGTTTGCTGTTTTGATTGGCTCAGAATGATTCTTCTTCACTATAAACAGCTAGAACTGCAGTTGTTTGTGTTTCTTGGTTAAACTAGATTTCCACAACAGATCTCCATGTTCAAAATGGCTGTATATGAAAGGATTTAGACAGCAAAGGCAATGCACAAAGAACAAGTTTGATTATAATGTTCTGGTGTTTGTTTAGGCTATTAATTTCTCCTGAAAAAAATAATGCATATGTGTACAGAAACAACATATGTGAAGGCAGTGGATGATGCATGTAAGAAGTAGTGTGCTCTGTAGAGATTAGATACTCGCTGACGAGCACAAGTGTGCATGATGCATTAAATGAATGGCAGCCTCCAAAAGCAATATCCTTTCTTGGCCTGGAGAATACGTGTTATCTTTAGACCGCAGCTTAAAATGTGGGCTGTAACTCTGTTGTGGTGTCAAATGGCAGCAGATGAAGGTGTAAAGGGAGAGAAAGAATGAAGGAAAATGGGGCAAAGCACTGGAAGAGTAACATAAGGCAGTTTGAACAACATAGGGAGAAAGTAAATTAAGGGAGTCATCAAGACAATATATAAAAACTAGAACTGATAGGATAGAGCCACCCCCGTCAAGCACTCATCTAGTGACAAGTAGCTATCCCTGTCATAGGCTCTGGGGGAAAAAAATAATTAACAGTGGTCCCAGGTTTCTATGATCTCAGTGCATCCTCAAAGGCAGACTTAACCACATTCATCTTTCCAGAAGGCAGTTGATGAATAATACAGCGCTTCAGAAGCTTAGTGCTGAGGTGTGACTCTGACTGGGGAGATTAGGAAAAGCGATGAAAGGAAATGCAATAAGAGTTTGACCTTGAACTACTTGTTCATCAGGAAGATGAAACACATGAAGTCATTGCCAGCAGCAGTAACTATGAAATGATCCAGGCAGAATGTGTGTGTGTTGTTGGTGGACGTCAGGAACAGGAAACCAAAGTCTGGGAAGAGGGATTGATACTGGACAAGGCGGGTGGGTATTTGGAAGAGGGTGAAGTGAAAAGGGATGCAGAATAAAGGGCAGGTGTTCTTGCTAGTAGTATCAGCAGTTTTTCCTCATTGTATGTGGAAGCAGCCACAGTATTCTGCCATTATTTCGTTGCACACAAGTTTTTTCAGTCAGAAACCGACGACATAACTCATGAGAAAGAAGAAAGGTCTTGACCTCTTACACTTCACCAAAGGAACTGGAGTATAGGGACCTTAGTGTGAGAGGTTGATAAGGGATAAGAACATAAAGGAAATTGAGGGGTAAGAACAGGAAAAGAAGCAACAGTATAAACTGAATAGCTGAGAAAGACACCTAGAAGTGATGCCTTTCTCTGATCTTCATTACTGATATTACATAAATTCTCTTCTTCATATTTCTACCAGGCTGTTGAAGGAGAACATTATATTCTCTTAAGGCAGCATGTCCTCTAGGACTTCAACTATGAACTTTCCATATTTTAACGAACATGTTCCTGTTTTTCCCTCACCTCCTGTCCTAAACTGGAGTATCCAGGCATCTCACTACAGATGTGTCAAAGCCAAGGGTATCTTAGGCTATTGGGCCACATTCAGTACACACATTGGGCACCTGATGGATTAGACTCAGCACCAGCCAAAATTGTTCCTCATGCCCAGAAGTGCAAATTTAGGCATGTGATCAAAAGCATTTAAAAGTACCAATCTGTTGTTGCTTAGTTATTTTTCACTGCCACCAATAAAATGAAAATAAGAAACAATTTCATTTAGTATTGAGTCAATGAAAGAGAAATGTTGCATTTTGATACTCAAGTGATATGTTTTGCAACAATATCTCAGGTAATTCACTAAATATACATTTGTATTATAAAGAACAGCTTTAGTTATATTTAAAATATATCTATATTTGCTTCCATTTTATAACTTTTGATATCTTAAGGCATACAGCCTGACAAATGTCTTCAATTGCAGATCTATAAAGGAGCAGGTTTTTTACAAGATATAAATTCCATGCTTTACAATGCGTGGTCTATTTTGTAATGTAAACACTTCTTAAAACAAATTTAAACTCAAATAAAAATAATTTAATCTAATATATGTTTCCCATTACCTACTCATTTTTATGTGCGTATAGTTCCAGTGTGTCATTTTATGAATTTTACTAAAAAAAAGGCACAAGAAAGGAAATACTATAAAATGTTAATTTGTGTTTTTTTTCCCACAAACTACTGTTTAATTCTCTCTTTGTAACAGTACAAAAGAAGATAACATAATTTCTAAGATGTGTACCAGTGGCAGATTATTAAGTAGAGGAAATGAACTGGATGCTTTTACAGTTGTCTGTGGTTTTTGCAGCTCTGTGCTGTGTTCAATGCATAAGCTGATTTCACTTGAATCTATTCTTTAGGACATTGTTACTATTGTATCGTTGGAGGGAGAGATTTGAACAACTTCATGTGGACAACACTGTGTGAGAATTAGTGTACACTGTGAAAATTCCTGCTAATGGTCAACAGTCTGTTTAAGGTGTACAGTGTGATGGTTTGATTGAAATAGCTACATTTATGCCCTCCATCTATGTTTCATTAGTCGGGGTCATTCACTTAACCCCAAAGTCACCATTTCACTTAGGCTGACTGGACAGAAAACACTGGGGTCCTCCTGTGGCTATCCCCTAGTGCTTGAAGCTATGGGAACAGAAGGGCATGCTGGGCTTTTTGCACAAGTCCTGGGGATTCGAATTTTGTTTCTCATGTTCGTGCAGCAAGCGCTCATAGTTAAGTGCAGTCTGTAACTTAGGTATATTTCTATGTAGTGATATCAGCTACTCTGTGGATATAGTAGTATTTCAAATTTAAAGTCAATAACATTGAAAAGAAAGGATAAATATATTCAATCTAATATTCTGACACCACACATTTATTACTCTACTCTCAACCAATTGTACCTACCGCAATCTGGAAGGAATTTTATATGTAGACTAAATGTTTAATGTTTACAATAAGATGAAAAAAAAAGAGGTGAAAAAGAAGACCAAGGGAACCATATTATGTCACTGTGTAAATCATTTCTTTGTTTTACAGTCTGTTATAAATAAAGTAGTCTTGCCTCAGTTCTACTTGGCCATTTTTGAATATTTGGGTTCCATTTCAGTTCCATTTTCTTACAGAATGTAATGTATTCTACACATTACAAAACACTTCATTGACTTTTAAATTCTTTCCCTGTGATTTCTCTTGAATTCATTATACATAGTACTATAAAAATATTTTCTTAAAAAATTAGCAATTAATTTAAAAATACAGATTCAGTCATGGTGTGAGTCCAAGTTAAATGTTCAGTATTTTTAACAATTTAAATATATGTTATTTTGATGAATATTAAATGCCAAAGAGTTGCACATCTTTAAATTTCCAGAGCTGTGACAGAATGTGTACTAAACGTTTGCAATTTGTGTGTGTATGTGCGTGTGTGTTTATATGCATGTATGTACATATATGTTGCATGTGTGGTGTGTGTTTGTGTTTGTATGTGTGAACTGTATGTTCAAACCACTTAGATTTTATATTTTCTTTCTAATTTTCTAAATATAGTGTTTCATACTAAGTTTCTAAATATAGTACCTCATACTATAAATATTCTATCTTACAAATATTTCATCATTGACAATTCAAAAGATTCTGGTCAGATCTTTTAATTGTGGTAAAATATGAAGCAATAAAATCTATATTAAAGTTATTTAAAATGTGGAAAACTTAATTTTTTTCTTAATTCTAAAATGTGTAGCTGATGTATGAGGAAAAAAGATCACAAGCTCAAAATGAAAGGAAATATACTACATCTTTATACATAAATAAAAATAGAATATTATAATATGAATTTAAATAGTTGAATTTTTGTGAATGAGTAACTAATTATATATACATATTTGTTACATGTTAGAATTTTGATTTCTGAATACATTATAGAGAGTTTCATGCATGGCAAATAATGTATACATTTCAGTGTCAACTTTTTGTGGTGAGACCCTGTTAAAGTTGGAACTTGCTAAGTTTAGGAAAATCTAAGCAGAAAATGGGAGAACATTGACTGCAAAATTGCAATTACTTGAGGATTTTTCAAGCAATTTAGTTTGTTTCCAGAGTTATTCTAGACCATTTAAATTCTACACAATATTTTATACAGATACATTACTGTAGAAATTTTCACTGCTCATTAAATCATGCTAAAAAGAGAGTCTGTATGTCACACATATATGTTCGAAGAGCACACTCAGCCCAGCCAGGTTGGATTGTTCTGGGGATGGTGAGAAAACTAGGATTGTGCCATCCCTGATTAGTAAACACTGATGTGGAATCTAAAAAAAATAAGCTTATCATATGCCCATATTCTAGTTCAATGCAGTAAAATAAAACACTAGTTGAGGTTGAAAATTTGGAATATTTGGAATGGGGTATATGAACACACATTTAAAAGCAGAGAGATTAATCTAAATAGAATTATGAGTTATTTTCAAATGTTAAGAAACAGCCATCTGAAAGGTACTTCAGAGAAAGCAGTCATTTGATCCGAATGCTGTAAACCATTAGAAAGTGAACAACTATCAAAATGATATGTAATAAAGACAGAGAAAGATTTAACAGCTGGAGACGTTAGGAGACAATTAATCATAGAGAGCAGATGCTATGAACAATGATATGATGATGATGATGATGATGATGATGATGATAATGATGATGATGATGATAAGTGAAGCCACAATCCAAGCTGATGTCTTATATTTCTTAGGTGAGAAAGAACTATTTAAATAAAATACCTGAAAATTGCATTATTTTATTTATAATACAGACCAACTTCTGCTGGCACATGGAAGGGTGGGACACAGAGCTTCTAGGAAGCACATTTGCATGGGTTGTAATTAGAATTATATCAGGAAAAGACAGGTTTTCAAAGGCCATATCAATAGAGAGGAGGAAATGGCAATTTTGGAGATATTCCAGAGTTAAAACTAGAAAGACCTGATGACCTATTTATTGGTTAACTAAGTGGAGGCCGAGCATGACTTCTCTAAATGTCAATTCTGCTTATGGGATTCTAGAAAAAGTAGATTTGGGTTCAGGTTAAGGATGAATAAATTTAATGGAAAATAGGTTATATTAGTGATATCTGGAGACTCGGTCTATATTTAGTCATCCTCAAATTTCAATTTTTCTACCACTTTTTCTTGGCTTTGATGCCAAGTAGATATAGCAAACAATGCTGGGAACATCTACTGTGCCTCAGCTCTCCCCACAGAGCCTAGATTGTTTGATTACGTAACTTGTTTTCTTTTTTAAGGGGAGGATTTGTTTTGGCTCCCAGCTTAAGAAAACACAGTTTATGATGGCAGAGGAGGAAGGGCAGAATTATTGGTGCAGAACTTGCAGCTGGAAATCTTTACATCTGCAAAGATTGGGAAGCAGAGAGCAAGAAGTGCTTGTGCTCTGCTGGATTTCCTTTTTCTCTTTAATTGATCTGGATCCCCATCACATAAGACAGGTCTACACACATTTAGGTTTGGTCTTCCACTTTCAGCTAATCAGTCCTTTCCAACAGGCTCCTCATGTCTCTATCCCTGTTGCCCATGGCACATGTGACCTCTCTTTTAGAATAGCTTCTTTCAGTCAGTGCCTGTAGCTTTCCTTGAAAAGCATCCTACATATATAGCATTACTAATATCCCAGGGCTCCACAATTAACCTTAACCTTCACAGCTTCATACACAAACCCCCAGAAGCTACATAAGGGAGTCTCTGCATGCTTGACTCTGTTACTCTTCCTGTAGCTGCAATGACGTACACTGGCAAAAGCAATTTAGGGAGGAAAGAGTTTTATTTTGGCTCAAGGTGTGAGGTTACAACCCCTTACAGTGAGGAAGTCTTGGCACCAGGTACTTGGAATGGTTGGTCATGGATCTCACAGGAAGTCTTGACTTCAGGTGCTGGGGGCAGTCAGGATGTGTCACATGGGTCATGGATCCTACAGTCAGGAACCAGAGTGTGATGACTGCTGATGCTCGTTTTCTTCTTTAAATTCAGTCCAGGATTTCATCACATCAGACAACGCTGCCCACAGTTGATGTGAGTCTTCCCACTTAATTAGCCTAATTAGAATAATCCCTCACAGCAATGCCCACAAGCTTTTCTGCTGGATTATTCTAGAGCCTGCCAGTTTGATAATATTTATATCCACACCACAGCACATTACCTTTGCCTCTGTGGCTTTAGAAAACCTGATGTTACTGTCTGTGCTCATTGGCTTTTGTGAAATGGACACAAATCCAGACATATTGGGGAAGAAGGAATCTTAATTGAAGAACTGGTTCCATCAGATTGTCCTGTGGGCAGGTTAGTGTGGGCATTTTCTTGGTTAATGATTGATTATGGACCATTCCCACCCACATGTAGTTCTGGATTGCAAAAGAAAGCAAGGTGAGCAAGGAATGGGGATCAAGCCAGTAAACAGTGTTCCTTCTGCTTCAGTTCTTCCCTACAGGATCCTGCCTTGAGCGTCTGCCTTGGCTCCCCTCAATTTTATGGACTGTCATCTGTAAGCCAAATAAACCCTTTTCCCCCTCAAGTTGTTTGGGGTTGTGTTGTTTGTTCACAGCAATAGAAGGCAGACTAGGACATTATCTGTGAGCCTGTAACCCTTGCGTTTTCCATGTCTACAAAATGAGCACCATGTAGAGAGTCCCAAATTCTTCAGCCAACATGATCTATAGCCTTCCCTCCTTGCAGCCAGCTACGGTTATCTCTGTGTGCCTTTGCTGCAAAGGATGGGAACATACTTCCCTATGTGACCCCGGTAGAACAGTATGACCTGGAGGCTCCCTTCGTTTAGCTATTCTTTTTTCAAATAAAACGTTTTCAAATAGTTTGTTATTCCATGGATCTCTTCACGGGTGATAACTTGCCTACAAGTCACCTTTCCTACGGTGTCAGGGCAGCGTTCTTGGGTTCTCTTTACTTACACTGATTTTCAAAGACTTGTTTCTTTCATTTAATGTGTATAGTGTTTTGTCTGCATGTATGGACATGTACACATCAGCAGAGAATGATGCATTCTCTGGAACTGGAGTTACAGATAGTCTTGAACCACCATGCAGGTGCTGGGACTCCAACCCTGGCTCTCTGCAAGAGCAGCAAATGCTCCTAATTCATGAGCCATCTCTCCAGCCTCTAGTTACACTGAATTATTGGACAATTACATGTCCTTAGGCTGTCTCTGACTCATTTATTTTTATAGTTTCTCCAGTGCTTTTACTCTCCAAACTGCTCTTTTTTTCCTATTTTTTCTGCTCTCACTTACTGTAAACCTGACTGAAAGCAGTAAGCAGTGATCATTCCACAGCCTGATTTTTACACTGTCTTGAAATCTCATTCACCAAACAAGTTAACACATTTGTTTTGAAATAAGCCTCAGTTTAATTTTCAGATACAGTCAGAATATAGCCAGAGTCTTTGAAAGAGGTAACATGAACAACCTCTGGCCTAGTACACGGTAGAACACTCATTCTCCTCTTAAACCTCATGAGCACAAGTTTTACTGTTTTTCTGTGAGCATTCTGGCTTCTGATTTTCTACCAGGATGGCCCATTAAACTTATAGCTTTTGAGAACTCCAAACTCTTCGGGCTCTTCTCCCAAAGTGTTCCCAAAAGCTATAGACCACTCAGTCAAGTCTACTGTAGTAATGATCCCACTACCCAGCTCCAATTTTCTAAATTATGTAATAATTTTTACTGCTGTGGAAATACCAGATGTAATCAATTTCAGGGAAGATGGATTTACTTTGGTTCATAATTTATAAGTATACAGACCATCATTGTGAGGAAGGCATGACAGAATTCATAATAGCATAAATATGTGGCTGAGACTCCCCACACCCCAAAGGATAAGGAAGCAGAGAACAGGAATCACTGGCATCTCCTGATGTCTGGATTCTTGTAGAACCTTCTCAACTTTACCTTACAGAGTGTCTTCAGCTCTAAGGAAGTAGTGATTTCCTGTTTCTATTCTGTTCGGCTTTTCTTCTGTTTTGTTACCAAAAGCCTGAGATGTCTTCTGCATATGACCTAAGATCTAGGGGATGGTCTATGAAAATCATATACACTGAAGAGGAATAAACACCGGGTAGAGTACCTAGTGAAAGCCAACAGCCTCAGAGCAATCTGCACATTTCGGTGATAACTGCTCACTGAGATTGTATTGAGTCAAAAGAGAATCAGGAATTAAGATGAACTGGAAATAGAGAGGGAAAGTGGAGAGACAGCACAAAAAAATCTAAAAGAACTCATAAATGTGGAATATAAAATGCAACTAAAGTCACTATAGTGTTGAGATAAAACAATAAGGTGTTCCTGTTGACATAGACTGTGTAAGCATCAACAGCGTTAAGTTGGTGGAGAGGAAATAAGTGTTGCTGGGAAAATTACTTCCTAGGTGGAAGAGTCCAGGTTCAGTAAGCACATAATTTTTAAAGAACTTTTGTCTTCCTTATAGCTACTCAAAGTTCACTTAAAAAAATTAAGTTACAAATCTCATTTATCGTCTGCAATAGTACACACACACACACACACACACACACACACACACACACACACACACACATTCCCACAATGTTCCCATCTTCTGTTTGAGTGTTACATTGGGCACAGTTGCTCAGTCTACACTAACAGCACAATTATTCAAAGACCACAGTATGTAGTAAGATTGACAGTATACATTCTACTGGATTGTGCAGATGTATAATGCCATTATCCTTCATTGTTGTGGTGGTTTGAATAGGAGTGGCCCTCATGGACTCATGAGTTTGAATGACTGTCTCATAGGGAGTGGCACTATTAAGAGGAGGTGTAGCCTCATTGGAGTAAGGGTGGCCTTGTTGGAAGGAGGGGGGTCACTGAGGGTATAGGCTTTCAAGTCTCAGAAGCTCAAGTCTGGCCAGTGTGTCTCAGTCTCCTTCTGCTACATACAGATCAAGATGTAGAACTCTCAGCTGCTTCTCAAACATCATGTCTGCCTGCATGCTACCATGCTTCTTTTCATGACAATGATAGACTCAAACTCTGAAACTGTAAGCCAGTCCCGATTAAATGTTTTCCTTTTATAAGAACTGCCATAGTCATAGTGTCTCTTCACAGCAATAGAAACTCTGACTAAGACAATTTTTTTATCACACATAGAGGAGTTCCAATGCATGGAATGTCACCTTTGCTCTACTTTTCCCTTTGCCCGCTGGAAAATACTCATTCTTGTATTGTGTCCATGTTTTGTGTTCCCATCGAGTCACATAGTTGCAGTACTACATACAGTATGTAACCCTTTCAGATTGGCCTCCTTCACGTATTTTGGTGTGTATAAGATTCCTCCCTGTGTTTTCACCTCTTTGTAACTAACAAAATTAATGGCATCATGGTTCATCAACCCATTCCTCTCCTGAAAGAGACCTTAATGGCTTAGAATTTACTGGACATTGTTAACAAAGCTGCCATAAACATCTGTATTCAAGTTTTTGTGTGAACAAAGTTTTCTTTTCCTCTTAGTAAATATGAATCAGCACACGTAATGGACCATATATATGTTAAACAAAATATTTCCAACATGGCAGTAAGTTTTTCCCACCAAGATGGATGAACCTTTGTGTTGTAACATATATTCTCTCGCATGTTATATTCTCAGTGTTTCTACTTTTGATCACTGGAATTATTGCATTGTAATACCTTATTGTTTTAATTTTTCATCTTTTTCATGACATGGAAAGTTAAGCATCTTATGCTATTCTTCTCAGACATCTGTACATCTCTTTTGTGACCTGTCTGCCATATTTTAATTGTCTTTTTGTTCTTTTTTTGTTGTTGAGTTTTAAAAATTGATTGTATTCTGGTGGAAACCGCGAAGAGTTCGAGGCCAGCCTGGTCTGAGTTCCAGGAAAGGCACAAAACTACAGAGAAACCCTGTCTCAAAAAACAAAAAACAAAAAAAACAAAAAAAAATAAAAAAATAAAAATTGATTGTACAGTTTGGATAAAAGTCTTTTAGCCATATGTATATTTTGTAACATTTTTCAGATGTATTTGAACTTTCTATAGTTCTTTAGTAACACCCGTAGAATTTAATTTTTAAATTTTAATGAGATGAAGTTGATCAATTATTTCTTTCATGAACTATGCTTTTGATGTGACCAAAAAGCTATTGTCATACTTAAGTAATGTGAATATTCCCTACATTAATTTCTATATTCTTTATAAGTTTTGTGTGTGATCTATTTAGAGCTAAGTTGGAAAATGATATAATGTCCATTTTTAGATTCACTGCTTCTTCTTTTTCTTCTTCTTCTTCTTCTTCTTCTTCTTCTTCTTCTTCTTCTTCTTCTTTTTTCTTCTTCTTCTCCTCCTCCTCCTCCTCCTCCTCCTCCTCCTCCTCCTCCTCCTTCTTCTTCTTTGCTGTTTGTTCATTTTTTTCAGTGTCTATGTCTGCCTGTTCTATTTGTTGGCGAGCTTATCTTTATTATTTGCTTCTATGGACTCTCTAATCTGCTTCAGCAATCCATCTTTCTGACTTTTTAACAAAGCCACTGTCTTAACTATTATGGTTTCAGTTTAAGGACTTTGCCTTTGTGTTTCTAGACTGGTTTTGAGACAGAACAGCATGGCATAGAGGGGAAAATGCAGCAGAAGTGTTCATCATAGTAAACATGAAGCAAAGGATCTGGGAAGGGCCTGAGGAAAAACTCTACCTTTCAAGGGCTTGTCCATAGTGACCTATTTCCTACAATTAGGCCCCATCTCTTAGTATTCTGAAACCTTCAAATAATGCCATCATATAAAGTCACCAAAGGATCAATGCATGGATTAGGTGAAAACACTTAGAATCTAACAATATCCCCAAATCCCATCATTTGGCAACCAAGTATTTGATGCATGATGCTTTGGGGTACATTTTAGAAACTACCCACTGATCCACAAAGATACACCAACGTCTTCCAATTTCAAATATTTAGTTCATCTACAAAAGTTCCACAAACCCCATCCATTCAAACATTGTTCAAAGTTCAAGTCATGGTCTCTCCCTAGACTCTATAGGCATTTTAAAATGGGGAACCCTCTGAAATTCAGAAAACAAATTCTATGCTTCCAACAGACAAAGATGCATGGTGAATATTCCCACTCCAACAGAGAGAAATGACTCATAGTTATGAAGGATGGAACCCAAGCCAGATCAAATCCCCAAAAGGCAAATGTTAAATCCTGCCGCTTTATTCCTGATATCTAGAGAAGACACTGAGCATATGTGAGCTCTAAATGTCTTGGGAAGCCTCACCACCATGGACTTGCTAGCTGCAGTACACATGGCTGCTTTATTTGCTGTCTCTACTCATGACCCACAGCTTTCCTTTTGTGACATTCTAGCATTTCTAATGTCATGGAGTGCTCTGTTTATGTTTGACTTCATCCTCATAGTTTCACATGCTCTCCACTATGGGAGTTTGTCCCTAGAGTGGTGGTTTGAATAGGAATGGCCCCCATACACTCATGTGATTGAATGCTTGGCCCATAAGGAGGTGCACTATTAGGAGGTGTGGCTTTGTTGGAGTAGGTGTGGCCTTGTTGCAGGAAGTATGTCACTGTGGAGGCAGGCTTTGATGTCTCTTTCTGCTGCCTGCAGATCCAGATGTAGAACTCTCGGCTCCTTCTCCAATACCTTGTCTACCTGCACGTCACCATGCTTCCTGCTATGACAATAATGGACTAAACCTCTGAAACTGTAAGCCAGCCACAATTAAATGTTTTCCTTTCTGAGAGTTGTTGTAGTCATGGTGTCTCTTCACAACAATAAAACCATAACTAAGGCATCTTGATTCCAGGGACCTACTTTCTTCAACTTGGCCTTGCCTCCTAGTTCTTCAACATGCCCCAGTACTACTGTTATGAATATTATAAATCTGTCAAATGATTTATCCATTGATTAAGCCAGAGTCCTTGCTTCTTAGAAGTCCAACATCTGGCAAACAAGGATTTAACACTTGTAATTTCTGGGGACATTTGTGATTCAAAGCATAAACTTTTTGTGTTTTTTATCGGAACTGGGGTGAGATTATAGTTCAAGTTGAGAATAATTGACATCTTAATAGTATTTACTCTTCCTATTCATGAATAAAACTATTCATACATTTGTTTGGTATGTTTATTATCAGATATCTGTATTGTATAGTTTTTAAACATAATACACACACACACACACACACACACACACCCCTTCCTACTGTAGAATGCATCACCATACTTAGCATTGCATTACATATTTTCTTAGATTTATGCCAAGTGTTTCCTTTCATTTGAGATGCAGTTGTTAATTATGTTGTCTTTTCAGTTTCACATTCCATATCTTCCACTGGTATATAAGAAAGTCGTGGATTTTTCATGTTGCCCCCAATCATTTAGTTGTGTTACAATTGTTTATTAGCCGTGTGTGTGTGTGTGTGTGTGTGTGTGTGTGTGTGTGTGTGTGTGTGTGTGTTTCTCATTCAGTCTTCTATACAGATGACATGATCTTCTATGATGGTACATGGATTGCTCTCTATCCCTTTTTCTTCCTCAGTTGAGGACCTCACCAACTTTGAGATGATGCTGCCCGCATTCAGACAAGCTTTTCTTCTCAGTTAATCCTCTCTAGAATGACTTCAGGAAAACACTCCAAAGTAAGCTACACTAATGCCTCCGAGAGTTCTACTTCAATCAAGGTGATAATCACAATCACCATCATCATGCTGTGTCTTATAAATCCCTGGGTATTAAGCTGTTTTCATTATTCATTTCATGTTCTTTTACTGCCTGTAGCAGTATTTTCTGCAACCCACAGCCAAGCACTTTGCCAAGATCCTGACTTCAGTTGAAGAGAATGAGGAGGGATTATAGGAGCAAGGCGTAGATCAAGATCATGGTGGGGAAAACCACAGTGGACCCAAGCTAGTGGGAGCTCATGGACTCTAGACTGACAGCTGAGGAGCCTGCATGGGACCTCACTAGGCTCTCTGAATGTGGGTGACAGTTGTGTGGGTTGATCTGTTCGTGGGGCCCCTGGCAATGGGACCAGGACCAATTCCAGGTAAATGAACTGGCTTTTTAGAGCCCATTCCCTATGGTGGGAAAATTTAAAAACTAAAAATAAAAATAAAAAAGAGTCTTTCTGTTTGTTTTTATTAATACCCCATGCCCTCTTCATTATAAGCCTGACTACAAACTTATCAATTTAATTGATTTTTTTGGTTCTTTTGGTTTTCTCCAACAGTTTTCTACTTTCTATTTCATTGACTTTTGCTTTAATTTTGATTTTTTTTGCATTTGTTTGTGTATTTATTTATTCTAGAGCCGAGATTGAAGACAAGGTATGACATACTCTGGGCACAAGCTCTAACTACTTAGTTATATCTTCATATTGAATATTGTTGCTTTTTACAAATTTGAGACATTCTAATTATGTTGCTTAGTCTAACATTGAATTTGTGTTCATCCTGCCTCATCTTTCAAAGCAGCTGGTAATTTGAATTTTTATTTTCATTTAAATTCAGGACATTTAAAAATTCCTTTTGATACTTATTTGGCTAATGTGTTGTCTAATCACTCCTATTTTGGGATTATTTTTCCAGTTTTATTTTAGTTATTGATGTCTAGTTTAGTTCCTTCAATTCCATGGTGACCTGCCAGCAAATACTGTATGATTTTCTATTGTGGAATATTATTTTAACTAGGCAAAGATGTGTTTCATTTGTTTATGCTTCAGAATATTAATTTAGCTGTGTAAAGGTGTGTTGCATTTGTTTATGCAACATTTGTTTAATGATGTAAGGATGTGTATATAATTATGTAAAGATGTGTTATATTTGTTTCACCTTGCCTGCCTAAGGCACCTGATTGGTCTAATAAAGAGCTGACTGACCAATAGCTAGGCAGAGAAAGGACAGGCAGGGCTGGCAGGCAGAGAAAATAAGTAAGAGGAGGCTTGAGAGAGATGTGAAAAGGAGATAAGAAAGAGGGAGGAAGAGGGGAACATGCCTGGGGCCAGAAGGCATGTAGCCACCAGACAGATGGACAGACACTGGAGGAAGCAGGAGAGTAAGACATACATAAAGAAAAGATAAAAAGCTCTGAGGCAAAGGTAGATAAAGAGAAACAGCTTAATTTAAGTTATAAGATCTAGCCAGAAATGAGCCTAAGTTAGGCTGATCATTCATAACTAATATTAAGTAATATTCTGAACTATAAACAAATGAAACACATCTTTGCTTAGTTAAAATAATATTCCACAATAGAAAATCATACAGTGTTTGCTGTCAGGCCACCACGGAACTGAAGGAATGAAACTAGACATCAATAACTAAAAGATACACGGAGGTGTCGTGATTTGGGAGCCGGTTGCTGGCCCAAAAGAAAAAGCCCGGTACAAATTTTATTCATTGAAATTTGTATAGGTTTATTTAATGAGTCTTAGTATGATTTATGTTGTTGAGTGTTCTATGTCAGCCTGAGAAAGCTGTGGTTTTGCTGTTATTGGATAAAGCAGTTTGTAGCTACCAACTGTGTACAGCTGATTAGGTTGTTGCTGAGTTCAACTCTGTCCTTCTTGGTTTTCTGCATGATGGAGTCTCCCATTTTTGACAAAGATGATCTCCAATTTTCTTTACAATTTTATTGTATCTGATGACACTTACTGCTGTGTTGCTAGGTATACACGATATGCAATTTTTATTGGGAGTTAATCCCTCAGTTAAGTTTTTAATGTGTGATAATTTTTATGTGCGATAACTTGTTTTGTACATCATAATTTTTCTTGTCTTGAAGTCTTCTCTTTCCAAAGTACACAGAGTTTTTCCTATGATATTTTTATTACTATTAGCATGGTGTATTTTTCTATACCTTTACTTTTAATTTCTGTATCTCTTTATATTTAAAGTGGGTTTTCATAAATAATGCATAATTGACCTCAGGGCTCTGATAACTCTGACAACTGCTGACTTTTAATTGTTTCATGTATGCCACAGATGTACAAACTGATTATTGACATAATAGGATTAATGTCGTTGTTTTCTGTTTTCCATTTGCCGCTGTTATTTTTTGTACCCGTTTGTAATTTCCACACACACATTTACTGCCTCTTGCAGTCTTATCTGACCATTTTTAGGATTCTATATACCAATGACACTCCTTAAAACTTTTTTCCCATTGATGCATTAGAATTTGGCATATGCATTTACAACTGGTCCAAGTCAATATGCTGAGTCACAAGTGATAGTAATATTTGTAAAAAAAATATTCTTAACTTCCTCTGCCCTTCCCAGTAGTTCCTTTTACTTTTATATACTTGCATTATTGTGTTATTCATTTTACTTACACATAAGCAGAACTGTTTATGCATAAGTGATTAATTAATTAGTCCACATAATTAAGCTCACCACTGCTAATAATTTGAATATGTTATATTTCAAGTCAATGGCAAAGTTTTTGTTTTAATTTCACATCTGCTTTCTTTGATATTCTTCTTTCTTTTTGTAGAGCTTCTGACCTTCATTATTTGACTTTTTTTCTATCAGAAAACCTTCTGTAACAAGTCTTGCAATATGTGTCTATCAGCAAAAAATTCCCTTAACTTTTTGTTTGTTTGAGAAAGTACTAATTTCCTTTTAATTTTTTTCCTCTTCATTTTACAAGGACAAGTGTCAGGAAGTAAAAATTCTTGGTTGTTTGTTTGGTTTCTAGAAATACTTTAAGTAGGTAGTTCTACTTGTCTGACATGGTTTCTAAAGTGAAGTTGGGCGGAGAAAGATGTTCCTCAATAGGTCAGATCAGCCTTTTTCCTTTATCATCTCTTTCTCTCTCTCTCTCTTCCTTCCTTCCTTCTTTTCTTTTCTTTCTTTCTTTTTTCCTTTCGTCCTTCTTTCTCTCTCTCTCTCTCTCTCTCTCTCTCTCTCTCTCTCTCTCTCTCTCTCTCTCTCTCTCTCTCACTCCCTTTCACATTATTCCTTTATTTTCTTTCTTAGCTCTGAACTGTCAAGTAATCAAAGAAGCAACATTTCCTTGACTTCCTCTGAGACTATAATTGATCTTCATGAAATATTGTCTTGCAAACTTAATCATTCTGTAGAAATACAGAATTTGCAAAGGAAAAAAATAGCAACAGATTTGTTGTTAAATCTGAATGTTGTACTCTGTGGGAGTACATTCTCCTTATTATGAGTTATTTATGAAGGAAATTCAATGTTTTGTGATTTGAAATATTTTCTTATGACCTGTCAATTTACATTAAGATAAAGTGTAAAATACAATGAGGTTTGGAAATAATTTCCACCATGTTTCTGGTGAATAAGCAAGTGAAGATTAACTTGGAGGGTGTGCACTTTTATTTGAATTCCTTTGTCTCTTTAATCCGGAAGAGCATATCCATCAAGCATCATTTTTGACACCTCTATTGAAAACATCCTAATTAAGGTTGTAAATGATGTCACCATCAATTTGTGCCTACTACTACATCTAGATAATATTCTTAGGAGTTTGTTTTTTCCTACATTAAGAATGGGCATTGAAAAGTGATCAAAGTAAATCAATTACTACAAAAAGAAAAATTTGAGAGATGGGTATTAAATGATTTTACCTTGCCATATGTACATCATTGAGTCCAAAAATGAATGAGTTTAAAGAATTTCAGATATGACGTGGTATGAAAATTGTTCCTGCTCTATGAGCTTTCTCTCATCAAGAGCTCTTACCAGAAGACAAAGTCTTTATGGACAGATTTCCATTTAAATTATAAAAGTGTTCCCACTAAAGGTACTGGATTGAAGTATAGAGTGTTCTTTGAATGACTTAAGATTGCTGTCATAGTCTGTAACTGCATATGGTGATGTTTTCCCAAAGCTAAGCCAGTATTTGTTGAATTTAATTACACAAGTAAAGAGAGTGTGGTAAGGTTTAAACGTGTTTGTTTTAATTCCTGAAATCTTCCCAGCTCTCTTGTTTAGAACTTAGTTCTTTTACATTATTTGTCTGTATGTCTTTTGATATTCCTTGTAATTTTTTATGACACCTGGACGTGATGCACAGCAGTGAAGGGACTTCAATAAATGAGTCTTTATTGATATGTTAGTGAGGTATGTGAAGGGAATAAGGTGCTCTATATTCATGACTAGGTTTTGTAACAAGCCTCTTGGCACATAGAAAACTTTTATATATATAGATAGCAGTTAGCCTTCGTTAGTGTTAGGAACAGCTTAACTATCCTACAGAAACTATCTCACAGCAAAGTGGAAATGTGATTAAGGTCAGGTACTTGAGGCAAGTTCATCTAAGGCTGGAATACCAATGGTTCCTAAGTTTTCAATTATATATCAATTTATTTGGCTCTTCCTTGGAAAAGTGCATAACTTGAAATAAAATTGACACCAAACAACTTTGTTCTAGAAAGTCCACTGAGAGTTTTCAGTGAAATTCAAGTTGTCCATCTGTGATGACCTTCAAATATAACTGGAAAACACTATGCAAAACTCTGCACTAAATGGACACAGATTTTGATCACTTTCAAGGATGAGGGTTTTTTTCTTTCATTTACTTTTCAAAGTGTGGTTCCTGTCTGGAGACTGCCAAAAAGATAGTAATTATTCTCAAATACATTTCAGCCTAATTAGATGTCTCAAGTTCTCACTAGTTTAGACCTTCTGAAGAGTTTCCTTAAAAATGTAACTTCTAATCATTTGTTGGTAGTAAATAATATTTTTGGATGACAAAGATAGAGTGCATTATGTACTAGTATTAATTTTTTTTAGCTATACCAGTCAAGGTTCTAAAATGTTGGCAAGTGGAATGTCTAAGTGATTGTAATGATGATGGTTAGCATATATGAATGATAAAATAATGAATAGCATCTTTCAGAAGGAGTTAAGTGGAGGTGTTCTCAGGAGACATCCTTCAATACCCAAAGAGTTTGTCACTGTTATGAGAACGTGGGGAGAGAAGCTGCGGCATGGTGACTGGGGATCTGCTGAGTATCCAGCAAAGCACAGCACAGCGCTCACAGAAAGCAATGATCAGGCTTAAAGTATTATATATCACCGCAATGGAGGCTAGTGCTTTTTAGCTATTAAAATGATTAAGCTAGCTGGATTGTGCTGGTGATTTTATTCCAGGGTCATCTATTTATCTAAAGAAAGTGGTCTAGGTCTTAACACACTCACACACATTTTTTTTGAAGTGTTTTAAACAACATTGGTTTTCTAATTAAATTTTTTTCTAAAGTATTATCTATTTAATGACTCAAGTGTTTAAAGACCTAATATCCAACAGTGTATAAAATATTTTAACCTCTAATATTTTGTTTATTTATTTAATGTATTTCTTTAAGTGAAAATGGTACTTGTTAAATGACTCCTTAAATTTAAACACTCCCTTTGTGTTTTCTGAAACTGGGGCATTATTTTTTTAAAAGTCATTCACTAAATCTTGAAGGTAAAAATAATAAAGCTCTAAATATTTATAAATTATTAAAAATTAAATTAAATAACCTACATACAGATCCCTTATGAATTATATTTTCTATTCTGCTTTTAATAGAATATAGAACCAACTCAGGCTGTTTACTCCTTTGAGAATCATCTTTATAAATAATACTGAAAGGGCACAGGAAATATAACTCCCTAGAATGAATAAAAGAACATCCTGGGATGAGAAACAGCTCACTTGTATTACACTCCTGACTTCAACCCACAAGAAAAGATAAAACAAAACAAAAATAAGAATCAGTCTTTTAATGGATGTCTAATTATAAGTTAAATATGTGACAAAACAATAAATCAGAAGTCCAGCCACAGGGGTTAGAACCATCCTGAACAATGAATGATCTAGTCCAGCCATAGGGGTTAGAACCATCCTAAGGCAGCATCAACAATGGATGCTCTAGTGCAGCCACAGAGGTTAGAACCATCCTAAACAATGGATGCTCTAGTCCAGCCACAAGGGGTTAGAATCATCCTAAGGTAGCATCAACAATGGATGGTCTAGTCCAGGCACAGGGGTTAGAACCATCCTAAACAATGGATGCTCTAGTCCAGCCACAGGGGTTAGAACCATCCTAAACAATGGATGCTCTAGTCCAGGAACAAGGGGTTAGAACCATCCTAAGGTAGCATCAATAATAGATGCTCCAGTCTTCTTCAAGTGTGACCCACAGGACTTACTGCTGATTTCAAAATCTGTGCATGATAATACAGTAACAGAACAATGAGCTGGAGAGTCAGAGGACCTGGATCCTAACATCTCCACATAACTAACTGGTCCTACTTCCTCTGGCTCTGAGCTACCTAGAAGGCTCCTGGACTAATTTCACACTGACATATGAGCTTTATGGAGTGGTTCGTGTCTGCATAAAGAAGCGGCATCTCTGGTACACTTTCCAGCATCCTTTCTGTCACCTTGGCCTCACTTCACGATGTTACACTTTCCACACCTGCCTGAATTAGCTCTGACTCTACATTCATCCCAATCCTTTGTCCTCCTTCCTGCTAATTCTCTCCATCATCATACTTTTCATGAGAGAATTTTCCCCCTTCAACTTCTCCAATTACCCATTTTTGGTTTTTGGAAAAAGGAAGACAAGGTAAATTTACCTTGGAAGTATAGGTCCAGGATAACAGGACCCTCCTCCACAGGCTTCAAAATCTAGCATAGTCCCTTTTGTATATTTAATGCTTGATTAGTGTTAGTAAATTCTTAGTTCCATGCTTCCTTGCATGGATGCAAATCTCAAATTCCTCAGGGAAGATGATGACATAAAACAGTCCCCCAGTGGCATTTGGAAGAAGCACCCCTCACGCTTGTTTGTGCTGGAGGTAAAGATAGAACATCTTTATCAAAGTGTACGGATGGCCCTTCTGGATATTATAATCTAAATGTTGACAGAATTCTTATGAATAGATGTGAAGAATTCTACCCCACCACAACAGAGTCTAAAATAACCAAGTCTGCGAAGATGAAGAAGCAGAGTGCCTAAGGAAATATTACCTACAAAGAAAAAAAATGCATTTCTCATCACAATGAGTGGAGAAAATCTAAACAACAGATATAATGCACAGAAAATAAAGCTTAAAACAACATTGTTTTATACAGCACTTTAGAGATTTTGAAATCATGTGTTGAATACGATTAAATAATTAAACCTTACTTATTTTGTCTTATGGTTTTGATAGGTTGTATTTAATTTTTGATTGATTGATTGATTGATTGAGACAAGTTTCTCTATGTATTTCAGGCTGGTCAGGAACTTAAAATTTTTCTGCCTCAGTCACCTCAAGTGCAAGGATTACCTGTGCAGACCACCACATCCAGAGACTTCTTTTCAATTTTAAAATTTGAATCTTTCCCTTTATATTATAATTAAGTTGTTAGAATTTTATAAATAAGTATCCACCCCTCCAAATAGGAAATATCAATTTTGAGGAAAATATTTAAGTTTTTATGACATATCATAGTATTATTAATGTTCATATTTAAATACACTAACTCATAACAAAAAACTAAGTGCTTTCTGTTGTGGGCTATTCATACACTGTGTGAAGATGTACTTGTTGTGATTGGTGTAATAAAAAACTGAATGGCCAATAGCTAGGTAGAAGGTAGAGGTGGGATTTCTGGGTTTTGAACGGGAGTAGGAGGAGATAATTGAGACACAGGGGAGATGCCAATGAGACCTAGAGGGAGTCTGACATACAGAATGAAAAAAAGGTAAATAGGCACATGGTAAAATGCAGCTTAATAGAAATGGGTTAATTTAAATTATAAGAACTAGTTAGGAACAAGCCTAAGCTATAGGCCAAGCTTTTATAATTAATAATAAGTCTCTGTAATTTGGGAGCTGTTATAAGTCTCATTATAAGTCTCATTATTTGAGAGCTGGTTGGAGGAACAAAGAAAGACTCATTGTTTCCTTCTAAAAATAATAATCATAGCTTGGTAGGACTATTGGTTTTTTCCCTGCTTTGGAAGTTTACATAGTACCTTATAGTACTTAGAAAGTTAGTCCTCAATGGGGAGTATTTCAGGTCAGATCCAGCTCAAGGTCCTCTGTGCTCTGTGTTTGAAATGGATAGTGTCGTTAGCAATAAGGGCTTATCTTCCTCCTCTTTCAGATAACCCAGGGCAATAGCAATAGCTTATAATGTTTGGAATCTCTGGGGCAACTCTGACTCAAAAGATGGCTTCTCATGTCTGGAGTTTGTGTTTTTGTTAGAAAACGAAAGGGAGTAGTGGGGGTGGAGTACATGCTAGAGTTTGAAAGAAGGAAAGAGAAGGGGAAATAATGTAATTATATTATCATCTGAAAAACTAAAAAAAAAATGGAAATAATCAATTTTGCCTTAAATAAAATTTTCTGAAAGTTTCTTCTTATTGAATTCCATAAAAATAGATCATTCAAGGTACTGTGTCACAGGACTGTAATCTCAGCACAAGGAAGGCAGGAACATGTGCTTCCCAAACTTGAGGACATCCTAGGCTATACAGTAAGCTACAAACCATCCTAAATTACATAGTAAGTTACCAGCCAGGCTAAGCTACAAAAAAGTTTTAGGTAAACTTATGTTACATGATAAGGCCTTATCTTCCACACTGGAACACACAAACAATTAAAAGAACTTTCTTATTTACACATCCAATGTATATTTCTTTGTTCCCAAACTAATTTATCCTTTTAAATAATGATATTTGTGTGTGCATGTTTGTGTGTGTGTTATTTTGCTTAGTATCTATATGGGTTAAAAACATACATAGATAGAACTAATCAATAATAAAGGAAATATTAGTCACTGATATCCAGTCATGTAGTATGTCTAGTATATGATTCAGAAGATATTAACTGTTTGTATTCTTGACTTTAAGAATTCTCCTGTAGGAAACTTTCTTCTTTTATCATCTTGAATATTGAGATTTCCTGCCATGCTGTATTTCTTCAGGATTTAATAGCCTTTTCCTTGACTTGTCATTCACATCTGTGGCTTCTGCTCTCACCACGGTGAAAGAGCCCTCTAAACATTCCCAGAGCCTACGGTCTCACCGCGCATGTAAGAGTGCATCCCAACTGGCAGCCCTCATCTCTCCAGCTAGTACACACTCCACACCAGGTGTCCCGTCTATCCCTCTGCTTGTTCTAGCTTGTCGCTTCCTGAAATTTGCATTGCCATGTACTCTAACAATACTTTCCAATAGTCAAGTAAATTCAAACAAATAAAAATAAGAATTAATAAATCAATGCTTCAGAAAATAATTTTGAATTTGCTCAAGATAATCTCTTTATCACTTGTAAAAAGTAATTTTCTTCTTTGTTTACTTATTGGAAACTAGTAAAGACTAACAAATTTGATCTTGTTCTCATGAAATTATTTTGTTTTAATCTGACAGAATAATTGTCTACATTTATGAGGTAGAATGTCATGTGTCGAATGGTTCAATAAGCAAATCCTTCACTTTGTCTGCTCTGGGATGAAAACCTTTGCAATCCACCCTTTTGGAAGTGTTGAAGTATCCAACACATTGCTGTTCACTGCAGTCACTCTGCTACACAATGGAACAGCAGACCGTGTTTTCCAGTTGCCAGAGGCTCAAATTTTGGAGCCAGAAAAGGGAAGGGGAGAAGCCAGTCTTCAGCTATCATGATCCATCCTGCTAAGTTCATTACTAATTTGTGAATTCTCATTGTTTTTTGAGACATGTTAATATGTCAAGGTTTTTGTTACGCCACTGTCACCTAGAATGTAGATCTACTGTGACATGTTAAAATTATTTCTCATGAATGTTTTCAATGTTGGAAAGCACGTTGGAAACACATAGATCACTCATTCATCAGATTGTTAACAGGCATTTAATGAGCTCCATACTGCTTAGATCTTATGAAAATATTACCATAATTCTATGCTATGTGGCATATATGTGTGGTGATATTTTATTTGTGCTGAAATGCGGTGACATTTTATTTGTATGTTAGTAAAAAGTTTGCCTAGAGATCAGAGGAAATAGCAAGCTGTTTTCAGTAAACACAAAAGTCAGACAGTGGTAGCACACACCCTTAATCCGATCACTTGGCAGGCAGGGTCTCTGTGTGTTCAAGGCCACATTAAGGAACAGTACCAACCATAGAGACCTGGAGATCTGTACAGAGAGGCAGTGACAAGGGAGTGAGGTAGCTGGGCTAAGAGCCAATGAGAGGGCAGAACAGCAAGGCAATAAAAGCCTGGGTAGATAGGAAGTTGTGGCATTTTGGAAGTTGCAGAGCTGGTGAGGTAAGGTTGGTTGGTCATTCTCACTATTTCCCTGATCTCTAAGGCTTTTACCCCTATATTTGGCTCCATGTTTTTTACTTAATAAGACCACTTAGAAATTCGGCTACATATATGGGGAGATATAAAGGTGGGTTTTTTAACACAGATATTAGCTGTTCACTATCAAAATGAAATTTCATATTTACTCATTTAGTTGTTTGACATTTAATCTTTGGAAGTTTGAATTGTAATGTCTGAGGATTTTTTAAAAAAGAGATATCATGGAGACAGGAGTGGGATTCTCAAGATTCTGAACCTCCCTAAGCTCTTTGCAAAGCAAAGAACAGAATGATGAGTCACTAGAGAGAAAAACAAGCTCCTGTTTGTGAAGAAGGACAAGGAGGAGGAGGAGGGGGAGAGGGAGGAGGAGGAGAAAAAGAGTAAGATGTTGAAGAAGAAGAATTATTATAATTTATTAATTTATTTCTAGATTTAATATAACCAATAATCAGTCATGAATCTAATCATGCTGCTTTCTACATAAATATACCACTTTACAAAATGCTACTTCTAAACTCAAAAGTCATGTGATGGAGTCAAAATAACGAATATATATTATACTGGCTACCACTAACATCTATCTGACTGCCCAACACTCACAGTCACATGACTATAGTATTTTGCTGTTGAGCCCAGAGGCAGCTACAGAATCCCTCCCATTCAGTACTTCAGGTAAATACTAATAGATGATTGATGTCAGTGTACATGATGAAACCCACTGATCAATATTCACTTTGCAAAAGGTAACTGCACAGCAGTGTTCAGCCACAAGATACTGTGCTCTCAATGTCCAGTGAGTAGCCTGACTTAGCATTGGAGCTATGGAAATGTTGGCTGAGTGAATAATGCAATCTGTGAGTGAACATTTGCACAGCACAGTTGCATTACCATTACAACTTCTAGAAAATCTCAAGTTGCCACAAAAATTCTGAAACTGCAACTTTCTAATCTTTTTGATGTTAGATAATCTTGATGTTAGATAATTATGTCTTTTTCAGGTTCCCTTCTCTAAGATGCCATTTTGGTCTCACTCATGGTTCACAGGAAAGGATGCCTGACTTCTCAAATATTCACATTTTTGTGAAACAAATATTTATCTGAAAAGCTTGTCCTACTTAAGAATGTGAGCCAATATGAAACAGCTAATAATTGTCCATTTTATTTCATAATTAAGAGCAAGAACTTGAGTATTTATTGGCTAGTTTATTGACATCATAAAACATTAATTCCAATGTGGAAGTTATAACTAGTCAAATGGTTGAATCATGTCCAAGGAAGAACAAAGAAAGTGAGAACTGAATGATAAGAAAAGCATTCTGGCTAAGAAACAGGCTCTTCCAGAGTGGCAGGTAAAGAAGAAGAATTTATCTTTCTGTGCACACATAGGGGAGGCGTGGTGTATATTTTTGTGTACATTCTGGGTATGTGAGGGAGACATGGTGGGATGTATTTGGGCAGTTGTGTTTGTGGTTTCTGTGTGTGACATGTGAGGTATGTGTGGTGTAGGGGGATGGAGTGTGTGAGTATGAGTGTGTGTGTGTGTGTGTGTGTGTGTGTGTGTGTGTGTGTGTGTGTGTGTGTGCATGATAGTGCTCATGTGGTTTTCAGAGGACAGCTTTCTAGAGATGGTTTTCTCCTTCTACCACTGGTTCCAGGCATGGAAGTCAGGTTGCAGGCATGTGGGACATGCTCTTCTACATGCTGAGCTAGCTCACTGGTCGAGGAATCATTGATTTTTGTTTGATAATAACTCTGGCAAACAGGAGGTTTTGGCTAGCACCTTTTACCACAGTAATTGTCCATTAAAATACTCTTTCAGTGTGGCCCATTGTTGCTTGTTCAACAGGTGAAGGGCAAATAGACATTTTCCTCATTAGTTCTTAATCTTGATAGCAGCCTAATTATTAACACCATAATAATTTCCTAATTATTAGCACATAATTGAAATATATAATGGTTTCATTTCCTATACATTGGTCACCATGGAAGTGAACGAGGCAGGAAAACATTAAGAATCATAAATTAGAATGTCACCCTGCTACAGGGCATATGATAGAAGGTCAAACAACTTATTTGTTGTATACCTGTTTTTGATGGGGAAGGATTGCTTTTTTAGGGTTCTTTTTTCTTTGGGACGTGGTAAGTACTAGAATTTGAATCTATGATACACATATCAGGCAAACACAATTCTACTGTTGTGCTACATCCAAAGTCTTCTTTTAAAAAGGAAACATTTTAAAACTTGACATAAGGTCTTAGATAGTTTTACCTTAACTCACTGCCTCAGCCACCTAAGTAACTGGGATTATAGGCCTGTCCACCAAGTCTGGTGTACAAGTATAGTTTTGATACATAAAGATTCACATGGAAGGAATAAATATAAATACGACCAACCTAATATCAGTTATTTTTAATATTATCTTATTAGAGAGCTATATTCACCTAATATACATATCATCACATAACATATTTTGTGGTGAATTATATGCATGTACAATTTACAGATAAATTTCAATTCTGATATTTCTAACCAGTTGCCATCACCATCCAACATCTAGATCTGAAAGGACAAAGCAGACGCCATAACAGGCTGCTCAGTCTTCTCTCAGAAATCAGGCCTCAATTTCAGTTTCCTGAGACTTGAGCAAGCAGTTTCTGGGAGGGCCATGAACAAAAGACATAGTCCTTGCAGTAGCTCCCTTTCTGCATGTACTCTGACTGCTCAAGGTTCAGCCACTTGTTTACTGTCTGGGACCCCTCACCAACTTAGAGCTACGTGTGTATGAGTCAATGTGACAGCTGGGCCACTGAGTCAGCTCCCACAGTTAGTATGTGCTAGGCCAGCCAGCCTCCATGGCAGCTCAAAGACAAAACCTGGGACTTGTCCAAGCCTGCCCAAAAAGGAATAACTGTAACCCCCAACTAACCCTAGCCAATTAAAAGTTATTAACATGATTGCCACTCGCATAAACCAATCCTGAGTCTGTTCCTATGTAGTCTGTAGACCCCAAGCCCCCCTTACTCTAAAAACCCTGCCCCGTTGCTACTCGGGGTCTCTCCTGCTCTGCTGCTGCGTCAGGAGAGTCCCGAGTTAACTGGCAATAAAAAGACTCTTTGCTTTTACATCAGATTTGGTCTCTTGGTTGTCTTTGCGGGACTCTGGGTACAACAGATTCACTATTACAAGTACCATTAAATTGAGTGACAACTATTTAAGCATTCTTCAGCTTTTTTATTTTAAAGAAATATATGTATAATTCAGTAATTGTTCTTTTATACATTACAATAAACAACTTTTAACAAATCATTGCACAGAAAGTTTATTCTAAAGATGATATAATTTTATCAATCAAGAATAAGGGGCCAGGTAGATGATTGAATTGGTAAATTGCTTGCTAAGGATCCTACCACCCACATTAAAACAAAACGAAACAGAGCTTGGTGTGATGTTTCACATGCATAGTCTCAGAGCTTCGGAAGCAAAGGCAGAAGGATACCTTGCATATGCCATAAAGGCAGTCAGTCAGTCACTGAGCCCAAGGTTTAGTGAGAGATTCTCTTGCAAAATTTAATATGAGGTCTGAGGAAACGGGGTCAGTCAAAACAGTGCCTGCCACACAAGACCAAAGACCCGAGGTTGGAGCTCCAGCTCTCGGGTAAAAGGCTAGTGTGCGTGTCTGTGGAACCTCAAGCTCTTTGGTTACCCGAGACTTTTCTCTTTACTCAGGATTTACTATGCCACACTGACCTCACTTATTTAAGTAGACATCCATTTACCATAATGAAAGTGTTTGGAGAGAAGCAGTTAATAGCTTAGCAAGTGAGACAGTGCAGAGTCCATACTTTAAATTAAGCTCACTAAGATAAATAATAATACATAAATGCCAGTGAGATGGCTCAGTGGTAAGAATGCTTACAGCCAAGTCCTACAAGCCAGCTCAATCCGCAGAACGGACATGATGGAAAAACATGGACCTCTTGAAGTTCACAAGTTATCCTCTGAACTCCACACACATGCTGTGGCGCGCACACACACACACACACACACACACACACACACACACACAGACACACACCTCTCAAAAAATAAGTATGTAAGATAATAACATAAATTTGTATTCATTTAGAATAACATAATCACAGGTCAATAAACCATGAGAATCTCAATTTTTCTATGTACAAAATCTCACAATGGGATTATATTAATAAATACTATTATTTTATAGTGTGCTGTAGCTTATAATTGGGTTTCTATATAAAACATACAGACAATGGAATAGTTAATATGCTGCCTGTATACAGAGAAACTGATAGAAGTAGAGAAATATTGCTACAAAAGCTTGGATTCATCTGAAATATTCCTTTTTTTTATTCAGTAGCTACTCCAAAAGTAACAAGTGTGACAGAATTTATTGTACCCTGAGCTTCAAGGCACTGCTCTACAGCCCCCCACATAGATTTATTATTAGATGCCTTGCAAAGCCTTGGATGACACAATCTCCCGCATGTACATTTTAAAGTTGTTTTTCCAAAGGAGATGGAAAAAATAGCTTTGCAATATTTTACCTTACACAATTCTTTTTTTTTTCTCTTTACTAGCTTTTAAGGGAAGAAAGAGAAAAAAAAATCCAACAATTAGATTTTTGCATAATCCTACAGAATCTTTACAGAGGTGGGGGGGGGGGCTCTTCTTCTGTTAGGAGGTAATAGTCAAGCCCGATGCTGGAAATGCACACCTTATATCCCTGCACTTGGGAAGCAGTCGAAAGTGAATCTCTGAGTTCCAGGAGAGCCAAGGCTATAGAGAGAAACCCTGTTTTGAAAAACAAACAAACAAAAAAGCACACAAAAAGAGAAAAAATGGATGAATGAAAAGGGAATAAGAGTCACTTTCTTAGACTGAACTGTGCCGTGGGATGAGACTAGGATGAAGTCTCTGAGAGACAGAGACTACATAAGAAGTATAAGACGGCATCAGAAAACCAGGTAGAGATTACATATGAAGTATAAGATGGCATCAGAAAACCAGGTAGGCTGCCCGCAGACCTTCTCCTCTCTCTCTGCTCCCCCAGACCCAATCCCTTAGTCTCCTCCCTAGTGCTGCAACAGAACACCTGCTGCAGCCTCCCTTCCCCACTGCCCACACCTCCTGTGGATCCCACAGACTGTCCCCTCCTAACCTCCTCCTCCCACTCTTCACTGCATCCCAGCTTCAAACATCAACAGGCATTCTCTGTGAACAAAACAGTTGAGTATATCAGTAAAACAGGCAACACACAACCATCACACTCTCTGAAAATCCACAGAAGGAACAGAAACTAAAAGAAAAAAACACCCATGCAACAAAGACAGACCCAGAAATCAGCACCTTGACCTATAGTCATCCCACACCCAGATGCCTACTCACCAGAATAAAAATGCAATCAATAACAGTCTGGGCAATATGTCTCCACTAGAGCCCAGCCATCCTACCACAGCAGGCCCTGAATATTCCAACATAGCTGAAGCACAAGGAAAAAACCTTAAAAGCAAATATATGGAGATGATAGAGTTCCTTAAAGAGGAAATTAATAAATACCTTAAAGAAATCAAGGAAAACACAAACAATCAGAGGAAATGAATAAATCCTTCAAAGAAAATCAAGAAAAAACAAACAGCTGAATGAAACGTTCCAAGACCAGAAAATGGAAATAGAACAATAAAAAAAAAAAACCTGAGACTGAGAGAATTCTGGAGATGAAAAATTTATGAATTTAAACAGTACGTACAGAGGCAAACTTGAACTACAGAATACAAGAGATGGAAGGGGAAGTCTCAGGCACTGACGATACCATAGAAGAAATAGATACATCAGTCAAAGAAAATGATAATCTAAAAAGTTCCTGACACAAAACATCCAGGAAATGTGGGACACCATGAAAGGACAAAACCTAAGAATAATAGGAATAAAAGAAGGTAAAGAATCCCAGCTCAAAGGTCCAGAAAATATTTTCGGCGAAATCATAGAAGAAAACTTTCCTAATCTAAAGAAGCACATTCCTATAAGGTACAAGAAACTTACTTTAACCCAAATAGATTAGACTAGAAAAAAAAAAGTCCTCCTGCCTCATAATAATCAAAACACTAAACATACTGAACAAAGGAAGACTATTAAAAGTTGCAAAGGGGAAAAGACCAAGTAACAGATAAAGGCAGACCTATTAAAATTATACCTAAACTCATTGGAGACTCTAAATGCCAGAAGAGCCTGGATAGATGTGCTACAGATTCATAGCCATAGATGTCAGCCCAGAAAACTATACACAGGAAAGCTTTCAATCACCACACATGGAAGAAAATCAGATATTCCATGATGAAGTAAAATTTAAATAATATCTACACATCCAGCCTTAGAGAAATTGTTAGGAGGAAAATTCAAGCCTAACACCCACACCCATGAAAACACAGGAAATAAATAATTTCACACCAGCAAAACAAGAAGGGAAACACACACATAAACACACATGTACACACACACACACACACCACCACCACCACCACCACCACCACCACCACCACCAGCACCAGGACCAAGAACAACAACAAAGTAACAGGACTCAACTATTATTGTTTATTGATATCTCTCAATATCAGTGTTTTCAATCTCCAGTAAAAAGACACAGGCTAACAGGATAGATGCACAAACAGAATATACCCTTCTTCTGCATCCAAGAAACTCACCTCAACATCAAAGATAGACATTACCTCATGGTAAAGGCTTAGAAAAAGATATATCAAGCAAATGGACCTAAGAACCAAGCTGGTGTAACCATTTTAATATCCAAGAAAATAGACTTCAAATAAAACCACACAGGGAAGGACATTACATACTCATAAAAGGAAAAATCCACCAATACAAAATTTCAATTCTTAACAAACTCACAGGCACCAACTTTTGTAAAAGAAACACTACTTCAACTTAAATCACATACTGGCCTCCCCACATAGTGATGTCGGAAGACTTCAATATCCCACTTTCCCCCATGAACAACCAGACAAAAACTAAACAGATAAATACTAGAGCTAACAGACATTAGAAAACAAATGGACCTAACATATTTACAGAACATTTCACCCAAACACAAAACAAAATATCTTCTTGTCTGCACCTCACAGAACTTTCTCCAAAACTGACCATGTACTCAGATACTAATCAAGTCTCAATAGATGCAAGAAAATTGAAATAACTCTGCATCACATAAGTCCACTACAGATTAAAGATGGATATCAACAACAGGAAGTTTACCAACTCGTGGAAACTGAACAACTCTCTACTGAGTGAAAAACAGGTCAAGAAAGAAATAAATCTTTCTAGAATTCAATGAGAGTGAATACAAAGCGTACTCAAATTTTAAGGGGGCACACCTGAAATCTCTAGAACAAAAGGAAGTAAGCAAGAGGAGATTACAAGAAATAATCAAAGTGAGGTCTGAGTTTAAACCAAACTGGGAAATCTGAAGGAAATGGATAATTTTCTCGATAGGTACCACTTACTAAAATTAAATCAAGTCAAACAGTTTAAATATATAACCCCTCGTGATATAGAAACAATCACTAAAAGTCTCTCAACCAAAGAGAGCTCAGGGCTAGATGGTTTTTGCACAGAATTCTATCAGACTTTCAAAGAAGAACTAATGCCAATATTTCTCCAATTATTCCACAAAATAGAAACATAAGGAGCATTGCACAATTCATTTTACGAGGCCACAGTTACTTTCATATCCAAACTACATTAAGACTCAACAAAAATCATTACAGACCAATTTCCCTTATGGACATAGATGCAAAAAAAATATTCTTACAAACCAAATAGTACTTACAAACTAATATATAACACTAATAATACTTACAGAAAATAATACTCACAAACCCAATCCAAGAATACATTAAAACGATCATCCACCATTATCAAGTAGGATTTATCTCAGAAACACAGGGATGTTTCAATATATGAAAACCAGTAAATGTAATTTACCATATAAACAAACTGAAATAAAGACAACACATGATCATCTCATTAGATGCAGAAAAAGCCTTTGACAAAATTTAACACCCTTTCTTAACAAAAGTCCTGAGATATTAGTGATACAAGGGAAATACCTAAACATAATAAAGGGAAATTACAAGCCTATAGCCAACATCAAATTAAATGGAGAGAAACTCAAAACAATTCTACTAAAATCAGGAACAAGACAAGGTTGTCCACACTCTCAATATCTATTCATTATAGTACTTGAAATTTTAGCTATATTAGTAAGACAACTGAAGAAGATCAAAAGGATATAAACCGGACACCAATAAGTCAAACTATCATCTTTTATAGATTATAGGATAGTGTACATAAGTGACCCTGAAATTTCCAGGAAACTCTTACAGCTGATAAACACTTTCAGTGAAATAGCATGATCTAAGAATAACTTAATAAATCAGTAGCTCTCCTATATACAAATGACAAATGGACTAAGAAAGAAATCAGGGAAACAACACCTTTCACACTAGCCTCAAATGATATAAAATATCTTGGAGAAAATCTAATCAAGCAAGTGAAAGACTTGTATGACATAAACTTCAAGTTTTTGAAAAAAGAAATTGAAAAATATATCAGAAGATGAAAAGACCTCTTATGCTCATGGATCAGTAGGAATTACATAGTTATAATGGCAATACAGATTCAATGCAATCCCCATCAAAATCCCAACACAACTTTTAAAGACCTTGAAAGTAAAACTCTCAACTTCATATGAACAATAAAAGAACTGTGGGAGGTATCACCCACTAGCCCTGATTTCAAGTTGTACTTCAGAACTATAGCAATAAAAACCATGGTATTGGAATTAAAAACAAACAAGTTGATCAATGGAATCAAACTGAAAACCCAGATATAAATCTAAACACATATGGACACCTGGTTTTCTACAAAGAAGCCAAATTATACAATAGAAAAAAGAAAGCACCTTTAGCAAATGGTGCTGGTCAAACTGGATATCTGTATGTAGAAGACTGCAAGTACGTCCATATTTATCACCCTGCATAAGACTCAAGTCAGAGTAGGTCAAAGACCTCAACATAAAGGCAGATACTAAAAACTAGATAGAAGAAAAAGTGGGGATTAGCCTGGAATGCACAGGCACAGGAGACAACTTCCTGAACAGAACACCAGCACTAAGAACAGCAATTTATAAATGGAACTGTAAGGCAAAGAACACTGTCAATCTGAAACACGATCTTAATTAGTATTATCAATGAAAACCAAGAGTCAAATATCAGGGTGATAACCTTAAAGATCAGAGAAGCAGAACAGCAGCCATTATAGACTTCTTACCTCTATGAATCCTCAGATGGAAAGCGAGCCCCAGAGCCTGTCTCCACCTCCCTATGCGCTGGGATCAAAGGTGTGAACCTCCCAATTGCTGGTACTAAAGATGTGAGCCACCATCTAGCTCCCCCCTCCAATCTCCAGGCAAGCTTTATTTGCCAGAACACACACGAAAATATTGTACAACATCAGACAAATTGTCATCCCACAGAATATTTTTTATCAACTTCACATTTGATAGAAGATTAATATCCAAAATTATGTAAACAACTCAAGAAACTAGACATCAACAAACCACATAATCCAATTAAAAATGGGGTACAGATCTAAACAGAATTATCAATAGAGGAATCTCAAATGGCTGAGAAACACTTAAAGAAATGCTCAACATACTTAGTCATCAAGGAAATACAAATCAAAGTGACTTGGAAATTCCATCTTATGCATGTCAGAATGGCTAAGATTAATAACACAAGTGACAGATCATTCTGGGGAGGATGTGGGGCAAGAGTAACACTCCCCCACTGCTGGTGGCAATGAAAACTTGTACAGACACTATGGAAATCAGTATGGAGGTTCTTTAGAAAGATGAGAATTGATCTACCTCAGGGCCCAGATGTACTACTCTTGGGCATATATCAAAGTACACTCCATCCTACTACAAGGACACTTGCTCAACCATGTTCATTGTAGTTTTGTTCATAATAGCCAGAAACTGGAAACAACCTAGATGTTCCTTAACAGAAGAATGGATAAACAAAAGTTGGTACTCAGCTGTTGAAAAAAGTGACATCATAAAATTTGTAAGCAAATGGATAAACTATAGAAAATCATCCTGAGTAAGGTAACCCAGACCCAGAAAGACAAATATTATATGTATTCACTTATACGTGGATATTAGCCATTAAATAAATGATAGACAAGCTACAATCCATAGACCGTGAGGTTAGGTAAAGAGGAGGGGTCTGTGGGGATGCATGGATCTTCCTGTAAAAGGAAAATAGAATAGAATGTATGGGTAAACTGGGGCCAGGTGGAAACAGCAATGGAAGGGATCAGGTTGAGTGGGAGATGGGAAAGTAAAAAATAAAATAAAAAACAGATATAGTAATGATGGCTTGATAGATATATTAAGGGATGTAACTATGGAGAAATGAAGCTACCTCTACAAGTTTCATGTAGAGTAAGCTTGCGCACTATTGGTCACAGATATGTTGCATGCAGTGAGAATAAATAAAGTTGTGAATAAAAACCATTATAGACCCTTGACTATTTTTCAACAAACCACAAAACCTCCAAAAGTTCTGTTTACTAAGTGGCAAGTGAGTAGGAAAATGGGCACTGCTTGCTTTGTTTTCTAACCCAAGCATAACCAGATCATAACCTTCTATAGCATACTTCTTGATAGCCAAATACTATTCCCTATTTTCAAAAGAAAAGTATGCTTTTTATGTCTACTCAGAGATTAATATCTAGAAGAATATTGTTTTGTAGAAATCATCATGACTTTCGAAGCGACATAGGTGTCCATGCCCTACCTATATAAAATACATCAATCTGCCATGATTGGTCAAATAAAAATTATTTTGTCAAATAGACTTCAATATAACATATTTTTGTATTTATCCATTTGCTCATTTATTAGCTGACAAAAGTAAATAACATGAAATTATTAAAATCACCATCATTCTGGTTGAAAATAAAGATCTTTTGAAATCATATGAATTTTTTTATGCATGTGTATTGAATTTGCATGAGTCCATTGAAGAGGTCAGGTAAGGATAAAAAAGAAATTCTTCCTGCTAATGTACCAGAAGAATTGATTTAGTAAATAGTAAACATTTTGTAACTACTTTGCCCTCAGTTTGGCTAAGGCAAGTGAAGCTAGAATCCAATCAACTCTCTTTAACTGTTTGCTTTCTCAGGTCTCGGGTTTCAATGCTTCCTATGCAGTTGTGCCTACTTAGTGTTAGTTTGACATTATTTTACTTAGGCTGCCTCAAGTTCAAGTCAGCACAACTTCCCTGCCTTCCTATACTTTCATTTTTATAAATAATACTGAAATCATATCATTCACTTTATTGTTATTTAGTGACATGAATATCTAGTTATCTCCTTAAGCAGTACACACATTTTATGATTAGTTGTTAGTTGAACTTATGGATATGCAGTACAATATTTGTAAATATTCATGTAAAACTAATCACAGTTTAAAACCTAGCTATATTTTGTTCTTTTTTATTTTTTATTTAGTTTAATTATTTTGCATTCTGACTGCAGTTTCTCCTTCCTCCTCTCCTACCATTTAATCCCCAACTTCCCCTGCCCCCCTAAATCTACTCTTCAGGTTCTGTTCAGAAAGTGGCAGGCCTCCCATCTCCCATCAATAAAGAGTGGCATGTCAAGTTGGAGTAAGACTAAGCACCTCCCCTTGTATTAAGGCTGGGCAAGGCAATCCAGTATGAGGAAGATGTTCCCAAGAACCAGAGAAAGCATTGCGAACAGCCCTTGCTCCCACGGTTAGGAGTCCCACAAGTAGACCAAGCTACACAACTGTCATGTGTATGCAGAGGACCTAGGTCAGTTCCATGCAGGCTCCATGGTTGTTAGTTCAGACTCTGTGAGTTCCTATGAACTGAGTTAGTTGTTTTTTTAAGTTTTCTTGTGATGTCCTTGACCCCTCTGGTTCCTACAATCCTTCCTCCCCCTCTTCAGCAGGATTCCCCAAGCTGGACCTAATGTTTGGCTATGGGTCACTGTATCTGTTTCTATTAGTTACGGGATGAAGGCTCTCTGATGACAATTGGGATAGTCTGATCACAGGAGATGGCTAGTTCAGGCTCTAACTATATTTTGAATTACACAGCATGCACTGTGTTCCATTCAACCATGAT
The DNA here is from genome assembly GCF_007827085.1 of Peromyscus californicus insignis. NCBI lineage: Eukaryota > Metazoa > Chordata > Mammalia > Rodentia > Cricetidae > Peromyscus > Peromyscus californicus. The sequence continues at coordinate 7,760,382 of NW_026294447.1, read as the reverse complement.
ATCTCATCAAATTTCATGTTTAGGAAAGAACTAATCAGTGTTTTCAATTTCCCTTTTCTATTGTATGTACAAAGGCCTACAAAGATATTTACAAATAAACTTATTAGTTTCAGACTAATACGCAAAGATATAAAGAATCAATGAGACCATAGTTAATTTTAAAGCTCTTGCCTAGCTGATGCTGGTAAGGAAGTTTCAGAACTGTGTGCTTTGTTCCAAGGAGGTACATGTGATAGCCAGCTATAACTTGGAATTTGGACAATTCTTCTGTCTGATTTTAAGTCCAATTTCCTTTGCAAAGCTCTGGGCAGTGACTCCAGTATCACACTTGCCTCGCTGCTGTATGTAGCTTGTCTGATTTGCATGGTGGTGGTTTATAATGTACATGTAAGTTTTGTTTTGACAAGTTCCCAGAGAACCGAGCTTGCAACAGATGCTTAATACATATGTTTATTCACCAAGCTCGCTATACAATTTAAAGTTTTCCTAGGAAATGATTAAATAATTCTCCATAATGCAGAGTTCTACCAACAACAGTCTATTGAGGTTTTTGAAAATATGACTTGTAGGATTAAATCATCTTTGGGAAAATTAAATCAAACTCCTAGCTTTTAGGGGCTAATTTCCATCTTGTATATTTTCTATCACAATATTTTATGTGAGTGTATGGTTAAAATGTAACTTGTATTTGTAGCAAAATTTGTAGAGAAGGGCAATAGATTTTCATTCTAACTAAACTGAATTTTGTGATTACCCCAAAACAGAAAGAAAAACAATAAATTATTGATAAAATAGGTGCATACACACACAAATAAAGACAATCAAAAAACTTCATGCTCTTTTGCACATACAAATCTTTGAAATTTGCAAGAAAAAAAAGCCATGCTAATAATAACTCAAACCCCCCAAATTTCCACTTCCTCTTTTTGTCTTCATTGTTTTTCTTCCATAAATGGGGATATAGAGTAAAATCATTTACTTTTTATTACTCTCACTTGTAAATGATCTGATGTCCACCCCATAGAGCTCAAAGCCTGTCAATCACCAAACTATATATTGTACTGAATAACTTTTAAGTTGATAGAACAGGTTTTTGTTGTTGTTTTTGGTTTTGGTTTTTCGAGACAGGGTTTCTCTGTGTAGCTTTGCGCCCTTTCCTAGAACTCACTGTAGCCCAGGCTGGCCTTGAACTCACAGAGAACCGCCTGCCACTGCCTCCCGAGTGCTGGGATTAAAGGCGTGTGCCACCACTGCTTTTCTCTGTCCTGTGTATATATATATATATATATATATATATATATATATATATATATATATATATATATAAATCAACTACCATTTTTAAGAAACAAAATGCCTATATTAATGGCACCTATAGCTGGAAAGAAATTCAAGTATAATGTTCATTTTTTTCTCAACAGTAAATTAATTCTACTGAAATAATCACATTATTTAAGACATTTGTATGATGAGTTGAAGTTCTCTACAGGTGTTCAAAGTAACAATGCAAATTAGTTGTACATCTGATCCTTGCTTTCTCTCATTGGAGGACTCTAGTTTTACGAAATTTCATGTAATGAATAATTATTTAGTTCATCATGTAAATAATATTTAGATTCTTTGGATCAATGGTACGGCTCAATAGGTAAAGTCGCTTGCCCCCAAGCCTGATGACCTGAATTTGATCCCTAGGACACACACAGTGGAAGGTGAGAGTTACCTCTTGCAAGTTGTCTTCTGATCTCCATATATGTGCCATAGGATTTGTGTGCCAACACATGAGTACACACACACACACACACACACACACACACACACACATTCACACACACACACACATCAATAAATGTAATATCTTTTTTAAGAAAATGCTCAGAGCTTTCATATTACTTAGTAATTCTCAGTTGCATAGGTCACCAGTCCTGTTTGTTTCTGTTTCAATATTTATGTTTCTAAAAATCTTTTTGAGATTTCATAATGTGAATGAAATGGCCCAGAATGAGCTGCTTCTTGTATTAAGTCTTATACAAGGCTGGTGACCTGATTAGAATGTCAGTGATTGTTGATACCCAGCTTCAATCTATGGTGCTCAGACAGGAAGCAGGTTGTTACTTCAATTATTTTTTATAACTGATAAGAATTGCTTTGTGTTCTAATTTGGGACTGATTTTGGAGAAAGTTCAATGAGATGCTGAGAGCAAAGTGCATTCTTTAGCATTTGGGCACAATGTTCTATAGATGTGTGTAAGGTCCATTTGATTCATGTCATTATTTAACTCCAGAATTTCTCTGTTTATTTTTATCTGGCTGGTCTATCTATTGGCAAGAGTGTACTGAAGTCTCCCACTATTACTGTGTGAGAGTTAATGTGTGATTTTAGGATAACAGTGTTTCTTTTGTGAACTTGGGTATCCTTGTGATTGGTGGGTAAACAGAATCATCACATCCTTTTGATGGATTTTTCCTTTAATGCATATGAGGTACCCTTCCCTATCTCTTCAGATTTATTTTTGTTTGAAGTCTTTTTTTTTTCTTTAAGAGACTGAAATAGCTACCTCTGCACACTTGATTTCATTTTCTTGGAATACCTTTTCCTTCCTTTGCCCTAACACAATATCTGTCTTTGTTTTTTGGGTGCAGGAGAAAGATGGGTCCTGATTTCTAATTTTATCTGTTAGCCTGTGTCTTTTTATTGGTGAATTAGTTGACCAAAACAAAACGGACTCCATAGTTTTGTTTTGTGTTGTGGGAGCTTTTAATTGTGATATTTTTAAATCTTAATAGTTCCTTTCTTTTGTTGTCTACTTTGATTTCCATTTTTTTGTGGGGGGGGTGGTTTAAGAGACACACAGAGAGAAAGAAGATAAAATTGGATTTGTATGGATAAAAAGAGGATCTAGGGAAGGGGGAGGTATGATCAAAATGTATTTTACAAAAGAAATTTTAAATAAAAGTAAGCCTAGGAATAATTCAATTATTCTATGTAATAAAGCTGTCAAAATGAAGTTCTTAGAGTTTCTAGAGAGGAGACAGGCAGCTAAGTGTGCAAACAACAAAATCATAAACATTTATTAGCATTTGAACACAGGCCAGTGGCTCTCTGGGTATCATTTCCGTCTAGTACTGGCTGCTGAACAGAAGATGCTGTTTGGAAATTTTCCCATATTCTAGGAATGTGGATCTTGATCCACCGCTAAATTACTATTGATCTTATATGTTTCAGTCTCATAGAGTAATTGGTTAACTTGTAGAAAATTGAACAAGAAAAAAATGCCAATCATTTTCTGAGAGAATTTTAAATGGTTTATTTCTAAAAGAAATTTAAATAACTTCTGATATATATATATATATATATATATATATATATATATATATGTGTGTGTGTGTGTGTGTGTGTGTGTGTGTGTGTGTGTGTGTGTGTGTGTGTAACTTCTATGTTACTCAAGGTCATCATTTACTCCCTTGTGTTACGTTCACCGCTCCTGTGTCTTGCGGTTAATTTGAATCTGTTTGCTAACTCTCAAACTCACACTTTCTAATTTCATTTTAATCATTGCTGACTACTGGTACCTTATTTCATTAACTGAATAGGGAAAAAATAAACAAAGAACCAAAGTTCCCAGTGAACTGAATTTATCTTATATTCCCCAAAATGCAAGTTTCCCTTTTCATTCAGTATTACATTTTATGTCAGAGGAAGTTAGGGATGGGGACATCTGGGGAGGGGCACACAGCTGCCACAGGGCACATGTCCAGGTCAGAGGACAACTTGCAATATTTGCTCCTTTTCTTTCACCGTGTGGGAAGTGGTATCCAACTCAGGGCATCAGTCAGTTCTAGCATCAGACAGCTTTACGTAATGAGCAATCTCTCTGGCTCCGTCACCAGATTCTCTTTGAAATCTACTTTACTGGGCATGTCCCTAGCAAGAGATCTTGGTAGTCTCAAGTTGTATGACTTTTTAGAGAGAGAAGTATAGTTTGAATGAAAAAAAAATGGTATAAATAGAATGTGGACATGGTTCTCAGTCTTGAGAGAGAAGGAGAAGAGTGAGAATGAGCAGCTGATGAGGCTTGCTCCAAAAAAGTTTCCTATTCTCTAGAGACTGGCATTCTCTAAAGATTTATATTCTATGGAAGGACTAAACCTTCCTCTTACAGTAGGAGTCACGAGAGGTATGTCGGCAGAGCAGGTGTAGATAAAAAGGAAGTATTCCTATTTTAAATTCCCTTTTTATATTGCACATAAAACATGGACCTTAAATATCTGAGAGCTGGTTGAATGATAGTCATTGAAGTTTTTTATTTCCCACATTTATTTAGTGGGCAGTGTGAAGGAGCAGTATGTGCTTGCCTCAGCCCTCATGCAGAGGTCAAAGGTCAGTTTACAGGATCAGTTCTCTCCTTCCAATAAGTGTGTTCAGAGGATTAGCCAGAGCATCAGCTTTGGTGGCAAGCCCATGCTGAGCCCTGGGGCTGCAGTTTTATGAAGAATGGAAGGATTCAGTGAAAGTCACCCAGGAATGTAGCTCAGAGTTGCAGCACTCACCTAACATGAATAGGGCCAGGCTTTGACGCCCAGCACCTCTGCACATGAAAATGAAACGTATTATTGGGAACATAAAAGCATGTTTTCTTGGAAGAAATACTGTTAGTGAAATGTTTGATTGTAATCACAATTAAAGTTGCTTTATAAGAAACATATTTCTCATTCTCCTATTTCTGAATCTGCCTAATCTCTTTCCCACTCAGCACCTGCCTTAACGTTAAGGATTCCTTCACCTGTCATACAAATCAGCAATCCTATATTAAGTCCTACCCTTACTTTCTGCACATCAGAATCTTATGTCCCATTAAGATCCGCCATCTTTTCTTTTTAACACACTGGCACAAGGAAGAAATAAAGTTTGTGTCTGAGTGGACGTGGACTTCAGTGCGCTCGTTACGCCCAGGCAGCCAACAAGTTATGAATAAGCAGAACGCCATGTCACATTGACCTCCCTTACCTGAGAAAGTTTTCACTCAGCTTTTCAAAGATCTGCACTTAGCCTGCTCTGCTTCCTGGACGGAGATAAATACGTTCCCTGACAGGCTGACTTTTTCTGAGGCAGCACTCAATTTATCACTGTGCTCCTGGAGCACATTCTCCAGGTCTTGACAAAAACATCCCTGAAGCTTTCAGTGGGGAAAAATAAACCCTCATCGCCGGCTCTGTAAATTACCAAGGATAGCCATGAATAAAATGAGGATCAGTCCTGATTCATGATTTCAGAACAACCGAAAAAATTCAGTTCATGCCCTTAAGGCCATTGCTCAGGAGAACTCAGACTGGAGGAAATTAGGCAGAAAACAGAAACGATATTAAATATTCCTCTTTGTGCCATTTTAAAGAATTCAATTATTGAGTCTCTCTGCACAGAACAGTATGAAGCTGCTAGCTCACCACCTGTCCTAAAAACACTTCCTTGTAATTACGTAAAATGGAGAGGAAGAAAAACATACGGACTTGGAACACAAAAGCAGTGACATTTGAGCCACAAGGGCTTAGTTAGAAAACTCTTAGGAGTTCCTGAGAGCACAGGACAAAGAGCTCCAGCCCTCTTCAGCATGGAAGAATTCTGACCTGAAAGATCCTGTCCCTAAGAAAAGGATCTAGGCCAGGTCACTTGATGTCCCTTGACTGAACGTGGAACCCGAGCCAGTCTGTGTGGGAAGGGAAGGAGTGGCTGCAGGTGTAGGAAGGACAGTCCACTTTCAGGCAGTCATCATTCTCAGCCATGAATCAGTGAGTGCTACACAGATTCTCCCTTAGACTCGAGGATCCCTGTGCACTCAGGGACAGATACGCTTATTATGGAGCTTATGAACCATATGTCAACAGGCATCAAACTAGGATAACAGCATCTAGATTTGGGGGCAGAGAAAGTTAAGAACAAAAGTTCTTTTCCGAGAGAGAGAGAGAGAGAGAGAGAGAGAGAGAGAGAGAGCGCTATTCCTGGAAACGGAAAAGGATTTAGATGGAAGAGACTGTGTTGTTAGGAAGTCCTCCAAAAATGGAAATTCTTCTCAGCAGTCGAATACAAAGAGTAGGAAAGTGCACAGAGAGGGAGCTATCAGGTGTACTCAGTCAGTAGTCAAGCAGACCTGTGTGCGTGGATGGGCACGAGTGGGAGGCAGCAGAACAGTACCGAAAAACACACCCACTCACAGCAGCGTTATTCCAGGTAGTACTTGAAAACAGTTCTATGAGTTGGGGCTTTAAAATGCCCCAGTAAAGGTATTGTTCTACTTAATCTTACATGAAAACGAGAAAATGGTGATTAAATAAGTCGATCTGAATCATACAACCAGTGAGGACTGACGTTAGGATTTTAAAACAGGTAGTTTTTGGGCTCTGTGGGGACAGCTGTGACTAGATGAAGGAAACTCGTAGGGAAATGGGTTTTCATTTGTCCGAATGTCAGACCAAAGAGAATATACAACGTGTTTAGTAAGAAGAGAGAAAATAGAACCTCCTCTTGAAAAAATGAACTAAGAATGGAAAACAATGGATCAGGCAAAGAATGGTTTGCAAATGTAAAGACTAGAAACCGAGAGTATGGAAGTTAAGCACACACTTAAGGAAATTAGAGTCTAAAACTGCCCATGACAGGGTCAAAGTGGAAAGGAAAGGGCCACAGAGAAGAAAGGGGAAAGTCACGTGATAGAATGTGAGACAGCTACTCTGGAGACTGGGAACATGCAGGAAGAGGGGACATTCCAAGATGAGTGGCACCCTCATAGTGGCAGGAGAATTTGGAAGGACCTAACAATCTCAGTTCTGAGCCAATCCTTCGCATCTCGAGGACATCGGCAGAAAAGTCTAGAAGATGCACAGAAGTCTCTCAGACATATTTAAATAAAATTCATTACCCTCACAAAGCTTAGAACAAACTATGAAGCTGAAAAGATTGCTCAATGGCTAAGAAATGCACAGAAAGAATAAGGATCTGGGTTTGAATCCAGAACTCATGTAAAAACAAAACAAAAGGCTTGTCTTGGCCTTGTTTACCTGTGAGTCCAACACTAGCGATTGTGAGCTCCCTGGCTAAGAAGCCTAGCCAGCTCAAGTGAGCTTCAGGGTTTAGTGAGTGATGCAGTCTCAAAGGAGTAAGGCAGAAAGGAGTAGAGACCAAGTCGTCTAGCCTCCATAGTGCACCTGAGCATGTGACCAGGCAGGCTCGCTCTCTCTCTCTCTCTCTCTCTCTCTCTCTCTCTCTCTCTCTCTCTCTCTCTCTCTCTCTCTCTCTCTTTCTCTCTCTCTCTCTCTCTCTCTCTCTCTCTCTCTCTCTCTCTCTCTCTCTCTCACACACACACACACACACACACACACACACACACACACACACACACACACTCACTCATTGTCATAAACCCTGTCAAACTGCACTTCATAAATTTCACTACCTTGTATCTTTCTGTTTACCAGATTTTCCTGAAATCCAGACAAAAGCAATCACTCCCCTTTATTGCAGCAGTGGCTTCCTGACTGATCTCCAGCTCCCATCTGGCTGACCTAGAGGTCACTGTTCACAAAAGCTAGTGTAATCTCATCAAGTCTGCATTACATGGCCACACATTGGAACGCCTCTTAATTCCTCAATCATCCACGATGCTCTAAGGTTAAAGACAATGTAGCTTCGCACCATCTGACACCCACTTACTCTCACGGCTGCCCACTCCAGCCAGTATGGGCGCCCCTGAGCTCTCAAGTTTGCCTTGCACTGACCTCTGTTCATTATTACATATCAAGCTAATATTGGAACATCCTTCAGAGCTCGGTTTACGGTCACTTCCAAAAGTCTTTAAACCCTCTGGACCAGATCATGTAGTAGGCATATTGAGACATTTCCAGTGTGTTTTCTATTTTGCTTGTGTGGTTATCCTGTTTGTTTCTTCTCCACTTCAGTGCTAATCGTTCAGAATTAATCCATTTCTGTCTGTTGGTTATTTCACTACTGTACTGAAATAGCCCTTTCAGGTCAGCAAAGACTATTTTTTGCTACCCCATAGACGACCCATAGCCTTGTCTTCTAAGCAGCAAACTACACATCTCCCCAGTCTTCCTTCTTGAAACAGTGACTTGGCATTTGGATGGCAGATTCTCAGGCTCTTTCTTCCTTCTCACCTTGGAACACATCTCAGCTTCTTTTCTATTGTGAGGAGATCCTGCAGATGGCTCAATAAGTAAAAGCAGTTGCCACAAAAGTCTGCAGTATGTGTTTGATCCCTTGAACACATGTAAGAAACTGATGTGGTCATGCATATCTGTCATCTCAGTTCTTCTAAGGCAAGGTGGGAGCAGGGCCAGGAAATTGCCCAGAAGCTCCCGAGCCAGCTGGTCTAGAGCACGCACCACCAAGTCCGAAGCAATAAGAAAGACTGTAGTGGGTAGCTGGTCCAGCTTTGACCTGGAAGTACTACCCCTATTGAGGCTTCCAGTAACTGTCACGCCTACAAGGTGGGGCGGAGACAGGAGCCGTTAAGACCTGAGATCCGGATGTGCAGGCTTTCTTGGTTCCTGGATCCCGGACACTGGAAGTAGACCAAGCAAGCAGAGTTCTCCAGAGAACACCGGTGGACTGTGCCACACCTTTCCTAGACCCTGTAACCTATCCCTTTACTTGTAAGTTACCCCACAAAATAAACCTCCCTTCGAACTACATGGAGCTGCCGTAATACTACAACCAATAAAAGACCCAAGCAGCATAGGGAATGAGAACCAAGTCCCCATCGCTGTCCTCTGGTCTCTAACACATACCATGCCTGTGCACATTAACACACACCATGGACACAGGCAAAACCACACGCATAACTAACTCATTAATTTAGGGATGTCTTGTATTGGCCTCAGCACTGAACTTCTCTCTTTCTGCCCTGTTCCTGTGTGGTCACTACAGCTTCCAGGTCTACATGTGTCTTCCACAATTCTATTCTCAACAAATGCCCTCATTCAGCCTCACAGCAGTTCTTCTAAGGCAAGGTGGGAGCAGGGCCAGGAAATTGCCCAGAAGCTCCCGAGCCAGCTGGTCTAGAGCACGCACCACCAAGTCCGAAGCAATAAGAAAGACTGTAGTGGGTAGCTGGTCCAGCTTTGACCAGCTACTGCTTCTTTAATGGCACCAGGTAAATAGCTCAGAGGCATTTCCAGTGTTGGTTGTTTGTAGACTGCTTCATAGTTTTAAATGAATCTAAAACAGCGCATTATTGAAAACAGCACTCACCCTTCTGCACTTTTTCTCCTTGCCTTTACTTTTTTCTTTATCTCATCAAGTCTGCATTACACAGTCACATAACTAAATGTGTGCATAAAATCCTGCTACATTCTTAATGTGTCATTTCTATCCCTTCCAAGAAAACCAAAATTCGTGAGTATACTATTTCAAGAGCAGTTCTGATGCCTAGAACAAAAGCTGCCAGTAAGTATGTCTTCCAAATGTTTTTGTTAGACCTGGTGAGGTGGCACCATGGGTGAACACACTTACCTCTCCAACCTGCAACCTGCAAACTGGGTTCTATCCCTGGAACCACTGCAGGGTGGAAGGAGAGAACGGACTGGACGAAGTGGTCCTCTGGCCTAAACAACACACCTGGCAAGGGCACCCACACTTCTATTCATGCACACACACATTTAAAAAATCGTTTCTAAATTAGTTCACAGATAATTAATGTCTATCACTCTCATTAAACTGAAGCCTCGATCTGACAAGAAATTGTTTATGTATGTATTTTTTCACAGCTTCTCAAGTGATTTTTTTTATTAAATACTTTGGACTATTTGACTAAAACAATATTAGGGTAATACAATCTCACCAAGGACAAGGAAGTTTAAAATTGCAAAAAGAAGTAAAGCTACCCAAAAATAGTAAACTAGAAGAATTGATAATAGGCAAGCATATTTGATAATTAGGTAATTATGAATGCATTTAGGGAGAAATTAACATACAGACAATAGATGATATTTAGCTAAAGAATGAGGGGAGACACAGAATAGAGACCCCAACATCATTGTGATAGAGTGAATGCAATTCTTAACATGTTAGTTCTCTTACTTCTACAAACTACTGCTGGAATTTCTTCCATCATCCCACACACGCCCTCCTCTTTTTTCTTGTCTTAAATCTTAAAGGATTCATTTGCATCTCTGTGTGAATAAGGAGACCTGCCTGTGAACACACAAGGACAGAGCATTGTTTAGAATCCATTACATTTTGTTCAGCAGTTATAGTCAAATTATAATGTCAACCTTTCTTACGTGTTAGTTTAAGGAAACAAAGAAATGAAAAAGTCACTGGTAGACCAATGTGACTTGAAGGTGGAATGCAGATAAAAACCCAAGGAATCTAAAGAGAACGCTTGTTGACTCTTCAAGTTGTTCTCTTTGTCCTCGTTCCTTTAAAAACTGAAGGCAGACTATTAGCATGAAGTTAAGCGTCAAGGTTGCCTGCATGTAGCCAGTGATGTAGATCCTCTCATTTAACTATCAGGTTGGGGAGAACAAGTGTACCAGGGCCAGTTTGGAGGCATGTTTCCCGTCATGATGATCTGGGAAAGATTAACAAGATTAGATGGTTTGCACCTCAGTGAGTACAGCTCGAATGGAGAGGAGCACCAAAGAAGTAGGGCCAGGCACTGCTCGTGGCCCTCTTGCTCACTGGTCACGCAATGAATCCATGAGCTGGCTCAGCAAAGGCATTCTCATCGTTGACTCTATAAACCAGTCAGAACAAAAGCTGGTTTGGGTTTTAGCACTGGCAAGGAGAAGGCCCATGACTCGGCTTGTTGAGCATTCAGTCTGATTCACTAGCAAACTACCAAATAAGCCTTTCAAAGAATAAACACAAGATGAAGAATGCAAGTGAGGAGATCCTCCCTGAGGCCTTGCCTCTTTACACAAGAGGTTGTTTTCACAGTTCAGTGCCACTGGCCTCCCATACAGAGGTGGGTATCCTCTTAGCCATCATGACGTAGATGTTAGCAGTTGGAACATCTGGAGCCATCTGAACGGGAGGTCCTCATGTCTGCACCTTTCCTTTGGGGAACTCTGTTGCTCTAAATAAAAACACTCTGTGTCTTATCTCTTAGTACTTCCAGGGTAGTGGGGCTGGCTATGGGCAACCTTCACCACCACAGAGACCTGAACCAGCTCAGGGAACACACTGCTGCTCAGTTTAGAAAGCTAGGGTTATTCATCAGCCAGGAACAAGCACTACTGGGCAATAATAGGCTAGCAATATTTTATTCATTATTCAGGGGAAAAAGAAAATAAGTCCTCACAGGAATCAAATCATCGTTTATATTCAATCACTTAGCAACTAACAGAAATGGAAAGAAAAGAATCCTAAAATAAGGAAGTAAAATTCTACTTGTAGGGGAAAAAATGCCAAATTAGAGGTATCTGAAGAACATAGGACAGAGGGGATTCTGACCAGACCAAACTAAAAGTAATCTTCAACTGTGCTCTCAAGAAAGTCACTTATCCAAGCTTCAAACTGTATTTCCATCATTGTCCTCTTTATCATACTGAAATGCATTTGGCTGCCTCTCTCAGTAACATCTAAAATCAAACACACACACCACATCAGTTCACCATGATTTACCTAACTATAAATCTAACAGGATATTGTAGTCTAAGAGTTTTTGCATTTCATGTAATTTTCATTTCCTTGTAAAGTTATATTCTTTAAATATCACAGATAAAATAATGAGGACAATACTACACTGAATTCCAAAAATTGACTAATTATACCCTTTTTAGGTCACAGCTAACCTTATTTATATTATTTAGGTAAAATTACGGAAGAATATTATTATATCCAAGTTCACAATCTGAACACCATTACGCCCAACAACACACACACACACACACACACACACACACACACACACACGCACACGACTAGAGACAGCTCCTTCTGTAAAGTGCTATCCAGACAAGCAAGAAGCCCTAACCTTGATCCCCACAACCCCCAAAGACAAGCTGGATGTGGTGGTACACACAATCCTAGAACTAAAGAGGGAAAGACTGAGGTTCTCTAGGGTTCACTGACCAGCCAGACTAGCCTAATTCTAAGTCCAAGGACCCAGTGAGAAACCTCATGAAAACACAAAGCTGACTGCTTTCATTGGGAACAGAATTCACAAGTGCATGCATCCACATACACATGTATGCACACACACGTACACACGTTTTCACACACATGTACACACACACATACACACACAAACGGACACACACATTGATACCCACACACACCTAACTTAATGACTACATCTAACTTAAGTAGTTAAACACGTTGACATAAGTCTGTAATCATTTTACTTACTCAAACTAAAAATAATCTCATTTGCTCAAAGACGAGAAGCATGATTCGTTATCTCCACAATAAACAACACACTTAGTACTTTCAGTATCAAGTGGGAGAAATATAAGTGACACACTTTCAGAAGCAGACTGAAGGGTAAAAATATTGTTGTCCCAGAGAAACAATTATGAGACAAAGCAATCTCAGGTGGCAGTGGAGCACGCCTTTAATCCCAGCACTCGGGAGGTAGAGGATGTCTTGAGTTCGAGGCTGGCCTGGTCTACAGAGCGAGACAACAATTTAAACATTGCCGATAAAGGGACATCCAAATTCACACAGCATTTAGCTCAGTACGTTTTAGATGCCTAGTTTGTGCCATGAACTTTTCTCATTATTGAAGAAGCTTTTGGTTTTGTTCTTTGTATATTTAAAAACTGGCAGGCACAGCAGGGGTTCAAATAAAGTGAAAGAGTAACCATAGAGCAAGAATGCTGCAAGCAGCAAAGACTCAAGGAAGGCAGAGCCAGGCAGAAAATAAGATCAAACCACAGTGGATAATGGCAATTTTCCAGTTATAATCAAAATTTAACTTAAATGTTCAAATGTTAAGAACAAAATAAAGACGGCACGGAGAGAACACTGTTAAAATAGGTTTTGTTTCAATGAAGCATTAACTTCAGGTGTGGCAGGGGAGAGTGGGAAAGAAAACACAGCATGGGTGCTCAGAAGAGGAACTGAGGGAGGAAGAGTGATCCCAAGGCTATTAGGGCACCAGTTTTCACAGCTCTGTGATTTGGAGCAGCATTCAGTAACCAAACAGAAGAGGCAAAGGTGGAACGCTCGGAGGATGCGTGGATGCTCGGCTGAGAAGGTTTGCCAAGTGGAAAATGGAAGAAAAAGAGCACAAGAAATAAAGATCTGGAGAGACAGAGATTGAAGCTGTCTGCTGGGTCTTGCTTGGGTGGTGAGTGGAAGGAAAGAAGGTTTGGAAGCACTGGTCTTGGAGGGAAGGACACAGTGTAGGCAGTCCTTTGTTTCATGATTCCCAAGCTGAGTGGTCAACGACCAGTGATCAACATACAATGAAGAAGAATGTCAGTGCAGAGATTGTGTCTGCCCAAGCAAGACAGTCTATACACTTTAAGCAGTTCTTGTTCTGAGAAGAGATGTGGATGAAGAACACAGCCCTTCAGATTTCCAGATGAGAAAGGTAAACAAGGAAGATGGCAGTGGCCCTGCTGGGTAGGTGGGGCCTTGTAAACTCAAGGAAAAATAAAGTAAAACAACATAGATCAACTCATTTCATTTCCCATGCCTCTTCCCAGGGAACTGAGCTGACTTGCACTGTAAATTCATGATAACCCACTCAAATAGTGTCCTCTCAACATAGACCATGCTATGTGTCTTCTCTAACCATTCAGAATTTCAAACGTTTTCCAATTTATTAAAACTCTAGCAGGAAAATTAAAATTCCAAAAATGCCTTCAAGTTGACATGCCTGATTGTGTCTTGTGCTTGCCTTTTATTTACAGGGAATGTTCCCCCTTGTGAAAGGCAAACAGTATCTGTATGTCATAGTTTTAAAAATCAGTACCATATAAATGAAGACCACATGAGAATAGGAAGAAGCAAAGTGCTAGAGAGGCCCACAGAAATCCATAAAGATACCCCCACAACAGACTGCTGGCAATGGTCGAGATACAGCCCGAACTGACCTACTCTGGTGATGGGATGGCCAAACACCCTAATTGTCATGCTAGAAACCTCATCCAACTACTGAGGGATCTGGATGCAGAGATCCATGGCTAGGCCCGGGTGGATCTCTGGGAGTCCAATTAGCGAGAATGAGGAGGGTTTATATGAGCGAGAATTGTTGAGACCAAGGTTGGATAAAGCACAGGGACAAATAGCCAAACGAATGGAAACACATGAACTATGAACCAATGGCTGAGGGGTCACCAACTGGATCAGGCCCTCTGAATGGGTGAGACAGTTGATTGGCTTGATCTGTTTGGGAGGCGTCCAGGCAGTGGGACCAGGTCCTGTGCTCATTGCATGAGTTAGCTGTTTGAAACCTGGGGCCTATGCAGGATTGCTTGGCTCAGCCTGGGAGGAGGGGGCTGGACCTACCTGGACTGAGTCTACCAGGTTGGTCTCAGTCCGCGGGGAAGGCTTTGCCCTGGAGGAGATGGGAATGGGGGGTGGGCTGGGGGGAAGGTGAGGTGGGCGGGAGGGGGGAGAATAAGGGAATCCGTGGCTGATATGTAGAACTGAATTGTATTGCAAAATAAAAAAAAAAAAAAAATCAGTACCATAACCCTAGACATCCATTAAATGTCCTTCTCTTCTAAATGGTTTCCTTCATGCTCATCCGAACATGGCTATGTAAATATACTACAAATGATTCCATTTCAGGAAGATAAGAGTTTCTGCAAACCCACTTATTCTCAAGAAACAGTTCTATCTTTCTTCAAACTTTCATGGATAGACTTTTGGAATGAGTCATGTTGCTTCTCTCTCCTGAACTCCTACTCACTCAGCACATTTCATCTGGGCTTTGATTTCCACCCCATGACTTTACACCTTTAGATCAGCAGGAAACTCCCTGTGTTCAAATCTGACTGATATTTTTTCAGTCCTCTCTCACTTAACACTCAGTAACATCTAACAAAAGCAATCACTTTGCTATTAGTATAGGACATTGTTACCTGGCCTTTAATGCCATTCATTTCTGGTGTGGTTTTTCATCTCTGTGACAACACATTTTCACTCTTTGTAAGATAGTCTATTACAAAGATATTAAAATGTATCTAATTTTTTCTTAGTATTATCTTTATTCATTTTGTTTCCCAGATATCCTGATCTATGCCAAATGTTTCAATTACCAACCACATAAACAAATGAATTTCTCTTTTGCGGTTTGCTATTCTCATCTCTTTGTTCATTATAGGTCACTGTTCACTAAAGAGGTATGCTTGCCTAAATGTTGGAAATTTATTTTATTATGCTGGTATTCATAGAGAATAAGAGAAAAATGATCACTAGATATTTCTTTATAAGTGCCCTTGTCCTTTTTTGAATGAACTCATAATCTCTCCTCAAGACTCAACTCAGATTATAATAATCTGATTAATGTATTAGTCTTCTCTCTCCACGACTCTATACTACAGGTGCCTACACACATTACTTCACACAGCTTGAACTCTTCTGATTTCTGCACCCATGTGTCTCCTTCTACATCCCTATTTAGGAGCTCCATAGTGTCAAGGTCAGGTTATAGTTATAAGTATTTTTTTCCAGAACCATCTATTCTGACGTACGGTAGGTGCTAAAATACTTTAAATGAATAATTGAATGCTAATAGATCAATACTTCCTAACTGTGTTCTAATTTTCAAAGGCATTTTAATGTATGTTCCCAGAATGAGATATTCTGTGATTAAACAACCACTGGGGAAGTTTCTTTTCAAATCTCTAATACATACTGTATCTGAAGAACTGTTTCAATGTGCCTTTGGTATATTCTGATCAACGTGGTGCTGCTAGGAAATGAAAATCACACCAAATGTAACAGATACTTGGTTTTATTTAACACTGTCACTGGTGTTCAGAATCAAAAGCCACTGGTTAAATCATAGAATAATATATTAGTCAAATTTAAGATATTTTCTTTCTAAGTAACCTTATGCAGATACAATCTCTATGTTAAGTATCTAACTTTCCACCAAGTAGGCATCCAGGCAGCTTGGATGAAAGCCACATCAATAGATACAAGACAAGATTTCCAACTGAAGATCAAACCACTGTTTTCAGAGTGTCTGTGGGTTTGTATAGAGCACATTCCAAACCAGAGACTTTGCCAGGGCTTCTCACCTTCCTAATGCTGCGACCTCTTAATACAGCTCCTCCTGTTATGGTGACCCCCAAGCACAGAATTATTTGCACTGCTTCTTTATAAGTGTAATTTTTCTACTGTTATGAATTTAATGTAAATATCTGTGTTTTCTGATGGTTTTAGGTGAACCTTGTGAAATGGTTGTTCTATCCCAAAGTGGTCATGACTCACAGGTTGAGGAACACCGCTTTAAACAAATAGTAACAGTTGTCCTCTGAATGGTTTTTATGCTGAGCCTTCGTTAACAGGTGACAGGCAGGAACCTCTATTTCGCAAAGAGAAAGTTCTAACATATGCTGCGACAAACAACCTTATGTAACAATAGAACACCCATCCCGATATTCAGCTCTCTTATTAAGAACAACATGATAGCAAAGTGACTCATCAGCTTGTGTGCTTTTTCTTGATTCTAGTAATTTGGGACAAGTGTGGGGAAGTCACAGTTGTTAATGTGCAGCCCAGAATGACAAACGAGAGAAGTTACTAAGCAACATTAAGTACTTGTATTTTTCTATTCTTTCAGAGCTGCCCAAAGCTGAATAATTCTATAATATAAAGGAAAAAGAAAAGGTAATGTGGGAGTCATGTTTTGAACTGAATGAAAATGTTGTGCTCAACAATTCTGAGAATATGATTAACCCTGAATGCATCAGCCTTAGTCTAATGACTACGTCAGGTTAGGCATGACCCCTTGAACTCACTGTTACCTCCCATTATTACTGGAAGCTACACACAGTAGAGTTGAAAGGGAAGACAACACAATGGACTGGGGCAAGTGGTACTGAGGGCATGAGGCTAAGGGTTCTTGCGACCAGGTCTTCCCGTGGACGCGGCTCCCCCCACTGTCAGTATCAGCTCTTGGTTTCCATCAAAGCAAGACTGTAGGAGCAAATTGTGTACTTGGCTCATTACTCGATATGTTTCCTTGAGCCCTCCCCAGTCACTGCAGTGAGGGTAACTTTGAACACTCTAGTGATTTCTCAGATTTCCTGACTCATCCTTTGCTGACCCTAGCAGGATGCTTCACAAAGGAAATCTATCAACGGCTGAAAAACAGCATCAGATATAGGAGCACGGAGTAAATGTGTCTGTCTCTTGAGGTGACAATCTTAGTAACTTCATTTCCATGACTCTTAATCTTCCCACAAGTAGCTGGCAATTGGTTATGTAATCCAAAATCCACTTGCAGAAAGGCAGGATGAGTGAGAATTCTCCAGCTCTACTTTCATTAGCCAGCAAAAAGGGGAGTCTTGGTGAAAAGCCAAGGAAACAACACTTCCTTATGTTCTCTGTGTCAGCAAAACAAGTGGCTGAAAAAACCACAAACTCATCTTTTCTGCTTCAGGTTTTGTCTTCAGGTCAAGGATTCTGTGATGGTTTCCCATAGGACACGCCATTCCTTCTAGTTCATATAACTCAAAGGCTGTCTACTAGGCAGTAAAAGATTTCCTCACACAAGAGATACACATAGAAAAAACAGCAGGTGAATCAACATAGAGGAAAACAGAATGCTATCTGTATTGCTCTATGTTGATTAGTATAAATGGATATTATGACATTGTTTTCAGACTTCTAAAAAAAAATGAAAGACTTCTCATTATGGTTTCAGAAATGGTGTAAAAAAGTTAAAATCTCTGAGGTTTAATTGTGTCACTTACTCCTCTTGGGGAGTTTACAATTCATTTCTGATTTATCTATATTAGCAGTAACCTCTTTTTAAACAATTCAAGAAAATCCTTTTTGGTAAAATAATAATGAAGACAATCTAGAAAAAAAGCTTAAGATAATAAACAACTTTACAAGTATCAGTAAGTGATTTCATTACTATAAAACAAAAATAAGGACTGTCTACATTTAGAGTCCCTTTAGAACTTTTTCCTCATATCTGAAATAATATATCTGAAATAAGGTTCCAAATCATCTGGGACTAGAAGTAGCTAATGTGTGTGTGTGTGTGTGTGTGTGTGTGTGTGTGTGTGTGTGTGTGTATGTGTGTGTGTGTGTGTGTATGAATGTGTGTGTTTGAATGTGTGTGAGGGTGTGCATATGGCATATATGTGCTATAAATATGTGTGGTTTATATGCTTGGCATGGATGTGTGCACATCTGTGTGGGTATGGGGGCCATAAGCTGACTTCGGGTGTCTTCCTCTATAGCTCTCTACCTTTTTATTTTTCAGGTTGTTTTTTTTTTTCTTTCTGAATCTAGAGCTAACTGATTTAGCTAGACAGCCTGGCCAGTGAGCTCCTGGGACCCTATTGTCTCCATTACCCATAGCACTGGGACTACAGAGGCAAAGCACCATGGCTAGCTTGCACGTGGGTTCTGGGGATCCAAACTCAGACCTTGGAGTTGATATAAAAGCACTTTTCCTCCTGAGCCATCTCCACAGTTTCACATTTTTTAATATTTATTATGAATTTTCTTTTTAAAAACGTCATCATACACAATTAAAGCACATATTTATATGAAATTGATTTCATTTTTCATCATGCCTGATGTATAAAAAACCTAAGCCATAACATTTTAAATAATAGACTAAAGTTTAATCAAGTATTAAGGATTTGAGTCCTGGCAGGCATTTTTAATGCAGTTAGAAGCGTTTAATGGTATTTCACAATACATAAGAAGTAAATGAAACAAAATTCAAATTATAGTCTTTGCATATTGAGCAATTTTATGTACGGTTGATTTTTTTCCAAATCATTATCTATATTTCTATCTCATCATGAACAATCAAAATGTGGAATTATCTAAAGGCAAAGAAAATAAATTATAAAGCAAAGTCCAGCTGCTTTGCTAGGGGGAGCATCATACTGTGATTACTCAGTTAATGAAACTCTAAAGATATTTAAATAGCTAACACACTTTTCTTCCCACTTGTCCTCCCACTGATTAAAATTCTTATGTGATAACTGATTTATGGGGATTAGACAAGAATAATATTAAATGATTTGACCTCAGAAGGTACTGTTCAATAAGCCTTCTGTTTGAAAAGTCACATGCTATGGCCAATTCACATCATTATGGAATTTAAATATGTAAAGAAAAGCTTACAATAACCTCATTAAAAGTAGAACTAAATTGTCCCAAGAACTGAACACATTTCTTTGGAAGACAGATTGAAGGCTGATTTTTCCCTCTGTTAACTATAGTTTCTTCTTTGGTGATACTGAAGAATGCAAAGTCTGCTTGTAGAATGACTGAACCATAGGTAGTCATGCTTAAATTAAAACCGTGTAAGGTGTTTTTCTTTAATAAGAAGAAGATATAAAACAATATCATCGCTTTGTTTTTGGCTGGGGATGTAGCTCAACAGTAGATTGCTTGCTTACTCTCCAAGAAGCCTTGGGTTTCATTCCTAGCACCAAATCATGCCAGATGTGGTAGCACACACATATAATGCCAATATGCAGAAAGTGGGGTGAGGAATATTGAACATTTAATGTCATCTTCAGCTACATAATGAGTTTGAGACCAACTTGGGTTATTTGAGAACCTGTCTCCAAATAAATGAATTATAACATGCTACTATCATATTACTACCATGAATTGTTTTACAACTTCAAACTACTAACATTTTATACTTCTCTTATTATGAAATTTGTTTTTATTTTCTGTCTAAAGATAACTTAATTCTGCAAATCCAGAAATTAGATATTAATGAATATTCGTATCATGTGTTTTGGTAATAATACATGCATTTTTCATATTAAAGTTATCCCCTCCATAAAAATACATAATAAGAAATCGTAATGTCCTTGAATTAAAAGCTTTCTAAGTGGAGACAAGAAACAGAGAATTCCACAACTAACTTCAAATAACACATAAAGTCAAAATACAGTCATACAGAAAATACCATGGAAACTAACCTTCAAGCTACTTGTACAAATTGTACATAAAAAATGAATTTTTTGCTTTGATATGACTCCCATCCCCCAAGATATAATACTGATGCCTAGAAATATCCCCCCAAAAATATGAAACACACTTTAGATCCCAAGAATTTTGCAAAATAGATTCACAGTCTAAAATATAGAGGGTAGTAAACATGTTTTGAATGATTTTATAGCATTTTTATGAGTTCTACCTATCCCAATATTACGCTGGCTCAAGACTTTACAGCTAGCTTTTGAATTATAATTCTTTGATTTGTTGAGAAGGGCATTGATTCTAATTATTATAGAAGTGGGTCTCCCTGTTATTCAAGGGGTTGGATTCAGTTGATTAGATCAAGTGCTGACTATTCTCCAAAACTCTGTTCTGCAAAGCACTGATGTTTCAGTAGTAGGCCTTGTCTCCGGTCCTCAACACAGAAACTGGAAAATGCTCACCTTTACCAGTGAGGAAAGGACAAGTTGGAGTAATCTCACATACTGTGGAGCCAGTGGTTAGAATCCAGACAAAATCTCCAGGAGAAGTTTCAAGCACAAAGATTCGTCTTGAAGGGAAACACTTCAGTGTGTGGGAAAGCCAAGAGGAGCTTGAGTATCAAGAAATAAATTGCAGACAGAGGAGCAAATGTAAGCAGAAACAAAAGAGGTTAGGAATGGTGTAAACTCTGCCAGGTTATACTAAGCCCAGGCAGTTAGTGAGCTTGCAGCTTTTTGTTTAACAGCATGGTTTCCAGAGCTAGACTGTCTAGATTAAAGACTCTGATCTACATCTACCAATTTGTGACTGTAAAAATGTCACTTGACCCTGTCATCCTTCAGTTTTCTCCTTTATATAATGGGAAGGAAGAATATGGGTAAGATTGTCAAGTTAAGGGTATTGTCAAGATTAAATGTGTGATACTTGTAAAAGCACCGTCATGTAGTAAGCACACCATACACTCCGCTGGCA
The DNA here is from genome assembly GCF_007827085.1 of Peromyscus californicus insignis. Classification (NCBI taxonomy): domain Eukaryota; kingdom Metazoa; phylum Chordata; class Mammalia; order Rodentia; family Cricetidae; genus Peromyscus; species Peromyscus californicus. The sequence goes on along the minus strand of NW_026294447.1, from coordinate 7,739,300 downwards.
TTGTCTTTAAGTCATAAGAGGGTGAAAACCAATGTGCAAGGAAGCCAACGTTAATAATTATTTAAAAGTCAACTGTCAACACTCAGCGTCCACCCTCAAGTAGAAATGTTACAAATGACAAAAGAATGAATCGGGACCAAGAATATATGTTTGCAAACCTCCTTCATTACACATGGGTGTGAGAACAGCTCTGTAGCATGGACCCTGTTTATAGAGCACATGCTTACATTTTCCGATTTTAAGTTAATAGCTTTTGGTCCCTGTATTTAGAGTGATTGGTTGATTGGCGGCTGCCAGTCAAAAATAACTGAGTCAAGAACACTGTGTTTGGAATTTACAATGCAATGCAAACTTCCTGTTAAAAGACAAGTCCTTCATTTCAAGTTGTTGACTCAGATAACCCTTAAAGAAAAATAAAATTCTGCTGTTTAAATTCAGCATGCTAAGAAAGACCAATCCTAAAATATTGTTTGGCTCTAAGCCTATAACATTTTCATTTTATTCTTGTTGGTGTTTGTATTCATTGACAAGAAGATAAGTGGCATTAACCAGGTTAGGCTCGTTCACACCTGACCATTTTGGTCTAATCCTCGCTAGTTAAAGATGATCTGCAGCTTTCATGGCAATTTTTCAGGAAATGATTAGGCAAAAACCAGCAGTATTTCCATGCACTGTTTTATCTCATCATCTGGACCTTCCCCATCATATTCCTTTATCTTTTTTCTCTTTTAAAAAAATACATAAGGATTGCCCAAAGGTAAGCCCAATCTAATTTTATAATTAAACTTTATAGGAGATGTTTGAGTCTCTGCTTTGTCCTTGACTTTGAAGGTCTCTACCCCAAACTCAGCCCAAGAACTCATATCTCCACATCTCACAGAACAAAACAGGTACACATATTTTTACAGCAGCCTCCTGGGGAGTACTTCCTTCTTGGAACTTTCAAATTATTTCCTCCCTCATTAGCCCCATCATCTTTTTTCCTGGCACCAAGCCCAGTTTCATTTCTACAGTTTGTAAAGCCAGGAACTGAAATGGTGGCTATGCCAAGTTTTGGGGTCAATTGAGATTCCAATTTTCGTCATTCCTATCTCGAGTATAAAGAGAACAAGGGAATATCTCTTACCTAGAATGATTTCTCAAGTAAGTCCAAATAACAGTGCCCACAAAAATGATGCACTTAGGCGCCTGATCCACAGCAGAGTTCTTTCCTCATAGAACAGGTAACCAAGTGATTAGGAATGTGAGTCGCACCAGGGAGGCTATCCCAGCCTACCATTGCCAGCTGTATTTTCTTCCACATATTCTCTTTTTAAGTTCAGTATTGGGTCATATTTATCTTAAATGGTAGCACATATCTTCCGCCTATAGCTTTTGAACCATATATAAGACAACATATTCAAAGTGCTTTATTTGCAGTTACTGAATTTGTAGTAATTGTCAATTGCCCTTTCTTTACATGGTAAGAAACTGTACTTGGTAATAATGCAAGAAGCTTTCAAGTACTTGAATCTACTTCCTTCTAATATCCAATGATGAACAAGTACACAGAACTCTTCCTTGAGGTTAAATTTCATGTCAACATTTCATGATAGAAAAAATTCTATAGAAAGGGGAACAATCTTCTTCTTAGCTCTGCCTGGAGCTTCCTGTGTGCAGAGGTGCTCTCGGCTAGAGGTATGACTCCTAAGGGAATTCTGTCGCTGTTGTGCATATACAAATACAGCTCGGATCTTGAAGCTAGCCAGGAAAGGATAATATTAGAATGGCTTCTCTAGCCATGCATGACCTCAGTCATTATTAGCAGGCAGATTTAGACTCAGAGAACAGCTACTAACTTTGAGATTTCTGACTCCGGCTATTTCTTCCAACAGCGTTCTCAGGAAAGCATGAGTCACAAGCTCCTTGCCTACTTCAGACACTGTCCCAACAAATCGCACTAATGCTTTAAACATTAAAATAATTTCGCTGCAAAGTAATTTTGACAATCCTCTTCCCAGGTACAGTACCTCCTCTTCTTGCAGTATGACAACACCCTGAAGTATGAAGGAAACACATTGCTATGACTCGGCTCTAATAAGCTCCTGTCTTTGAAGAACTCTTGATACATGGCTGCAAGTTCTTAGCTTGGTTTTCCTTCAGTTGGCTGAATGTCTAACTCCAAGCACTCAGTGTCTTTAGAGTAATATGGAACTGCTTGGAAACTCAGAGCAGCATATTAATTTGTGTGTGGATGTTTCTTCCCCCCTCCCTTCTCTGTTTGTCTCTGTCTCTCTCTCTTTCTGTCTCTCTGTCTCTCTCTCTTTCTGTCTCTCTGTCTCTCTTTCTCTCTCTCTCTCATTGCTGTGTAAAATGTTTACCCGCCTTTACTTGAAAACACATTCCCTGGATCACATGTTACTCACTAATTCACAGAGTTACATTTAGGGATTATGCATGAAAAAATTTTATAGGCAGAATGGTTGCCTAAAATAATTGGTTATTCCAACAACAAAAATGCCACATTACTAAGTGAACCCTTATATCTAGAGATTTCTGAGGTGAGTGGATGATTAAACAAAACAACTCTGGTTACTCCTTGGCTTATCTTATTTGGAAATAGATTGGATGGTTTAGGCTGAGTCAGAAAATTGTAAACTAAAATGGCAGGATAGCTGCAGCCCTGGATTTCCTCTTTTCTTGTGATAGAGGGTTTCAGAGTTACATTCATTTCACAGCAATTACTAATCTTAATGCCGTCTCTTTCTCATTTTTAGACAGGGTCTCACTTCATAATCTGAAACTCCCTGTGTAACTCTGCCTGGCCTCAAATTTATGACAATCCTCCTGTTTCAGAACTGGGTAGGATAACAGGTGCAAGTCATGTCTGGCCACAGAATTTGCCTCAAAAGTTTGAAATGACTTTGACCTATAAAAAAAAAAACCCCATGATAGTGTAAGTGCAAGTGTCTATTTGAAGATCCTGGAGTCCCGGAGCCTGTTTTAGGAAACTTCTGCTGTAACTATAATTGTTCCTGGAGTAAAGTATAGTGAAACAGTCATTTCTCCAGTGATCCTCCAACTAAGTGTAACACATCCATTCTAATTAAGAGATTCTTTTATTTCTCCTTTCTGTTTGTTTCTGTCATTTGAAAAATTGGGGTTGGTTTTCCATGAGAGTGAAACTGGCCAGATAATCCCACTGTTTTAAGTTAATTATTTCTAGTTTCCCTTTTAGAAAAGATCTTTAGTATCCTGCCAACATTTTGTTTATTTGGTAATTTGCTTTACAATGGGCTAGCCCTTGCTGACCTATTTTTAAGATTTGGTTATCTGCAGTTTGAACAAACAGGCTGGAGTTGTTTTTGAAAGTTCTTTAGCCTTCATTTTCTTCTTCCAGTGAACATAGTCCTGCTAAGTAGCTAAGTACAATGACATCTATGTGAAAATCATCCCTTGGAAATCACGAAGATTTCAAATCATACTAGCCAGGCAGTGGGGATAATTGTAGCAATAAGAACCTGGGAGACTCCACCCCACCCACTGGGAAGAATTTGAATGTTTATCATATCATCAGTGTCGCTCAGACTGTCACCACGAAGCTAGCTATAGATCAAGTTCACGTTTAATTTTAATATTGTAAAAGTAAATAAAAGACATGCTTGCTTTGTTTGCTTGTTTGTTGACAAATCAGAAAATGAATCTGGAATGAAATTCAGGACAAACGGGGCATTTAAAAATCGAAGCCGGCTTCTGTGGTTCCTCTCCATCCACCCCCACAGGCAACCTGCCATCTCATCAGTAACTTTCAGGGGATCACACTCACTCGCCAGTCTCCTTGCCTGTAATCACAATTAACTGAGCACTTTGCCCAGACTCACCTAACATGAGGTTCCCTGCCGCAGATAACAGTAAGGCGACTAATAACTAGCACATGCTTTCAGATTTGCATGGAGAAGCCGAAGCTCTCTGCTTCCCTAACTTTCCTCGCCATTTCTTCTCGGCTTCCCTTCCCCCGCACCACATACCCAGAGGCCACTCAAACTGCCAACCAACCGTGCTGAGTTGAACTTACTGCAGCGTGATGCAGGCGAAGGCTAGGCGCATCTCGGAAGCGAGAGCGACAGCTTTTCCGGAGAGGAACTGGGACCAGCCAGCTCTCAGGATCCTTTCCAATTCACACGCACTCTGCTCAGTCAGAAGGCTCCCACACAGCCCGGCTTCCCCCAAGAGCGGAGCTTCAAGAACTCTGCTCAGAGCATCCTCCTCCCCGCTGCCACCCGCTTCCAGAACACACGGCCCGTTGGAACTAGTGACTGAAAGATGGAAGTCTTCTTCCAGGCAATGTCACGGGCTGCCTGCAACCCACCACTCCCAGATCATTTGCAACTCAAAAACAGCGGAGGCTGAGAGCTGTAGGCTTCCGGAGCCTGAAAGTCAATTTTGGCATCTCCTCTTCCCCACATCTCACTCCTCCCACTTCACCCTCCTCTGCCGAGGCCACCTCCAGTCCTCTGGTCTTTCGCACAGGCTAGGTATTGCAAAGGCTTGTTTCCTTATGCAAACCACTAGGCATCAGGAATGAAACTGAATTTGTCAGAGAGGAAATACCTGTTGTCCGTGCCTAAGGCTCTTCTCTCATCTCTCTTGGTCCAGGATTTGTGTGAGAACGCGTCGATTCGGGAAGTGTGTGCAATGTGTGTGTGTGGTGGTGAGGCGGCGGTCTGCGTGGCTGCAAGCTACAGCCCTGCCTGGCTGCTGAGGCTGCTGTTGCTAGTATAGCGGTTGGAGCACAGGGAAATAAGAGAGGGAGACAGGGCTTTCCAGCTGTTTAACTGCTGGCTGAGTTATGATCAGACGGTGGGGGAGACAATGCAGGCGTTAGTAGCTGTTATTGAGACTTCTAGCTGGATTGTCTGCAATTGCTGTCATTTAGTGTACATTTTTTCCCTCCACCAGAAATCTGATGCCTCTCTCCCCTCTCCTTATTACTCAAGTGTATACTCTGGCTTCTTGGTGATTGCCCACTCCCCTCATCCATTTAATACTCTCTGTTGCTTCATTCCTGCTTGGTGACTGAGAGCAAGTGAATGGAAGATGAATGAGGATCAACTACAAAGGCAGGTGATGAAGAAGGAAAATGGTATGCAATTGTAACCAATCAGGACACAGATAATGTGCTAAAAGCAATGTATTGGGTAATAAAAAATATATATAGCATCTAGTTACACGATCCAATGTGTGCAAAACCTGCTAGCAATTAAGGTGCATGTTCACTTCCTCCAATGAGGGTTACACTGATGAATGTGTTGTGATGGTTCTCAGCCTCCTCACAGGATATCCACTGTGGTTTCAACATACTAGCATCAGTTTGTAAGACACAAACGCTGGTGAAGCCTACCTGTTATTTCTGTGGATACACTCTCTCTCCTTGCTTATTCACTCACTGCCCCTATTTGTCTTAAACATACAATGATATGAAGATTATGAGCCAGCAGAAGTTACAGACATTCTTCCCAAATGATTAGCAGCATCTTAATGTCTAACATCATTTGATCTAGCAATAGTTGTGTTCATGTTATAGTTTTATAATAGATCAGAAATAATGAATAACACACACACACACACATGCACGCACACACGCACACACACCCCTTTAATGAACAGTACTTATACTTTATTGTTTGCTTTCAGTTGTCTGAGTTAAAAATAGCTAAATCTTTTTAATTTTATTTGTAATGCATATATTTAATCATTTCTGCCTTGCTATGAATGATTTTTCATATCTGTCATATTTATACTCTGTCATGGGGCTTATATAATCAAGGTTAAACAAGATAGATAGAAACATGAAAAAACTCAAACCCTGGCAATGTAACAAATCCAAAAGAAGGAAAAAGAAGCCTAAAGAATTAATAATGCGGGCTGGAGAGATGGCTCAGCCGTTAAAGGCTAGGCTCACAACCAAAAATATAAGAATTAATAATGCATCTTCTCTTGATTTGTTTTATATAAGAAAGTTATAGCTGTTAGATAAACAAGGATTAATTAATGAACAAAGCATTTATCAATTATTTAATAGGTATCAATTTACAAAAAAAAAACAGACTTTACTACAATTATAGTGAAAATAAAATATCAATACTTTATTTGAAAAATCATATACCATACTAAGAAATTTTAAATATAAAAATTTAATAAAAATATGATACCACATTTCACCCTTTCATGGCTTTTTTTGGTGGGGAAGTGCTAAGTAGCACATAAAAAATCATTAAAATGCAAAGAGTAAATTCTAAAGTTTCATGCATATGTAGTGCAGACACTATAAGGGATTAATCTCCACCTCTGAGAAACATGTTCTGATGAGAAAGTCTGTTTCATTTCAAACTTACTCTAACAAATATTCCCAGCATCTGAAAAGTCCAGTGTGTAGTCAGTCTTTCAGCTAACAGTCTTCCAGCTCCTGGTCTGTCTTCCTGCTCATGGTCTTCCAGCTCATGTTCTGTCTTCTAGCTTGTAGTCTTCCAGCTCATGGTCTGTCTTCTAGCTCATGGTCTTCCAGTTCATGGTCATCTACTAGCTCGTGGTCTTCCAGCTCATGGTCTGTCTTCTAGATAGTGGTCTTCTAGCTCCTGGTCATCCAGCTCATGGTCTTCCAGCTCATGGTCTTCCTGCTTTGGTCTCCAAAAGACTGAGATCAGAAACTATCACCACTACTTAATACTTGCAATTCTGTCTTAGCCTTTATTCTTATTTTGAAATCTAAATTTTAGGAAAAGCAATGATTTTTTTTCAATATCTTAATTTATATATTTATTTATTTATTTTTCATTTAAATTTTTTTCATTTCAGTGTTAACATCTGATCTTGGTCAAAATGGAAGTGACACAAGATATTGAAATAATTGCAACAACTATTAAAATCTAGTTAAGCACTTTTTTAAAAAATTGCTGACAGCATTGCTGAGATTTAAAAACAAAAAACAGAACTTCTGACCAAATTCAGAGCTTGGTGATGGAGGAAGGGAATCTTCAGCAGAGGACAGAGGACTGATCCTCAGTTCTGACGCTTACAACTAGAGGACTTGCCATTTTGTAAGAAAACTTGAAATCACTGCTTCACAGGACTCTATTTCTTTCTTTAACATGTTCCTGTGATTAGATTTAAATGAAAATCTTCATGAGTATCTTTACGTAATTAGTAAATCTAAAAATAGTGAGAAAAAAATAAAAACTGCCTTGTAAATATTCATTTTTTTAAAAAAATGGCACACCAAAAACCCTGGTTTTTAGGTGTGTGTGTGTGTGTGTGTGTGTGTGTGTGTGTGTGCGCGTGCGTGTGTGTGTGTGTGTGTGTGTGTGTGTGTGTGTGTGTGTGTGTGTGTGTATGTGTGTGTGTAAGTGCTTATGCAGATATGTACACATGAGGGTGGGGGCTAGGAGTCAGTATTGAGTGTCTTCCTCTATTGCTCTGGGCCTTGTTTTCTGAGACAAGTCACTCAAGAGCCTGGAGCTCAGTGATCTGACCAGGGCACCTTGCCTCAGTGGACCAGTGGTCCTCCTGCTTCTGCGGTGATAGACTTGACCCTTACTAAGCTTCTGATATAGATCCCAGGGACCTAAACTCAGGTCCTGATGCTGATGTGGCAAACATTTTGTTGAGACAGTTACCTCAGCAGCTAGAATGAAACAATCTTAATTCTCATCTAAATCTCTTTCACTGTCCACATGTGACATCTCAATCTGAAGTCATTAACAATGCTCCTTTCTTGGAGGAAAGCCAAAATTGTGTAAGGGCTAGTGTGACAAACAAACAAACAAACAAAAACAAACAAAAAGAAAAACAGAAAACATTGTGTGTGTAGTTTCCTTATATATAACTACATATGTCAAAAGGTTTACAGCATGGCTATCCAGAGTCAATAGTTATTAATAAATAAAACAAAGGGGTAAATAAAATAATTTATGGCAGCAAGATGCAGATATTTGAACTTGTCCTGTCTTCATTTTGCTCGTGCATACATGTAGCACTATAATGATGTGACTCACTTGGCATGGTCTCCAAGTATCCTTTCAGATCTATCACCCACAAACTCTACAGCACAGTGTGATTAATATCTGCCCTTCAAGACTCGTCAAGAATGAGTTTCTCCTCCACAAATACAATTAATAAATTTCCTAGAATCTTACCCCAAGATCAGCAAGGAACTAAAATCAAGACATTCTTTTTACATAAATATTTTTATTTTATAAATAATTTAATTTTACATGTCAACCACGGATTCCCCTGTCCTCCCTCCTCCCACCCCCCAGCCTTCCCCCAATCCACCCCCCATTCCCACCTCCTCCAAGTCAAGGTCTCCCCTGGGGAGTCAGTCCAGCCTGGTAGATTCAGTTGAGGCAGGTCCAGTCCCCTCCTCCCTGCACCAAGCTGAGCAAAGTGTCCCAGCATAGGCCCCAGGTTCCAAAAAGCCGGCTCATGCACCAAGGACAGGCCCTGGTCCCACTGCCTGGTGGCCTCCTAAACAGTTCAAGCTAATCAACTGTCTCACTTATCCAGAGTGAGTCCAGTTCCATGGGGGCTCCCCAGCTAGAGATATTGAGACCATGACTGGAAAAAGCACAGGGACAAGTAGCTAAAATCAAGATATTCTTATCCCACGAAGCCTATAGGGCCTCCTTCACCCACTGCTTCCCAAAGCTCTGTCCAGTCGGAGGAGGCTGGACTAAGGAGGCTTCAGAGAAGCAACTCCTTACAACTGCTGAATGGACCTGTATCCTTAAAATGGTAAGAGCTTTAATTAACGCTTAGAAATGACATGACATGTTAATTATATCTTCAAAAAAATGGAAAAAGAAACAGTTCAGCTGGTTATAAGGTCAGCTTTTAAAGGATATAGATTCAATAAACAAATGTATTCTTATATGCAACTTTGAATGATTCAAGTTTCAGAAAAATCAAATTCTTTAAATTCTTAGTCACTCGATTTGAGTCTTATTAACTTTGACTTGAACTGTGAGAAGAACTACTTTCTAAATTGAACACTCTCCTGAGAACTTTTTCATTAGTTTCAAATCTATGAATACTGTATATAGGTTGGGAGGTTAGGAGAGATACAGAAAAGATTTCATTCTATTGTGTTCATTTTTAAAAGAACAACGACCTTCACATATTAGATTTGAATGGGCCCTTAGACCTCACCTAATCTGATTCTCATCTTTTACAGCAGAAGACGGCAACCCAGTAGATGACCACCACCTGCAGCTGGAAAGCCATGTCACTGCTCTTCCCACTGTGACACCAAACAGCAGATGCTTCAAGTCCCAACTAGGTCAAGGATATGTGGCCTTGGGAAAACTGCAGATACTTCAAGTCCCAACTAGGTCAAGGAGATGTGGCCTTGAGAAAATTGTCTTTCTCATACTTTTGCTTGTGAAGTTATTAACAGAAGCACTATAGCATGTGCCCCATAAAACTGTGGCTGGAGAATTCAAGGAACATGGTACAAGTAGATCATGTCACATACACATGGAAACATGTATGCATATACATATACACATGGGATAGTGGTTTTCATGACTGGTGCACTATCTCTTCATTCAAAGCATCATTTCTAAGGTTAAATATTTGGGTACTTGACTCAAATAACTTTTAATTTACTTATTTATAAATGAATTTATAGCTGAGTAGAGATCACAGAATCTAAATGACTCATTTAGGAACAAAAGCACAGTTTTTTAAATCAGAGACAAAAAGTTATTTCCTCTGTTTCAAAGAAGGTAATTAGTGTTGTAGAGTTACCTGAGCAGGAATAATCATTAACACAAATTAATGAAGAAGCCATTCAGTCAAACTTTCATAGGCACACACAGTATGAAAAATCCTAAGCTAGGTACATAATTAAGGATCTGCAGAAAATGCAGCAAAAGAGGATTTGGAGCATGAAATGGGAAATCTAAGACAGAGAAATTGTAATTCTGCAATTGAACTTTTATGTGGAAAATTAGCAGGCTGTAATACAGTCTAGCCATTTATTGGCTGTCTCCATGATGGATGTAGAGAACAATGTAATTGATTTAGCAATGGACGTCCACTAGAGTTCCTGAAAGTGCCTGTATTTCATATTGCATGCCATCACTTTATTCCTGAGGTCAGTAGTTGATAACAAAGACAAGGCATTCGTATTCTGGGGTGACTGTCTTTATTGACATCTAAGAAATCGGAGAAGTGGGTTTTACAACACTGTGCTGTGCTGATTCTCTTGAAGGAATCCTCTCACCCTCTCTAACGTTCTAAATTTCTGCTGCTTTCAAAGATTTACAGAAATATGTTCACATTGTTCACTGCTCTATACCAGACATTATTCAGATTTTAAATTGCATTGAAATTCAATAGAACCAAATAATAATCTTAAATGTCATTTTTTTAAGGAACAGATTGTTTCTGGATAATTAATACCTAAGTTAAAACACCACCTGTAAATTTAAATCAAATAAACACATTATTTTTAAACTAGTTTAATGATTACATCTGAACAGCAATGTATATAGCTTCAAGAAGAACACTTGAAGCGAAACTGCAGAATGTTTCTGAGTTCAGACCTTGAACAGCCTTTTGTAGTAGCTTTTACAGTTACTGAATTTTTTACTGAATTCAAACAAAGATTCCTCTAACTTCAAGAAAGATAGATGAGCTGAAAGGAGGAGCCTGGACATGTGTAGCAGGGCTGACAGCCCCAAGTGATAGTCCTTCAAAGCCAATCGGCAAGCAGTTTGGTTTGATGTTAGGTTGAATGGCACATTGCCGAAATCATAGGTACAGTATGATTGTGTAAATTTCATAACAGAATTTATTATCATTATCCTCACTGTTAAAAACCAGCCATCTGCATAGTGTTTGTCCTTGAAGGTACTTGCAGAAAACAGAATACATTTCTTCAATTAACCTGCTCAGTCTCTACTGGCTGGAAGATAAATACGGATATTAAGATAATAAAATGTGCTTGCAAAAGGAAACCTCATTTTAGGCTCAATTAAATCACTTAAAACTGAATTCAAATGTTCTTTGTGATGGCTTTTTATTGTGAAATTTCTCTGCCTCCAGCCTGAAGAGTTGACCAAGGAAAAGCTTAATTATCTATGTGACCCACACAGCAATGCCTGTTAAAACCCATTCATTTGATCCTACAGTGAACAATTTTTGTCCATGTATTATAACCAATTTTAAAATGACATATTAAAAGAACAACATAAGAAGGATTGCTTGAATGAGGGGTTTGTCAATTACAGTCTACTACTTGTTGCTATGTTATTTATAGTCTTTTATTCTTATCAATACCAATAACATGTATACGTTATGCTATTGAAATTCTGCTTTATAGCTCATCTTGAAGTATTGTGGATAGAATTTAATTATTTGTAGAAATGAAAATAAAAGTATTTTTCAAAGCTGGAGAATCCAAAGATTTGAGTTTGATATCCTGAACCCAAATGGTGGAAGGAGAGAATCAATTCCTACAAGTTGTCCTCTGATCTTTCCATGCATGCTGTGTAAAGGTGTGTGTGTGTGTGTGTGTGTGTGTGTGTGTGTGTGTGTGTGTGTGTGTGAGAGAGAGAGAGAGAGAGAGAGAGAGAGAGAGAGAGAGAGAGAGAGAAAGTGTTTGTGTGTGAGCATACACATTAAGCAATTAAATGCAATGAAAGGTTTAATTTTGATACTTGGATTAATAATACATATGTGCAGGCTGATGTTCAAAGGGTTTGCCTAACTAAGATGCCATTTTAAGTCTTCAAATAGTCATTATTACATGTCTTGGAAAATAAGACTAAATAACACAATGGATAATTATATTTTTTAAAAAGTTACTTTTTTCCTCAACTTATATGGCATGTATTCAAAGATAATATTGTCTTAAATGATTTAGCCTAAAAAGATTTCCCAGTTTAAATATTTTTATGAAAGACAAAATCATGTAATCACTTTTACATGAATAGTAGTTAAAAGCAGGAGCAAGCAACTGTCACCCATTGTGTTGATCTGGAAGTGATTCATAGCTAGCTATTGGGATATTGACAGGCTTGAAGTTCGCTGTGTATGGATCTCTCTCATAACTAGCAGCTGGTAAAACCAAGGACTAAAAGTGCAGGATTTGACTCTAAGTCTATAAGGTGAGATTTGAGTCTGTCCTCTTGCTTTAAGGAGAAATGACTTCCCTAAAGATATTAAAAGTATTACCAAGGCTTTATGGTAAAGAGAAAAACATATCATTGTTCATAACCTTAAGGGTTAATCTAAAGAAGCATGCCAATTATCTGGACAGAGAAATGCCCCTCAGGGAACTGTATATTCTACCAACACAGGAAACATGTTTAAAACAGTGGTCTCCCTGGATCTTACCCACGCTTACCTCTTGGGAGCATGTTCCTTTACCTTGGCCATTGCCCATCCCTTGAACATGCCCCCAATTTGCTCTTCAGAAAACCCTGTCTTCTAGTCTTTGCCCTGTGTGTCTTGTCTGAATTCTTTCAGTGGAGATCACCAGGACTGGGGAACTGGAGAAGGGTCACTATGGGATCCCCTTATACTGTGTTATCATGATTATAGCTTCATATAAAAACATAAATTTATGTGTATATACTAATACTTGTGGTAAGTAACTTATTTTTATTTCAAAGAGTTCTTGGAAGAAAAGTCTTTTTGTTTGTTTGTTTCTTATTGGGTAGCCCTGGTTGTCCTGGGGACTCTCTTTGTAGACCAGGCTGGCCTCAGACTCACTGAGATCTGCCTGTCTCTGCCTCCTAAGGGCTGCAATTAAAGATGTACACCACCACTCCTGGCCCAAGCAAAGCTTTTAAAGACTGGAAAAATACTTTATTTTATGCTTACTTTCTGTTCAGATTTTGTCCAATAAAACTATTTTATTTTTGACAAAGCTAATAACCAAAAGAATCAACAAATGTCATATCACTTAAATATGCAAGTATCTTATATGATACATACTAAGCCCATTCAAATAAAGAGGCAGAATAACAGAGGATTCAACTAACTTATTTGAAAACATTGAATTTGCATATGAGCCAAAGACACTAGGTCTCCAATATCTGGTTTCAGTACTCTAACAGCTGAGCCATATTACCTCTCTACTTCTAACAATTTGAATAGAGATTAGAATGTCTAAGGCAATAGGACATGCACTGCTTTAACCAATGTTAAATCAATATACAATTTAGTAACACTTGGAATGTCAATGATTTATTATGATGGCTAATCTCAATTATCAACTTATTGAGATACAGAATCACCTGGGAGACAGTACTCTGAGCATATACACAGGGGATTATCAGATTAGTTGGGATGGTGCTATTCGACAGGCTGTAATCCTAGAATGCATATTAATGAAAAAGAGAAAAATGAGTTTAACACAAGCATCCATCACTCTCTTTCTCCTGACTGTGATGTTCCTACCTCCCTGATTTCTCCACCATGATAAACTGTTCCTGCAAACTGTGAACCAACAAAATCTTTCTCTGACTTTTACCAGGATATTTTATCACAGCAACAAAAAATGTAACTTGAGTATCTCTATTAGCTTTAAAAGACCTAAAATAAAGTTGTGAGTACAATCTATAAGACCATTTAATATTACCATGTGTGCCATATGCATGTTTTGATGTATGTGCCAGGTACATGCAAAGTTAAATACAACTTAATGTCATTATCAAGCTCCATATTGAAAGTTTTTTTTTTACATTTTTTCTTGTTATAATCTATTCCAAGTATATACATATTCATTGCAACTTATAGTTTGTGTCTAATATGCTTCCTTTCAAACTAATAAATAACTATGTAGAAATAAACTTAATGAAGCATGATGAAGTCCTAATTCGTCTTAACAACAACAACAACAACAACAAAAAAAAACAGAGTCAGATATCAAAGGTGAAAGCTGAAAGATCAGAGAAGTAGAGCAGCAGCCAGTAACTTCTTACCTCTATGAATCCTCAAACTGAATGGGGGTAATCCTGTGTCCACCTGCCTTATATTTCTGTCTCCATCTCCTGATGATGGAATTAAAGCCTCCCAAGTGCTTGGATTAAAGGTATGAGCGTCCCATGTACTAGGGTCAAAGACTTGAGCCTCCTAAGTGCTGGGATCAAAGGCATGAGCCTCCCATGTGCTGGGATCAAAGGTTTGAGCCTCCCATGTGCTGGGATCAAAGGCTTGAGCCTTCCAGGTGCTTGGATTAAAGGTATGAGCCTCCCATGTGCTGAGATCAAAAGCATGAGATCCCAAGTGCTGCGACCAACGGTGTGTGCCACCACTGCCAGCTCTGTTTCTCCTTTAAACTGATTCAATCTTATGTAGCCCAGGTGACCTTGAACTCCTGATCTTTCTGCTTCCTCCTCCCAAGTGCTGGGATTAAAGATGTGAGCCACCACTATCTGGCCTCTATGGTTAACTAGTGGCTAGCTCCACCCTCTGATCTCCAGCCAAACTTAATTTGTCAAAACACAAACAAAATATCATACAACACATTAATAATTAAATAATTTAAAACTACATTAATTTTAATCTTAATTATGTTGGGTTTATAATACATACACGTATATAACATATTATATATATATATATATATAGTAAATTTCACTATATTGTTATACTTAGCAGTTTATCTATTAATTTCTTCAGTTTTACTATAAACTCATTGTGCAATCAATGGCCATATCTTGTCTCTATCTAGGTACTTGAAAAATGCATGGAATAAGAAATATTGCCCAAATTCACACAGTGTTAGCCTGCTTTTGTTGGGATCTGTCCAAATGCTGAATGTATTTCAGGATTTCAGTCAAAAGGTTGTAAAATTTATAACCAAATGTTAGAATTCAAGAATTTGTATTTAAATTTTTCTTTCATTGATCATAGGAGAATTAATTATATAATGTATTTGATGCATTTTGACAATTGCTAGTCACACTAATCTACAAGACATACAAAGGACAGGGCTGTGAGAATCTCTTCGCTGTTCATCAATATTTAGATCAGTATCTACCAGATGATCTTTCAATTATCCATATCTCAATTAAACTAACAAATTGATGAATAATTGGTAAATTTGTTGTTTTTCTTTATTTTTATCCAAACACTGTGTGAGTAAGATATAGGCCTCCACTTGTTCTTAGGAACAAAAGATCTAGGGCCAGGAGCAGGCAGACATTTGCAGGAGTACTGTGAGTCATTCAATCTCAAATGAAAGGACAATGATGTTGAACTGATGGAGAATTCTCTCATATGCATTTCTTCACATTTTTACATAATTAGATATTGAAGTATTCTATTTTACTTAAATAGTATACAAATCCCAGAAGAAAAAGATTGAGTAAAGCTGAGACATCTGAGTTAAGTTCAAAATACATCCTAGCATTCAGAAGGCAGAAAGTGGGCAGATCTCTGTGAGTTCAAGATCAGCCTGGTCTACAGAGCAAGTTCCAGGACAGGCTCCAAAGCTACACAGAGAGATCCTCTCTCCAGAGAGAGAGAGAGGGAGGGAGAGAGAGAGAGAGAGAGAGAGAGAGAGAGAGAGAGAGAGAGAGAGAGAGAGAGAGGTGAGCTTCATCACTATAGGGCACAACAGATCCACCCTGAGATATTTTATGCAGCACTTCTAATGGGACTAACATATGTGAAATCTTTCAACCTTTTAACTATTCTGTGTTTGTTGAGTGATAAAATTCTATACTAAATAATACAAATCTACTCAATTTGTAAGCAATAACTTTAGCAGTTTAACATAGCAGCAACTGACCATTTGGTTTGCCTAAGAAGAATGGGCTTCTTGGTTGAATGGTTAGGGTGATTCATCGAGTAATATAATAGAAGAAAGGAAAGAGAAAACCTGTAAAAAGCATTACCAAACAGATTATTACTAGAGAAGTCAAGACTTTTAATTGAGTTAAATAAAAAGTATTTAATGTTACATAGAGTCAGTCATAAATTATTCAATGTTCCTTCAGACTAAACTGGTATCGTAATGGTTAATATTGATTGTTAACTTGACAGGGCCTAGACTCACAGAAGAGTGCACCTTCATGGAATGTCCATGATGGAGCTTCTAGTTTGGGCTAATTGAGGTGGGTATGCCCACCTAATTCTGGGCAGCATCTGGGCCTGGGTCCCAGAGGGAATGAAAAAGGAGAAAGTGAGCTGAGAAGGGATGATCATCTATCTTTACTTCCTGAATGTAGATACAATGTGACCAGCTGACTCCTGAAGCCATGCTTCTTGAATATGGATACAGTGTGACCAGCTGACTCCTGCTCCTGCAGCCATGCTTCCTGAATGTGGATACAGTGTGACCAGCTGACTCCTGCAGCCATGCTTCCTGAATGTGGATACAGTGTGACCAGCTGACTCCTGCAGCCATGCTTCCTGAATGTGGATACAGTCTGACCAGCTGACTCCTGCAGCCATGCTTCCTGAATGTGGATACAGTCTGACCAGCTGACTCCTGCAGCCATGCTTCCTGAATATATGGATACAGTGTGACCAGCTGACTCCTGCTCCTGTAGCCATGCTTCCTGAATGTGGATACAATGTGACCAGCTGACTCCTGCTCCTGCAGCCATGCTTCCTGAATATGGATACAGTGTGACTAGATGACTCCTGCATCCATGCTTCCTGAATATGGATACAGTGTGATCAGCTGACTCCTGCTCCTGCAGCCATGCTTCCTGAATATGGATACAGTGTGACTAGATGACTCCTGCAGCCATGCTTCCTGAATGTGGATACAGTGTGACCAGCTGACTTCTGCAGCCATGCTTCCTGAATATGGATACAGTGTGACCAGCTGACTCCTGCTCCTGTAGCCATGCTTCCTGAATGTGGATACAATGTGACCAGCTGACTCCTGATCCTGCAGCCATGCTTCCTGAATATGGATACAGTGTGACTAGATGACTCCTGCATCCATGCTTCCTGAATATGGATACAGTGTGACCAGCTGACTCCTGCTACTGCAGCCATGCTTCCTGAATATGGATACAGTGTGACCAGCTGACCCTGCTACTGCAGCTATGCTTTCCTGCCATAATGGGCTGTGGTCTCAAACTGTGAACCAAAATAAATCCTTCCTTAAGTTGCTTTTGCAGATATTTTGTGACAGCAACAAGAGAAGCAACTTCTTTGGATGTCTATGTCAGGGATAAATACTGTTGTTGAAATTCGTCAAAACGCTTCATTCACAACCAGTGTCATTTTTCTGTATCAATAATGGTCCCAGCCTCTTTTTAGGGCAGTAATTGAAGCTACTTCCTGTCTGGCCTACTTATAGACAATTTTTCATATTGTCTTGTCAGAACATCCTCTTTTGTTTAAGTTGTCCCTCAATACTTTAAAGCACTGGACTTATTTAATTTTTCAAAGTTAATTATTGAATCTCATTTCCCTCTGACATCTTGGTTTTCACTTTGTTCAGCCTTCTCACTCAGAAAGAAGACATTATCCTTCACTTCAACAAGAAATGTGATCTCACACAGCATGCTCAACTTCACTCACACACAATGTTCTAGAACGATGGATCAGCAAGTCTTCTACAACTGTATGTCATTTTCTGTCATACCTTACTCAAGGTATCTTTTCTGTCTTGTAACTCTTCCTTGCTTTGCCTGGCAAACAGCAGCACTTCACTCTGTACTCAGTTCATGTCCTTTCCTTGGACGACACAGTAAAAGGACCAAGCAGATGCCAAAACAGGGTACTCAGTCTTCTCTCAGTGATCAGACCTAAATTTTAGTTTCCTGAGACTGAGCAAACAGTTTCTGAGAGGGCCATGAACAAATTAACCACTGATGCCCCTGTCATCAGGGACAGGGAAGTAGGATGCACCAAGCCTGGGCCACTGAACTAGCCCCCACAGTCAGTACATGCTAGGCCAACCAGTCTCTACAGCAGCTCAAGGACAAAGTCTGGGACTTGTCCAGGCCTGCCCCAAAACAAGTAACTGTAACCCCCAACTAACCCTAGGCAATTAAAAGTTACTAACGTGATTGCCACTTGCATAAACTAATTCTGAGTCTGTTCCTATGTACCCTGTAGATCCCAAGACTCCCCCTTGCTTTACTCCCTATAAAAACACTGCCCCATTGCTACTCAGGATCTCTCCTGCTTTGCTGCTGCAGAGGCCCGAGTTAACTCGCAACAATAAAAAGACCCTTTGCTTTTGTATCAGATTTGGTCTCTTGATGGTCTTTGGGGGACTCTGGATATAACAACAATTTAAAATAGGGATTGATCTCCTTATTACTGCCATTCAAATACCTGACTTCTTAGAGTTATGTGGAAGCCTAATACTCTAGCAACTACAATAAGGCAAATACTCAATAGTACAAGTCCAGGACCTAGCTATATTGCATGAATTATGACATTAAAGCCTGGCTCCCTCAGTTTCATTATCAGATACAACTTCTTTATTTGTTTCTTCTTAGTTGTTTGCTCAGCAACACTCTTGCTAGACAAGTACCCTACAGTCCCAACTTTAAATCATATTTTGGGAAGAGCCATTACTATTATTACTGTTATAACATTAGGCTGCCTTTGAGATTGAGACCTCTCTACTTCAGGCACTGGAGTAGATGGGATTATAGGTCTGTGGCACCAGGCTTTATTACATATTCGTTTTACAGAACAAAACCATTATTAAATAGAAATGTAACAATGATTAATATTAAAGGCTACAGTGAAAAAGGCAGAGAGCATTTAAGAAGAATGAGTAATGTAAAGAGGAAGAAGAAGGCTCTAAGGAAGTTAAAAGAGTCCTAGAAAACCAAATTCTTAATGCTGCAATAGGAATGAAGATGGTTACTACAGCCTCATCAGTCGACCTAGCAGAGACAAGAGATTTGGAGGGCTTAAAGATATCACAGAAGGGTACACTTGGAATTGAACACAAACCAAGCAAGGAAAAAGGGAAACAGACATTCAGGGGTTACAGGATGTTTGCAACTGGTATTGAATGCTTGTTTGTTTACTCATTCTCACGATGTTCATGTTCCAGCAGTTGTAAAATCAAATATTTCTGTCTTGCTCTTTCTGTCTTATCCCTAAATTATTCTCTTTCAGATTATATTATAACAAATGCATTTTATCATTTTATGAATTTCTTCACGTTGACGTATACTGTCTTAGTCTAATACAGTTAACTTAGCTCTATTCTGATTAGTTATTGGTTGGAATGTTCTTTTCTCTTTATTCCTATTAACCCAAGTCTTTATACTTAGAGAGGCCTTCTTGTTCACAACACATCTGTTATTTACTTATTTATTTACTTTGAAGTTTGTCTATAATCCTCTTCTGTGTTTAGATTAGCCACATTCAAAAGTGTTAGTTGAGATTGGCATCTACCATACTTTTTCAACTGCTTTGTAACCTTTGAATTGCTTCTTTATAAATTTTTCTTTGTATCCTCTTCTCTCATTTTCATTGAACCTTTATCTAATTCTATTTTTTAAATTTTTATTAAAAATTATTCATATAATGTATTTTAATAATATTCTTCTCTCTTCCACAGCTCCTCTCACATCTTTCCCACCTACCCAACTTAATGTTCTTTCTCTCTTAAAAACAAATAAAGCAATAAAAAACAAAAAGCAAACAGAACACCAAAACCCCAAATAAAAACCCATAAAGCAAAAACAAACTAAAGAAAATTAGTAAAACAAAAAATGCCAAAACAAAATAAAAATAAATAAAAACTACAAACGCACACACAAAACAGAGTATGTTTATAAGTATAAATAGAACTGATAAAGAAGAAAAAAAAGGCCATTAGAGGAAGATGAGGAGCAACAATCCTAGCATGTACCTCCTAACAGAGCAGTAAAATTCATGAGGCAAATACAGAGCACAAAGAGACTTAGGAAATCAATTAGAGTTTGTGGACCTACCAGTCTTCTAACAGTCATCGACAGAGCTGACAGGCAGAAAGTCAGCAACAATATAACTGAACTGATTCTTACCACCAATCAGCTAAACCTAACTGACATCTCTAACAGACTTGTCCAAAATCACAAAATACGCGTTCTTCTCATGATCGCCTGTGAAATTAACCAAGACAATCCTGAGCAATTAAACAACAATAAAATGATAAATATTATTTAATACTTGCTCTCAAACTACAGTGAAAAACAACAACAAAAAACAACAGCAGCAACAGAACGGAAATAAATTGTGAAAATATCTCAAAATACTAGGAAATTATCTCACACTCTTTTTTTGTTTTCTTTTTTTGGTTGTTCTTTTTCAGATTTTTTCTTTTATTGAAAATAAATTCTAAACCACACAATATATCCTGATTACAGTTCCCATCCCTCTATTCCTCTCAATTTTTCCCTACGTCTGCTGTGGGATGTTCTGTATGGCAAATGTTTTGCTGATTAGTCAATAAATAAAACACTGATTGGCCATTGGCTAGGCAGGAAGTGCAGGCGGGACAAGGAGGAGAATAAAGCTGGGAAGTGGAAGGCTGAGTCAGAGAGACACTGCCAGCCGCCATGATGAGAAACAGCATATGAAGATGCTGGTAAGCCACAAGCCATGTGGCAAGATTTATAGAAATGGATTAATTTAAGATGTAAGAACAGTTAGCAAGAAGCCTGCCACGGCCATACAGTTTGTAACCAATATAAGTCTCTGTGTTTACTTGGTCGGGTCTGAGTGGCTGTGGGACTGGTAGGTGAGAGAGATTTGTCCTGACTGTGGGCCAGGCAGGAAAACTCCAGCTACATAAGTCTCTTCTCCTTCAGATTTACTCCCTTTCTGTCTCTCATTAAAAAAGAACAGTTTTCTAAAAGAAAACAAAAAATGACAAAATAAAATATAAGAAGACAAAGCAAAAACCATCACATTGAGACTAGACACGGCATCCCCAAAGAAGGGAAAGGACCTCAAGAGCAGGCACAAGAATAGGAGACCCACTCATTCACATACTACTCAAGAGTTCCATAAAAACACTAAACTGAAAGCGTGATGATATTTTGTTTGTACTGTAACAAATAAAGCTTATCTGGAGATCAGTGTGTGGAGCTAGCCACTAGGGGCCAGGCAGTGGCGGCCCACACCTTTATTCCCAGCACTTGGGATCTCATGCCTTTGATCCTAGTACTTGGAAGGAGGAAACAGGAAGTGATATGACTGGGCAGAGAGAGAAAGTAATAAGGCAGGGTGGAACAGGAGCTTGGCCCTTTCCATCTGAGAATTCAGTAGAGGTAGAAAATCTCTCTAGTGGCTGACTCTTTTACTTCTCTGATCTTTCAGCATTTACCCCAGTATCTGACTCTGGACTCCTATTATTAAGATCAATTAGGATTCATGATACATCAAATTATAACGTACACACAGAGGACATGGTGCCAAACTGTGTCGACCCTGTGCTTGCTGCTTCAGTCTCTGTGAGATCATATGAACCTTGCTTAGTTGATCCAGATGGCCTTGATCTCCTGGTGTCCTCCATCCCTTCTGGTGCTTACATTTTTCTGCTTTCCTTTTCCACAGGATTCTCTGAGTGCTGAGGGGAGGGATTTGATGGAGAAATTCCCTTTGCAACTGAACTCACATGCTTTTAAATAACACAAGAAAAACTGTCTTCAGAGAACTTCTGAGAGATTTTAAATGAAAGGAAATTACAGATACAACTTGGATCAAAATCTGTGAGATACAGCAAAAGGAAGGCTAACAGGTGGTGTTGGTGGCATAGAAACAATACATTGTAGTAGTAGATTGTGTAGCACAAATCTTAAAAGTTCTTATTAATAAAAACAAACCTGAAGCCAGGTATTGGGGTGAATGCTAAAAGATCAGAGAAGCAGAACAAGCCACAGCCACCTCACCTGCCAATTCCTCAGCTGATCCTGTTTCCTCAGACTGGAAGCCTCTGAGTCCTCATCCAAATGGGTCTCAGCTGAACTGCTGCTCAAAAGACTAAAAGCTTAAAAAGTCTCTAGTTCCTGGTCCTCACGCCTTATATACCTTTCTGCCATCACTTCCTGGGATTAAAGGCATGAGTCACTATGCCTGGCTGTTTCCAGTGTGGCTTTGAACTCACAGAGATCCCGACGGATTTCTGCCTCTAAAATGCTAGGATTAAAGGCATGAGTGCCACCATTTTCTGGCCTCTGTATTGAGTGGCTGTTCTGTTCTCTGACCCCAGATAAGTTTATTAGGGTGCACAATATTTTGGAGAACACAATATCACCACAAGATTGATCTAAAATTTGCCATCTAAACTTCAATCTTAAGAGGCTAGATAAAGTAGAGCAATGTAAATCTGAATTAACCAGTAAAAGGAATTTGGAAATTAGAGTAACAATAAAATTAAAAACACTTGTGCAACTGTGAGTAGAGAATACCTTTAACTTGCTACCGCTACAGCTGGCGTCACCCCATCACAGTTAGGAGTGAGCAGATAGACATTTCCTCTTGTCACCGCTGTTCAAGACTGTATTGAAGCTCTGAGACAAAACAATTGGCATATAAATTTAAATTTTTATTTGCAGTTACATGATTGTCTAGATAGAAATCTCAAAGAACTGACAAAATGAATCCTCCTGGCACAGACAAGCAGGTGCACTAAACAAGGCCAAGTTACAGGACACAGACCTTTCTACACACATATACATATATAATATATACAAATGTAAAATGAATGCTACATGAATTATATTCAATACATAAATTATCTATGTACATTAATTATATGTAAATATAAAACAAACAATTCTTTGTATTTAACCATCAGTGGAAAAATTAGAATATGAATTTTATAAAACATCATCATTTGAATGACTAAATCAAATTCTTAGCTAAGTCACTAAAAAACTATGTATAGGATATGTATGAAAACTATAAATCTCTAATAAATGAAATCAGAGATCTCTATAAATGGAAATACAATTGAGGATAGGAAGACAATATTTTTATAACAGTCAGTTCTTCCCAATTTAATTCCTAGAGCTGAGGTCAACATGAAGAAAACTCTGGCAAGTTATTCTATGGATGCTGATGAGATGATTCTTAAGTATTTATGAAAATGACAATAATAGATGCAGACTATTGAGCAATAGTAAAGGTGCACATAATTGGAAGTTGGCATTGGGTGACTTTAAGACATTATACAGTAAGAGTATCCAGATAGCATGGCAAAGGACAGTAAAAAGAAAACAAACAAACAAACAAGTCAAATCAAATCAAATAAGGCATCCAGAAATGCTCTCACTGAAATATAGTCAGTATCTCCTTGAGAAAGATGTAAGGCAATCGAGTGGTAAAATATAATTTCCAACAATGTGGCCAAAGCAAGCATGGATACATGCATCTATGAATAAATCTAGACACTCTTTGTACCTTTCACAAAACTTAATTCAAAATAAATAGAATACATAGACAAAGAACACAAAATTATAAAATATGTAAAAGGTAAAATAAGTTAAAAATCAAGGTGACTTATATTTGGCTGTGAACTTTGATATATATTGCTCACAGCATTACCCAAGAAAGAAAACATAGTCTGATTTTAAAATTCTTCTTTGAAAGTCATTCTTAGGAAAATGAAAAGATGTTAGAGATAAATATATACAACTCGGGACTTAGTGAGATGGCTCAGTAGTTAGAATGCTCGCTGTTCTTCCAGCGGACTGGAGTTTGGTTTCCAGAACCTTCACCAGGCGACTTAAGAGTGCCTGTGACTCCCACTCCAAGGCAATTGATGCCCTCATCTGGTCTCTATAAACATCCATTGCAATGTACCCATTCATACACCCAGATGATGCACACATACATAAATAAAAATATTAAAATAAGTATTTTAAAGATACAATAAAGCACTTGAATTTAAAAGTCACAAAGAACTCTTATAATTCATCAGAAGAAAATAACCCAACTGAAAAACGACCCAAATAGGCACTGTATAAAAGAAGATACAGAAATAAGACACATAGAAACTGAGAGTGCCGGCTCACACTTGTAATTCAAGCTCACTGGCACTGAGGCAGGAGGATTTCTATAACAATGACTGTATCAACAAATATGGATCTATTGAATATATAACATGCATGACCCTAATATATGTGTGCCAAAAGGATGCGAAGTGAGAGCATGGGTAACTTCCATGGTATTTGCTCATTTTTTTCTGTAAGATCACACTATTTTTAAGGTGGCTGGATAATAAAGAAGCATGATGTCTATTTCAAACTTAGATTAGAAATAGAAGATAACATGGTCTAAATGAGAAATTTATGAATAAATAACACAGTGTTTTTGAATCACAAAGGATTATTTTATGACCCAGAGGGTATTTACAAAGCCTAAATATGCCTTTGTTGTCACAGCCAGTGGACAAGCAGTGACATTTGTATAAGTGGGTTGAGTTCAGATGCTACTACATCTCTGAGTAGAACCTTTACAATAAAACTGTCTGGCCTCTACATAGCATATTTAGTGTAATGGTTCGGAAAATATTAAACTACTGTATTGGGGAATCCAGGGACTGAAGCCAAAAACTAAATCACAGACCACTGTGTCAACCATATTTTAAAAAATTGAAACATTGTAAATATTGTGAGTATAACGGAAATAAACTCCCATATTTAAATTTTCATTTTTAAAGGTCATTTCACAGCAGCACACTATGTCTGATTTTAATCTTGGTTCCTTCACCCCTCAATATGTTTAACTCACATGACAAAAAGCCATTCATTACTTAAAATACAGCAAGAATTTTCAAAAACTGTCTGGGGATGACTCAAGAGCAAGGGGGCCATACCTGACAATCTGAATTCCATCCCCAGAACCCAGATAGCGGTTCCTGCATGCTGTGCTCTGACCTCCTTGTATGCACTGGGAACGACTGCACCTGTACACAGACACAATGTAATTTTTAAAAATACAGGGAGATATTTACAAACAGGAAAACAAAATGTAGGGACCTCATAGTGATCCTTCATAGGACCGCTCCATTCACTTGCATGAAGCCACATTACTTCAGAAGACATGCTCACGTGGAGATGGGGACTAAAGCGTCTTTCTTAAGTGATGTGTGCCCTCTAATGCTTAGTGGAGACAAAAGTATGTGTAGAGTTGAGTATACGGAATAGAATTTGGAGGAAAAAAGCTAATTGGAGAAGTAATTACAAAATATTTTTATAACTACTTTTCTGTTAAAACAATTACAAATGATGCTGCTTTTAATTTTAACTCATGTTCATTATTAGTACTTACAGAAGCATGTTATTTGTGCTTTAATCTCAGTTCATTCAACCTTGAAAAAATTTATGCATTGCTTTAGAATTCTGTTTATTTGTTTATGTTTTAGATTTCATGATTTTTTCTTGTAGCCACTCATATATTCTGCATAATGGGATAGTTTTATTTTGCATGCATTTTATTTCTTTTCCCTACTGCATTGAAGTGTCTAGAAGTTCCAATATCATGTTGAATAGGAGTAAAGAGAAAAGATTTTTCTCATCCTGGACCTTTAGTATTTCAGCACTATACATGAGCTGTAAGCTTTTGTGTATATTCTGTATCAAGTTGAAGAAGATCCTTAGATACTAGCTTGCTGAGTTCAAACTCAAGTGATTCCTGCATTATATTTCATACATTTTCCTCCCACTGGTTTCAAGTGACTTCATCATTTTTATTTTATTTTTGTGTTTTAAAGTATTTTCAGTTTTAGTTTTTAAATTAAAATATAGCATCATTGTTGCCCTTTCCCTTTCTTCTCTCTATTCTCTCCCGTATACACTCCTCTCTCGATCCCTCTCACATCACGAACTCTTATTCTTTAATTGTTATATGTACATATTCCTAAATATGTAAGTACAACCTGCTCAGTCATACAATGTTATTTGTATTTTTGTATTTTGAAGCATGGTATGACACAGGGCAGGCTAGTTTCAAGTTCATTATATAAGCAAGACTGGCTTGCCTGGGACTTTCGTTTCTTTCTGTTTTTACCTATCAAGAGCTGATAGAGCAGGCATGTCATCTGATAATTACCATATCTGTGTCATTCAACTGTGACTAAATATCAGAAGTGAACAGTTTAAGAGGAAAAAGATCTCTTGTCCATAGATACCTGGTTCATTGTTTTTAGCATGTAGTAAAACAGCACCATGGCAAAAAGCCATCATTCTGATCTCCTGCAGCCACAATGTAGGGAGAGGGAGCAATAGATGCACACACACACACACACACACACACACACACACACACACACACACACACACACACACACAAAGGCAAGCCTCCATGGCCTGTCTCCAAACCAGCCCTACTTCTGCATGCCCATTCACTGTGAATGAATGCATCCATTGATAAGGACGCCTGTGGCCTTGTCATCTCTCAATACTACCACTCTACAGGACTAAGCCTTTGACACATGAGCCTTTGAAGGGACCCTTTAATCCAAGCTAGAACATCTAGAAAATTTGGTTGTTTTGATATAGGCATTTAATGACTTTCTTTTCTCACGTAGTTATTATTTTCGTGATAAAATGTGTAGTGTTTGATGGTATGTTGGAATGTTTGTGGGTAGACAGCTTGTCTTCTTCTCATCCATTTTTCAGGTATTCCAGAATTTCTCATCTCTCTCTCTCTCTCTCTCTCTCTCTCTCTCTCTCTCTCTCTCTCTCTCTCTCTCTCTTTCCTTGTCCTCTCATTATGTCCAGGTTTTATGGGGGGGAGGAGTGAGGGTGTTGCTATTATTGTTTGTTTTTTAAAGTTGTGAGTGGGACAATCTGTGACTACAGTACTGTATTGTTGTCATAGTGCCTGAAGTTCCATATTTCTGGGTTTTTATTTGTTTTGTTTTGTTTTTTTTACTTGATTTTTTTTCAAAGCAAATTGATCAGTTTTGGGTTTTCTGTTTTCCACCTCCCAATGAATGGGAATGTTGCCTGCAGACATGCAGGGCCTGCTGACCATTACACATTCACCGCAGTGTGTCTTTCTTCTCCGTCTACAGCACGTACCATGCTTCAAGACAGGAAATTTTTCTTCAAGTTTCTGTGATTGGAAAACTGGGTGGTAGATATTTCTCCTTCTACCTTTCATTGACGATTCAGACCTCGTGGGTTCTGGTTGCATGCAAAGAGGTGCAGTCAGCACAGTGTCTATCTTCCTTTCTCCTGGTTAGAAGCATCATGTCCACCTGTTTTGACAAATGCCCTCAGGACAGAGAAAACAGCACAGGGCTCTGCTCACTCAGCTCCTGCTTTTCTTCTCTTCTTTGGACCACTAAATGCTAATCTTATTTCCAGTTTAGTATTTCAAAGTTGAAACATTTATCAAACACTGTGTTTGCTTTCTCTAAGTAGGCGTGTTAGAATACCCAGTCCACTCTACCCTTGCATATCTTTAACGTGTATCTAATCTGAGCAGGAAGAAGGCCAGCTAGCTTGTTTTCCTTCAGTTCTCTAGATGACAATACTTTAAACCATAAGAAATTACTGCAAACTCCTACACAAATATTGCAGTATGAAACTTAAATGTCATGGTTAAGAAGTCCTCAAACACTACCTTGAAATGATATTTTATCTTCTTTAACAAGGATATGCTGCCCTCCAGCTTTGTATGAAGAAAAATAACATGCCTTGCCATAATTATCCCTCTTTCTCCTCAAGCTGCATTCTTTCATAGAGAAAAAGCAGAAAGAATTCAAGGTTTTTCAAAATATATAAACTAACAGTAGCTGATTCACATTTTATATTTTACCTTTTTCTAAATATTTATTTCAAAAATTCATTATAAAATCTTTGAGCTTGAGATTCCTGTACATAGTCAATGTACAAGAACTAGACTGTGTACTAGATTTTTAGAGGCATCTTCTGGCCAGTTCTGAGTCAGTCTGTGAGAAAGCAAGATTGTTCCTATAAATATAACCCCAGAGTGCTTGCTCTAGATGTCACCACAAGGCCAGTTAATAGAAGAGACTGGAATTTGAACAATGAGTAAGATTTTCCTGCAGAAGTACTTTCAACTTGGGAACAAATATCTATTTTAAATCATCCTTTTTCATACAATTGTTAATAAAAATGTAGGCAATATAATATATAGATTAATTCCCTCAATGAAGATATTGTAAGCAGCTATTATTGGTAATGCATAGGTGACTTGGGCAAATATAAAATCTTGAAATAAAGAGTCTCAAGATGAAGTAGGAGGATCAGTAGCTCAAGATCAATTCAGCTGCATAGCATGTTGAGACCAGTGGGACACATGAGACCTTATCTAAAAAAAAAATAAAATTAGAAACAAAACGTAACAACAATAGAATATTATCTAAATACCTACAATTATTCCTAATATTCAAGTTAATAAAAAATTCTGATTACTTAAGCCATTAGCATTTCATAATAATGAGCAGATGAATGGTATTTTCTTTGTCAAACTGAAAACAATTATTTGATCCCAAATATTTACTATTTATTATCTTATAGTGATGTGAATTGAATCCAAGTCCTTGTGCATGTTAAGCAAGGTCTCTACTATTAAGCTGTAGTCCCTTTCTTCATATTATTTCCCTGTTCACTCACAGTCAAACGTTTCCAGACACTGATTAACACAGGCTGAATTAATTTTGGGAGTGTTCCAGCTCACTGTTAGCTGGATTTGTATACAACAAATTGCTGAGCTGTTCTTTAAATGTTACCTATGGCCTGTCTATTTTTAAAACCAAGTCCTATCATATTTTTACACGAATCACCAGTAGACCTTCAAAGAGAATAATATTCTTCCAGATTATCATACATTAGTCCTACAAAAAAACCACAGTATTATACTTAGTAAAGCCCTGTGTTTTATGCCAGTCTTATGGGCCAAATCTTTCAATGTGTTCCTTATCAGAAAAGGTACAGTTAATAAAAAGAAATTAATCCAGAAATTCTCAATACAGGTCATTTAACATAAAAACAACTCATATTAGAAAGGCAAACCAAAACCAAAACAAAACATGAGAACCACAAAAACCTCCTACAGGATCCAAGACTGCAGAGCTAGGAGTATCACCAGAACATAGAACTTCAGCTGAACTCTGTGTTGACCACATAGTTGGTGTAGGATCAAGGGTGATGTCTGCTGGAGGTGTGGAATGGAGTCAGTGGGAGCAAAGTCATCAGAACTGTATTCTTTATTCTTGTGCCACCTTGGAAGTGCTATGTCTTTGTTCTAGATCTAGAAGAAACAGCTGCTAACAAGCTACTACTGTATGCTCTTGCTAGAAGCATGCTGCAGCTCGAGACAGGAGAGAGGCCCTTATCTGCTCTTCTGACCTAACAGTCTCAAGTCATTAACCCCTAAATGGTAAGACACTCAATAGAATGAGTTTGCAGATGTCTATCCCCAGTATAAAAGAGCATATTATAAAACTGATGATTCTAGCACAGGGGCACACTATCTACAACAGCTTCCTCCACTTAAGATAAAGCTTTGCTTCTAGGTTCATCTGCTGCTCAAGCATCACCAATTGTCTTCTATTAGATTTGCCTCTGTCACCAGAACACATTAAAATTTTCCATTTTGGTCATCACAGCAAGATATTTTACAGCCCTGGAGTACAATCCTGTTTCTCCTTTATCATTGGTACATTCCATCTATCAGTCCTTAGTTTCCCTTTCTAATTTGATTCAAAAAGACTTTTTTCATTATGCTAAATGCTTGTGTTTTTGTGTGTCTTAGAATATAGCCCACAGTACCTTTATGTGAAGAGTGGTTGGAGTGCATTTCCCATTTGCATTTGTATCTCTCTCAAGATCACAACAGTCTGCCTCTTTCTCCACATAACTATTGTTGTGCTAATTGTATCACCCACAAGCTCCCCCAGTTTAGAAATGATACCTCATTATTGTCTGCACATCCCAAATGTTAAATGGTCATTGATTGATAGAATTGCCTAAATGGAAATATGCAAAGATAGAAAAGCAATACAGGTCTTATGAATATATGAATTAATTTAATACCTTTAATCAGAAAACAGAGATTAGCTTTGTCAGAATATACATTTCTAAGTTTCTGTACTTTCTGTCTTGTAGCTCTTCCATGATGATTAATATTTAAATGGTTACAAGTATCTAACTCTCAAAAGTTCCAGAAGTGCCCCTGTCCAGTTGATGTTGGAAAATCACAAGTTATTTCTTTTTCTTTACTTCTTTATGATCATAATGACATGTAAGCCAAGACATCAGAAGGCTGCGTGTGCACCTACGTGATATCCCAGCAGTTTCTCTCTAGCATCTATCCTGATTCTGCAGAAAAGGGACGTCCTGCCAGCTGTCATGTTTTTCCACAGCATAGCGAAAATCTATGGAATTAAATATGCATCCATTGGTTTTGCTATCTGCAGATGGTTAGAGGCCCCAGGAGAAAGGACACATTGAATTACCTATCAGTTCCAGGTTTGATAAGGTGGACTCAATGCTTCATGAATAATGCCACGAATAATCTCAATTTCTTTTTGATCACCGAGAAAATAATATTCTCTCTTGATACCACTAATATCTAAAATGAGCTGTTTCATAAATTTAGCTGACCAGAGAGAAGTCACCTTAAAGATAAACTTTATCCATTTGGATGTTGATATTATAAATAAGCATTTATAATATAAAACTAAAATTATGACATAAGACCAAGCAAGACTCAGATGAATTGCAGGGTTGTTAAGTCTCTGGGTGTAGAAGTGCTGAGCACGCTGCCGCCAATCATGAGCTCATTGAATTAAAAATCAGTTTTATTCATTTACTCTCAATCTTCATTTTGGACCTAAGCCTTAAAAGATTATGCATGTGCTGGTAGAGGACATCAAGTTACAGAAGCTATAAATTGTAGGAAACCACTAAATACAGATTTTCAAAATTAAGTGATCTTATTGTCAGTATTCTATAAAGCTTTGATTTTGTGTAAGTGTCGATAGCATGCTTTCTAATGCACAAAGTTTTCTCCCTAATTGCTGGGCATCATGAACATGTTTTGAGCACGTTATTTCTTGGCCATTTTTATTTCTTCTTCAGAAAACTCTCTATTTAGGCTCCTGGCCCAGTTTTTAATTGAACCATTTGCTTCTTTGACTGTTCTTTAAGTTCTTTGATATTAATTCATTAACAAATTATTGGTATTAATCCTCTGTCAGATGTAGAGCTGGCAAAGAGTCTGTTTCATTCTGTGGGTTTCTTCTTCCCTCCATTGCTGTTTCCTTTGCTTTACATAAGCTTTTTAGTTTTATGAAGTCAATTGTTGGCCTTAATTCCTAGGCAAACGAAGTCCTGTTCAGAAAGTCCTTTCCTACCTGTATATTTTATATAGTGCTGCCTATGTTTTGTTCTGATAGTTTTAGCATTTCTGGTTCCAAATCGAGTTATTTGGAGTTAATTTTAGGTGCAGAGTGAGAGATATGGGTCAAACTGCATCCAGAACTGATAAGTTAACCTAAACAACTGACAGCAAGTGCTGGCCAGATTTGGGGGAAAGGAAAAGCCTTGTTCACTTTTTGTTGGAATGCAAACTGGTCAACCACTCTGGGGATCAGTATGGAGAATCTTCAAAAAACTAGAAAGAAATCTACCATATGACTCAACTATGCCACTCTTTGGCATATGCCCAAAGGATCCGGCATCCTACCCCACAGATGCTTGCTTGGCAATGTTCATTGTATCTTATTCAGAAATAGGAAGTAGAATGAACCCAAATGCCCTTCAACAAGTGAAAGGACAATGAAAAATGCTGCATAGACACAATGGAATACTATGTAGCTATAAAGAAAAGTGAGATGACATTTGAAGGTAAATAGACGGACCCAGAGAAGATCATTCTGAGTGAGTTACCCAAGACCCAGAAGACAAATACCGAATGTTGTCTCTAATCTGAGGTTCCTAGTTCTAAGTCTTCAGATGTGAGTATAAAACATGGAGTAGCTGTAGAAGGCAGGAAAGTATAAAGGATCCATAGCATGGAGAGGAAAATAGCAGGATACAGGCAATATACAACAGGGAAAAGAAAACAGGGAAAGGAGCAGAGACCCACTTAGGGAAAGGAAGGGAGAGCGATACAGAAGGAAAGGAGGGAGGAAGAGAAAATAACACCAAGGCTGTCAGAAGAAACCTCAAGGAATCCTATGTATTTTTACCTAAACTATTCGCAATACATATACATGTATGGTTTAATACACCAAACTGTGTTAATATATCTATAGATTGGTATGAAATAAAGTCATGCCAAGTGGGCTGACAATGCTCACCATAAAGACCATACATTAACAAAAACCCCAGTACCAGGCACAAGAAGCCTTTTGAGTGATTGGTCAGGATACTTTAAGTAACTCGCAAAACGATATAGACCATTGATGCTGCTCTTGGCTGCCTCCCAAAAGGTTAAAGGTGCACTCCTATTGCTGAAGACACTACACACTTAGGATACAAGTGTGAATCATGTGATTCCTGCTGGATCCAACCTGAAAGCCTTGTTTCTGTGGTCTAGCTTACATAGTATGAAAAATTACTATGCATGCTTCTAAGGGAGAGAAGCAATTAGCAGTCTTATCCAGCTGTGACCCCTGTGAATGGCAACAGTGACCAGCAGGGCAGGATATCTGTAAAGGGACAATAAGGTGCGTTCACATGATGACAATGAACAGCTGATTGGACTTTAGGCCCACTCGACAGGATGGAAATCATGACTGGTACCGGAAACTTAGCCAGCTTACTGGGACTAGTGAAGTCATGGACTTAGAAGCAAATCTACTACCCTTATTTTGATAGACAAGTGCAATCCCTAACTACAATCTAAGTCTCATCCTCATGCCCATAGATAAGTGAAGCCATCACTATGCATCAAAGAAGCTTCTCCTAACAGCAATTGGAAAACATCCCTGGAAACCACAGCTCAACACAATGGAGAGATCATCAGGCTATGAGGAGCCCAGCCCCAGTGGACACATCTGCAGCACCTCCTGCATCTGTGGCTCAGGGAACTCTGTAAGAGAGTAGGATGGAAAGACTGTAAGAGCCAGAATACCAGGAAGTCTGCTGGTAGACTGTGTCTGCTAAAAATGGCTACATAAACAAAACCCAAACAATGACGATACGAATAGTGCTCCCCGCGCCCCTGCCTCTTGAAAGAGGAAGAATTAGCCTCTTTTGGGGATGAACCTTCCAATTGATTATCCAAAATAAGTGGTCAGCCTTGAAATCATACATACACTACCACCAAAAATGGACTTAGCAGTTTGTATTTATAAATTTGTGCACACACACATACATATATGCATACATATACATGTATATATACATACACATACACACTTATAAAACAGTAACTAAAGAAAAAATGGCTACTACACTGAGGGGGGAGGGAGACATGGGTGGGATTGGAGGGAGGGAATGTTGGAGGGCCTGGAGGGAAGAAAATGGGAAGTGATATAATTAGTTAAAATGCATTAATTTTACCATCAAAATTATTATGCAGTGAGAGATATGCTTCAGAATTAACACTACTTAAAACAGATGAAAGACAGTTAAAGCCAAGTGATTACAATAAAGAATGCCCTTTGCAATCAATTCCTTAATGTGTCTCAAAGCTCCATGTGGTATATTGATCTGTATTTGACATTTTTGCAGCTGCTTCTTAGATTCAATATATTTGTACCAGTGACTGAAATAAACATGAAGAAGCCCATGTAACTAAATTTCTTTTCAGTTATAATTTTACCTACACTTTGATGTTACATCTGGACGCTTGTGGTTCTAAAAGCACATTAGGGACACAGAGATAAGCCTTAGATCCAATTTGAGTGTTATTGGGCAGGAAAACATTCAAGGGCCTGCTTTTTCCTCAGAGTACCAGCTGATGATGAGTGGCAGGTTCCTGTTACATGTCTTCGTTTGCTCTAATGAGTCTGAAAATGGCATCCCAGTTTAAAGTGACTTTGGAAGATTATCAACCAGAGAACTCTGGTTGTTTTTAAAGGGACTTAGTAGCAAAGAAGACAATGTTTATTGTGAAAATACATAATATTGATGTCCCAGCAAGCTATTTATAGAGAAGAAAAATCACAATGTGTTTTATAGCAACAGCGGCACAGCAAACTAGAAGTCTGAACAAATAAAGAGTCTCAATGAGCCTCAGGAACAGAGCTCAGGTTTCAGGGTGTGAATTAAGTGAAAAAAAAATTTTTTTGAGACAGGGTTTCTCTGTGTAGTTTTGGAGCCTTTCCTGGAACTCTCTGTAGCCCAGGCTGGCCTTGAACTCACAGAGATCCACCTGCCTCTGCCTCCCGAGTGCTAGGATTAAGGGCGGGTGCTACCACTGCCCAGCAAGTGAAAATATTTTAATGAACTCATCACATAAAATTTTTACAGAAAACTTTTACTGAATCTTTCCACTGGATATCTACTAACAGGTTATACCAAACCCAAACAACAGCAATAATTCCATAAAGAGATGGAAAACAAGGAAATTCATGAATAAATCATGTGTACTAGTTCCATTTCCTATTACTATGACAATATACTCTGAAAACAGCAACTTAGAAGTGAAGGGATTTGGCTCACAATTCTTGGGTACCACCTATCATTGAAGGGAGGCCATGGAGTCTGGAGGTGGAGAGTTGATCACATCACTCTCACAATCAGAAACAGACAGCAATGAATGCGTGAATGGTTGTACTCACCTTCCTTTTCCATTAGTAAACAGTGCAGGACACTCTGCCTGGAGAAGACTGTCACTGACACAGGGTGAGTCTCTGCACATTAATGAACAGAATGACAATAATCTCTCATAGACATGCTCAGTGTCCAACCGGCTCTAGAAAATTCCTCAATGAGACCGGCTTTCCAGGTGACTCTAGGTTGAGTCGGGTTGACAACTGACTACCACACCATGTACATACCACGAGGAATGTTCCCTGTTTTCTATAAGACATACTTTAGCTTAATGAATCTGGGTATACAAGAGGCAAATAATGTTTTCTGTTACTGTGTTCTCTGCAGCTTTTCCTCTGCCCTCTCTTTCATCTCCTTTTGTGGTTCCAATCCTCTCCTTCTCCCTCTCCTTCTCCCTCTCCTTCTCCTTCTCATTCTACCAACCCTTCTCTAGTTCTGGGTTCCTCCTCCCTTCACTCCTACTGCCCTGTCTCTAAAGATCTCACGGACATCATATTCCATAGAAAAATACTTCTTACATAAGCTTCCCAGAAGACTGAGCAAGGAAAAATGGAAGTGAGTGCCCTTTCCAGAGCCTTGAGTTTACACAACAAAGAACATTTTCTGCTTGTTTGTATTGCCCTTGCTCTTTTTAACATTGCTGATAAGCAGAAAGCCAATGTTCTTAACACAAGTAAAGACGCATCAATGGGTTTTGCCTGGGAACGTTAGTTCCGAGTTGGTTTGATTGAGTCACTGGCCTAGAAATAGGTTAGGGTCTCTAAGCAATCACTAGAAACACAGTTCTGAGTAAGGAAGAGGCTCTGATTTCTATCTACACATTCAATGGGTGTCTAAAGAGTAGCATGAAGACAATGTCCTCAAGGAGCAATACATGGAAGATACTCATGATATTGAAGCAGACAAAGAAATGTTACGGAAGAAATAGAAACGGAGATAGCAGATTTAGAAAATGCCCAGATATCAAGGAACTGAGAGGTGAGAGAAGGGAAAGTTTAAAGGAGACTCTGGCAGAAGCTCCAGGTAGTGGGACTGTAGAAGGAAACACCCAAGGATTTCAGCTGTTGGCTAAAAAGAGTTTTTGAGACAATTCACTGCTTGTTCAGGATCAAAGACCAAAACCTGAGTAATAAATAGGAAGGAGTAAATGAGCATAACAGACATGGTGTAAATTTTTAAATAAAAAGCAATTAGGAGGAACAGAAATGGTCTGGCGGAGACAATAACAAGCGTGATTCATTTTGTTTCATTTCTCCTTAGAGACAAGCTAGATGGAATTCATTGTCAGAGGCAGGTGAGGTCACACAGAGAAAAGGACCGTACAAACAAGAGAAGAGGAAACTGATGAGGTGTGTGGAAAACAGACCGAACTGGATAAAGACCATCCATGAAAGCATTAAATCTACATGAGAAGAATCCTCATCACAGGAACAGAATGCAAAGGATGGCCATGAAGACTAGCTTTGGGAGCTTCTAGCAGGTACATTAGCAAGGATCAGTGAAGTAGCAGATGGGCATCTCTAGAGTAAATTCTGTAACGCTTTTTAAGACTTACAGGTCTTGGTTAAATGTGATTCACCTACAATGTTGTTGTTATGATTGCAAATGGAAATGGATAAAAAGAAGAACTGGCATGGAAGACGGCTTAGTTTGGGATTGCACGTTCGCCTAAGGAAGGCCAGTGTGGGCGCTCAGCACTCTCTCTACCATCCTTTAGCACTGGAACCAGATTCCCTTTGGAGCCTCATAGCTCTTCCTTGCTCCTTCCCATGCGCTCCTGTGGAATATTTTACTCTGGTCTCCATGTTCTCTCCAAGCATGCTGAAACTTGGAGCAGTGTTGCATGAGAGCACAGAATGACATTTAATATAGAGAAATCCATTTTATTCATTGTTTCCGAGAAGATAAATTCAAACTCCTAGACATAGTTAAGTGTACTTCTTGCATTGTGCATGAATGTCTAATCTGCCTCCTTCACCAGATATTAAATTTTTCAGGTCCAAAATATGTATTAAAATATTTATATTCTGTGCCTTTAAACTATTTTACTTACTGGGAGTTTCTGAAGAGTGTTTTATTCTTTACCTTTCATTTAAAACAACAACAAAAACAAATAAACAAACAGACATCCAGCAACCCCTTTTTTTGCATGTGAAAGGGTCTCAGAACGTAACCCAGGCATGCCTGTAACTCAGATCATACTTGGCTTTTATTCTATTTTTTAATTATGTTCATGTGTGTGTAAATTCACAGAAGTGTCAGTGTTTATGGTAGTCAGAGGTTTTGATCCCCTTGAATAGCACTACTGGAGTTGTAGGTGACAGCGAGCTGTCTGTCCTACCTGGGAACTAGGACCTAAATACGGGTCTTGTGTAGGAGCAGCATGTGCTCTTAACCACTGAGCCATCCCATCAGCTACATCATGCTTTTAATTCTATATTGATCAGGCAGAGGCATAGTACACAGGTAGTTTTCACAGTGTGTTATATATATTAATAGGGCAGGCCTTTTTCTGTGTGTTCTAATGTGTTTCCATATTATCAGCATCACTTTTACTTGCTTTTGATAATGTATAACTATTTAGTGGTCTGTGAAGTGATAAGAAACCCCATGTTACAAATACCTTGCTGTTAATCTTAGTAGTAAGAAAATGCTTCCATGAAGGCCATTGTAGCACATGCCTTTAATTCCAGCACTTTGGAGGCAGAGGCAGGCAGATCTCCGAGTTTGAGGGCAGGCTGGTCTACAAAGAGAGTTCCAGGAGAACCAAGGCTGCACAGAGAAACCCTGTATCAAAGAAAAGAAAGAAAGAAAGAAAGAACAAAAGAAAGAAAGAAAGAAAGAAAGAAAGAAAGAAAGAAAGAAAGAAAGAAAGAAAGAAAGAAAAAGAAAGTAAAGAAAAGAAAAGAAAGCATTTCTAATATTTAACTCTACCTGAATGAAATACTCAGATTCTGCAAAAACAAATTGCATAAGAACAAAAGGCACTCAAGGAGTAACAGAGCAGATATATCACAACTGTCCAGAACTGTCAAGGACATCTTAACACAATCAAAATCCATGTGTTCTTAGATATCTTTAAGCTTATTTAAGAAAGATCAAATGCACCAGGCGGTGGTGGTGCACGCATTTAATCCCAGCACTCGGGAGGCAGAGCCAGGCAGATCTCTGTGAGTTCGAGGCCAGCCTGGTCTACATAGTGAGATCCAGGACAGGCACCAAAACTACACAGAGAAACCCTGTCTCTAAAAACAAAAAACAACAAAACAAAACAAAACAAAACAAAAAAGATCTGATGCACTGTTTAATTAATACCAAAAATTCAGGACTGTGGTCAGTAAAGAACCTGGATCAGTGGTAGATGGCTCATGACTTACATTAGTTTGCAAAACTTACAGACCTCATAACCAATTTTTGTCTTTAAGAAATATTTAAGGTCTTACTGAAAAATTAGAATTCACTCTTATGGAAATTAATTTAAAAATCCCTCGTTCTGGTTAGTAGTTAGTTCTATTGACTCCCTACTGAAGTATTTTAAGTACTGATCTGATTGATTTACATTTACCAGAAATATATGTACATATGTGTATATATGTATATAATTTATTATCTAGCATATATTCATAATTATATCACATGAATATTGTCAATTTATTGGTCTGCTGATTTCTTTCATTGATTAAAAATTAGATGTATAAAAGCATTTTCTATGTTTCTAAATATAGCTCAATTTTATAAGCATACAAATTCTGACTGTAGGTAAGTTTCTATAAAAGATTTTACTATGGAAATAGAGTACTCTTTAAAAGGATGGTGCCAATCATGCATTCACAAATATATAGGAATCCAGTCATGTATCCATCTAGGGCTTGCAACAACAGGTAACTTAGTCCTAGGCACTAGCCAATCATAGTAACATGTACATATGGCTTGAGTTCTAACTCTGAGTACATTGTTCTTCATCTAGTAACATTACTATGTATATCTCTCTACACACATGAAATGAAAGGATGATTATACCAACTCCAAAAGTATTGTTGTAAGATGAAAGGATATAATGCAATGTGATATCCTGAAGCTTCCCATTCTAAACTTCCTCTGTCACTTCTGTGGCCTTTTCCTTTTTATTGTTCTGATACATATCAACATTTATAAACGAACACTCCAAGATACAAACAAGTAGACATGTTTAAGCACACATCCATGCAAGAGTGAACTGAAGAAGTATGGACATTCAGCATGTCCAGATCTTCAGAACATACAAAACACCAAATGCTGAAGAAACAGCTAAGCTTTGCCTATTTTTTAAAAAGTCTCAGAAAGGGCTCCTGGCTATAATTTTAGACAAAGTTATCAAAGAGACAAAACAACAACAAAAAAAGAGAACCTGGAACAATTAGGTTTCTGCAGGCCTGTGAGATAGACTGGTAAGAACAGGTAATTAATTAGCACAGAATTTTCTAGCAAAATCGACTAAGTAAAACTTCAGATGCAATGTCTCAGGTCATACATAATATAAAATTTATAAAGACATCTGTAAAGGAAAAGACGAACATATATGATAAAATATGTATTTTACAATAAGGTACATTTAATTTTGACTATATCTTGACAAGAATCCAGTCAACTCTCTGGGCTGGTGAAATGGCTCAGGCAGCAACGTGATCTCCAGCACTCATGTAAAATGCATGTGTGTTGGTGTGTACATGTGACCCAAGAGCTAGGAAGAAGAAATAAAAAGATGTGCTTCGGACACTCTGTCCAGGTTGTCTGGTTCACTCAGTGAATGCTCTCTCAGAACATAGGCAGGCTGTATCTGTGTATTTAGGAACACAGCATTTAATGAAAAAGGAGGTCTTGAATGTGAGAGAAAGCAAGGAGGGGGTCTAGAGAGGATTTGGAGGAAGGAGAGAAATGAGGTAATTATATTATGACCTAAAAATTATTTTGAAAAATAGACAGATGCAAATATCCAGTGCCAACCTCTGGCTTCTCAGGCATCTGTGTACACAAACATGAAAATGTATACATGCATACAGCAAAGCAATCCCCAGTGAAAAATACTAAAAACGTTTTTAGGCAGTGTCCCACTATGTAGTCCTGGCTGGTCCAGAATGCACACAATCCTCCAGCCTCTGCTTCTGCCTCCTAGGTGCTGGGATTACAGGTAAAGGCCACTATGCAATCTTTTCAACTGCTATGTTTCTACAAGAATTAAAGACATTTATTAATCATATTTTAGTTTTTGTATATACATGTGGATTAGAAGGCAAAATTCTATTTTTTAAAATTTAAGGCCATTGAAAATTATCACTGATACTTGACAGTTTGTTACACTGTCTTTAAATAATGTTTCTGAAATAAGACTTTTGTTAGAAGACAATAAATCTGTTGCTACGCTGTGGACAGTGATTTCAGCACTCCATATAAATGGAACAATTATGTTCTTTTGTTTCGTTTTTCATGAAGATGTATTGGCACTTGTTCACTCAAATTACAGGTCAACGAACCTTAGTAGGGAATGGTCAACAGGAATGATTACAGATCGAACTAATTGTGTCCTAAACAACATCACATATTTTCAAATCAGTCGCTCTAGTCCAAAAGAGAAGGAGGAGGAGGAACTGAAACATGATTCTCTTCTTTTCTAGATTGGCATCGAGGCAAAGGTTACTGTGTTTGGTCCATCAGAGACCCATGTGAAGAACCATGCCTCAGAGCTTTCCTGAGAGCCAGCCCATAGAGCAGTCCTAGAACTATGTAATTGCAGGCCTCAGTCTGACCTAAAATCAATGATTGAATATTCCTGTTTAGTGCTTTGATGTAGGATTCCTCTGATGCTCAGTGAGAAATTTCTCAACCATATGCCGTGAAGTACATGACAAATCTATCTTCAGGCTGTCTTATGAAAAGCACTGACAAAATTGCCCTCAAATTCTTAGCCACCATAATGTTTCAAACCCAGATGAGCATTTCAATAATAGCTTATGACAATTGTATCAACCAGAAATATGAAAATACCTACTACAAGTATGAAATTCTCAAATTCAGGCAAAATATTTTAAAATTATATATTGAAATGATGAGTTAATGATTATTGTAAAAAGCTGGGACACAAGCCAATACAAAATGTGTAATTTAGATATAAACAAAGACAGAACGACACACAGTCAAACAGCAGCATATCAAATGGACAACATGCAGCACTAACCTACAAAATTCTTCTTTAGTTTTCTCTACCAGGAATTATCTAAAATAAAATCTTGAAATTATAGGAAAAATACTTAATACTAATATTACATACTGCTTAGAAGTTAAATATTTTCATTACATATACAATAAATTGAATTTTTATTAAATATTTAACATATAAGACACTGCTAAGTAAAATATTCTCAATTCAAAACATAATAAAGTGATTATATATTAAACTGATGAGTTATTAAAATGGTATGTGTCTTCTGTATATTTTCCTCAGTTTATTTTGTAGTCTTCTCTACAGGTTCTGTACTTTTTTTTTTAAATAATCTGCTTAACATTTTCAGTGGATTTTAATCTTTACTTCTAACAGGTTTTTCTTCTTTTTTCTTATTTCTTTTGTTCATCATAGAAATGATAGTCTTCAATATAACACTTTCTGTGATAGTTTGAATGATAATGCCCCCCCCCCCCCCGGGCTCATGTATTTGCATATTTGGTCCCCAGTTGTTGGAATAGTTTAGGAAGGACTAATAGGTGTGGTCTACTTAGATGAGATCTGTCCCTGGAGATGGGCTTTGAGTTTTCAAAAGTCTAGTATCATTCCCAACTAGCTTTCTCTGCATTGTAATTGTGTCTCAAGATGTGAATGCCTAGCTAACTGCTCCAGTGACATGACAAGTCTGCCATGGCATGACAGTTATAGACTAACCCTCTGAACCTTGAGACCCAAATAAAATTTATTTTATAAATTTCCTTGATCATAGTGTCTTACCACAGTAATAGCAAAACAACTAAAACATTTTTTTAATGTGTGTAACATATACTTCATTCCAATTTATACCCTTGTCTTCATTAGAGTTTCTATTGTTGTGAAGAGACACCATTACCATGGCAATTCTTGTCAAGGAAAGCATCTAATTAGGGCTGGCTTGCAGTTCAGAGGTTTATTCCATTGTCATCATGGCAGAAATCATGGCAGCACGCTGGCAGACATGGAGCTAGAGAAAGACTGGGAGTTGTAAGTCAGGGCTGGTGGGTAGAAGGAAGGGAGAATGCCACACTGGGCCTGGCTTGAGCATCTGAGCCCTCAAAGCCCATCTCCAGTGACACCTTTCCTCCTACAAAGCCATACCTACTCCCAAAAGCCACACCTCCTAACAGTGCCACTCCCTATGGGCCCATGGGGACCAGTTCTATTCAAACCACCACACCTTCATTACTACTGTCCTCACTCCCCACTCTAGTCTGTTTCCTCTTCCAAATAGTCCCCCTTCTTCTCTTGCATGATACATATTTTTAAAATATAGGTTCTTTGCATGAGACATAAGTAATATTTGTCTTCCTGAGTGTCGTTTAGTTTACTTAACACGATGGTCTCCAGTTCTGTCATTTTCAGGCAAGTTCAATGCTACCATTTCATCATCATTTTGATTGAAAATTCAATTGATACTATATATAAATTGTAAATTGTAAATAGTACAGCAATAAACATAAATTCTCAGGTATCACTTTAAATGCTAATTTAGACTCCTCTGGGTATTTATTTTCCTATGAGTGATGTAGCTAGGTCTTATGATAGTTATATTTTTAGTTTCTGGAGGAACTTCCACATTGATTTCCATTGTGATTGTGTTAATTTATATTCTTACCAGCAGCATATAAGGGGGTCTTCCTTCCACATCCTCACTAAAAAATGTTCTTTTTAATTAAAATATTTTTCATGCAGTATACTTGACTCTATTTTTCCCCTCTCCAACTCCTTCTAGATCTTCTCTTTCTCCCTGTCCACTCAAATCCATGTTCTTTCTCTCTCTCATTTTACATTGTTGCTTATCTTCCTAATGACTTCTATTTGACCAAGGTGAGGTGGAATCTCTGTGAATTTGATGAGTATTTCTCTGATGTCTAAGAGATCTACAGCAAAATTTTAGGGCAGAGACAAATCAATAGGCAGGAAATAGGGGGGTTCAATAAATGAAATATTGATGGATTCTATTTCCTAAGTACCATCTTATTTAGGCAAATACCTTACTTGCTTTTATACTAACATTGTTTCTCTGCATCCAGTTGACTATCATCTTCGGTTCTAACTGAATCCCCCCTCCATCCAACACAAATAAATACCTCATATAAAATGGAAAAAATTTAAAATTGTAATACATTTCAATAGCAGGATCCCCACCAACACTTCCGAACGGCACACTCACACACACAGAAGCATCGGACTCCTCTGTCTTCCAATGTTGAACAGGAACTGTGAAGTGGGTGTGACCTGCCTCAACTCAACTACTAAACGAGACAACGGGAATAGCTTGCAGATGTTCTGAGAGTTCATTTCTACGCTCCCTTCTCGTTTGTTTCGCATGGTGTCTGCACTATTTGACTCCTCTAGGTTTTGAACCAAATCCTTTATTGTGAATCTGCCTTCATTACACTCCATGAAGTGTATGACACAAATGATTCTTTGGTTATATCTAGGACATACAGACAGAAGAAGTGAAACATATTTCAGCAATATTTTGTCTATAAGAGGCATAATCTATAATCAAGATATCTTTGGGGGATATATTTTAAAACATTTTTTATATTTATTTTTATATTCAGTATGAGTTTGAGTGAGTGTGTGTGTGTGTGTGTGTGTGTGTGTGTGTGTGTGTGTGTGTGTGCGCGCAGTTGTATAAAACTAATTGGGATTGTAAGGTTGTGGCTTTAAAGGTTGAGAGGAAGAAATCTAAAAGGGAAAGTTACGTCTGTTGGAAACAATATCAAAGACTTCTGCTAAGGAAAGAAATCCTCATTTTTGTGATGAGTTGTCTTTTCACTAAGCATCTTTGTAACATTCCAGTCTGTTATGCTTAAACTTAAAACGTGTAAGGACTGTTAGGTATCTGAGAGCCTAGCAACAGGGGATTGTTTTAAGCCATTTGTTACTTTGCTTGTAAAACAAAGTCCTTTATATAGACATGGAAAAAACAAAACTGTTCTCTTATGAATCTTCTAATTTATATTTCTGGCATTCACTCTTTTCTGGTTGAATTATTGCTAACATGTATACTTGTTTCTGAAGAGTTGTTCTTTGACTTGGTAAAACATATATTGAAAGTATACATATATTAACCTGGAACCCTTATATTAAAGTAATGAGATTAACTGAGAACTTGACAGTCAACTTAATGTAATTATATTATCATTAGTAAATATGAATAATACTACCTGTAGAATAAAAGTATTTTTCCAAGTTTACATATGTGAATAGCTTAAAAACAATCAAATAATCCTGAAGAGGTGTGTGTATGTGTGTGTAAGATGTGCTTGAATTCCTTTTTAGCCCCTCTGTCCATAGGCATGTATTCTATAACCTCAGTGAATGGCTGAAATAAAGGACAGCATCAGACACTGCACATCCTATTTTTTTATAAATAAACTTTCTCATAACAGCTTAGATTATTTATTAGGTACAATAAGAGATCAACCACAAAGGCTCACCAATGAGTTTATCAACTTTTCTGAAGGTTGTGAAACATTTCAAAAATGTGCACATTTTCTGCTCTTCCCATTTCTATTCCCCTCAGAAATTTACATACAAATGTTTATGGCCCTTTCATTCATAGTTGTCAGTACTGGAAAATGAATTTGATGTGCTTAGGAAGGTAAGTGGATAAACTATGGCAAAATAAATGAGATTTCAAATGAGATGTGATGGGAGAACCTTAAATTACGTACTGTCAAGAGAAAGAAGCCAATCAGAAAAAGGCTACATATTGTATGATTCAA
This sequence comes from Peromyscus californicus insignis, assembly GCF_007827085.1. Lineage (NCBI taxonomy): Eukaryota > Metazoa > Chordata > Mammalia > Rodentia > Cricetidae > Peromyscus > Peromyscus californicus. The sequence goes on along the minus strand of NW_026294447.1, from coordinate 7,694,646 downwards.
TTTGTATGACATTCTAGAAAAGGCAAAGCTATGGAAACAATGAAAATATCAGTGGACACCAGATGCTCAAGGGTGGGGTGGGGGAAGGGCGGTGAGTAGGTGAACCACAGAGAATTTTTAGAACAGCCAAACTATTCTATATGACATCGTAATGCTGGATATGAGTCATCATACATCTGTCAAAACCCATAGCATGAACATCGCAGAGCCAACTTCAGGATGCACCGTGTGCTTCGGCTGATAGTGCAGCGATGTTGATGTCATCTCATCAGCTGCAAGGAACGCACCATGCCAACAGGCCATGCTAAGGACACAGAACTTGAGGGGAGGAGACGTGCTGAGTGAGTGTATGGGAACTTTCTGTTCACTTTGCAAACATGAAACTATCAAAAATGAAGTTTATTAAAAATAAAAAACTCAATTGTGTTTCTTTCTAATTCCTATTACCTAATGTTGTGAAAGAGAAAACCAACCCTTTTGAAAAGTAGTCTTTTCATTTTCATCTACATTAGTTCACCTCAGCCCTGTAGACTCTTTCAGCCTGTGATGTTCCAGTAAGAGATCGCTTTTCATTCCTTCAAGGTCAAGCTTCTATTTCTGCCTTCGATTTCATTTCTATAACACAAGCACCTCATAGCATCAGTAGTTTCTGCCAATAACAATGTATCTGGTATTTCTAGTCTTTTCTATTCAGTACATATCATAGATGAAATTATTGCCTTTAAAAGGAAAACTTAATTGCAAACATTATTTTGTCACCTTGGGCATTACTTCAACTTGAAAGTCTGCCTTGAGTTATTGTCTCTACTTTCTACCATTCAATCAATTTCCATCACTATACCTCTCATCTAAGTATCATTTCAACAAAATGACTTTTTATGTCTCACAAGGACATAATTTGTGAACACTAAATATTTGAATTTTCAATTATTCACTAATTCATCCTCCTCTACATTCCATTATTTCAGTGATTTAATAAAAAGGAAAGTTTACCAAGGCTGACATGGTGACACATATCAGTAATCTCAGCACTTGGGAGCCAAAAGCAGGTGGATGTTTGATAGTTCAAGGCCTGCCTGGTATATGTAGTTCCAGTCCATCCCAAGCTATATAGTGAGACCCTTGCCTCAAAAAAAAAAAAAAAAAAGCCACTGAGTGTCTCTTTTTGCATGAAGTTGAGAAAGATGTTAATATGTTCTTATTAACTCATGAGATAAATAGCTTTATAAAAGAAATATCAAATAGCCAAACAACCACACAGTCACAAACTTTAATGAGCCAGTTAAACAACCCTCCATGGTCTAAGGTGAGAACATGTATGCCAGCTCACAGTATGTCTCAAATTTGGATAGGAGCAGAAATTTCCTCACGGGATCTCACATTTGCCCATGTCTAAGTCCAATTCCCATAATCTTGTTGTGAAATTCTTAAAAGCACTGGTTCTTCAAGTGTGGTCCCTGGACCCACAGGAGCAGCCTCATCTGGGAACTGATAAGAAACCCACTGAAATGCTTCATAGCTTTCCAGACTTACTACGTAAGATAATCTTGGTGGGGCCCAACGGTCTCCATTTTATTGAATCCTCTATATATAATTTTAATACTGCTCTAATTTGAGAATTGTTTCCGTGTAACCATTATGAGTCCAGAATTTATTCAGAGATGGGAAGGGAAGGATGCATGGTTCTCCTTGAACAATGAACAATGCTGACTGCACATCTGACTTCCCCACATGCATGCTGAAACGTTCACCCTGTGCTAAGAATATGAATTGTAATAACTTAGCAACTGATGTCTGTGGTTTGACCTGAAGGAGAGTCTCTTGCTGAAGACAGAGACCATTTTGGCTTTTGAGCTCAGTGATATGGAACCCCGTAGGTCTTCATTAACAGTCAAATAGAGAAAAATGAGATGAGGCTATAGACAAGAAGGAAAAAGCATGTAAAGCTTTCTAAGCAATCCCAGATTCTGAGTGCTCTGTCAAAGGAAGTTTATAAATAGAGCTAGCTGCGGAGCAGTGTGACTACATATGCACGCTGAGCAATGACTCCAGCAACAGAGTTGAGACTAAACTACGAGAAAAACCGTGGTGAAAGGAGACAAACAGGAGGTCGCAATTGCCTAGGCGAGTGTGTTAGTTTTCGTACCACACAGAAAAATACTCTCCTGTTTTATGGTGACAGGACATGCATACGTGCATTTGCTTTTTGATATCATGGAAAGAAAGAACCAATACGTCTGTATTTGTTAACTATAAAGTAAAAGGAAATGAAGATACGAATAGACATATACAATTACTTTTATTAGTATTGTGTTCGCGTGTACATGGTGCATGTGTATGTGAGTGCAGGCACCATTCCCACAGCAAACATGTGGCGGTCAAGAGAAAAGTTTTGGGAGATTTCTATAAATATATATTCCAAGAAGAGAGACTTAGAACGCTACTGTAATCTATATAAAGAATCATTTTGTGTTGCCATGAGAGGGAAGTACAGTGTGATTAAGTATTGGAGACATCTTTTGTATAAGCAAATATAACACAAGATAAAATGTGATATTACTGTGCAAAAGAACATTGGGAAAAGATTGAGATTAGTTCTAACCAGGAATATTAAGAAAGACTTTTCAGAAAACTGTCTAGCAAAATGAATAGAACTATGTGCATGTATTTCCTGAGTAGCTATTATCATGCAATAAATGAAATCAGTTCCTATATTCCATATCATCAGACATCTTACATGGTAATCCCTTATTTTTCATGAGATTCACAGAATGTACTCTTGTTCAAATTATTATGTCTATATTATGGGTTTTAAATCCTTGCCCAAAGCTTAATATATGTGTTTGCCTATCAACAAATAGTTGACAATTAATGTTAGTAGTATATTTCATGAAACTTTAATGGAGACATGTAAGTAAAAAGAAAACATACAGTGAAATGTGAAGTATAAGTCATACTCTATAGCCTATTAGAACATACATTTTAAAAGTATTGCTTTACAATTATTTTCACAAAAATATTGCTTAGTTAATAAAAACTGTGTGTATGCAGTGTTCCACTGTAGAATTTGTTACATTGTACACATAATTCGAAGGCATTGATTTATATATGTGTGTGTGTTTCTGTGTGTGCAGACGCATGTCCGTACACAAATGCACATATGTACACAAGTAGAGGTCAGAGGTCAACTTGAGATGAATTCTTAGCCACCATATGTCCTTTCTTCTTTTTTTGCAACAGCATCTGGCACAGGACTTGTATTTACCACATAGGCTAGGCTGGCTGGCCAGAGAGTATCAGGGATCCTTCTGTCTCTGTGTGCCCTGCCCTGAGATGGTAAATGTGCAGCAGCATGCCTGTTTTATGAAATGTCCATTGTGGAGCTAAAAAGCAGCCGTTGGTCTTAGGACAAGCACTTTTCTTCCTGAGCCTTCTCCTCAGCCCTTAGATGCATTAGTTAGAAAGCCTTAAACAAGATCTATTTTTTCCTTCTATTATTTAAACGATTATGGCTTCATCCACTCGAGAGAGTTAAATCATCCGGTCATATCTGGCATCAGGTTCCTGCCCACGACTGCAGCAGCCAAGCAGCAGCAGTAGGCATTTCTTCTCTTTGAGCAGTCCAACTCTTCCATGCAACTAAGAGGACCTCTGGAAGGTTCTCCTGCTCTCGTAAGGACGGTCCTTCCTGTCGAGATCATTTACATAAAACATGGTGGGATAATTTTAGAGAAATGGAAAGAGTTAATGGAAGAAATTGATCGTATCTTATTGGGTGAGGTTTCCTGGTTAAATCCATCACCAACCTCACTCTGAGCATGCATACCTCTGCATGTGCACCCACACACATCCTCACACACCACACTGACTGTCATAAATTACCAAAAAGGGAAAAGAAAAGTGGGGAAAGGGACAGGAAGGAAGGATTTGCTTTAAGAAATTTCATTTCTAGTAATTGAAGCCAAACATGCCTGACTTTTTCCATTATAGATGAGTTTTATTACCAGATGCCCCCAAATGACTTCCCTAATTAATCAATATTCCCATTGTCTTATTCTTTCTAGTTTCATTATTTATGCCCACGGGAGTGTTATGCACATTCTTAGCCATTTTGTGCAGATTCTTACATTGAAATACAACTGTTTTCAAAAGGTAAGAATCCTGGTACCTAGTGGGCACCCAGCTGGATGCAGCTAGGACATTATCTATTCCTGTTCTGGGGGGTCTTGCTCTTCCCCACAGTAGTCTGACTACCTGAGCAGGAAACTTTAGAAAAGCTTGATCTATGCAGAAGGAAATGCCCAAAGTTATCTCGGAGCAGTTCATCTAGATTTGTATCAGAAACAAAAGAAAAATCTGACCACATAAATCCACAGTTCCATTCTGGAAATTATTCTTATAATTCATCCTTGTGATGGGGTTGAATAGTCATTGATGTTGCTTTCATAATTCTATTTTATTTGGGATTTTAGTGAATGTAGATCAACAGGAGCTAGTTGAAGCCTAAGATCTTTACCAACATGTCTTCTCATTCAGCAATATTGAATATCTTCATATCGTCTTAAATCTTATATTAGTCAGTAAAATGTTGTAAATTTGTTCATGAAATGAATATATTTATTGTCAAGCTTTTAAATATTTTATAGCTTTATTTCATTTACATTTTCTCATAGTTTATATAAAAGCTATTGGTCTAGACAAACTGAGTTTAAACCTGGATTAGGGATTTTATTATACATAGGTTTTTGAAAACCGTGTGTGTGTGTGTGTGTGTGTGTGTGTGTGTGTGTGTGAGAGAGAGAGAGAGAGAGAGAGAGAGAGAGAGAGAGAGAGAGAGAGAGAGAGAGAGAGAGAGCAAGCGGGTTCTTTTAGGGCATTTGTGCTGGGAGAGGAGTTATATGCTCTTTTTAATTCTATCCACCAGTATGATTCAGTTTCCTCCCTCCCTCCCAACTTCCTTCCCTCCCTCCTTCCCTCCCTTCCTTCATCATTTTTTCCTTCTCTCTTGCTTTGCAGGGGTTGAACACTGGACATATTAAGCACAAGCTCATGAGTGCTCAGTCCATGATCTACAACCAAGCTGCATCCCCAGCCCTAGCTCTTGAAGTAAATAGTTTTTAATTAGGGATTTGGAGGAGGAAACTGATTGGGTGCTCACAGCTCTTGAGTTCACTGAGGACAGCATGACTCTTTTGTAACCTAGTAACCACACTCATGTCCTGCTAGTTAAGTAACTGCACCATGTCAGACTAGGAGATGTCACCGGTAAACTGAGCTATTTAAACACTTCAGGTCTGGATAGGTAATGGCAATGCTTCCTCAGGGGAAAAATGGAAAGCTATGCAGTATAGCATTTGTTTTCACTGAAAGAGAAAAAGTAGTTTGCTCCAGTATTTCCTCCTCACTTTAAATCTATTTACCCAAAATATTTTCCCACTGAATATGAAAGTTACTATGGGCATAGGAATATGTGAATAAATATACATATATATTTATCATATGACTAAGAAACATCCAGAGTTTCCTTCAGGCATAGTGAGTCGATTTTCATCTTTTCTCTTCCTTCACAGCTTCTCCACCAATTGATCATTTTTATATCTTTTTCACAGTGAAGACAAAGTTTTTCACTGGTCACTTGTTACCACAGGTCTGATCTACAAGTTTTGTGCCTCTTAGAGACCAATTTGCTTTCTAAATTCAAATATAAGAGAATATAACTTGGGACCTTTGTAGTTGGATGAGGCAGATAAGGCCAGAACACCTTCCCAGAAAAAGAGCCAAAGATGGGCCATAGATGATGTTTTCTGTTGGCTTAGTGGCTGCACATGAATCTACTGATATTTTAATTATCATCTGCAGCTCCATGGCCCCAGTCAGTTCCCCCACTGGCCACTCAGGCTGCTGCCTGGCAAGCTTCTAGTACTGTGCCCAGAGTCTCTCTCATTCTATTTATCAATAAGAGTAAGTCAAAGGCTGGGGTGAAAACCTGCTAGCTCAGAGAGGTTGAGTAGCAACTAGCTGATCTTGAGACACTGCAACTACAAGAGACATGTCTCTTCTGGTGTCCAAGAGCCAAAAAAGAGGTGCCAAACTCAAGTCTCCACCCTTTCCTTCCTGTGCATCTTCTCTATCCAAATTGCTGGCTTCTTTACGCACAATTTTGGTCAGCTAGTCACTAGCTCTGACCCCTGATTCAAGGTTTAACTTTACGGCAAGTCTTAGTAGTGTCAGAGTCTTATCAAAACATCCCACAACAGAAAGAGCAAAGGATATCTTAATGAATAAAGTGCAAAGGGAGGTTAGCACAGATTGGAAGAGGGTAAGCTGGGGAAGAACAGGAACCAGTTGGGTCAAGGCTGTCCGTTGAGGGTTTGATTGACAGAGGCATCAGAAGAATATTTTGCATTAGCCTTGGGCATGACAACTGTGCTGTACCTACTTGAGTCAACTGAGAGGGAAATAATTAACCACATTTCCGTTATTATTGGATTAACTTTTCAGCTAGTGGCAGTCTAGAGTGACTCAACACTCTCGGCGTTTGGGATGGAAGATAGCTAACCACAACTGTTACCAGGAGTTTACCTTTTGAAGTTTTGTTTGCTTTGTACCGGGAAAAATTACAAATGACATGGTTTTTGTCATCAGTTTACTCAAGCTTGGTGGCTCTGAGCAGCTATTCTGGTTTTATTTAACCGGCCTGTGACAAGCACTTGGAAGACAGCTTGTAGAAATTAGCCTTGGGGAGTTTGAAGCTGCTTCTCTGGGAGTCCCATTCTTCTCTAATCCTTTCTTTGCTTATGTGCCCTGATGGTAAGGAAGATCCCACTCTCAACTTTCCTCAGCTCTGAAGATCCATGGGGAAAACATGGTTCAAATACTGTAGTGCACCAAAAGCGTTTCCTTCACTTTATAGACTACTACGTGGCTCTTTAATATGTGCCTAAAGACTATAGGGTACATCAGAGCACTGGTGTGAGGACCAAGAGCAAAGGCCTCAGAGTTTTTTTTTTTTAAATGACTCTTCAGTTTATTTTTTACTTTAGACTTTCTAGAAAGAAATGTGTTTTATTTATGTGTCCATGTTTATCTGTCTGTTCATGTGTATGCCCACATGTGTGCAGGTGCCTGTGGAAGTCATAAAAGGGGCTTAGGATCCTCTGGAGCTGGAGTACAGGCAGTTGTGAGGCCACCTGATATGTGTGCTATGTGTTAAACCCTGCTCCTGTGGAAAGGCTGCGGGCATTCCTAACCTTGAGACTTTTATGTACTGTAGTTATTACGGAAACCAGCATTTGTCTTGTTGTTTTAGAATGGATCAAAAATGTTTGCATTTACTAGATCTTTAAACAATCTTCTGACTTAATTTTCTAGGTATTTTCTAAGATTAATCTAAGAACTTTATTATTTTCAAATAAAGTACACTTTAGAAGTATCCTTATGAATTACTATAGGAAAGACAAATGTAAGTAGAAAATATAAATATAAACACCTACATATTGCAATTTGAGGAACAGAGGCTACAAAATCGTCTTATATAATGAAGTCAGAGGAAATCTAGTAAAGGAATAGATTGACCAGAATAGTGATAATTTCCCTCCACACTTCACGCAACACTATTTCATCCATCTGAGGGAGGGATTCTTCTACCAGTGCCACATAGCAGATCATTCTGCATCCATCCTAAAATCAATATGGGTTCCTTATACAGCATTATGAATCTATTTATCTTTTCTACAAGATTCTATAACTTATCACAACACATACTTCTCTTGCCTGTCTAATCAAGGCACTTTGAGCCGTTGGTAAATGTTTCATTACCTGGAGTCTCAGACAGAGTGGCCCAGAACAAACATGGATGAACATAGCACCCCAATTTAAAGATTTATGATATTACAGCTTCTTGGACTCATGTATATTCCAGAAACTCCAGTCTTTGTGACATTAATCTTACTGTAAGTTTTGACTAGGGATCAATGACAATGAAGATTCTTTGATATGTATTCTGTTAAAAAAATTACTTTTCTAGCCTCTTTCCTGATTCTACCATTCTTTCTTTGACCTACATCCACTAGTTTGTTTTTGTTTGCTTTGTTTCCTCTTTTCCTCAAATTTTACTGGATTTTGAAAATGTTTTCTCTTTGTTTGCATTGTTTTGAATATTTACATGCACAAAATTTACTTTAAATTAGTAAAATGTATTGGGCAGAATATTAATTTTCAAATCTATCTTTACTAATACATTCCCTTGTAGAAACCCATGATTTATAAAAATCAACCTTATGCACTTTAGAAATAAATCATTTGGGATTATTCTCAACAACCCTGGCTCTGTGACTTTTATCACATGGTCAAGATGCCCTCTTTTTTACTAGGCTGATGTGTCTCAAATACAACACGAAGCAGAATTATAGACCTGCAAAGAAGGACACTTTCACAGTGCCGAAGAGTGTAATGAGGAAAGTTTCCAGTGAGTGAACCCCAGTTCACCACAACTTCTGAGCCAAGATTTACTCCTGATGAACAAATTATGAGATGAAATTCCTGCCATTCTTTCTCTATACATGATTCTGTATAAATGCCAATTGTTCTTTTTCACTTATGTGTTGGGCTCATGAATTTGCTTTAACAACCAATCTATAGTCTGAATGTTTCTCCTATAGAAACTTCTTTTTTGTTTTGTTTTGTTTTTCAAAACAGGGTTTCTCTGTTTAGCTTTGGAACCTGTCCTGGAACTTGCTCTGTAGACCAGTCAGGCCTCGAACTCACAGAGATCCACCTGGCTCTGCCTCCCGAGTGCTGGGATTAAAGGCGTGTGCCACCACCACCTGGCTTCCTATAGAAACTTCTTATTCTCCCATGCCCCCCTTTTAAATAGGAAATAAGAACAGATTAAAATTTCTAGCACTTTTAAACCCAAGCCTTGGTCTCTCCTGCACAGGGGTCATAGGGCATCAAGATTTCATCGGATAAAGAGTTTATCTCCTAGTAACACCAGCTCAAGGGATGACAGACTAAGTAAACTGTTTGTCCATGATGCAAGCACACGACCACTTAGATTTGACATAATGAAGGATGGTGTGTAAATATTTTTGAAATCTCAGTCTCAAAACCAATGAAATTTCATATCTAGAACTGCCAAAACTTATGACCTTGACCTGTCTGTTCAGACTGACAGAATTTATGAACTTGACAGGAATGCTGTGTTCCTACACAGCTTGGGTCCAGAACCCTGACTGAAGACAAGGAAGAAGTAGAGAAAGGACTGGCATACACAGATACCTGGACAGAAAGAGCTGGGATCTGGTAGTCTGGGCTCATGAAATGGGAAGCTACAGTCTCCCAAAAGCTTAGCAGGTTTATTATGTACAGTTGAACTGGGAGACAGCATTATTGCACACAGCTGAACAAGGACATGTACGTGCTTTCTGGTACACAGCTGAATAAGGAAGCAGAGTTACTACATATAGGCAAACAAGGAGACAGTTTGGCTCCTCTCAGTAGGATCAGTCTTTATATCAGAGCCATCTTCAGACCATGAACATCCCAGGGAGAAAGCTGTGGTGGACATTTTCTGGACCCACTGTGAACATCCTCACTCAGACCAGACATGCCTCTGTGACCCACCTAGGGAACACTTTGCCACTCCCGTGGGTCTGAGGCATTGGTCTTTGGTCTAGCTGCAGTTATAACACACATTCACTCAGGACTCCACTTGTTCCTCACACAGAACCTGCAGTCCTTTGGCTCACGGGTATTTGTAGATCATCAAAGCATCAGGCAGATTCCTGTTTACATCTGTATCTGAGCTCATGTCTCCTGTCTGAACAGTGTCAGAAGCGAATAGTTGCCTTGAAACTTTAGAATAGCTGTACTTAACTGACATTCCTTACTTCTACAGCAGAATTTGAGAGAAAACACATGTCCTTTCCATGTAGGTATTCAAATAGCAACAGAGCCATACACCAACTGCCCTTTGCAAAATTCAAAATCACCCTCATTGCTAGATTTTGAAGAAAGTTGTTCTTTCTAGGGTACAGGTTGGATATTTGTGTTTAGAACAGAAACCTTCCATGATGATTCTGATTAATGAAATATCTTTTTTGTTTCCCCTTACTCAACTGTAAGCCAAGTGTGATGTTTCAGGACTATTTAATCTCAGGGTTTTGGAGGCTGGAGACCAATGTGGGCTAAGTAGTAGAGAAGGTCTTAGCTCAAATTAAAACAAATGAAACAAACAAAAAACCCACGCAAAACCACAAAGCAGAAGAAATACAATGAAACAACTATCTGTGTGCTTTCACAAATTATATTAATGTTTATTGAAAATAAAGTTATATATAAAAGCAGAAATATATATGTATGAATGAATTCCTGTGTGACTGTGTATGTGTGAATAGAAACATGATAGTACCTACAAGGCTAATGAGCAAATATTTCAAGTGACTTTTCATTTTCTTTTTGTTTTATTATTTTCATCAAACATTAAATCTCCTCACTGCTCATTTGTAACACATCTTCCTACTGGTTGCAAGAGACAGTCATTCCAATGATGTGAGCTTCAGCCAGATGTTTCTCATCCTGGTTCTTCAGAGTGATTGGATCGGAGAAGAGGGCCATTTGAGTCCTTAAGCTCTACACTTCTCATACACACTGTTCTTTGCAGGGTTTCTTCCTTTTCTCCAATATCCATCTTAACGAACCCAGGGGAACCACCGGTCTACCCATGTACTAGGGTCTCATCTTTCAATGTGACCTCCCAAGATTTCCTTCTTGTTTTTTTTGTTCTTTGTTTTTTTCATAGTTCTATCTTTAAAAATTCATGAAATGGGCCTTTGAAGATTATTCTCGCTCAGAGCTTCCCCTGTGCCCTCTCAGGAGATGACAAATAGGGAAATCTCATGGAAAAACTCCGTTTCTCTGCTAAGCACTTTGTGTGAAAACATACAAATATACAAACATACAAATTGTGCTTTCAGTTCCTACAAAAATAATGGTTAATGTATTACCTAGGGAAAGTTGATAGATGTCTAGTCTATTTCATTCCTTCTAACTTGGTGTAAGTTTCCATTAACTGTCAATTGAAAAAACTTATCAACTAGCCACAGTAAAAGCTACTGAGACAGATAGAACTTAGAAAATTTAGTCTATAAATTCCAAACAAATTAACAAATATGTGAGCATTTAAAATTTTAACCTCTTTATGAAAAAAAATAGTCTGAATGTATATTTAAAGCTGTAGCAAAACCCACATATACAGAGTTGACATGTCAGATTTTTTAGAATTCGCTTATTTACTAAAACTCCAAGACAATTGTTTGAAAAACATCTGGTACTTAGCAAAATTAGTCAGATACAAAGCTAAAAAAATAAAATTATAAAGTGTCTATGTACACCCACATAGGAATATTTGTTCTTAATAATGTTACATTTAAAAACCACAGTGATAATGATTTGTTATATTTGGGGAAAATTAAAAATTAGAGGGTAGGAAGAGATTTTATATCAGATGAAATGCCTCATAAATACTTGAGAAAATGAACGTGATTGAGTTAAAAATAAGATTAAGGCAAAGAGGAAATGATGTTGAGGCATAGATTGACAAAATTACAAGATATTTTGAAAAATTATAAGCATTTTGAATAAATAGTAAAACACAGGAGTGGGTTTTTATACCATTTAACTAAGATTGGGGAAAAAAACACTTGCATTTTATATTGAAATTAACTTGAATTTAGATGAAATTTGGTAAATAGGAGTTGATTAACCTACAGAGAGATGAAAAGAATTTATTTTCATTTTTAAGAGAGTTTGATGGCGAAGATGTGGCAAAAAAACATGAAAATATTAGCTATTAAATAAAATAGGAGGCAAACACTATACTTTTTTGAGCCAAATCTGTCATACTTAAGGACATGATAGGCTTTTATTGCATTCAGATTCTGCTAATTGCCAGTGAGAGATACTAGACAGACTAACATAAATAAGAGTGTTATTTATTAAGTGGCGCAAGCAAGGTTATTCATTAAGCAGTGATGTTTACCACGGGAGAAAAGCCACGAGGTGCAAGAAAACCCACTATAAGAGTTTATTAGGAGAAGGAGAACAGAAAGGAAGTGCTTAGGCCTATGGAAATGATCGTGCAGGAAGGAGAGAGGGATATGTGGGACTCGTTTTTATAGATTCCCCACACACATGTGTATGTGGGTTTACATAACTACGCCACACATGGGCATAGATTACGTGATCACATAGCATATGGATTACGTAGGCCCTGGGATGACTAAGCCTCTTGCTTGGCTACTGGACAGCGCATGTGTGGTCATGTAGCTGGAGCAGTGACTAGGAATTCTAACTAAGAGGAAATGTTGGCTCACATGACCTCAGTATGGATACAACTTGGAAAACATAAACAGATATTATACGCATATAGCAAGGTTGTGGATTGGGTAGTTGAAAGCAGTGGGTAGCCTAGCAAAAGAAGTGGTGGTTTCGGGCCACGCCCCTTCTCATAATCTGTTCACAGTAGCTTCATCTGGGAAGTAGGGAGGACTGGGAGGTAAGTAGTGAGCCTGCAGAAAGCAAAGCTGTTTTTAGAGATGTGGAATTCACATGTTCCACACACAGAGCTCTCCCAGCAGTGGGGATTTGTGTAGGTTTAGAGGCGACAGGGGTGGTGTTGAAGCTATTTAGGAGACAATAATATTTGAGAATAAACATGTAGGCAACAGTTGGAAGCTGGTAGTCGAAATCAACCCTTCAGTGTGAGCTCAGACCAGTAGGTAACATGCCAAATGACAGCTCAGCACACCTCTTTACATGAGAAGCTTAGGCCAAGTAGGCTTTGTGGTTTAAAGACTTCTTGTGAAGATTGCTTACAGAAACTTGAGCACTCTTTATGGCATGGCTTCTAAAAAATTTCCTCCAAAAATTAAAATAAACATTAAACAAAACAAATAAGCTGCATAAAAATATTTACCTCTTGACTACACAAGAGTGGTGGTTTACATTTGTCATAGAAATGGAACAAAACCGGGTGATGTTATTTCTACTATGCATGGTCTGATAAGTTTATGTAGATCTGACATAAAGAAAAATACAGAATGTCATGAAAATGTTTTCTCATCCAAAGTCACATTCAGCTCCGCCATGTTCTCCACTATCTGGCAGCAGGCCTAGGTTCTGAAAACCATTTCCAACTTATATATATAAACATATTCAAAACAACCATTCCTGGTTCCTCTTTGGATTATATTGTCTCCCATCATCCCAAGCCTCCATATTGCTGCCAACACTGCTATTGCCTCACCAATTCTACGAGCTGGCCATAGTCTCCTTCCTCTCTGAACATTTTTGGATGGCATTCCATGCTGACAGCTCCCTTCTGCTTCCTACAAACGATGAGTAAAATCCAATTTCCATTTTAAAATTGTGTCCCAAGTGGGCAAGCCCTTGCTGGAAGCATTTGGTCTTAAAAAGCTGTCTAGTGCCTCACAATCATGCCACATATACAAAATCATATAGAAGATGCTTACTGGATAAATTGCAGCAATCCCCACAGGTAAAATTACAATAGATTGTTATTATGCTCCTTATTCAAGAAAGGACTTAATATGGTTGCCATGGCTGGTGTTTTAAAGAAGACAGCCAATAGATAATGTTTGCTGCCAGCCTGTGCAGCTTCCACTGAAACACACTGACCCATGACCAATCCCTTTGGAATTTTTGCTTGGCTCCATTCCACAATACACTCAGGCACTCTAATAACCTTCCTTCTTTCTCTCTCTCTCTCTCTCTCTCTCTCTCTCTCTCTCTCTCTCTCTCTCTCTCTCTCTTTCTCTCTCTCTCCTTCCCTTCTTCTCTCCCTCCCTCCCTCCTTCCCTCTCTTTCTCTCTACCTCTCTCTCTCTCTCTCTCTCTCTCTCTCTCTCTCTCTTTCTCTCTCTTCCTTTTGGTCAATTAGAATAAGGAGATGCTGGGAAGACAGTTGAGAATCAGAGGGGACAAAAATGCATTCTCCCGTTAATAACAGAATTTCACAAAAATATATGAGAAAAAATTTTCCACTGTAGAACATTTAGAAATTAAGTGATGGAAGAGTGACACCTGGATTCATCCTTGAGAGGGGCTGTTCTGCAGAAGCAATGCTTTTCAGGACAGATCCTGACACATTTTGTTCATTGTAAACTGTTGCCAAATTGAGGCAGTTATTTGAAATGAATCAATCCAATGGTGTTTCTGATCACTGACTCAAATCACTGAATTAATTTTATCATTTAGTTTTAGTCTGGAGTTTCAGCTGGTTCACTGCACATTTTATTTTTTACATGAAAGATGAGAACATTTTCTAATGAAAAATTACTCCATATGTGCTGGAAAAAAGTCTAAAAGGATTAAAATAACTCCTATATAATGTAAACAAACTTTATTTCATCTAAGTCACAAGTATTTTCTCACTTTAAAAGCATAAGGTTGGCTTTTTAAAGAAGAATGACTGCTGTAATTTAAGAAGAAGATGAGCTTTTGATTGACTTAATTTCAGATTTTTTTTCCCCAAAATGTAATTGAATTGAAGAAACTTGAATTCACTTTATTGGAAAAAAAATCTTCTTTAAAATGCTAAAAAGCCAGTAAAGTGTATTAGACTAGTGAATTCTACCCAAGGATTTACCTAGATAACCATCACACTAAAGGCCATAAAGAGCCAGAGGGGAGGGTGGGGCAGACAGAGCTGAGGTCAAAAGGCTCAGCTCATTCTTATAACAAGTGGGGACTGTGCTGTTTGCCTACATCTGAGGCAGCGAGCACCCACAGGGGAGAGGATGAGATAGGGCAGCCACTGCACACAGCTGAGACTCTCCACTCTGAACTATTTTTGCCCTCCTCCTTTTAACGCACAGGGGATAAGGAGCCATGCACGTCTCCACAAACATCTTTCTATTTTGTTTTGTATGTAACATGTTTGATCCTTTTTCTCTTTTCTCCCTTTTTTAAAGAGTACTCTAGTATAAGAATAATACAAAGAAACTTCCATTTACTTATAATCAGTTTCTACAAGAAACTTTAAGCCCATTTTCAGCTAAAAAGTAACAAACATAAGGTGTTGTGGAATATTACTTTAACTGTGTAAAGGTGAGTTACATTTGTTTATGCTGCACTTGCTCCGTTGGGTAAAGATGTGTTATCATTTCACCTTGCCTGCCTAAAGCACCTGATTGGTCTAATAAAAAGCGAAACAACCAATAGCCCTGCAGAAGAGGGATAGGCGAGGCTGGCAGGCAGAGAGAACAAGTAGTAAGAGGAATATAGTCTTGAGAGAGGAGAGAACAAGAGAGAAAGAGGGAGAGGCCTGGGTCAGACAGACAGACAGACAGACAGACATAGAGCAAGCAGTGAAAGTAGGCATATAAAGTGAAAAAAAGTTAAAAAGCCCTGAGGCAAAAACGTAGATGAAGAGAAACAGGCTAATTTAAGTTATAAGAGCCAGTGGACAAGCAGACAGGACAGCCAAGCATTCATAACTAGCAGTAAGTCTTCTCGTCGTGATTTGGAAGCTGATTGGTGGCGCAAAAGAAAGCCTGGACATAATGGGAGCAATATTTTTAACATACATCTTGTTTTACATGTTTGGGTATTTTGCAGGCATGTCTGTCTGTGCGTGATGTATACGCAGTGCCTGCAGGGCACAGAGGAAGGTGTCGGGCCCTGTGGCTGGTGTTACGGGCAGTTGTGAGGGCACCATGTGGATCCTGAGAGCTGGACAAGGGTTCTCTGGAAGAGCAACAAGAGCTCTAGACCCTGAACTGCTTCCATTGCCCCACGGGAGCGATGTTTTGAAGTGAGTTCCTGACCGCAGGCCTTAGGATATTCTACTCAAATTGTTTTTTCTTTTGAGATAGGATCTTGTTGTACAGTCCAGGTTAGTCTTGAACTTGGAGGCTTCCTCCCTCAGCCTCCAAATGCTGGGATTATAGGGCTATGCCACTATGCCCAGCTTAAGTGATAGCTGAATGATTGTGCATGTGAGTATTTGAATCAAGCTACATCTGCTGTTGCTTGTGTCCATGGTGAAGACAATTCACTGATTTGTTCAGGTTTTAAAGATGACAGTGTAAGGTCCTCAGGAAAACTCTTAGTGGGGAAAGTATCCTTGATTCTATCCTTGAAGATAGGAAATAGCAACAGTGTTACAGTTTTTCCTTACTCATCTTCTTTGACTTCTATTTTGAGACATCAATTCTAGAGAAATTTATCTGATAATCAGAATTTAGACTTGCCAGGGGCTTGAATTGTCATTAAGCCCTAAGGCCAACTGCAGAGAATTTCCAGCCAGCTTACCAAGGGTGCTTCCTTATTTTTACTCAAACATCTTCCATGGTGAGTGTTACATGCTTTATGGGAACAAATCATGGTATAAATTAAGCTGGTCCTATGCAAATGAAAGCAAATTTTATTATCTCCCTTGGATTGTAGTCAATCCATATATAGCACATGAAATTTCATGTTTTTATCACATTTACCTTACATTTATATTAAGCAAGTACCATGGTATGCTTTGTTGTGATATCAAAACTATTGTTCTGAGTCTTAGTAGGTATTAGAACTTTTGAAAAATCCGAATACAAGGGATTCCGTTAATTTTTGTACAGACATAGTTTGTTTTAGCCATTTGTTTCTCTTGATGTGTTTTCCAGTTTGTGGAAATGACTTTGAGTGTTAATTGCTCTGCTTCGCTTCATGCTGTTTGGAAAACAGCTTACAAAACAGCCTCGGCTAGAGCAGCAGGTAACGATTCCAGAGATCCCAAATGTTAAAGCCTGGTGGCACACCAGCTCTCTCTCAGGCTCCATGAATCATCAATCAGTGTAGGGGAATAGTCGCTTAATATTTTCAGATCTTGCAGAAAAAGACGGTGATCTATCGCTAAGCAGCATGTGCCTAGGGAGCAGTAGAGAGGAATTATTGCAAATACCCTCTAGCTTTAGGAAAATCTGAGCTAACTTAAAGCAAAAATCGAGGAAGCAATAAATAGATCATTATGTGACACAATCTGGGTCCAATTAATTTCAATAAATTCCACAGTGTGACTTTAATCATTCACTTTTTCATTTATTAATCAAACATCTTAGTATTTTGTAAAAATTAGCTGTTGCTGCCGGTGGTTAACCCTCCATGCACCATCTCAGCATGCCTGCAACCCCTTAGGCATGAGGATTATTGCAGCATCTAACCACACATAGAATTTCCTTTTCTCCTTCAATTCCCACTCCTGGGAGGGAAAGAAACAATGTATCAAACAAATAAGACAGTTCCAACAGGTGACAGATGCTGAAGAAATACCACAGGGCAATGAGAAACGATACAGTAGTCATAAAACTAACATGATCAGCAAATGGAAGTTCAGGGTATCCATGAAAATAAAAGATCAATAGCTTGAGGGGAAGTTGAATGAATGACGTACCGGAGAAAAAGGCCAGCAGGTTACAAATCATCCTCAAAACACCATCATTTCCTCAACCACAAAGGCAAGGCAGGTGAATTACCTTCACACATCCCTGCACACTCCTCCAACGTGCCTGATTTCCTGGCCTTTGCCTTCACCCAAAGCCGCTGCATTCACGTTTCTCTTGTTTTAACAAAGGTCTCAGTCTGGAGCCCAAGAACAGACAGAGCATTCCTGAGACTACTTCCCTAGCTTAAACCAGACATCCCCCTGGTTATGGACCCTAGGCATGACTGGAGTTCAGAGAACAGCAAATACTACAACAAAAGCAGGAAGATACCACGGGGATTTCCAAATCTCTTTATGTCAAGTCCTACAGTGAAGTTTCAAATGTAGATTTGCTTGGAAAATAACTAGAATTTTTCTTTCCTTTTCCCAGGGAGTCAAGTGAGGTAAACTATTATGCCACAATGAAAAGAGCACTGTGCCTATGCTTGCTCCATGATGATTTTCTTTGTTGGGATTAATTTCTCGGTTGCGCAGCATCTGCAGGTGGGATTAGTCTTTTTGCGGCTTTGTTCAACTCAAATGTATCCTGACAGATGGTGATAGCAAGTAAATAGGACCTGTGTATTTCAGAGGTGGGAGAATGCCTGGGCTCATCAAAAGAACAATTATCATGAACAAATAGACTTCAAGGTGCCCTTAGGTTCACTGATCTCTGGGATGTTAGCAGGGTCGGGGGAGGGACACACTCACATTGCACAACAGATTTCTACCTCCTTTATCACTTCTGAGTACGATCCACACAGAGCTTGTGGTGAGTTTTTGGCAGAAAACCTTAACCACAAGACATTCAACCCTTTGTGGGTGTTAAATATAGTAACTTTTATTCAGTTCAAGATTTGTAGCCGAGTAAAAATATCTGGCCAATATTCCACATTATTTACTGTTTAACAGAGTCAACCAAGTTTAAAATAAACACTCCTGATGCCAATTAGGCTTACTCAGGAAGAAAAGCATGAAGGAAAAGAAACAACCATGAGCGCTAAGCTCAGCAAAGGCATTAGTGCTTGTGGGGATCCCAGGACAGATCAGAGTTTTCATTTATTTACTTTGGAAAGTCAGAGCAATGTCTAAACTTGCAACTTGGGGGGCATTGCTTCAGGTCACTTTATATTGGGACCTAGCTCTCACCAAAGCCATTCTAGAATACTTACTCTAATCATGAATATTGCTTATAATATAGGTTATGAAATAGGTTAGGTGGATGGTGGTAACGAGGTGGTGTGGTGTGTGCGTGTGTCTGTCTGCGTGAGATATGCAATGTGGTCTCTTAAAGACTTACTTTAGTGTAGAGGCTATGATTGGTAAGGAAACTATACCTCAGAAAAACAAATGCCTCTGCAATGGATTTTTAAATATTTTCACTGGAAATTGAAGTCCATAATCCTTCTTGAAGCACCTGCATAGCCAGAAGACATTTGACCAATTTTTTCCTTGTTTGTATCTATGTTTATTTGTGTATAACCTTTTCTGTGAATTCTCTTTAGGTATTTCCAAAATATTCTTCATTGCAATTAAATTTACCTCTTCTTTTTATAGATAAGGTGTGAGAAATATCATTTAATTAAAATAAATAGCCACGCTATGCCTAGCTGAGTCTTAAAACAGAGTAATAGAGTAAAATATAGATTGAATACTAAGGTATCTGATCATATCAGTTACTGGGGAAAACTTAAGCTATTTTCCAATTTTCATTTTGCATTTTTTCTTATTTGTTCTAGGTGTATTTGCCCAATACTGAAAACATTATTGACTTTTTATATTAATTAATATACTCAGAATAACTCATTCTTCAGAAAGAATATTTTGTTTTTCTTTCAGTGTCTCTGATGCCAAATGATATCATCATCTTTACACTATGTTTGTGGGTCTACTAAGTTGGAAAAGGATCCAAGTGATCTTGGCCGTGGTTCCAACCTATATTCATATATGAATGTAGTGGTCTCGTAATTTCTCAAAGGAGGATTGGAATTTTAAGATGGAAACAGGTGACATACATTGTAACCCAGCAAAGTCTCCAGGGAAGGAATCCCACTAAGAGTTTCAGACTTGCCTCCGATCAAACCGAAAGGCAAACAGAACTGGGAAAATTGCCGTTTGTCAACCGTTCTGTGTCATATCGTGTGGCGATACTGTTCTTACACAGCAAATGTCAGAATACTGACACTCTACTGTACAAACCTAAACAAGCACAAAATGGAGCATAAATTACCTGAGAGTATTGGCAGGGGTCACGTGCAAATGAATGGTGTTGAGAGACTGGCAGAGGCTTCCCAGGCCTCCAGCAGGTTTGCGTTTCTTCTCTGTAAGATACCCCTGAGGGGAAGGGGCAGAAAACATGTGAGGTTAGAGTTATTTTTAAAGTTAGAAAAAAAAAAGACTTTAAGTCCTTGTTTAATTAAAAATGGAACAGTACAAGTAGATGACTCACTTCTATCTTAAAAAGCTGAAAATTAAAAATTATGCAATGCACTAAAAATACAAAGAGTGAATCAAATGTTGCTTCCCATAAGAACCTTCCAGCAGATTCTGAAGCATGGTTACATAGGTAAACTGCTTATGGCTCTCACTGAGTTGTAGGTTATAAACACAAAGCAGAGATAAACAAACAATGAGGAGCTGTTTATATCCTTAAATAGTTTATTATATTATGATTATAAAATAATGTTTTCCTTTCTAATTGACCAAAAATTCCAATATATGTTCTTCAATTATTCAAGTCTTACCTTAAGAGATTCATTAGCTTGAGGTGTTTCTTTGTCCAGTGGTGATTTAACATTCCTTTACTATTTACATACTAATTTAGGTATTAAAGCACTGGTCCTATGTGTCTCATTTTTATTGAGAAATACAGATGACATTTTCTTTTACTAGGTAGCTTCCAGCAACTAGTTCTTGTCATAATGTTGTCATAGTGACAGCGACAAATCAGCACAATGTTTTATCTGAAAAAAAAAAATCAGCACTGATTCCTGGTATATATTTGTTGAAATACTGTAAAATATGCTACTTAATATGCTAGTGAATGGGAGTCAAGCAGCTGCCAGTGAAAGATTTACAACAAGCCCCCACGGTCAGGCGTGTCTGCCTATGCCTGGCGGATACTTCCGCCTAGCTAGGTCCAGGTCCAGATAGCCATTTCCGGGTCAGGGCATCTCGCGTGACCAAGATCCATGACGTCCCACTGGCCACGTAAGCGCGCAACGTGGCCATGTGATCTACGCGCTCGCGTGTAGTAGTGACGCTGATCTGTCCACGCCCAGCCTTTAAAATCTGGCGCCATGTTCCCGGTTTCTTCTTCTTCCTCCTTCTTCTCCACACACGTGTTTCCCGCAGGCCTGCTCACTCTCTGTCCCTTTAATAAAACTCTTGTTAGCGGATTCTGTCGTGTTTCGTGGCGTTTCCTTGCAGGGTAAGCACACAACGCAGCCGAAAAACTAACAGCCAGGGACATTAGATTAACTGATGGAGACATACATCTAGAAATTCGGATACAACACAAGTGCCTGAGGGATGATCAAGACACTGGTGAACATGGCCAAGAGATCACGGTTAACTGGTTGTGAAGTAGAATTTTTCTCTCAAGTGCCTTTGCCAAATACTAAAGCTTTTCTGTCAACAAGAGCTCACTTTAATTATTTTTAAATCCTTTTAAATATTTTTTGGAGCCTAGAATGATTTTTCGATGATAGTTCCACATGCTAGATTCCATCCTACACAACTTTGGCAAAACGCTTCCCGTCACCACCTTTTATGCCAAAGGCTGTTATTGAAGTGCCAAATATTCTGTGTTCAGTGGTTCAGTTACCACTTACTCCAGGCTGTGCATGCTGGCATCATGATAAACAATGAAATAACACTGGCAGCATCTCTCCAGCACGCATCCTACGTTTTTATGTCACCAGCACTTCAGAATGAAAGAGAAATATGAACATCATTTATATAGTTTAAATGATTAATTTAAAAACTGTTTTTTTTAATACCAAACTATGGTATAACTGAATTTTCTAGAAAAAAATTAAAAATTAGAGAATTTATTTTCTTCAGCAATGTGGCCAAATGTAGATTGATTGTGGGCCAGTGAATGACACCCTCCACATAGGGGATTGTGGACACAACTAATTGGATCTAGGTTATTAAAAGAAGAAAAGGATGAAGAAGAGGAAGAAGGGAGGAGGAAAAGAAGGGAGGAAAAAGGAAGAAAGGAAGGAAGGGAGGAAGAAAAAGAAAAGAAAGAGAAAAAAAAGAAATGAAGTTCCAAAGGGCTGTGAGGAAAATTCTGGAAGACCCTGTGGGGTAAGGATAGATATAATTTAAGACACATTATATTCGTGAATGAAATAAAAAACAATGCATAAACAATTATTTGAATAACTAAGAACATTTTAAAATGAACCATGAGTATTGGCTATTATGTGAACTCACGCTGAAATTTTGGGATATAGTCCCCTCTTTCCCTCCTGGAGACCTATCTCTGTGCTGACTGTGCCACATGTGGAAAAGGCTGTGATGGTCTTCATGGATACGTGAACTTGAACAGAGAACAGGCCCCTGTCTGCTAAGCATAATTAATTCTGATGAAAATAAAGTGCAGAGCAGGCATTATTATTCCTGAATTCTAGATCAGCAAAAGTTCATTTCTTAAAGATTTTCTGATTTGTTTTCAAGATGCCAACTTATAGAAGATAAAGGATGTAAACTTTAGTTGGATTACTTTCAATTAACTATTCACTTCATTGATCATTCTTTTAAATTTACTGAAAAGTATCATTGCCATTCCTTTTGTTTCCTTCAGAAAGAGTGACGTAGACGTGACCATACACAATAGCTATACTGAAGACATGAGTGAATCTCTCCATGCTCATCAGACAAGCGATCAATGACGGCTAGTAATTTACAGATAACCAGTGAATGTGCAGACAGTGAGACCATGGAACACTCAGCTTTACATGGAATCTCTGTGTCACACCCCTTAAAGCCAAGGTTTTATGACCATCCTGGAAGAGAGAGCAGAAGGATTCTAAGAGCCAGAGGTAGTGACTGTCTGTGGTGACGTGAGAGGACTGTCGCCCACACAAACTCCCAGCAGCTAGGACAGCAGGTAACTGTACAAGATCAAGTCAGACAAATAGTCAGCATGGCTGGGAGGGGCTCACAGTTCCCATTCCTAGCTGAGGAACTATGGGTTATTGATAACTCCAGGGGGAGGAGAGTCGTTAAGGATGGAGACCTCGGGAGGCTGTCCATACTTTGCACACATGCAAACAGGAAGCTCTAAATACTCAGTAGATATTAACTTCTGAGAGAGAGAGAGAGAGAGAGAGAGAGAGAGAGAGAGAGAGAGAGAGAGAAAGAGAGACAGAGACAGAGAGAGACAGACAGACAGACAGAACTCAGCTTTTGTCTTCACCTGCTAGGAATTCTGAGCTGGAAACCAAATTCAGCAAGACAGGATGGCCACCTTGTATGTATGTGAGTATAGCACATGATCATGACTTTCCCCACCTGTCTTCCCAGGAAAATGGATGGAATGAGCATTCTTGGAGTACAATTTGTCAGGGCCTTTTGCATATTTTAACTTTTCAACTTCACATAATCCCAGGATATTTAACACTATTTTAATGTTAGGCAACCAAAGTCCAGAGAAGTCTTACCGATGTCCCCCAGAAAGTGAGAGAAGGCTGATCAAGCCATTCCTAGATCAACATAAGATTGTCACTAAAGCAAAGTAAGTAAGTGAAGGTTTGAAATCCTCCAGAGAATTTGCTTTGGACTTCCGCCTTACAGAAGGCAGCAGTCTGGTCTAAACAGTAGAGCTTTGAATGGTTTTATTCTAGAGTGATGGCTGTAACTACAGTTCAGGAGACACCCAGGGAGTACAGAATTCTGCACAGTGATAGAGAATGTAACAGAGGTTGTCCACTCAAAGCTCACATTTCTCCTACACAAATCCACTTTTGTATGACATACCTCTGAGTGAGCACAGCCAAAGACTGAAACACAAACTCAGGAAAGCAGTAACAAGAACACAGTAGATGACTTTGTCTCCTGAGTCTAAGTTCTGTGAAGTAGAACAAGGAGGAGAGATGAGTGTGTCATTTAGGCAAGACTCCTTTTGAATGATTTTATTTTATTTTTCTAACTTATGTGCACGTGGGTGTCTGTGTGTGACTATATGCACATGTATATGGATATTTACAGAGGCCAGAAAGAGGCATCAGATTCCCTGAAACCAGAGTAGCAGGTGGTTGCGAGCTGCATCACTTGGATGATTGGAATCAACTCCAGTCCTCTGCCAGGGCAACAAGGGCTCTTCAGCATTGAGCCATCTCTTCGGCTCCAAGACTTTTAATAAATTTCCATTTTGTATGTATATGATGCATTTGAAGACTGGGCCAGAATAAACCAATGAAGACCACACTGTCCATTTGACCGGTGGCTTAACCACGTGGCTGGGAGAGACTGACAGCAGCGGTTAAGGATGGTGCTTGCAGCATGTTATTCTTCCATATCCCTTTGCAAGCACACACGGGAATCTTTTCATATCCTTTAATAAAATGTGCCTTTATCTATTGTAACACTTGTGTCTTGCTATCATGAAACCTTTCACAGCCTCCTTTTAGAGAGATGACTGTTAACTGGTGCTCCACAACTCTATAGACTGTTTCACCTCCAAGAAGACACTGGCAACATCTAAAGACATCTTTGTCCCAAGAACTTGGGTGAGAGTGTGGAGGGCTGTTACTGATTTCTAGAGAGCAGGGCTTAGAACATGTCCTTGCAACACAAGTTACTGCTGCTTCAAATTCCTTAAACCTTAGCCTTGCTGTGGTAGAGACACACACACAGACACACATGAGAGAGAGGGTGGGAGAGGGAGACCAAGAGGGAGAGGGAAGGGGAGACTATACAGCTAACTGATAAACACGCCACAATTCATTTCCATAAAGCACATGTCAGATAACCTATGCCATATGCAAATGATTCTTTAAGAATGATTAATCCACAAATGCCATGCAGTGCGCAGACTTAGTTCAACGACACTCTGAGCTAAAACACAGGACTGAACACCTAGGCTGTCTCAGGATTGAACATTCTCAGTTACATCAATACCCTTCCTTCTTCTTTCCTTGTTTTTTCCTTCCCTCCCTCCTTTCTTCCTTCTTTCCTTCCTTCATTCCTTCTTCCTTTCTATCTGTCCGTCTGTCTATCTTTTTTGACTTTCTTTCCTCCTCCTCTTTTTCCTCCTCCTTCTTCTTCTGAGATATGATCTCTCTATTACACATCTCTGGTTGTCCTAGAAGTTGCTCTGTAGACCAGGCTAGCATTGAGCTCACAGAGACCCACCTGCTCCTGCCTCTGGAGTGCTGGGATAAAAGGCACGCCCTGCCACACTTTGAAAACTTTCCTTATATGTTATAGATGAGCTTATAACCTTATAACATGTTGAACTGAAAGATAATACTGTGGTCATGTCTCTACACCAGTGAATTTTGTCATGCTTCAGTTTGGCAAACTACATCACAAGGTCCAGTCACCAAGGATGGACTTCTCAATGGACATGCTTGCTCTGTAGTGCTGTCTTATGAGTACATTTTCAGGCACATCCAAAGGAGGCTTTTCTATGTTGTAAAAAACAGATAGTTGCTTTGTTTGCATTTTTGTATTAGGAAACATTTACTAAGGAAAAACCCATCTAGAAAAGTGAAAGTGAAATCCATGGTTATATACCTTTGCTGATGAAAAATAAATGAATGAGAGACATTGTCTCAAAAATGAGGTGCAGAGTGATTGGAAAAGATACCTGACTTTGACCTCCAGTCTCCACTCATGTGAACACCTGTTCACACAAATCTGTAGATGTACTGCATTGTTAGTATACACAAGTCCCTCTCCGTGCACAGGGGGTCATAAATACCAATGTCACTAAGTCTTTTATTATAAATATATATATAAAACCACCTTCTTTATCTTAGGAAAATTAATTTTCTAGTTATATACTTGCCCCTGAGAACTTCTCTGTCAACTGTCTCCAACAATGGATATTGAAACTCCTGCTTCACAAAATCAAGTAAAATGTTCTACTCTTCAGCTACAGCACTAACTCTTAGCTCTATTTTGGTTCTCATTTTCCATGACTTTTTTCCAGACTGTCCTGTCTCATTGATTAACCAATATTTCCCTAAATTACTTATGATACACTACACAAACTCTTTCCAATAAGCAAAGCTAAAAGTAACTGAGAACATTCCTAAGCTCTCATTTTAGAAATCTCAGAGTAAAGGATATTGCTGTCTAGTGGACCTGCCTCTAGACAGCTCAGGGCTTGGAGGGAATCCAAGGCACTGGCAAAGGCCTTTTCTCTCCGAGGGGATTAGGAAAGAGACTCTCACATTCTTTTGATCATTTCCTTGTTTATTCATCCATCTCTTCTGGTGTACTGACTGGGCTGGACTCGGCTGGCTTGGGTTTGGCTAGCTTTGGGTGGCTGAACAGCCATACAAAAGGGTATTTATAGATTGTTATATAAAGTATTTCCTCATTCCAGGGTCCCTAACCTTAATTTACGCGTCTTGCTGAAGGGTAGCATCGCATGCCTCCATGACTCTATCTAGTCCTTTATTATGTATTGTGTGCAATACACAATGAAACAAGACCCTAGGTGTGCCTGAGCTGTCCTGTGACCAAGGTCATGAGATGGTCGCAAGGCCCCCTCAGCAAAACAATCATTGTTTTACACAAGAATTCTTTAAGGTCAAAGTACTTCTGAAAAACATCTGTTCATTCCAATCTCTAGCCCATACAGTGATTTTGTTAAATTCCTACAGAGTATAGGTAGCATGTTTTTCTTCTCCCTTACATGCTTAAAAATAAAGTCATCCCAATATCCCATATACATTTACATCTAAGTAAATTATTAGAGATCAACAGAGCATGAGCAGACAGAAAGCATCTTTTCACAGGCAACTCCCTTGCTGGTAGGCCAAATGCCAAGGCTACCAAGAAAGAATTCTACTGTTTATCTTGAAAGTTAATATTACAAGGAATCCTAAAGTAATCATAAACTCAAACTTTTGTACATAAAAGACAATCATTCGGCTGTAATTTAGATCCTCATGGTGTATACTCATTTATCAATTGTTTCTTACATCAAGAGATTGAGGGCAGGAATGGGTAGAAGCAGTTAATCACCTTTGATCAACAACCAATCTTAATAGTTGGGCTGCTTTGTATTTTTCATCTCATCTACGTGTCCTATATACAGTAGATTGTTTGCTGTGGTTATTTCATTTTAAAGTAAAAACACCTTATCAAACCTGAAGTTATTACAAGGTTTATTTCAGCCAAATGATGCACACCAAAAACTGTAACTGTATCTTTTTAGCATTAAGAGAATTAAGACCAGCCTACCTCTCAGGGAATTCAATTGTTCTCCTAATTATTAACCTAAGCTGTGATCTAAAGCAGCTCCTAAGGTGAAACTCATAGGTCTTTAGCTGTGAAACATATGGTTGTATATACATTTGTTCATCAAAGCTCTGTATAAGCTAACATTATTATCAATTAGACTGTACAGCTTAGGGAGAAAGTCATCTACATAATAATTTGCAGGCAAAACTGCCCAGTAGAAAAGGAAGTTTCCATGAGATAAACACATTACCTTATAGGCAGTGGAGAATTTTCCCACACCCAATTCTACCATGCCGGATGCTAGGGAAAGATAGTAACAGCAACCATGTAAAGACACAACAGGAGCAGAAGACATTCTGGGGTCTGTGGTCTCAAGGGCTTTGCCTATCCGAGAACTATCCACCAGGAGGTTGCCTCCTGGTGGGCTGACACCCTGAACCTCAATCCTCACCTGTTGCCCTCCAACATGGCTACCGGCATCAGGACTTCTGTTATGAAGTTAGTCTTTGTTGAATGGGCCAGCAGGGCAGCAAGTAGTCACGTTATGCACAGAGACATTGAAGTGTGACTGACGAGGAAATTAACTTTTTTGAGACAGGATCTCACTAGGCATCTTTGACTGATCTGGAACTCACTATGTCAACCATGCTAATCTATAACTCACAGAGATCCTCCTGACCCTGCCTCCTGGGAACTGGGATTAGAAGAGTACCACCACCCTTAGCTAGAAAATTAATTTCAATATTCAATTTTTAATTGAAATTTTCAATTATTTTAATTAAATTGTTTATCTACCAACTACTGTTTTAAATAATTCGGTTTACAAAACTAATGAGGAGGGCTGGCAAAGTGGCTCAGCTCCTCAGAAGAACTGGTTGCCATGCAAACAGGAAGACCTCAGCTCAAGCCCCAGACCTTAAGGTAGAAGCAAAAGGAAAAGTTGTCCCCTGACTTCCACATGTCCCGTCCCCTCCCTACACACACATATCATACCTACACACTCCCATAGGAGTAAGAAAAATAAAGAAAAAGATATTGAGTTTCAAAGAAGCAGATAAGACATATTTAAACAAGAATAAAACAGAAATACTAAGCCAAAGAACTTTTTGATAAATCAATATCTAAGAAATGTAATCTTCCTTTGACATTTAGGTTACTTGAATGTATTGAAGTAGAAATGTCATATTATCTTTCTTTCTTTTTAACAATGTGACTCTTTTGAGTTGTGATGAATCTAACACTTTAGAAAATTTCTGGTAGGGCTAGGACATTTCTCTAATTGCTTTACAGTAGAATTGACACCAACATTTGTAAGGTGCAAAGAAAAACTATTTTATGGGAGGACATGGTACACTGACAGAGAGACAGACATGAAACTGCTAAACAGACCTGGCAGTCATGTACAGATGACTGAGGCAGAGCTTGAAATCAGATCACAACAACAAAAATCTATGTTTATTGACATCCTTATTGTTTTGACATTGGTTTTAAGTTCAATTATATCAAAAATTCAAGTGTCAAACCACAGCAGGAAGTTTTAGAAAATAGAGTACACCTTCTCAGGAAAGTGCAGAGAAAAGAAGCAAACACGTAGAAGTGAGGCGTCTTTGTGACTCCTTGTGACCAGTCCGTAATCACATGTCCTACATAATTGACGAACATCCAGAAAGACAACATTGTGGATAAGTTGTTAAGTATGTTCAATGTGACGAGTTTCGGAGGAAATGATCTTACATTACTGTATACTTTGTGCTAAGGTAACTCTTCATTGTTGAAGGATATGAACTGACAGTTGAGTTAGACTTGCGCAAAGACTGCTGTCATTTTCTGTGTTCAACATGGAGAATTATATGTTCTTGTCAGAGTCACAGACAAGGGGAGAAGACAGTGTTGGTAAGATGGAGGGAAGAGCAGGAGAAAGTTTAGAAGAGAGAGGTCCAGTGTTCAGCACTTCAAGGTTCTTCAGCTCTCAGAATAGCACAGAAAGTAGTAGTTTTCTATATTTTCTTTTAGTCATCAAAGTATATAGAATAATAGACTAAGTTGGGAATATTAGAAAATCCCTGCTAGCAACGACAAAAAGGGAGCAGAGATGTCCTACTTGGAGCCTCGGAGAAGAGGCCCCCAGGGTGCTGACTGTGTGGTGGTCACAGGATTTGGAGTGAAGTTGTATCCAGAACAGATGATGAAGCCATCTTTCATTGTGAGACCTGGCTGTGGTGTGATATTATCTGAGGCGATGTCTCCAGGGCAAAGTCCTTGTCTAGGTCCATGTAGTCATAATTTACAGCTGTGGTATTCTTTCATAGGTTGAGAAGGGGTGTAGAAGTCACCGCCTTATTAAATAAGAAACACAGAGCCAATGTAAAGATAAAAGCCCAAGAGGTCAGAGCTAAGAGCCTTACTCTTCCTGCTTCAGTGATCCTCTTCAGCTAAGAGAGACCTACTTCCTGTGTGTTTGTCTTTATATAGACTTTCTGTTCTGCCTTCTCATTGGTTGTAAACCCAACCACATGACCACCTCGTCACTGTCTGTACAGACCTCCAGGTCTTCTATGGTTAGTATTGAGATTAAAGGCATGTGTCTCCAATGCTGGCTGTATCCTTGACCACACAGAGATCTACCTAGCTCTGCCTACCAAGTTCTGGGATTAAAGGCGTGCGCCATGAACGCCCAGCTCCGCTATGGCTTGTTATTAGCTCTGACCCCCAGGCAACTTTATTTATTAACATACAAATAAAATCACATTTCAGTACAAATAAAATATCATCATAAAGGGGCTCTCATGTAGTTCAGGCTGGCCTCAAACTCAGTATGTAGCCTTCGGGTTCTACTGTCTCAGTCTACTCAGTGCTGTGGTTCAGGTGTGCACAGCCCTGCCTTGTTTACAGGCTTTGGGCATACCAGGCAAGTACTTAACCAAATAAGCCCAGCCCCTTGGAAAACCCTTTAAAGTATATATACAGTAGAGGTGGTGTTGGTCCTCTTTCTTGGTATTATATTGACACTGAGCCTCTTAAAGATGTTAATGGCCGGGCTGTGGTGGCGCACGCCTTTAATCCCAGCACTCGGGAGGCAGAGCCAGGCGGATCTCTGTGAGTTCGAGGCCAGCCTGGGCTACCAAGTGAGTTCCAGGAAAGGCGCAAAGCTACACAGAGAAACCCTGTCTCGAAAAACCAAAAAAAAAAAAAAAAAAAAAAAAAAAAAAAAAAAGATGTTAATGGCAAGCTGGGAGGTGGTGGTGCATGCCTTTAATCCCAGCACTCGCAAGGCAGAGCCAGACATATCTCTGTGAGTTCGAGGCCAGCTTGGTCCACAGAGTGAGATTCAGGACAGGAACCAAAACTATACAGAGAAACCCTGTCTTGAAATAAAAAAAAATAAATGAATAAAAAAGGAAAAAAAATGATGATGGTAAAACTGAGCCTAGAAGCTTTTGACTTTACGTGTTTTTTGTTTTTTCTTTTTTTAAGTCAATATTTACTTGGTGCACAGTTAAGAAAAGAGACATTGACATTTTGATACTGTTTTAATTTGCCCAACGACTATGTCCAAAGCAGCACAGTGTGGCTCAGAGCATGAGTGACATAATCAAAGCATAACTTATGTGTGGCTGGACTAGAAAGCTCTCTACAATCCCAGGTGTGGCCAGATGGGTGATGAGAGAGGATCTGCCGCAGTGGGGTTTAAGCAATCTCTCATTCGTGACATGTCACACCACTTATCGAAAGAAATACCCATGCCTGGAGACCAGTGTTAGCCTGTGGGCAGGCCCACAAGTTTGGCTGAATGGCCCTTTGTTACAGTTACTGGTGTCCCAGATAAGTCCAGTAGTTGCAAGGCCTAGCCAAATTCCCTGGAATGTAAAGGTCTGCGTTTGCAATGTGGAAACAATGGCTGACGTGGAAAGTTTGAGCCTCTGGACTGCAAAGCATTGGGAGCATCCAGGGTAGTAGTAACAAAACCAGCAGCCAGCAGCCTAGTGTGTGGCTGCATTTGACAGGACTCTACTGTTCGGTGTTGATTATCCTACACTGCGATCACTAAGCACTGGGTTATCTCTTTCCCTCGTTATGGGACACAGTGTCAATTTCCTT
Source organism: Peromyscus californicus insignis (assembly GCF_007827085.1). NCBI lineage: Eukaryota > Metazoa > Chordata > Mammalia > Rodentia > Cricetidae > Peromyscus > Peromyscus californicus. The sequence continues at coordinate 7,663,632 of NW_026294447.1, read as the reverse complement.
GTTATCTCAGAATGGTACTTCTATTTTGTTTATTAAATGGATCTTTCTGTCTCATTTCTTGATTGCCCACAATGTGATGACCTTAAAAATTAACTTTAATTTACTGAAAAGGACCTAGAAGGCAACCCTGGATCAGCCACACATTTTATAACCTAAATATTGAAGAAGGTATTTTAATTAGAGGATGGTTCATCTCAAATGGCTTCTATATCGGGTTATCAACTCCTGAACCATGGGGAAACCCTTACTTAATGGGTCCAAAGGAGTCTTTGCCTTACTTCTGGTATAATAACTTATGGAGTGGAGATAGTACTAAAAATCCCCAGGAGGATGTATTATTAACAGACAAAATATGTAATGAATCTTTATGATCATAGGTGTGAGGTACCCCCCCCCCATCCCAGCACACTTACTTTAAATGTAGGAAATGGAATAGGATGGCATTTTGATGTTCCTGTGAGACATGCAGCCAAAGAGCCTTGAATTAATAGATTTAAAATTCTTGGGCAAGACAGAGAACCATCGAGGAATCTAATGGTTATTTTGTAATTTACGTAAGAGTTCTTGGAGGAGTTCGTTAAGACCTCTCAAGTAAACCAGTTATCTGGACTCTACTAGGCAAATGAAGCTTCCATTACATGTGTCTTCAAAAAGTCCAGTGTTGGAATTCTGGATACTGAAGCATGTTTTGAGAGATAATGTCTGGAACTTAAATAATTCAGATAAAGGTTGTCCCAGTACAGCCATGTACTGTGGTTTTAGCATGTTGAGACACAGGTGACATTGCTTCATTATATATTCTGTGTATCTATTAAGTGGGAGGTTCACAAGGTTTATTACTCAAGGACAACCTTTTAGATAAAGACATCAAAATTTATAAAAATGTGCAGATGAGCAATACATTGAGTAGGCCACACAGGGACAAGAGGACCACTAGAAGTTTGGCCAATATTACTGCCTTCAAGTCCTGTCCTTTATCATGGACATGATAAAGGGGTGGAAAATAGAAAAATAGCAACATTCCACTGAGTTACATAACCTATGGGAAGGAGGGACATTGGACAATCTGTAACTCTCATTGCTGCTTATTTAGTTAATACCATGGAACTCATATACCCAAGGTGTCCTACATGAGGCTGCAGACAAGAGAGTCTGACAATAGAGTCAGCCACATCTTTCTCCAGGTAGATAATGACACAAGCCCAGGTTTAGCTCTGTCCTGTATCAAGAAGGGCTCAGTAGCCTTCCTGATTTTGGGGGGTGCTAGTTTATGACCCAAGGAAGAGTGGGAAACTTGGCATGGAAGCGAAGAGATTATGACAGCCTCTGTTGCTTGCTAGGAGGGCCTGGTACATGGCCAGCACCATTTGCTGTACTGATGTGAAGTACAGTACAGAGATCAGCAGTCCTGCTTTTGTCAGCAGCCCTGGGGCAGTCAAGATCCTGTCATTTTCTCCTACCAAATATCCTTATGCTGAAAAATGTGATTTGTGGGATAACTGAGCTCATTGGATTTAGTTTTTTAAACAAAATGACCTGGCATTTAGCTGGGTATATGTGCTATGGTTGCTGACATCAGAACAGATCAGTGGCCATTTTCAGACAGGGATAATCTTTATTCTTGCTTTTTGGAGAAGGGATAGGTCCATTTAGATGATGTGTAGTAGGAGATGGTTTTCCTTTGACTTTGTTTCCTCTTTCTCATGATCAGATATGATGCACAGGTTGAGAAGACTGTTTCATGGCAGATTATCTCTACAGCTGCCATGTGAATGGGTGTTTTACCACAAAAGGGGAGTATGGCTCTTGATGTTATACATCTGCATGGAGGTTCTACCACAGTCTTCTCTGGATATGGGCATATGTCCAATTTTGAGACATGAGTTCAGATGTGTTATTGAAATTACTTTGCACTAGTGTATCTCCAGGCATATTTCATATTATTTTCTCCCACTTATTTTGAAGCTCCTTCTTCAATTTTGCCATAAACGAGCATCCCTATACATACATTGCCTTTGTGATCTGCCCACTCTAAATTGTCTCTGGGTGAAGCGAATGCCATGGTTCCGGCACTGATGGATATTCAGAGGCTGGTGTTTTTAAATGTCTTGTTACAGCCCTCTTCGTTGCATACATTTCATTTTTTACTGATTTTATGTTTTCATGTAAAAACGTTTCTTCCAATTAGACTTCCTGGTGAATTTTTGATCAGAGATTTTAACCGCATAAATGAAAGGCTTTCTCTCCAGTGTGAATCAATGAAATGACTCAGAGGATGGTCCCTGAAGGTTTTGCCTCATGCAGCATAGTTAAGTGCAGGTGATCCTTTCTAATCTTATGTGTGTGTGAGGTAGGGTCAGCGAGGCACAGCCGAGATCGTGCCCATCTAGGGGAAAGGTATTTTCAACTCTCAAGACATCCAGGATTTCAGGACCTTTGTAAAAGCACTTTGACTTGAGAAGCCACCCAAAAGGGGCAGGTGAAGTCAGTTAATGCTGTGCCCTGCTCCCGTCCTTCCAGACTAGTGCCTGTATACACCACCTTCAGAGGCAGGGGACTTTAATTTAGAGATTTAATTTTGAGATGCTTTACTGAAGGTAGACTAATTTTTTTTATGGCTGGCAGGTAGCACAGAACCAAACAGGTTGACTTCCTATGGTAGCCACCCACCATCCACCTATGGCCAATACGTGTTAAAGATAATTAATAGACCAACCAAGGATAAATGAAAACAAATTTATATGGTGCCAGATAAATGCAAATTTCTTTACCCTAGTAATACCACTTTGAAGTATTTATTTACAGATTACATTTATAAATGCACCTTTGAATACTAAAAGTAGCAATAAAGAATTATTTAAATTATGGACAATTTCTACATCAATTATTTATTTAAAAAACACTACTAGACTAAAAATTTTAAAATATACGAACATGAACATTTATTATTTTAGAATTTGAATTTCAAATTCAGAGTCTCATATAGAGAGAGTTTTGATACATCCCCAACTACTACAACTGAACCTAAAACACAGCTAATATTCAACCATAGCTAACATACACTAATAAGTAAAAATATATTGGAATAGAATATTGTGTTCAAAAACTGAAACTTGTATAAAAGATGTAATAAGATAACCAACATTATGTAAGTTAGGTGAGTCTGTATACATCAGAATTGTCATATTATGATGGTGAATGAAAGTTTGGATGGAGGTGGGAGAGATTTATTAGATGGTTTCTGTAGTAAGCAAGGTAATTTAAACTCAGCAAACGTGTTTGGAACCATGTGAGCTCATGACCTATGAAAATTTATATAATGATACAAATCATAATTTAATCATAATTCTGGTAAGTTCTATTGATGAAAATAACATGATGTATCTAAATGTAAAAACACATTGCAGTATAGATAAAAATAAAGCACACATATTCTTTTATTATTTTTATGAAGGATATAAAAAACTTCATTCAATGACATGTTCTTCTTGGATGGATCTAAAAAGACTCTATACATTGACAACTATGGAGTTTGTATTACTGCCTTAGTGATCTCAAATAAAACCTAGATTCCTATATCTAATGATCTGTTTCACTGTATAATTTCAAATGATGATGTCAAACTGCATCGATCCTAATAAACCAACGTGGTTCAGCTTCTGTCACAGTTTGCACTCAGGACCTTATTCAAACAATTTTCCAGGGTGAGGAGGCAGGACTAGTCATCATGAATATCCTATGGTTATCAGTTCACATTTAAAAACCTCTTGAGAAAACTTCAAAATAGTTCCAGAATACTCACAATTATCCAGCCTCTCTCTTTCTCTGTACCAAAGTATCTTTTACATAGATTTTTAAAGCTTCATTTTTCAGAGAATTAATTGAAGTACAATTACATCACTTTCCTCCTCCCTTTGTATGTTCCCTTTCAAGTTGATAGCCTCTTTTTTATTATTGTTGTTACATACACACACAAGTGTATGTATATACACAAACATATATCAACACAACCTATTGAGTCCTTTTGTTAGTTGTATGTACACAGTTTCAAGGCTGTGCTGGCTAGTTTCATGTCAGTTTGATGAAAGCTAGAGTTATCTGAAAGGAGGGTACCTCAATTGAGAAAATGCCTCCATAAGATTCGGTTGGAAGTAATTTCATTAGTGATTAATGTGGGAGGGCCCAGCCCATTGTGTCTGGTACCATCCTTGGACTGGCGGTCATGGGTTCCATAACTAAGCAGGCTGAGTAAACCATGATGAGCAAGCCGATAAGGAGCACTGCTCCATGGCCTCTGCAGCAGCTCCTGCCTTCAGGTTGCAGCCATATATGAGTTCCTGTCCTGACTTCCTTCACTGATGAACAGTGATACGGAAGTGTAAGCCAAATAAACCCTTCCCTCTCCAACTTGCTTTTGGTCATGGTTTTTCATCATTGCAATAGTAACCACAACTAAGACAAAGTCTGATCATTCTGCATGGGAAACTCAATGATGTGCTCATTCCCTGGAGATGCTAATTCTCCTTCTTCCAGAAGGCTTTAGTTGCCTGTAGTTATTTATCTAGAGGTGGGAACTTGCAAAACTTTCCCCTTCCATATTAGCATGTCATGGGCATTGTCTTTGTTCTAGTCTTGTTTGTGCAGCCATTTCTACAAGAGACTGCCTCACAGCAGATCTTCTACTATTGCGATTCTTACTGTCTTTCTGTCCCCTTTCCCTGGATGTTCCCTGGGAAGCATGAAGGACCTGCACTGCAAATGTATCCACTAGAGCTAGACTCCACGAGACCTGGTTATCTCTGCATTGTGTCTGCCTTTGCTCTTGTCTCCAGCTTTCCTTCTCTGTGGTGGTCTCTATTTGCGGTAGAGAGGCCTCTTTATTGAAGGTGGTAGACACACACACACACACACACACACACACACACACACACACACACACATTTATCCTTAGGGTATAAGAATATGATTTAAAATGCAGTTAGAAATTTTGCTGTTCTGGCACAGTGGTGGTAGTAAACTGCTTTCTAAGGTTTATGCCTTCACTGGCCCTGGGAAGCTGACTAAGTACCCAGTACCATGCATTATTTCCCTCCCATTGAGTGGGTTATAAGTACAATTAAATAGGTGTTAATTCTCAATGCCATGTGACTGCCACTTATTGAACCTTTATACATACTGTCCATGTTGGCAATTATTGTGATTCATAGGTAAAGCAGCTGGGTAGTATTATGTAATTATTTCCCTTCTTTACCAGCTTGGATGGTATTTTCTGGAACCATGGAAGCAAGACCACAGCAAAGAGGCTTTCAGGTCAGGTCCAACTTGAATCATGTGAGTTCTTCATTCTAAGTGTACAATCCATTTTTCAATAGCAGGTTTTCCACTTCTAAGAGGCAGTCAAGGACTAGATCTACACTGATAATCTATACTGTTTGGGGAGCCACTTGGGCTACCCTGACCAATCATTTGAAAGATTTCTTATGCTTGGTGCTGGGTTTTTTGTTATGTTAGCTCATGTTTTTTTGGGGGGAACTTGATCATCCCAAGTTGGTTAATTTCACATACATGTTATAATTTTAGGTATATTATAAAGTAATATTATCCCTTGGGACTTTATCAAACAGTCCTGGTGTTATTTGTTCCTCAGCCTTATAATTAGACATTTCTCTCCTGCCCACCTGTTCCCATATACCTGGCAGCCAGTTGCCAAATAATTGTTTGGAGGCTTAATACTACTTACAAATGCTCAGCCAATAGCTCAGGCTTGTTACTAGCTAATTCTTACACTTAACTCATATTTCTATTTATGTTTTGCCACATGGTGGTACCTTTATCAGCATGGCATATTCATCTCCTGCTCCCTCTGTGTCTTGCTACTCCTGACTATACCCGTCTCCTTCCCAGCGTTCTCAGTTTGGTCACCCTGCCTATACTTTCTGCCTGGCTCCCGGCCAATCAGCATTTTATTAAAACAATTCGAGTGACATATCTTTACAGTGTACAAGAGGATTATTCCACAGTGCAGTCTTTCTTTTTTTCTGTAATGACCTCCCTTCCACCCCAGTTGGAGCCCCTTCTCAATTATTCTGTTTCCCACTTCCTATCACTTATATCCCACTAATACCCTCCCAAGGCCCTTCCCCCCATCATGGCCCCTCTATAACAGTGGTTCTCAACCTTTCTAATGCTGTGATCCTTTAATATAGTTCTTCATGTGGTTGTGAACCCCAACCATAAAATTATTTTTGTTACTATTTCATAACTGTAGTTTTGTTGCTGTATAAATAACTGTGTTTTTGATGGTCTTAGGTGACCTTTGTGAAAGGTCCCTGGACACCCAAAGGGGTCTTGACTCATAGGTTTAGAACCACTGATCTATACTTTCCTGGTTCCTGTGGTTACTCCATGCTGGATATTCACATGTGAGGATTTGGAGTTAGAAACCATAGTTGAGAGGGAACATGCTGCATTTGTCTTCTTGAGTCAAAGTTAATTCACTCAATATAATCATTTCTAGGTCTACCCACTTACCTGCAGATTTCATGACTTTATTTTTCTTCACAGCTGAATAGTATTCCCATATATATTTCATTGTGCATATGTACCACATTTTCATTATTCATCCATCTGTGGAAGGACATTCAGAGTGTTTCCATTTCCTAGCTTTGGTGAATAGGGCACAATGAACTCTAAGCAAATATCTGTGGAGCAGGATATCTGTCCTTTGAGTACATGCTGAGGAGAGGTATAACTGAGTCATATGTAGGATTTTTAGTTTTAATTTTTTGAGTATTCTGCATATTAATTTCCAGAGTGGCTACACCATCCCCCCTTCAAAAATGTCTTTAAAAATAAAACAATAAAGCAAAATAAAACATTCTTGTAACTAGTTTTTTATTTTAATTCGTCTTCAAAGGAATACATTATACATCACAACTAAAACAATCATTTCATAATTGAAACAAAAATTGTGTTTCTAATATAGAGACCCACTTCCAAATATTATTCAGAGAAAGAAAGATCATTCAACTGAGACTCCCATTGTTAGTTTTTCTGTGAATGCTTTTGACTTGGACTAAGCAATGTTCCTGTATTTCAGTGTTTCCATCCTGCAGAACCTCATGCTACTGTAACTTCTCTGCTGATGTAATAATGCATGCTAATTCTCCTAACAAATGTTCTCTTGAGTAGGTAGAACTTGTGATAGATGAGAGATGAAAGCTAAGTGGATATATATTAGATAGATAGATAGATAGATAGATAGATAGATAGATAGATAGACAGATAGATAGGTGATAGCTATATGGATAGATGCAACTATGAGGTCCTAGGTTCTTACCTCAGCATCCACATTCAAAAAACTGGCTGGTACGTCTGTGAGGACAGCACTGGGGATAAAGAAAAATGACAGACCTCAGAGGCTGACTGGCTAGCAAGGAAGCTCCTGGTTCAATGAAAGATTTTGTCCCAAAAGAGTAGAGGATAACAGAGATAGGCATCCATGTTGACCCCTGTCTCCATATGTGCACATGAGTACTCTACATGTTCACACACCAACAAAGCACATAGCACAGATAGTTAAAACATCCATACTGTGAAGAGGTATAGCATGGCTCAGATCACACTACAATATGTCAGCACTTAGGGTTTTAATTTTTTAAATTAGATGCTTAGTTATTGAGAAATTCATATTTTGGTTTCACTCCTTATAACTGAATCTGAATGTTAAAGTACATAATCAGTATTCTTAATTACCTTTTTATAAATCCGAACACTGGTTCAGATTTGATGGGTTTCCTTTTAGAATTTTCTGTAATTCCAATAAAAAGATGTCAGTTCTTGAAGCCTCCCATGAGAACCGTTGAAGACTTGAGAGGTCACTGAAATCTATAAAATTCTGCATTTGTTATAAACTTACTGACTAGAGAATACCTTACACAGGTTCATCAGGCAGGTTTGGTCAAACGAGAACATCTCAGCTTTCCTTGCTGCAGAAGGGGGAATTATTATTATTACTTTTTTACAGTGAGAAGGCAGTAGTGAGAGAAATTCCAGTGTGCATAGGTTAGGACACTTTAGCATCCAAATAACTACAGTAATATGAATGTGTGGCTCCCTTGGGTTTGGGTAGGTTTATTCAAATGATTTACCATACTGTCTATCACCGCTCAGTAACTCCTCAGTTATTCAGTAAATGGTCTGACTCAATTTTCATAAGGACTGCTTGTATTTTCTCACTTGGAGCCCCAAGTGTCTCCCAAATTTCTGTTACCTTTCTCTCTCATCCTATATGTATGTTTGGAGTCCATTAAACCTCAACTTGCCTTTCCTGAATATTCAGCTGCACCTCGTCAGCCATATTTTACAAGGTGTAATTATTCTCAGGCCTCTGCTCCAGCTCATTCCACACTTAGCCCTATTGTAGCATGAATCTTAAAAGGTCTTATTAATATAAACAAACCTGGGCCAGGTACTGGAGTCAATGCTGGAAGAACAGAGAAGCAGAACAATCCACAACTTCCTCACCTTGCCAATTCCTCAGCTGATCCTGTTTCCTCAGACTGGAAACCTCTGTATCCTTATCCAAATGGATCTCAGCTGAACTACTTCTTGAAAGCCTGAAAGCTTAACCTGCCAAAAGCGTCTAGTTTCTGATCCTCATGCCTTATATACCTTTCTGCTTCCTGCCATCACTTCCGGAGATTAAAGACTCTTGTTACCACTCCTAGCTGTTTCCAGTGTGGCTTTGAACTCACAGAGATCCAGACGGATCTCAGCCTCTGGGATGCTAGGATTAAAGGTGTGAGTGCCATCATTTTCTGGCCTCTATGTCTGTCTAGTGGCTGTTCTGTTCTCTGACCCCAGATAAATTTATTAGGGTGCCTAATATATTGGGGAACACAATATCACCACACCCTATCATTCTTCCACTCCACAGCTGATCTTCTAAAAATCACATTAATTTACTCTGTTCTTTTTCTGACATCCTATGTACGACATTATATCAGCATAACTTCTGTAACATGAAAGGCTCCTTCCTACAGATGCTAATGGCCTCTAATGTAACAAATTTAGAGCACATTACTCTCCATGTAATTTATTTTTTAGCAGCTCCTAATACCACCAACTGTTTCTGCTTTCTTAAACTTCAATTTTTGTGATATTATCCTCTTGAACAGTGTCAGAGACAAAGAGAAAGTAACTAAATTAATACAATGGCAACGCGAATGCAAGAAAAACTGAACAAAACGTATCTTTGCATACTCATTGTTCAAATATAAACATGTAATCATGCCAAACACTATCAACGATCCACAAAATCCCTTATTTTTTGTTTTTTTCTTCGTCCTGTACTAATCACTCTCTCCTTTTTTTCCTCTCTGCCTCTCTCTCCTTCTCTTTCTATCTTTATTTTTAGATTTATTTTTAACTGTATGTATCTGTGTGAATATGTGCATGTGAGTGCAGTGCCCACAGAGGCCAGCAGAGGGTACCAGACACCCAGAGCTGCAGTTTTAAGAACCTGTGAGCAGTCCAACATGGATGGTGGGAACGGAACTCTGATTCTCTGAAGAACTGTGCATTAATCATACATTCCCTTAAACCCTGAGCCAGTTCTCCTTTTTTTTTTTTTTTTTTTTTTTTTGTTTTGTTTTTTGGGACAGTCTCAATCTGCTGCCTACTCTTTCCTGAAACTTTCTAGGTAGTCAGGCTGGACTCAGTGATCCTCCCAACTCAGGTCTTCCAATTGCCAGGATTACAGGTGTGCATTAACACACCTGGCTTCCTATGGCAATTTCTTTTATCATTTATTATAAAATAAAACTTGGCGACAAACATTAAAGATAAAAACCTGAGATAATTGCAAGTGACCATGATACCGTCAGTGTAGCTCGAGTTTTCCTGCCTTGCCCACAGTCAGGACAAATCTCTCTCACCTGCCAGTCCCACAGCCACTCAGACCCGACCAAGTAAACACAGAGACTTATATTGGTTACAAACTGTATGGCCGTGGCAGGCTTCTTGCTAACTGTTCTTACAGCTTAAATTAATCCATTTCCATTAATCTATACCTTGCCACATGGCTCGTGGCTTACCGGCATCTTCACATGCTGCTTGTCATCATGGCGGCTGGCAGTGTCTCTCTGACTCAGCCTTCCACTTCCCAGCTTTATTCTCCTCCTTGTCCCGCCTACACTTCCTGCCTAGCCAATGGCCAATCAGTGTTTTATTTATTGACCAATCAGCAACACATTTGCCATACAGAACATCCACAGCACCGCCAGTGTCCACTTCCTTGCTCTAAAGAACCTTAGCTCTGCCTCTTCCTCTTCCAAGGGCCTTTCTTTCTCTTGTCCTGAGTCTGTCAGTGAACTCCATGATCCATTCTGACCAGCTGAATGTGAACCCCAACTCTCGAACCAAATGCTTAGCTCCATTGGATGTCAAACCACAACATGGACAACATTCCCATAACAGTTTCCCCCTGCCTTTGATTGTGGCCCCTGGGCATTATTGTTTACCTGCGGTACGTTTCTCAGCCCCGCTGCAGTTAGGTGTGACTACACTGCAGACTTCCTCTCCAAAGTCATATGAGAAACATGGTAACTATCTGTGCCACACCTCATGTGCCTCACAATCTGCTCTTTCCCTTTAATGTGGGCATGTTGAGGATTGCAGATCCTGACAGCATGAGCTTGTGAGTCAGTGCATAGAGTAAAAGCAACTTCTGTGCACACACATATCCCCAAATTGGAAAAACTGTTTGATGTACTTCACATTTCAACACATATCTGAATCACAGGGAAGGTTTGCTCCAGGCAGCTAGGGCTACAGAATTCTCAATTTAAGAAGCTTCCAAGTTATTTCCATCAGGGCCAGAATTGGGAATGTGCTACCTTAGATTTGCCTATGAACAAACGTGTGGTTTTTTTCCCAACCCTTTATATTTTGTGGCTATTGTTAAAGACAGTTAGCTTCTCTTAAGTGGTGTTCTGAAGGGCAATGGCCCACAAAGGGAGTGGCACTATTAGGAGGTGTGGCCTTGTTGGAGGAAGTGTGTCACTGTGGGGGCGGCCTTTGAGGGTTCCTATGCTCAGGATACTGCCCAGTGTGTCAGTTAACTTCCTGTTAGCTGCAAGATGTAGCCAGCACCATGGCTGCCTGCATGCCGCCATGTGCCCCGCCATGATGCTAATAGACTGAACCTCTGAACCTGTAAGTGAGCCACCCCAATTAAATGTTTTCTCTTTAAGAGTTGCCGTGGTCATGATGTGTCTTCACAGCAACAGAAACTCTAAGACACCTTATCTAATTCAGGAAATACTATGGAAACCTTATCAAAACAATGCTATTTCCATATTAGTGTGCACATTTATTATGGCACAAAATAGAACAACCCACTATACTGTAGGAAAAGGAATAAAGCTTAGGCCTCTGCTTTGCAGCCTTTCTACTGGTTTCCCTATTCCTCCTAACACCAAACCTCAGCTCTCAAGCTATAGCATCCAGCCCTGAGATGCTCAAACGCATGATTAATTAAGGTATTAAGGCTCAGAACAGGAAGGCAGGGAGGCAAATAGAGGTAAGTAGGCCTTCACGAATACTTGGTTTTGAATTTTCAGCACAGCAAATACAAAATAAAATCTGTTCTGTTCCATTATTTTTTTCTTTTACTCCTTGGGACAGTACCATCTGTGCTATCTGGAGACAAGAAGGAAATGTTTGCGAGGGTGAATCCACTGGACATGGTCAACAGTTGGTAGAACTTCTCACTGATTCAACTCCTGTGTTAGGTGAGGAGTCCTGCTCAGCCGAACTTTGTCACAAACAGAGTGTTAGAGACAGTGTGAGATGCCAACCAAATCTGATAGCCTAGGAGTCTGCAGTCAAACTGTGTTTTTGTTTTATGAGAAGTACAGGATACGGCCTTTAATAACTTGTGATAACACGTACTTGTAGGCTCAAAGTAGTTTCAATATACTCATGTAATTCTTTTATGGTGCTTAACTGAAATGGAGATATCCATCCTTAAACTTGGCATATGCCATTCAAATGCTCTAGGTTCTGTGGGGTTTGTTTTTGTAATAATTTAAGAAGAAAAATATAAAGTGGGAAATTGTGAAACACTAGCTCTTAACAATTTATAAATATATAAATCAAAGAAAAGCTTTCAGTTTTAAAAAACAATTTTATGTAACAGCTGTACCAATATTTTTGTTTCAATTATCTAAAGCATCAGAGATAATTTAAAGGATTAGCTACTAAATGTTCTTTAGGCTGTTTAATAACTAAGTATGGATTTTTTCTTTCTCATTAAAGTCTATTTTCCTATAAACAAGCCTATCCATAAGTAATCAAACAGAACGGACGTTCTTACAAGAAACTTATCTTCTTACTTCCTCTTAGTTCTGTCTCTTCACTATTATAAAGAAACAAAAAGAAAAGAAGAAAAAATAACTGTATTCAAGCAAATACAGAATGTAGCGAGTCAGGCACCTAGAAATTAAAAGAACACATTGAAAAGAGAAGGGGGAAAAGCCTACTGAGGGCGTCTTACTCTGCTCCCGTAAGTCAGGAACAGAATTGATGGGTGGCTGCTGCAGTCAGTTCTTTTAAGTCTCCGTTTAAAAGACACAGTCACTGACACTGCAACACATGAGAGATTAAGTTCCAACATTAAGTTGATTTCTACCCAAAACTAGAGACGGTGGTTTAATACATATAAAACTTGATAACAGCATGAGAGGTCTGATCTCAAACTCCAGTGTTTCCATCCCACATCTTAGAGATTAGCTGTTTCACTGAGTGGGCTACATCTGAGGAAAATGTGTTAAGAATGTACCTGTACTTTGCATCAACTGTTCAACCTTCCCACCCGCTGGTTGCTCATCATGCAAATCTCATACCCTGCCAGGCACTTCACCTTCATTTTGACCATGACTCACTCAGTCTTTTGGATGCACATTCCTGTCAAAACCGAGCTCCAGCCTTTAACTCCATTCAGATCATCTCCCTTTCCAAACCGAAGACAGACAAACGGCTCCAAGGCTTCCAGCGAAAAGAACACTTGGCATTTCTCTAATGTACTGTCATTGCATTTTCTCCTGCCTTCTCTACTGAAGAAAGGTCAGTTTATAAGAGAAATGTCACAGGCGTCCCAATTATTTTGATAGTCCAGCCTTTTCTTAGTCCTTGTACAAGGCAACATTCATAAAAGTTTTTTTAAGGCATGTATATGACTCTTTAAGTGTTCTTATGGGAATATTCTCAATAAATACTTCCATCACTGTGGCTGGTCAAGTTTGGCACACCCTTGTCCAGGTAAACAGACCCTGTGACTTACATATTTTCAACTCCCTCTCCTTGTCCTAACTCTTACTGTGTCCTCCGTTCCCAAGTTCTCTTTCTAATTCAGTACCTCTTCTTCTATAATTATTATTTTCACACCACACCCCCTACACATACACACATATACACTGCTGAGTTTATTTAATGTTGCAGCTTTGAATACTGGAAGTTTCCTCTGACCTTCACATCTGCACCATGGCACATGAAAATAAACAAATAAAAGCAATGAAAATTTTATTTAATTATTTACTTTACATCTTGACTGAAGTTTCCCCTCCCTGCTCTTCTCCCATTCCCTCACCCCCCTCCCCCTGCCTCCGATCCACTTCTCCTATGTTTCTGTTCAGAAAGAGACAGGCTTTCTACGTTATCAACAAAACATGACACATCAAGTTGCAGTAAGACTAACCACCTCCCCTTGTATTAAGACTGGGAAAACCAATCCAGTATGAGGAATCTGTTCCCAGGAGCCTTAAAAGGAGTAGGGACAGCCCCTGCTCCCATAGTTAGTAGTCCCACAAGTAGACTAAGCTACACAACTGTTACATATACAATCGAGAGCCTAGGTCGGTCCCATGCAGGCTCCCTAGTTGTCGGTTCAGACTCTGTGAGTTCCTATGAGCCATGTTACTTTTTTCTGTGGGTGGATTTTCTTGTGATGTCCTTGACCCCTCTGGCTGCTACAATCCTTTCTCCCTCTTAATTTGGCTGTGGGTCTCTGCATCTGTTTCCATCAGTTACTGGATGAAGGCTCTCTGATGACAATTGAGGTAATTAACAACCTGATAACAGGAGATGACATGTTCAGGCTACTTAGAGCCCAAGGTTGGGGAGGGGAACTCATGGATCCCACTGGGAAGGGGAAACAGAACAGATCTCCTGGTCACCTGGGGATCGGGGGTGGAGATGGGAATTGAGGATTGGAGGGTAGATGGAGAGGGAGAGTACTGAAAATACTGGAATGGGAGGAACATTTCAGGGTCAGGTAGAAACCTGCTACAAGGCAAATTCCCAGGGATCTACAAGGATGACCCCAGCTAAGACTCCTAGCAATGAAACTTTTAAAGGAAAATATTCCCCTTCCAATCTTCTTCAAGAAACAGAGACAGTGATGGACACTCGTGTTTATTTCTCTTTTCCCTTTTTGCATTCTATGTCCCCAGCCCACTTACATGTATAAGGCTGACCAATTGGGATTGGATTATCTGTCACAGAGCTCCTTCTTAGAGAAGAATGATTCTCCCTTTCACAGCAACCATCAATTGTGGACAGTTTTTCATGTAGGGATAGGGTTCTGTGAGATTTCCTCACCCATGGTTGCATGTCAACTTAAATGCTCAGAGAACTTTACAAAAGGAAAGAGGTTGAAAGAGCTAGAGAACCAGAATGTCTGATGTAAGATATTATCTTGGATATATGATATAGAAGCTGCACCCATGAAACCTTAGCAAAATTTACCTAAAGAAGCAGTGACTTTTAACTCAAAAAATTTCAGATGTAATTTAGTTTCAATTATATAGTTTATAACAGATTATTTAACTAAATTACGTTACAAATTAGTAACTCTTAATTTATGATTTTTAGCATGTTGAACATAAAATTGATATTTTCATTAATAAACAAGAGATTTCTAAAGAGCCCAATAGTTTAATTAGTCACTTAGATATATTACTTTGTTTTAATGTCTGCATTAATCTATAATATGATTTTAAGCTTAAAATGTCTTTGTATAAATAATATTAAACAGAAAAATAATTATCTTGTTTTAAAAAAATCCCACTCAACAATTCATTTTAGCTTCACAACCAAGGTTGATATAAGTTGCTAAAATAAAATTTAAAGTATTTTCCTAAATATATAGTATTCTTGTCCAAATTAAGTACAGCCCCACAGGCTTTGGCACTCTTTAGAATAGGTGGAGTCTCTTAGATCTCCTTTTAAATTTTGGTGACCTGTGACAACTTTTATTGATGGTATTGGTAAAAGTAAAATTTTCCTAATTCTACATTTAGTTATCAAAGTATGGGCAAGCCTGAGCTTCTGTGCTAAGGAGATTTTCTGATGCAAACCTGAAGTCTACTAGGGAAAGAAGAAGGGCCTCACAGAGCCCAGCTGTACACTCACGTCCACTCTGGCACATAGCATGTGACTTATACAAGTTTGAACCCTTCAGTTCAACTCAGCCTCCATCTGACCAATACCTAGTGAAACTATTTGTCTTATTCATGCTTATACGCAGCAGAAAAATACATATTATTTGTATGCAATTAAAATTAGGCAATATTCCTGATATAAATCTTTATTTCTTCTAAACTTAATCTTCTAGTGGCTTAAGGTCTGGGAACATAAATCTGAGTGTACTGTCAGGCAGAGATGTCATTGAATTGGGATGACTAATGCTAATTTGGAGGACTGAATAGAATTTTCATAGTCTATTGGCTTTTGAAACTAGAACTCGAATTGGATTCAGTGACCTTTCAAATTCCGTTGTCCTTATTAAATCATGATTTTTATCATCTAGGAAAAAATACTCAGTTTCCTGTACTCCTGATGTGATCAGAATTTGATCAACAATGTAGTTGGAAATAAAGGGAAAGCTTTGGAGGAAATTTAAGACAAATGGGCAAAGTTTTAATAAAATAATGACAAAGTAATGAAAAAATGCATCGCATTTCCAATTTCCTGTTATAATGTGTGCAGTCTTGATATAATTAATTAAGGTGAATACCAATGTCAAGGTCAGGCACTCGAGGAGGCTGAATGTGAGGTAGACATTTATAGAGAGTTGATGTATTGGGTAAAGCTCTTCAGAGAGGAGTTAGAGGGAGAAAGGAAGAAGTAAAGAGAGAGAGAAAGAGAGGGAGAAAACAGAGACAGACAGAGACAGAGACCCTGTTTTGAAGAACGGGATAAACAGAGAGAGGAGGTGGGCGTATTTATCTGATGATTGGGATGTACTGTCATGACACCTTAGAGTTTCCCCTAACTGAAGCATGAACCAGTGGAGAGCTTACTCTTTGCTGGGGAGTAAGTACTGGGGAAGGGTTCTGCTGTGAACCAGACAAATCCCAGCCACTTGAAATGCTGTTGCATTAGTCCTAAAGCAGCCTACTTCAGTATCTACTCTAATGGATTTATACTCACCCACTTGGGTGTGCCATAATATATTAGCTCTCTTTCTTTTATTTGACCATTGAGAAAATAAACAATGTTAAAGAAATATTTAGAAAAAGATAGTTGAAATACGCCCATGTCACTTCTCTAGTCAATGTTTAATCTTTGAAATATTGCACTAGGTTACAATGAGATGCAGCAATCTGAATCCTGTACCGGATAGCTCATGCCTCTGTGATTTCAGCATATTTTATTGGGTTCCTACTTATTATTTTGTCAATGGCATAACAGCTCAGTTCTAATTTTATTCTTTTTCTTCCTCAAAATTGGTGGGGAGCTGCCTGAAACAAGTGGTGTACCAAAAGCAGCAGCTGTTAAATGATTTCCGTCGAATATGCAATTGCTACTGTGGACAGTGGGAACAATTTTAACGGCTCCTTGTGGATGAGCATCAGCATCAATTCAGAAGCTGCCAACACATTTGGTTTGCACATGAAACGGTTGCCATTTGATTTATTTGAGGTAATAAAGTGTAAAGCAGTGATTTATGATAGTTTCATATTTTGTTTATTGCTTCATTCAGTTTCTAAATATCACATACATGTTGATCTTAAATAGCCTATTTCCTGCTCCAGTGCAGTCCACAGGCTCATAAAGATGACGCCTGTTACTTCATGAAGAAGACAAGAGAATCTAAGGAATTATGTTATCATTGTGACTCAAATGACTAGGCAACAAATTATCTCCTAATGAAAAATTCTAGTTATTATGCTCTAATACATTTTATTTTAATACATCCATACATTTTGGGCATCTGTTTCTGTTGTATTCTCTCTGAGTTCTACCACTAAGGAAAAATGCTAACTGGAAAAGGGTGAATGGCACCTTGCAGATATTTAAAATGAATTTTAAAGTCAAATGGATTTCTCAGTAAGACATGAGAACTGGGAAGTTACGGGAGACCCTGTGAGGCAAACGTCAGGTTGAAAAGCGTGGCTTACTCTCCTTGAGACTAGAGACACACACTTGTTATGTAGCCTGTTTCTTGTCTCACGGCCCAAGGCTATTATTTATTCTCTGTCCCCTAGAGTCTTTAAATAGATTGTGGAAAGGCAGAATTCCATTTTGACTTATCTGTAGACAGACGTTCTCTTAGTCCTGTTCAGTTTCCATTCTCTGATGACATTCTGCAATGTCGTAGGCGGCTGATTTTATGACGTCATTAAGTCCCACAGCACCTGGGGAGATAATCAGGACCTGTGGGATGCTATTGTCCCTATAGCTGAATTTACAAAGAGTGACTTGCTACTATAAAGAAAAGCATTCTCACCGGCCATGTGTGAGATCTCTCATTTTAAGTTGAAAAATCTTGATAATATTTTCTTAGAAAAACAAAGGTAAAAATATTTTATCTTTGTTGTTACTGCTCTGTTTTGAGTGTGCTAATGTGCTAATAACCAACTTTACAATATCTAAAAGAATTCATGCATCTTAGGACATCTGCCACATTGCCTATTCGTAATACATAAGGCAAGTATTGCTATGACAATAATTTTCAAGTTAGTTAAAAGTATTGAATTGATGTAGTTATACTGTGTTGTACTTTCACAGTGAGTTTAGCTGTGAATTTTTGAAGTAAACCTAGTTCCTTAAACTTTAGCATGCTAGGGCTTACTTACAATATCAGAATAGCATGTTTTATGGGGACTTAAGATTATCTTGAGAGGCACCATGGTTGGGTCCTTTGACTTAGAAGTCCTCAGCTGAATCATTCCCAAGAATGCACCTGAGTCCTTGCTTATCTCAAACTGTGATCACTGGAGTTATTGAGATAAAAAGGAAAATTCGTTAATGTAGTTGAAAAAGTCTTCTCTTTGTGAAAGGGTGTCGGAAATTCCACACTATTTGTCAGAGCTAGTCTACAGAGAGTGAAGAAAGAAAAATGGCAAAAGCTTCACAACTGGAACTGATCACAGGAAGCAGAACATGCACTTCATGGTTATGTCTTTAACACACTAAGCATTATACTTCTTTTCTTCTAAATTATTTTATTTAATATGTAAAAGATGAATATGAGTAGATAATTTTCTGTAAACCTAAGGCCCTTTTTACAGCTCTGTCTCTAATGCATAAATGTGTGCCTAGAATGAAGTATTCTTAGTATGTATGTATGTATATATATATACACACACACATATGGAGAGAGAGAGAGAGAGAGAGAGAGAGAGAGAGAGAGAGAGAGAGAGAGAGAGAGAGAGAAAGTAGCTCAAAGAATCGACAGAACCAGCCTAGAGAGTGACTAGGGCAACATCTCAGATCATTTCAGCAGATTTCTAATTGGCTCTTTTGAACAGAAGAATAAAAATGTCTGCTATTTAAAATGACTCACTGCAGCCTGGTCTTGGCCACAGCAAATTTCCTGCTGTAGCGATTTGTAACATGAATGCCACTGAACGCACTGCTGATGATCTGAACTTGGATCTTGGCATGGTTCTTCTCACTGGCTGTCATGTTTTCTTTCTTCTTGAAGCATGGAGGTTTATGACTTTGGTTTTAATTAATCACTACATTTCAAAAAGATGTTTTACAATTTGGTTACATAGAACAACAGGATGATCCTCTCTTGGGAAAAGAAAGCATCACAATTGTTTCAAACTTCCAAAAGTACATCATCACTACTTTTAGATTTGTAAAGCAACACTTTCAGTCAGTCAGTGTCAGAGCTATTATAAATTCATACCACTTGTGACATGTAATGCTTTAAAATAATTCTGCCATCATTTCTAAAATGAAATGGTTCTTGCATTTTATGTACTATTGTGTGTGTCTGAGTGTGTGTGTGTGTTCATGGGAACAGGTGTGCTGCAGCACATGTGAGGAAATCAGAGGGCAGTTTGCTACAGTTCATTCTTTCTTTTCCCATGTTGGTTGTTAGGATCAGAATCAGGTCATCACTCTTATGCAGCAAACACTAGCTACTTAGCAATCTTGCTGGCACTTATAGTTTCTTGAAAGAAAGTAATTTGGGCATTTTTTTGTGTGTGGTGTTTTTATACTTTAAAACTTTACTTTAATGTTTTCAGTACATTAGAGTGAGTTGTTTACCTCTTCTTCCTGTGTTACTCACAGACAGCGACAGCATAGTGAATATGAAGTCACACTCAGATAATTGGGAGGATTTACCTTTACACTGGAAAGAAGGTGTGAGCTGGAAAGATGGTGTGACCTGCCCATGGTAAGAAGCTTTGATTCCACCATCTGGGTTGGAAGGCATACCCTTCTGCCCATTTTGCAGAGAAAGACTTCATCACTAGAGGATCATAGCCTGTGAGAAACACTGGGGCCCTTTCTCCTGGCTCCCTTGTGGATCTAAGTATAGCTGCTGTGACATTGCAGTTTCCAGTTGTCCCCAACTTCCCTTAGCACTCTGGTTTCTTAATTACCACATTCTTTCTTAGAAGGCCCATAAGAAATGAAATAAGTCTACTAAGACCTCACTTATGGTCCATGGGTAAAAGGCAAGGGTAAGGACAGAGAAGATAATTTACAATTAATTTCTTAGGTCGTCTCTTGAGCATGCTCACTCCCTGTCCAGATAACAACACCTGAGATCTACTACTTCTTCCTTGCTGACAGAGACTTTCTGTCTTAGAGATGTGTGTGCTACCTCAAGATAAATCAGGGGTAGGTCTTGGTTATTCTATCCCACTCGAGGTAGTGACATTCTCATGGCCAGTGATTCTGGAAGGTGAGGGCCAAGTCAACTGCCATGAAGTCCAGGAAGAGCCCTGGCTTTTCAGAAGAAGGCTGATGCACTCTTTCCACACTGCCATCTGCCCTTCCTCTGGGACACTTGAGGATGTGATTCTTGGAAACACAAGATCATGCTGTGTTCATAGGGGACAAAGCCAAGGAACTAGGCCAACAATGTGGAGTTGGCAGAAGAGTGTGGCAATGAGGAACTCTGCCTTTAATTATCCTGGGCTCAGAAAGTGATAACTCCAAAGATAGACACTCTGGCATGCTGAGTTCTGTGAAGGACATTGGAACGGCCTCAGAAAGAATCTCTTCCTGTCTCCTGACTCCCTTTGTTCTCTAAGATGGTTGAAGTATTTAGAATTCTCTTTGCCCTATAGGAAGCATAGAAACTAGTATGCTTCCTTTCCCTTGAAGTCCTGCATAAAGCCTAGGAACATTCCCCCACATTGCCCTAATCTTTCTCCACGTTTCTAAGTAAAATCTTCCCATAAAGAATTTTTCAGACCTATCTGTTTTGACAGTAGGTCATTCGAGAATAAGCTCAGTCATGTAGAAAGCCTGAGAGGAGTCAAAGCTGAGAGGACTTTCTGAACTGTCCCTTTAATCAGTAATGTTCAATCTTTTCTCCTTCCTTGTGCAATACCATTTCTATATGGCTGTCCACACTGCATCACTAGGCACAAAGACTGTTTAACCTGGGTCTGTGGGTCTTCATTCTGAAGGCTCTTGGATCATATAAATATCAGGTGAATACATGCTATACTTTTCTTTATTATAAAACTTTAGCCTGGGCCTAGTGAAGGTTGAGAAAGGTGCCATTCCATATTACCTCTCTGACGACCCCACTGATTTCTGCTCACACTGAATGACTTATCTCCTAGGGCTTTATAATATGAAATAACATTTTCTTAATTTTTGAGGCTTTTGAGTGAGTATTTTCTTTTAGGTGTGATCAAAATCATTTTCACTAATTAAAAAAAAAGCCCATAATTCCATACCCCATTTCACTCCATTTGTCAGCAATATTCTCCTCATAGGCAAGTTCAAACTTCCTGACAATGCAATGCAAAAGATAAAAGATGGCTGTCTGTGTGCATGTGTGTGTGTGTGTGTGTGTGTGTGTGTGTGTGCGCACGCGCGCGCATTGGGGGGCGGGGGGGGGGGAGGACGGGGGGGGGGGGGGGGTCCTGTGGCTTAATTCTCAGGTTTTGGGAACTAACTGAAACCCGAGAGCTCTCACCTGGTTGGGAGATTGACTACTTGCTAGATGTGTGATATGATTTTGGTACAAGGAAATAGTGGTAAGGAGGTGCAGCTGAGTTAGAGGAAGTCAGGCACTCGAGGGTCTGCCTAGGGAAGATAAATCCTGTCCTCTGCTTCTCCTCTCTCTGACTCCTGTGTGCTCTGAAGTGAGAGACTTAGGGCCTCACAAGTGAGAGGCAGAAGGGTAACAGGAAGATTTATTCCCATGAATAATATCAGACTGATTGTATCCATTTCTCTGATTCCCTGCCTAAAAAGAATGCAATGCAAATATTTCAAAGAGTTCTTTTGAGAACCAACTTTCTCTGTTAGCATGGGCAGGTACCAGGTTCCAGGGACAGGGGACTAAAATCTTTACAACCACTAGCCAAAATTAATTCTCCTTCCCTTGAACTGTTCCTGCTGTCCTCTGTCACAGTGATGTCACATTAGATAGAGATGCTATCTAATGGAGTTTATTGCGGAGAAGTTGCCTTCTTCTCAGGTCAAATTTCCTTCTTTCAGAATCGGCCTGCTCTTGGTTAGGTGCTCAACTGATCAGCTGAAATGTAAAACCAAGTTCTTTACCTACATAAGATGTACAAACTTGCATTTCTTTTTATTTTGGTGTTTACAGTCTGAATACAGTTCAAGGCAAAAATTCCTATTCCTGGAGGTTGGTTGCTGTGGGATGTTCTGTATGGCAAATGTGTTGCTGATTAGTCAATAAATAAAACACTGATTGGCCATTGGCTAGGCAGGAAGTGTAGGCAGGACAAGGAGGAGAATAAAGCTGGGAAGTGGAAGGCTGAGTCAGAGAGACACTGCCAGCCGCC
This sequence comes from Peromyscus californicus insignis, assembly GCF_007827085.1. Classification (NCBI taxonomy): domain Eukaryota; kingdom Metazoa; phylum Chordata; class Mammalia; order Rodentia; family Cricetidae; genus Peromyscus; species Peromyscus californicus. The sequence goes on along the minus strand of NW_026294447.1, from coordinate 7,641,331 downwards.
ACAATGACAAACAGCATGTGAAGATGCCTGTAAGCCACGAGCCATGTGGCAAGGTATAGATTTATGGAAATGGATTAATTTAAGCTATAAGAACAGCTAGCAAGAAGCCTGCCACGGCCATACAGTTTGTAAGCAATTTAAGTCTCTGTGTTTACTTGGTCGGGTCTGAGCGGCTGTGGGACTGGCAGGTGAGAGATTTGTCCTGACTGTGGGCCAGGCAGGAAAACTCTACCTACAGTTGGTAGAAGGGTTTCTTCTCTTTCTCAAGGATTGGGTCACGCCACACCTGTAACCTTAACTACAAATTGTTCTGTAATGCCTGTTTCCGGGTATGGCAACCATGCCTTTATTTCAAAAGGTTATTATGAGCACCTCTAACTGCCTCATTATGACCACCTTTCCACCATGTTTTTGTTTCAGGAGGTCGTTATGACTAACTTATTATGTGTATGTTCAGCTTCTATAACCCCACCTATTTCTCACCAAATCCCCATTTGGAAATCCCTTACCTCTGAGCTATAAAAACATTGTCTTCCTCATGTCCAATGCTGATCCCTTGAACCCCACCTTAGGGGGAGGTGGCCTCTGAATAAAAAAGTAATTGCTATAATTAATTTCTTGCTATAGTTAATTTGGCCAAGATGATTTGGGTCAGTGGCCTTTTTCCTCACATCTTTGGTGTTAACACATTTTCCCTTTCCCCTGGGCCGGATATTGAACTCAGGCTCTCATGTTGTCACGTTGTGTGTCAAGCACTTTTCCAAGGGAGCCAGCACCTCAGCTCACCCTGGTTGTATGCAAAGTGGAGAAAGAAAAATCTACTGATCTTAGAAAGGCACCGTGAGACAGAATTGAACTTTTGACTAATAAAATAGAAACTAATACAAAATATTAAAAGGTCTGGAGAGATAGCTCAGTATTTAGAAGTCCCTGATGCTCCTGCAGAGGACCTGAGATCAGTTCCCAGCACACACATCAGGTACACTGCCTGTAACTCCAGCTCCACAGGATGTGAGCCCTCTGGCCTCCATGGGGACTCACTCACGTGAAATATATAACTAAAGATAAACTGAATTAAAAAAGGAGTCATCTTTCATCATCATTTGGGTGTTACTACTCTGTGTGTTGGGGGGAGTGTAACAATAACTATAGAGGAAGAGGTCATGAATTAGAAAAGGAGCTTGGGGTTGAGGGGCAGAGGAAGAATTAGAACAGGGAGAGGGAGATGAAAATGACGTGGGCGGGCGTGCACTCCTTCCTTCCTCTTCTGGATACTGGAAACACTAAAAATGAGTTGGATTATTGTTTGCTTCATAACACAGTACCTCTAATGAAGATTTAGACACGTTCACTGAGAGCATGTGACAGAGAGCTTGGGCTGAGTGTGCATCTGTTTATTCGCAAGCTGCTGTACTGGCTGAACGGAAGAAAACCTATTTTACGTCAACTGATGGTCACAAGAAAAAATAAGGTTTTCCCACACTGGCATGGAGGTTGTTATCCCAAAAAGTGTGCGAACCATCCAATTATAAAAACAACAGCTGTGCTGCCCCGTCTGCATTCTCTGCATATTCACCTCATTGCCCTGGTTTACTCCTTCTCCACGCCCACCCAAGTTCACACAGGTGCAACCTGGTTAATACCGGTTCCAAGTAGGGTGCAGTCAGCGGCTGAAAAGGGGAGAGAGTGGGAAAGGAGGGGGCTGCCTGGGTTGCCTTGGCAATACGAAGGAGAATGTCAAGGGGGAGGGATTTATATGCTGATGCTAATTGCATTTGCTAATTACATTCTATTGTGCTGACCCGCCTGCTTTTCCAGTTTTCTTTCTGAGTCATTAAAGAGTCGCTAAAGCTTTCCTAAGAAGTGAGTCCCCTCCTCTTCTAATTTTATCCCCTTTCTTAGTTGTGGTGCTCAGGGAGCTACCGTCAGCGTGGTACTGGGAGAGGATCTCCTCTAAATGAATGTGCAATGTTTTAGAAATCCTGTATGAAAATGCATCCATGCTGAATCTCGCTCGAATGTGACTTTGCAACTCAGCGGCAGGATGGATTTACAACATAGAACTGCCGAGACACCAGAGAACATAAATTTGAAAAAAAAAAAAACCCCACAGAGAAATGCAGGGTGCCAACGATCCACCAGCTGAAGAAGAACATTTAAAATATAAAATAAAAAAGTGAGCCATTTCCTCTGGAATCCAATGTTCCTAGAGTTGGAGAGGTGCCTGGACACCGGGCTTTGAAATTTGTTCCCTTCCTCCCCCTGGTGGCCGTTTGGTTTAATTACAACAAGTTTTCCCATGACTGCATCCTTTAAACATATCCATACTCAATGTGCAAAACGTTTTCTCATATTCCTGAATCACTGTCATGAAATGTTATCTTTCAGTGCTGTTGCATATAGTTAAAAATACATTAGGAGACTTTAATTCATGCAGCTCTTTGTCCTTAAACCGTGCAGTAAATTTAAATATTGCAAAACTAATTTGCATGAGCTCATTGTTAAGAGTTGGCTGTTCTTAGCAAGGTCTTTGCTTTCTCTGCATTTATCATCCCTACCGACCCCTCTTCATAAGCCAGTACTGTGAGATAACAGTCTTCAGCCTGTCAGCAGTTTCCTCTTAGGATTTTTATTCTCTTTGATTGAAATCTTGTTATAACAGGCCATTCCTTTTCTACTAATTTCCCTATGAGGAGGATTTCTACTAACTCCATCTCTTCCATCTAGCACTGAATCTCTTCTGAAGACTCTCCTGGTGCTTCTGTAATGCTCAGGCACTGGCTCACTGCATGACTCAGAGCCTGAGTTGGCGGGCAGGCTGTCTCTAGACTGCACAGAATCTAGCATCTTTTCTAATTTAGCAAATGGGATTTTTTTGTTTGTTTGTTTCTGTGAAGTTTGTTCTATGTACAGATATTTGTTGTTGTTGTCTTGTTTTTGAGACAGGCTTTCTCTGTGTGACCTGGCTGCTCTGGAACTTCCTCTGTAGACCAGGCTGGCCTTGAACTCAGAGATTCACCTGGCTCTGCCTCCTGTGTGGTGGGATTAAAGGCGTGTGCCATCACACCTGGCCTACATGTAAAGATTTTAAAAATATCCCCCTCAAAGAGCAAATGACTCACTCACTCTGTGTAGGAAGTTTATTGGCATCACCGGAGGTAGTATGTGTGTATGTGTGTGTGTGGGGGGGGGGGCATTGCTTGAAACTGTCTAGTCCATGATGGGTTTGCCATACCCTAATCTGCACTCCATTACCTCCCCACCTGGAGCCAAACCATACTGACTAGTTTGCCTGTGGAGAAGTACGGTGGATGGCAATTGAGGCCAGCTCTTTATGCTTGAATTCTAGCATTTTCTGTGCTTCTCGCTGGAGTGTCTGCTTGTTTTCTCATTAAAACAAAATGTAAACGGTTGTGGGATTCTCAGTGGTAGTCATATCCAAGAAATGGGGGAGAGATGTTTCTCAGATATCTATGTGTATACTGGGTGGGAAAAGATTCTCCTAAGACTGATGTATTGAAACACATCGAACTTTCAGTTATCAGAGGCAAAGACTGGTCTTAATAAAGTAGGAAGCAGTCATTAAGTTTGCACCCCACTAAAAGCCTCATTCATTCAGGCCTGCATCCTAAGAGAGGTGGCCAGGAACATGCAAAATACAGAGACAGTCAGGTTCTTGGAAAAATTTTCAGTCTACTAGAGTAAGATTATTGTAATGTTTAATCCAAGAAAGCTTGGAACCTTCTTACTTTGTAAAAATATGGCTCAGTAACATGGGTACCCCTCCCCATGTTCAAAATATTCAGTATTTCCAGAACAGCTGTCAGATGTGATGTCAGAGATGAGCAAGGTACCAAAGATGGCAGATGAAGAAGTCTGCCTCACTTAGAGATTGGGGCACTGTTCAAGCACTCTTCTCGGAGATCCGCTGCTCACAAATGTGGATTAGGCAGTGGATGGAGAGAATAGGAACCAGCAAGTGTGGAACAGGAGTAACTCCCAAGTATACTCGTAAATTTCTCCAGAGTACCATAGTTCACAGAATTGCAGCCCTCTATTAATTAACAACTGAAGGTGAGAACTTCCGCCATGCTAAATGATTGCTGTTCATGCTATTGTGAATTCTAGGGGAACAGGTATGACAGAGAAGTGAGTTCTGCATTGGTGGACTTCTCTTCCACAAGTCTACGTGCATTCCTTTGTCAACAAATACTGATATCTTTTTCCAGGTTTGGCCATCTATCAGCAATAAGCCAATTAAATAGCCAATTTAATAGTAGAAGGTAGAAAAGGCAAATTTATCTATTCAATGTAACGACAGTGGGATGGGGGACAAAGAGATCTAGTGACCCCTCAAGTCTGCTTTTTGGGGGGTTCCTGAAGTGACTGAAGTTTACACAAAAGATGAGGGATATAAACTTCCTGTGCATGTGTGGTCCTGTCCACCACCAGCGCTAGTCTGCCATTGCCTGGTCTTTAGTCTCTTGCCCTGTACGGTGGTCTGACAAGTTGTCAGAACCATGAGACATCTCTTCTCTGAGACAAGTTTCCCTTGTCTCAGCATACCTGACTCCCTTATCCAGATACTCCCTAAATCAACAAACACACACTTTCTTTCCATGGTGTCAGAATTTAGCCACAAAAATCACAAGGTTTAGCAGGTTTAATGATGGCAATTCGTCGTAAAGTCCACCCGTCACAGTAGCTTGGCTGAGGCGAATGCAGATTCTTTTATCTCTATCTTATTTACTAATTGAGCACTCATCACACAAACACATGAATATCCGTTAAGGAGACTGTGGCAGGGCTCAAAAGGCTTTAGAAGTGACCTGAGAAGAAGTCTGTAGACTTCAGGTCAAAAGCCAGATTGGCGTCAGGAGGAGGCTGCTGCTAGAAACTGTTGGTATCAGGTTTGAGGACAGGCATGTGGAATTCAAGGTATCAAGGCTGAACCAGGTCCAGAACAGGAAATGGGTCAGGTTCAGGTCCAGACCATTAAACAAGCAGACAGGCAGGCAGTTGAGTAGGCTGTGTGAATACTGGGGCAGATCCAAATCTGATCCTTGCCCTATACATCAGGCATCAAATAGTACATTGGTATGGGACTATGCCATCACAGTGTTAGGTTTCTACTATATTATGGGAGGGCAAGCAAGGGAATTACCCCTTTCCTCTGTCTTATGTGTCCAACAAGTTGTTGGGCTTGCTTTCTCTGATAGGATTTTAACGATCCCCATAGTTTCAAGTCTCCCCCAGTAAACTTGTAGACTGGCTCCTTTGCTGTTCCTAGGAATACGGCTTATTAGCTTGTGATATATGGATGGTGACTGGCAGATGGTGCAGTTTCTGAGTTCACCCAGGAGCCAGTCAACCTTTCTTAGAGTGAAATCAACAGCTACTTGGAAAATGGAGTTTCTTGGGGCAAGTTACAGCCTGAAAAACCAGTTTTATACCAAGTAGAGTAGCTTAGACTAGGGCATTATCTGTCTTTAACAGTGAGGTTCCTGAGAAATTCTCATTTCTTTAGGGTCTATTTTTAAATAGTATGATAGCCAGGGTGAGAGGCATCAGTGTCTTTTTAGAATAGTTTTACGGGCATGGAGCCTTCTCACCCCCATCCCTTAGAAATCTGTCATCTGCAGGCATTAGGGTATTGCTGTCTCCTCGATGAGATAATGTGCCTTTTCCTTCCCAGAAGCCCCTTCTTGGTCCCTTACAGTCTGTGCTCATAGGCTTGCCTACTTATCTGAGTCCTGACTCAGGAAAGCCTAATTTTTCCTTCTGTGAGATGTTGACCCAAGCCTGGGATGATGTCCCTGACACTCTGGACCTCCTTCCTCATTACCTGAAGCTCTGCTCCACAACCACATCTGCAAAGCTGCTGCTTGCTAACCTCCATTGGGAAAAGCAGGCCAAAACATGCCTTTCCCTCTTCCTCTTCCCCCCCACCTCCACCTCTCATCCCCCGGCCCCCCAGTTCTGGAGAGCTGTGGATAGCTTGTCTGTTCGGCTGCTTTTCTGTCAGATGCTAATACAATTCTCATTGACCTTGCAAACTGTCTTATTAATGAGACAAAAGCTATTAGAGAGAACCTTGATTTCCCTGGTAACAGGAAGGTAAGGGCAGGAATGTAACTGGAGATGCTAAAAGAGGCGGTTGTTTGTCTGGTTCAAAAGGCAGAGGAATGCTGGTACTGACCATTGTAGCCAGGTCAGGATGACTCAGACATCAGAGCTTCAGGTTTTTCATAAAATACTGATGTCTTCATGAGAAATTTGTTTTTTTAATAGGTACTCAAACCACTTGCCTCAAATATGCATGCTTTTAAAATATTATGTGCCAGACATAGTAAAAAAAAATGAGTAAAACCATATTATAGCTATAGTATATTAATGAAGGCAGGAAAATCAGAAATTCAAAGACAGGGATACATAGCAAATTTCAGGCAAGCCTGAGGTTGTATGGCAGTTTTGATGTTATTGTTGTTGTTTTTAATTCTGGATGTAATATGGTGTTGTGATGAAATTTTCCTTTTCAAGACCCCACCCCTATAACCATGGAAACTAGAGCAGACCAATAGAGTGATAGCTAGTGGTAATGAAACAATTGAAGCCCTTTGGGACAATCAAGACAGCCTCTCCTAGAATTCCAGCTATTATTTCCTCTCCCAGATACAAGGAATCTTGGGAGATAACCCAATATACAGGAAGCAGAATGTTGATTCTGAAAGGGTCTGGATGGTGCAGCTTCCACATGGTGATCATCCAGAATGGAATGGGTTTGTTTCTGCAGTGATAAAGCTGTTTGGGGGGGGGAGGGGAGGGTCAATTGTGCTCCTGTAACTATCCCTTAGCTGTGCTGTTTAAACAAGCCCAATGCACTGATTTGTTTCTCTTTGATCTGGTTTTTATTTGTTCACGTCTCCACAGGGAAAGCAAATGCAACACCTGGCTCTCATAATAAGACCATGTCTGAACAATCAAAAAAAAAAAAAAAAAATCAAGGAACAGTCCGGGAATGCTGTTTGGGCTGAAGCATGGAAGGAAAACCCCTAACTATTCAAGTCCTCCAGGGAGAAGCAAATGCATCATCCTGAGACAGACAGAGCAATGCTCAAGGAGACTCTAATGTGGCCCCAGAATAATGAACGAGGGAGGAACACTGCAAGGGTGAAGGTCTGGGAAAATATGACATTTACTGTAATTACAGCGAAAGTTCCAGAAAGATTTTATGGGTAAATTAATTTTGTTTCTGCTGATTTTCTTTCTGTCATCAAATGTTTCTTCTATGCTGAAAGGGTTTAAGAGGGAGAGAATATAGAATCAGAAATTATTCTGACCTAGATTGATACATAGAGGAGAATGAAATTGAGTCAAAAATTGTAAGTCGTCCTGAAGACAGGATAAAAAGATTTTTTTCTACATTTGGAAAATCTGAAAGCTGTGGATGAGTTGAATTGTGATGCGAACAGAAAGGCATGATGCAGCCTGATCACTGAACTCATAACGGTGCCGTTTTCGGAGACAGGAAACTATGGAAGGACTAAAAACTCTGCTCTGGGTGTATTAAACATGGAGGGGTCTTAGGTATTTGATAAATGTATCATAGCATCAGTTAGTTACAAATCCAGAAATCGAGAGGAAGGTAAGTGTCATGAGGTAGAAAAGATGAGAGATGTAGAACCCAGTAGTCCACTGGCAAAATCAGGCTCATGATGTGTTCAGTACTGTAGAATAGTATTTCCATTTTAAAATTTTTCAAATAGTCATAAGCTTTTATAAGTTGGAAGGGGTTACATTAAAGTAGAATTTGTTTAATGAAAGTTCTGAATTTTCCCATGCTTCTAATCAGTAGAGATAATAACATTTATCAACATAAAAATACAATTGTCACCTCAAAGGGGATAAGGGACAGTTTATTCTAGAACTCATATGTGTACCAGTGCCAGGCCACCACATGCTCTACATTACAATGGGGCAACACTTTCAGGGAGTTTTTATAGAGGCGAAACAAAGAAGGTCATAGATCAACATTTCAAAACCACTGGTGAAAACATCAGGTTTCAGCAACGTGGGGAAAGCTCTGTCGTAGGTCTTGGATTCCATCTAACTGCATTCCAAGCCCCTTTATTGATGGAGACTGGAAGTCTTTTTAAATATCCCGAAAAGGTTTACCCAATGGTCACAAATATGTTGGGCTACATGCAGAGGAGGGCATAATAAATAACTATGAAGAAATAACTGTGAAGAAACCTAAAGATGGCCCAGAAAATTTGAATAATTTGGGTCTGGACTCACAACATGCCAAACTTTCCCTCTCACTGAGGTTCTGATCAATCAATATTTCATCCAGTAGAACGATGCTTTTTTAAACTCATGTCTGAACTGCATAACTGAATGTCATAACTGAATGGAGAGAGAGAGAAAACAAATAAAACACAGGTGAACTGTTAATTTACATCAACCCTTCATTATTCCTCCATGCTTCCTGTGAAGTGTTTGTTGACATTGAGGTAGTGAATCTCCCTATAAACAACGTTTCAGATTGAAGCAGTGAATGAGAGCTCAAGCGGAAGTGAGAAGAGGGACCAGAGTAGGGGTCAAGCTCTTGACACATGAGTAGCAGCAGAATCTTCCTAGGATGTAATTTACTACAGTGAGTGACCAAACCATTTTAGAAAGGGAGCAATGCACGAGAAGCAAACATCAGAGGAACTGATGCCAAGAAGGCAGTACAGGAAGAGGAAAAGAGACTGATACCGGAATTTCTTCAGATGGATGCAAGATGAATGAGGCTAAAAGGCAAATGAGTAAATAGGCAACAAACGATCTCCAACATCTGGGTCAGAGTGTGGAGTCCTGGCTGCAGGAAGACTTTGATCATGATTATCAAACTCAATGCAAAGGTCATGTTATTGTCACAAGAAATAGTAATAAGAAAACTGGTGAAGGAATAGAGCGAAATGAACGCGCCTGCTTTCTGACATGATGAGGAAGCTGGCAGTCTATGTGGTGAACTCTTCCGAGCATGAGAGTGCCTACAGCACTAATGGTGAGGTAGTACATACACCGCAAAGGTGTCTCCACACTTCTTCTTTCGGAAAGTCATGGCTGGTCTCATTCAGAGAACTTCGCTGTTTCCACAGTGCTCAGGCCATAAAATATTTTCATCAGCAGACTGCCTGAGGCTTCAAACTTCAATTATTCTTTCGACCTAGAATAGCCTCTCTAAAGCAAACTGCAAGTATTCCTCCTTGAATCTCATACACTTTCCGCACCTGAGGGTCGTTATTCTATTTTAAGTTGTCAGTGGAACAAAAGAGAGCACAAATGTCAAGTCATATTTCTAGGTGATTAAACAGCAGGCACTCGCTGCCTTTAGGAAAGTATGTTTAGTGTTCACAAGTGTTTATCATGTAAAGGACCAGTAAAAGGTCATGTTTAAATGTAAACCATAAAGAAGAAATTTAAACACTTAAAGGTAGTAAGTCAGCTCAGATTCAAAACTCCCCTAATGGGGTCCTTCTCCTTGTCAAAAGTCTGAAATTTTCCTTTTCCTTTGAACCTGTATGGTCTTTGCCTACACAGGCCAGTAAAATAAAGTGGAGATGGTACTGTCAATTTTGTGCATATAGGACCAGCTCTACTTTACATATATCAATTGATGAAAGTTATCCAGCAAGACTTTGGTGGAAGAAAAAAAGAATAAGTTATATGAAACATGGCATACTTATTGTCTTGTATATCCTCAATATATTATAGCAACAATATGATTATCTAGCAACTATTTGCGTAATCCCTTACAGTTTAAAAGTTAGTCCTCAGCATATGTTGGAGGAGATGTGGAGAAGGGGGAACACTCCTCCATTGCTGGTGGGAATTCAAACTTGTACAGCCACTCTGGAAATCAATATGGTGGTATCTCAGAAAGTTGAGAATCAACATACCTCAATAGAACTCCTGGGCATAAACACAAAAGATATTCAATCATACCACAAGGACATTTGCTCAATTATGTTCATAACAGCATTATTCATAACAGCCAGAACCTGGAAACAACCTAGATGTCCTTCAACCAAAGAATGGATAAAGAAAGTACAGTACATTTATATATTGGAGTATCACACAGCAGTAAAAAAACAATGTCATCATAAAATTTGTAGGCAAATGGATGGAACTAGAAAAAAATCATACTGAGTGAGATAACCCAGACCCAGAAAGACAAACATGGTATGTACTCACTCATAAGTGACTATTAGATGCAAAGCAAAGGATAACCAGGCTACAATCCAAAACCCCAGAGAAGTTAGCTAAAGAGGAGGACCCTAAGAGGGACACACATGGAAAGTGAAAGGGTTAAGATCTCCTGGGTAAACTGGGAGGGGGAATAGAGGGGGGGAGATGGGAGGTGGGAATGTGAGGGCTCTAGATGGTCGAGTTGGGGGAGAGACTGGTAGAGAGAGCAATGAAAGAGATAACTTGACAGAGTGTACCATTAAGGGGATGGGGAGAAATCTGCAGCTAGGGAAAACCCCAGGAACTCACAAGACTGTCCCCAGCTAAGACTCATAGCAGTGGTGGAGAGGGTACTTGGACTAGCCTTCCCCTGCACTGAGGTTAGTGTCTATCCTAATTGTCATCAAAGAACCTACATCCAGTGACTCATGGAAGCAGATGCAGAGACCCACAGCCAAGCACTTGACCAAGATCTTGGAGTTCAGTTGAAGAGAGGGAGGAAGGGTGGTCAGAATCATGATGGGAAAAACCACAGAGATAGTTGACCTAAGCTAGTGGGAGCTCATAGACTCTGGACTGACAGCTGGAGAGCCTGCATGGGACCACACTAGGCCCTCTGAATGTGGGTGAAAGTTGCATAGCTTGATATGCTTGTAGGTCCCCTGGCAATGGGACCAGGACTTATCCCGGGTACATGAACTGGCTTTTTAGAGCCCATTCCCTATGGTGCAATGCCTTACTCAGCCTTGATGTAGCGGGGAGGGGCTAGGTCCTGCCCCAACTTGGTATGTCAGCCTGTGTTGACTACCCAAGGGAGGTTGGCTACCCATAGGGGTGGAGTGAGGGGAGGGGAGGGGGAGCAAGAGAAGGGGAGAAAGGGGGAACAGGGGTTGATATGTAAAAGGAAAGAAATTTTTTTTAATTAAGAAAAAACACTTAGTCCTTAAAATTAACCCGTGGCATGCAAGTATCACCCCCACATTATAAAGGACATGACTGAGGCTCAGAAGACAATGGAATCGCCAAGGTACCATGTACTGTGCCAGGAACAACAATTGATCTAAATTCCTGCCAGCTGCCTTCCAGAAAAAGAAGATTATCTTCTCATCTCAGCGTCCCCCACACCGTGACACTATCCACATGAGCTGCAGGACATCCAATCCCAGCTCTTCCCATTTGTCTCATGTCTGTCTCTGTGTGTTGCAGGCCAGGATTTCTTAGAAACAATCCCATGATCAACTGCAAAAGCCCCACAGGTGAATCATTTTCACAATAACCAGAAGACAAGCAAAGGACAGTTTATTTTTTTGGGTTAAAGGACTTCAAAGGCACCAGAAATATGATTTAAACCAACTTAAATATGCAAATGGGAGTGATGATGGCCGAATGTGTAAAAATATGTGTATCGTCACATATTTCTCTGTACTCACTACATTTTTCAAGAGCAGACAAAATATTTTCCCTGTGTATTTACTTAACTGCGGCACTGGATGCTTTTTAAAACTTCTCCTTGGGTATTTATTAAGGTTCTTCTGAGAGTTGAACAACATAAAGACTCACAAAATCAGTTCCCTGTGCCGCCTTTCCCATGGTAAATAACAGTGCTAATGGAGCCATGGCCTAGAGGAATTATCATTACCGAATGATGTCCGCCCTGCCCACTTTCCCCCCAGTTTCTCACTAAGCCCTCTGATGCCCAGCACAGCTGCACTAAGGCCTGCTATAACCCAGACCTTTCAATCATGACTTTCTCTGGCTTCCAGGGAGAAGGGCACCAAGAGAAAAGCATGCCCATGTCTCTGGACATGTTTCTGAAGAATACCCACGAAGCCTTCCCACTTCTCCTTGAAAACAATGTTCCATCTGAATTCACTTCCATAAAACTGTTTCAAGGAGAGGCGGAATTCACAACTTAGCATGGATGATTTATTTTGTTGTTTTATTTGCTTTTAAAGCATTTCATGCATGATGGGAAATATAGGTATCATTTCTTCAGAGCACCAAAAGGAAACCTTATCTCTCCTTGGCATGAAGTGCTATGCAGTTGAGGGGCCAGGTGATGGGAACAGGAGAGATTTAGTATTGTTATGTCCTCTAAAAATATTCTGTTTGAACAGACTGTCATCCTTTGTTCTAAGGACAGAGGCCATGGCTATTTGATGAATACTTTCGGCTAACTATACTAATACATTTTAGACTTTAGATGTCCCTGTGTTAAATAGTAGTACCTCTGCTTACATGATTCCCTCTGAAATATTATTATACCATTTTTTTCACTCCATACCTAAAAAATACAATGCCTTAAAAATATTTCCTTCTTCTTTAGAGGTTTTCTTTAACTTACCCTTTTCTCATCTGAACATGCATGCACTCACACACATACACAGACACACAGACTCACATATACACTCACACACATGCATATGCATACTCACACACATATGCACATGCACACAATCCACGGTAAGAACTCCAACTGTTGCAAGATATTATTTGATCATGCTCTGAACCCTGAGATTGTGTCATTTACTGGAAAAATCTGTTTCCAATTGTGTGGCTCAGCTCTAGCCTTGTAAACAGGATTAAAGTCAAGCCTAGGTCAAGAGTTGACAGGAAGTGAACACAGGATGACTGAAGAAAAACCAGAGAGAATAAGAGGGGTCAGGAGGATGGCTAGAGAGACAAACAGGAAGTAGAAGGGAGGGACATTGAGTTACGGGAGATTCGTTTGAGATGGGATAGGAGAAGGAGGCTTCAGGGACTTTGGCTGAGGAGGAAAGTTAGCTGGGTGCTTTGTCTGCGTTTCTGAGCTAGCAGGCTTTGACCCCAGCATCTGACTCCAGAGGTATTTTAGTTAGGGTTTCTATTGCTGTGAAGAGCAGTCTTTTTTATTTTAAATAATTTTATTCATTTTACATCCTGGCCTCAGTTTCCCCTCCTCTCCTCCCAGTCCCTTCCCCGATCCCCACTTTGTTCCCACCCCCCCCCCCCCCCAATCCACTCTTCCTCCATTTCCATTTAGGAACAGCAGGCCTCCCATTAGAATCAACAGAACATGGCCTGTCTTGGTAAGACAAAGCACCTCTCCATGAAATTAAGGCTGGGCAAGGTGACAAAGTCTGAGGAGTAGGGTCCCAGAAGCCTGTAAAAATGTCAGAGACAGCCCCTATCCCCACTGTTAGGAGTCCCACAAGAAGATCAAACTACACAACTGTAACTAACATACATGCAGAGGGTCTAGGGCAGTCCCATTCGGGCCCCTGGTTGTTGGTCACAAGAAATGATCAGTTCAGGCTGGGGACTTGGGGACTTCCCTGTAGATTCCCGGGAGATTCTCTTGCACCAGGCTTTTCCCTGATGCCGAAGTGCCCCGCCTCTCCTGTATTCTCTTTCAGTACTCTCCCGTCCCATCACAACCTGATGGCTCATGTCCTCATCCCCACCTACCCTTAGTCTACTCACAAAATGTCTTCTATTTCCCTTTCAGAAGGAGAACTAAGTGTCTCCCCAAGAACTCTCCTTGTTACATAGCTTCTCTGAGACTGTGGATTGTAGCACTGTTGTCTTTTATTTTACAGCTAATGTGCACTTATGAGTCAATATGTACCATGTTTGTCTTTCTCAGTCTAGGTTACCTCACTCAGGATGATGATTTTCTTTCTAGTTCCATCCATTTGCCTTCAGATTTCCCCATGTCTGTAATGAAATCTGTGTACTTTGTCTTACAGATGTTCTTGTTTTTAACATCTGAGTAATACTCCATTGTGTAAATGTACCACATTTTCTTTATCCATTCTTCAGTTGAGGAACATCTAGTTTTTTTCCAAGTTCTGGTTATTACAAATAAAGCTGCTATGAACATAGTTGACAAGTGTCCTTGTGGTATGATTGAGCATCCTTTGGATATATGAACCATGGCAACTTTTATAAAGTAAAACATTTAATTGGGGTGGCTCACTTACAGTTTCATAGGTTCAGTCAATTATCATCATGGTGGGGAGCATGGTGGCATGCAGGCAGACATGGTGCTGGAGGAGTAGCTGAGATTCCTACATCTTGCAGGTAACAGGAAGTTGACTGAGACATTGGGCAGTATACTGATCATAGGAAACCTCAAAGCCCACTCTGATGGTGACACACTTCCTCCAACAAGGCCATACCCACTCCAACAAAGCCATACCTCCTAATAGTGCCACTCTCTATGAAATTATGGGGGCCAATTACATTCAAACTACCACATGAGACTTTATTGAAAAAAAATCAAATGATTGAGATTTTCTTAAAAACAACATAAGATATTTTACCAACCCTTGACTCTCAAACTGCTTACCTATTTGTTATTAGTATCTTTTCCACTCTTTCAATTTCTAATATTCATAAAACCTCAAAACTCTAGATTTGTTGTTCAGTATTTTACTAGGCATATTTTATTCCCATGCACTAAATATGTGAAAAATTCATACCAAGTTCCTTTTTTTGGAAATTAAATCAGTCATTTTAAATTCCTCTGTGTCAAGATAATGCAAAAACAACATATTGCCAAAAATAGTATAAAATTTTTCAAACAATTTTTTTAAAGATTTATTTATTTACTATGTGTACAGAGAGTGTTCTGCTTGCACCAGAAGAGGGCACCAGATCTCATTATAGATGGTTGTGAGCCACCATGTGGTTGCTGGGAATTGAACTTAGGACCTCTGTAAGAGCAGCCATTGCTCTTAATCTCTGAGCCATCTCTCCAGCCCCACACCAAGTATCTTATTCTTATTCTGGTATAGTTGTCAAATGCCTTCCAAACTCAAATTACTGAAGATTCATCAATCCAATACCTCAGTGTCCAAATCATATGGGCCAAACTATTGTTCAGCTCCATAAACAAAACACTATTGAGACAAACTGTGATCTATCTAAGTGCCCAAGTTTACATGAGTTAATAGAATCTCTCTCTCTCTCTCTCTCTCTCTCTCTCTCTCTCTCTCTCTCTCTCTCTCTCTCTCTCTCCTCTCTCCTCTCTTTTAAATGAAAGTAGATTTGTTTCATACAATATGTTCTGATTATATCCTCTCCTCCTCCAACACTTCCCAGATCTTTCCTACTTCCCCATCCACACAAATCCACATCCTTTCTTGCTCTCATTACAAAACAAACATGTATCTAAAAATAATAAAATGAAAGAAGATTAAAATGAAAACAAACAAACCTGAATAGGGCAAAACTGACAAAGAGAAAAAACAGAGCCCCCCCCCCCCCTTAAGAAAGAAATAAGTGTAGCCAGTGATCTGTAGCCCTATAAAGATTATAAATCTGAAGTTCAATTATGGAGCAAAGACTGTTGTTTTAAACCTGTGAAAGTCAAATGAGGGTTTCAGCTGTCAGAAGGTGGTTCAAGACCAGGACAGGTGCAAAGGTCTGAGCAGCCTTAGAGCAGTTCTGGTCATGTGTATTGGTTCATCATCGAGCTCACAATGAGCAGAACTCAAAAGAAAAGGAAGTCTGCCAATGAACAGATCTTATTTTCAATTAAGCCCTCACATACTGGAGATATCAATTTAGATTTAATGGATTTTGAAGGGCAACCAGGCTGTAAAGACAACAAAATAGATAAAAAGTTGAGCACAGAAAGCAAGGAAAGGAGCTTGTGTGCCTCTTAGAATGCTTGGCCTACATTAACATTTTTTCTTGGACCATTTTTATCCTAAGGAGTGACGAAGATAAATAACCACTGGGAGGTGATACTAAGGTCTGCCATCTGTTAAGTCATGGATACTGAAAGTGCTCAGGTTTTGACCTAATTAAAGTCGAAAATTAACATCTTAGTTTATGAAGAAACATAGAGCCTTACACAAAAATATAGTCAATTTTCTCACACATTTTTTTTTCTAGCAGGCAAATGTTTGTTTCCTTTAGGAGTCAAATCTACAGGCACGCATAAATTGCACCTAGATGCAGATGTTCCAAATTTCATGGAACAACTTATTCTTCTATTTTTGTTTCAGTTAATGAGCTTTCTAAAAGGAAATAACTGCAGTGATTTAAAAGAAATTGAATAAAATGTCTTTTCTGAATCAAAATAACCATAATCTATTAGACTTGGAATATGTTCATAATAGTATTAATAATAGCTCATCTGATTTAAAATTCAGTGGACAATATTTGCCTGTCCTTTCCCAAAAGTTTCTTACTGTTCCCTTCTCACAATTAATGTGATCAAGGTGTGTCGTGAGGGAGAGGGGAATGCTCTGCTTTAGACATCACAGCACTTGGTGCTTGGCTCTGCTTGAGCTAACTCCATTCTGTGACTTCTTATAAATCATTAAACAGCTACTCTTTAAATCTCTTCATGTCTTAGAAAGGATTAGTACACCTTACCCCCCTCCCCCCCAGTTGAAAACTTTTGTAGATGAGCAAATTAATGAAAGCGGTAATACAAAGCGTGCTTACTATATAAAGCTGCAGAGGCCAAGCTATGGCTTTTTTTTTTTTTTTTTTTTTTTTTTTTTTGGTGTAGTACAGACATACAGATCTTCAAGTATGAAGATGCATAGTTCATCATGTGTGAACTACCAGTATCTGGATAGATTATACAATTCAAAGAAAAGTTTACTGTCATGGCTGTAGAAAGAGGAAGTTAAAACAGCCTGATAGATTCTAGTCACATTGTAGCATCCATCATTGCAAGAATAAAATAAATCTAGGAAGGATGCTCTTGTGATAACCATAGAATAATACAGGGTAAGAAAGATCTGCCTTTTGAGCATTGGCTAATGCTCAAAGGAAAATGGCCATCATGATAGCTACTAAAAACAAATAGCCTTTTGGATTGTTTTGAGGGGCAAGATTTTTTTTCTCACAGTTATTAAGACTACCACTATGATAACGTTTGTTCCTTTAGTTATAGTTATTGTGGCTTTCCAACACCAGCTAATGCTGTCAACTAAGCAATTGCAGCAGATCGCTTCTCTCAATTGAACAATTAATCTCATTTTAAATCTCTAATTAGGGTTTTTTTTTTTTTTTTTGGCTTTTTGAGACAGGGTTTCTCTGTGTAGTTTTGATGCTTGTCCTGGTACTCACTCTAACCCAGGCTAGCCTCAGACCCACAGAAATCTGCCTGCCTTTGCCTTCTGAGTGCTGGGATTAAAGGCATGCGCCACCACCGCCCAACTCTAATTAGGTTTTACTCTTTTTGTCTGAACTGTCTTAAAGTTTGCCAACTGATAAAATGCTTTTAAAAATATTATAATTTAAATTATAATTTCACATGCCATTCAATTTTTATCAAGAAAATTTCATATCTATCTACCTATCTGTCTGTCTATCCATCTATAATCTTTCATTTAGCTATGGTCTATCTAACGAATGTATTTTGCACATGTTAGAGATGCTTGAAAGAGCAGTGAAATGATAATCTGATTATTAATGGTATTTGTGCACAAGATATTACATGATCTACTTTTCTCTTTTTATTTATGGATTTTTAAATATTATATTTACATTAAAATATTTATATTTAAAATATTATAAGCACTGAATCTTTTAAGAATAGTCATTCTCAAAGTATTATTGAGTCTCTGAATATACTTCTCACACTATTGTCAAAATATAATATGTATTTTATTTATCCCTTCCCCAAAGCTCAGGGATCCTTGCAGAAGCTGAGGTGGAAAAAGCAGAAGAGCCCGGAGCAGTGGATGAGCACAGGGAAGAAACTTATTCCAGGCAGAACTTATCAGTTGAACATGGGGAAGGAAGTTGGCCACAAAGTTCCCCTGTAGCTGAGAATCCTTCGACAACTGATCATTGCTGCAAGAAGGAGAATGAGTTTTCTTTAAGAGTGGAGCTTCTGGTAAGTCAACCACACTTCAGAGGAAAAACACACATCTAGGAATATATAGGCAATACACATTGGACTTGATGGGTAGAAAGAAGAGAGGACATGCTTTTGGTGGGGAGGAAATCGAGTTGGATTTGGTAGGAGTTAGAATAAGGGTTGAATACAGTCAAAACACCATCTATGAAATTATCAAAGCATGATTTTTTTTTAAAAGAAAAGCTAATACACGCACATTTATCCATGTAAATATTAACTGGAGTCAATTGGATAAAAACTATATCAAATGTTTAAATGTTTCAAGAAAACCTGGACAATTATTCAAATATTTATGATACATTTACTTGCTTATTTTTTATTTATTTTGACATTTTAATTATATATATGTGTGTACATATGCAAGTATAGGTGTTCATATTTCCAGAAGAGAAAGTCAGATCCCTTGGAGCTGGAATTATATTCAGCTGTGTGTTGAATGGGACCCAAACTTGAGTCCTCTGGAAGAGCAGTACACGCACTTAACCGATGAGTCATTTCTCTAACCCCTCTATCTGCTTTTTTTATTATTATCAAATAAATAACAAACTTTTGCACAAAATATTATTCCCCCTTTACCTTCAAGCTTGTAATATGTGAAAATGATGTTAAATATGTACAGTCACTGTCGCATGATCTGAAAGCATCTACTTTCTGTTTCAGACAAAGCATTATGATCTTGCCCTGCTTCTTGCCTACATCCAAAACGTGAGAAAAATATAATAAAACTGTAATTATTTCCTTGTCAAAATTCGCACACTCTTAAAAATAGCATTCTAAGAGCAAAATTGAGGTCCATGTGTCTCAAGGTAATTCTATCTGATTTAGAATGACAGAGGCCCAGGGCTGAGGGCGACTAATCCTGTGCGGATCATGGGGAGGTGTCATTGTAGACAGTGGCATCCACCAACAGGTAGTGAGAACTGTAGAAGGTGATGCCGGAAAGAAACCCAGGAAAATGAAGACTGAACAGCAAGGAAGTTTAGCAGCTGTTGATTAATTGATGTTCCGTCTCAATTAAATGCACAAGTGATCATTTGAAGCCCAAAGCTGAACTTAAGAGGTATTTAATGAGCCAATTAGTCAGGTGATTTTTATCACATACATTAGATGCAATAGCTATTTCAGAACAGTTTCAAATTAAACCAATTCAGATGAGAACAGATGGACATTTATAGATTGTTAGGTCTAACTGGATCATAGCATGTCTCTGAGATACTCAATTTACATTGCTAAGTAATTAAATATATAATCCAAGCACGTGAAGAAATAACTCTAGCCCTTCATAAAAAAGTGCAAACATGCTCCCGTCACACACAGCACTTCCCCACAAAGTCTAGTTATATTAGTCATTTACATATGCACCGGGGGTTTTATATGTGGGACTGGAGCTCAATTCATAATGCATTTGCTGCTTAAGCATGCAAAATTAGGTCTGATGCTAAATACTTGTAGTCCTAGAGATGGGAAGGAAGAGACAGGAGGACCCAGGCAGCTATCTGATCATCCAGTCTAACCCACTTGGTGATCCCCAGGCCAGTAGTTGGCAACAGACACTGTCTTCAACATGGAAGGCTCCTGAGGAATGATACATAAGCTTGTACTCTGGTCTCCATATACATATGTGCACACACACTTGCAAAAGCATTTTACATGCAAAATTACTTTATATGAATGCTGTCTGTAACTTTACATTTTACTTCATACGTAATAGATCATTAAGATAGAACTGATTGCATTTTATAATATGTTGTATAGTAATTTATTGATGAACCTACATATCTGTGAATATAAATAGTAAATAAAAGATTTACTCAACCAATAAACATATAGGTATTTGGGTTGTATTGGGGGTTTTCTTGCCAAATAAAGAAGAAAAATGCATACCCTTACATTTGAAAGATGCCTGTAAGACTTTTGGGATATTTTGAGTACTATAATTTTATGAATACAAGCTAAAATACTATTTCTAATATGTATAGGTCTAAAAATGTATTCTCCCATTGTCAAATTCTGTAAAAATGTCTTCCTTCTTACACCTTGTTACCATGTGTACTATGAAACTTCATGCTTTAGCCAAGTTGATAAAAGGAACATAACATTACATAAATTTATTCGCATTTATTTGAGTAAATAAGCACCCTCTCAATATTTCAAGATACTATCTGCCCAGTGAAATATGGGAGTTGAAGGTCACCCTCAGCTATATAGAAAGTTGGAGAGATGAAATAATCCAGGTGAATACAACTGACCTAATTCTTCAGGAAATTTCTACAATAGACACAGAAACACATTCTCTACAAAGCTGCTTCTGTAGAATGCCTGGAGTATCTGGAGTGGCAAGACTAGAATTAATCTTTTTTGTATGAACCATATCCTTTCCGTCAATAAAACCTTTATCCAGCACTCCAACTCTTCTCACCATTCTCCAGCTCACTTTATCCATCACTCCAACTCTTCTCACCATTCTCCAGCTCACTTTATCCAGCACCCCATCCTTTCTCACCATTCTCCAGCTCACTTTATCCAGCACCCCATCCTTTCTCACCATTCTCCAGCTCACTTTATCCGGCACTCTGACTCTTCTTCTCACCATTCTCCAGCTCACTTTATCCATCACTCCAACTCTTCTCACCATTCTCCAGCTCCACTTTAGTCCAAAACACTTGCAACTCCTCCCTGGGCATTGGAATGTGTCCTCCTAATAGATTGTGCTTACTTCCTTCCTTTGAACCTGGATTCTATTCTTAGTACCCACACAGAAGAATTATGCTGAAATACGGAGATCAAGCACAGAGTCTTCACAGGACAAAGACCCTTCTGAATGGGACCTATACCTTCATCTGATGTCTTGCTACTACGGCTCAGCCACATCAGTCTTCTCTTTGCCATACAGTTAACTTGCAAATCAACTCAAAAATCAAACATTTGATTAAATTTCTCTTCTCAGACAGCAGGGCTAAGTTTAGAATGGCAAAGAGTGAGATTTTTTGTGGTATTTTGTTTGTGTTCTGACAAATAAAGCTTGTCTGAAGATCAGAAGGTAGAGCTAGCCACTAAATAATCACAGAGCTGTACAGACAGGAGACAGGAAGTGATATGGCTGGGCAGAGAGAGGAAGTGATAAGGTCGGGCGGAAATGAGAGCTAAGCTTTTTTCAGTCTAAGGAGTCGGAGCGGTAAGAAGTGACTGTGGCTGCTCCTTTACTTCTCTGGTATTTCAGCTTTTACCCTGATATCTGACTCTGTGTTTTTATTGTTAAAACTAATTAGGATCATGCACCAAGCATTGAGCTGCTGGTTTCTAATGGAGTGCTTCACTTTAGACACTTGGCATAGAATATTAGTAACATGAAACAATGCAAAGCCAAACTATGGTGACTTTCTGTTAGAAATGCCAAGTGCATCTGATTCTTAATAATATACATTCATACAGACAGTAAATAAGTACAGACTTTTCTTTTTTTGTCTGGTGTATCTTTCTCCCCAAGGCACTTGATCCATAGTGTGAGTTTGGGAAATTCTAATACAGGAAGCATAAATACTTAGTCTAAGAAGGAACCATTAACAGAGGACTCTAGTAGACATAGTATAATCAATATCTTGTTTAGAATGACAGAGGCCCAGGGCTGAGGTCGACTAATCCTGTGCGGATAATGGGGAGGTGGACTTGGAGGAGCCAAAGTAGACAGTGGCATCCACCAGCAGGTAGCGAGAACTGTAGATAGTCTTCAGTTGATAATACAAGTTAGGGTAGAAAGTGAATTAGGTACATTTAGACTCACCAAAGTAAGACAAATAATGGAGTATTTTCGTTGAATTTGTCAAATGCAAATGGACTAGACATTTTTGATGTATTTATTGCCTATATATATTGTATATAGTTATTGTACTTATTGTATGTAGTTTTTCTTATATTAGTTATAGCTTTTTTATTTTAGACGAAATAAAGGGGAAATGTGGTGATATTTTATTTGTGTACCCCAATAAAGCTTATCTGTAGATCAGAGGACAGAGCCAACCACTAGATTACACATAAGGGTCAGGCAGTGGCAGCACATGCCTTTAAGTGGAGAACTTGTACTAACTATATTTATGCACACACACACACACACACACACACACATACATTTTAATTACTTTTACACATGTATACATTGATCATATCTAACTATATTTATGCACACACACACACACACACACACACATTTTAATTATTTTTACACATGTATACATTGATCATATCTGCTCCCAGTACTTCCCACCTTTAGCCCCCGACTCCTTCCACATGCCCTTCCTACCGTCCTTTTTCCTTCCCCTTTTCACATCTACACTTCTTTTTAAAACTTAATTAATCCATTGAGTCCACTTAGTGTGGTGATATTTTATATTTCGTCTAAAATAAAAAAGTTATAAAAGAGAGTACTAGATGAACAAGATGGAAGATGAGGAAGAGTCATATGGGGAAGAACAAGATGAGGAAGAACAAGACGAGAAAGGAGATCGGAGCGGAGCTGATATGGGAAGGAACTAGATGGGTGAGAACCTAGATGGGGCAGAACTAAGATGAGAGAATAAAGATAGAACTTAGAGGGGACAGCAGATAAATATAGAGAGAATTAAACAGAAGGGAACTAGGCTTGAGTACAGAACTGAAGCTGTGTAGATAGGATATTATCTCAGAGGAATAAAGTAGACAGACAAAGAGCATGGTGTACTTAGATTCATTTCCCAAAAATAGTTTTTGCTGTTCATAGTTTCTCTTCTGAGTCTCTGGGAAGTATATTATTAAGCCTGGTCCTTTAATAATATACAAGAAGTTCAAGTTCTGGAGAGTAATAAAGAACAGGGAATACTCTGGAATGCTTAGAGTCTATGAGACCTCACTAACCAACAACGCCCAAAGAAGCAACTCATTCTCAGCACTTTTTATTTCTTAACCTATGGTATCTGGTAAGGGACTTTGCTACCCCTTTATAGGGTAACTACTTTCAAACTTTTCTTTGCATGTATATGATTATCTTTTAGGGAACTTCTACAGTAGTAGGTTTCCATATGACTTTTTACAAACTTCCTGTTGATTATCACTCTCCATGTTTCCTTCTCTACCCTGTCCACATATTTCCTACCTCACTTTATCCCTTTCTATTCCATTATTTACCTTAAATGATTTATACCACTCTTTTATCTACCTTCCTCGAAGGTCCCATCCCATGGAAAAAATGTGCTGACCTCTATGGGTAGTCCAAGCAATGCACACATATATAAAGATTCAAAGTTAATATCCAGAAATGAGATAAAATGTGTGACATCTGTCTTTCAGCATTTGTTACCTCACTCAAAATGATTGCTGCAAATTCTATCTATGCACCCTTCAATCTCATAATTTTATGTTTCTTGAAAGCTGATTAATATTCTTTTGTGTGAATGTACCACATTTTCACTATCCATTCATCAGTTCATGGACATTTAGGTTGCCTTCATTTCCTGATAAAGCAATAATGAATACAAATGAAAAGGCATCGGTACAGTAGGATATAATGTCCTTCAGGTTCATGCCCAAGAGTGGTTTAACTGGATTTGTTGATGATATATGATGTTGGTTGTTTTTACTCTTTTGGCCCTTTTGGAGGCCCACCACCCAGCTCCCAAACAAATCACACATGGAGGTTTATTCTTAATTATAAATACCTGGCCTTGGCTTGGCTTGTTTCTAGCCAGCTTTTCTTAACTTTAAATTATCTCATATATCTTCTGCCTCTGGGCTTTTACCTTTCTCTATTTCTGTATACCTTTTCTTTCCTTCTTTATTCCATGTCTGGCTATGTAGCTGGGTGACTGGATGGATGACCCCTGAAGTCCTCCTCTCCTTGTTCTCTTGCTCTTTCTTCTTTTTTCTCCCAGATTTCTCCTTCCATTTATTCTTTCTGCCTGCCAGCCCCATCTATCCTTGCTCTTGCCTCACTACTGGCCATTCAGCTCTTGATTAGACCATCAGGTGTTTTAGACAGGCACAGTAACACAGCTTCACAGAGTTAAACAAATGCAACATAAAAGAATGCAGCACATCTTTGCACCATTAAACCAAATTCCACAGTAGTTCCTGATCACACAGAGTCTGCCTGAAGGCCTAGCAACAGGTGTTGTCAGAGTTCCTGATCATACCTAGCTAATGAGGGGTGACCACACAATATCACCAGATCATGGTCAGTTTCTGATTGTGACCAGCCAATGAGGGATGACCAGATTGGGATACAGTGAGGGTGCTAGGAGGAGGGTGTATAAGGCCTTCCTTGTTATTGAATAAATGAGTCTGCTGTTTGCCTTCACCTGACTCCTAGTGTCTGTGTTGTTGATGCCAGGCTTTCTCTCCTCTTTCCCTGAGGGAGCCATTAGGACCCAGCAACAGTTGTCTCCTGAACATGGGACTTCTGGCACTTTCCTGCACCAGTTCTGATCATCTCCCTTCCTTCACTCATGGTGCTAGACAGCACCATCAAGATGGTGTATTTTGATGAGAAGACCTCTCAGTATTGTGTTCTTTTGGTACCATTGGCAGGGAAGCATTGGGACCCCCATTTCTTTCCTTCATTTTTGTTATCTGTTATGTTTGTCTGCCAGTCTCATTAGGAAGGCACACTTTTTTCTGTTTTGGTTCACCTGATACCTGCACCAAAGGACTGATCTCCCAGGAGGTGGAACCAAGGCTCAGCTCCCAAATGCCAACCATCATTCAGAGACACTGTGTAGGTAGGTATACAGCCATGGCAAAAAAAAAAAACAAAAAAAACCAAAAAACCCAAGAAGTCCCCCACTGACCACAAGACATGAGAGTCTGATACAAATTTCCACCTCTATTGATTGTCATCTTCTCTATGACTATTGCTTGCCTTCTGTCTCCCTTTACAAGAAGGGTAACCTCTTCATCACTTCTTCCCCTTCCATGTCTGACCTCTCTACAGCATCCAATGAGGAGGAGGCAGATGGTTCAGGCCCAATGAAATCTGTCAAGGAGAATGGAGCTGCTATTAAGACCCCATGTCCTACTCTGCCCCTGGACCCACTTCCACCATAGGTGTCAACCCTCCACACTGGGGTATCTCTGTGGTGATCTGCCCCAGGCTCCACTTGCCTCAGAGGCTGGCCGCTCCACTTGCCTCAGAGGCTGGCCACTCCCTTGCTCCACTGTATACCCCTCACTGCCCACAACCAGCCCCATTCATAAATGGGAGGCCTGCAGAGGCTTATCTGGTTAACCTGGGTCCAAATATCACTGTCCAGCCCAGGATTCCCACCCCCATAGCTGAACTCTCCCTCATCCGGAAGGCAGCTAATGAGTCAGGCCCAGACTCACCTTACTTTGAACAGGTTATCACTTAATGGGCAATGCAACTACAGACATACTTTCATTGGTATAGTCTGCTCAAAGCTGTGCTGGAGCTAGCAGTCTTTCTTAGCTGTAAATAATCTTACAATGATCAAACAGAAGCTTAAGCATGAATGAACCTCCTAATTAACATTCCGGTGACCCTTGACATGCTCACTGGATGAGATAACATTGTCTGTCCCATCTATCAGGCAAAGATTGGTCATTAAGCCTATTACCAACAGGTTTCTTACCTGGCCTCAAAGTTCTTAAGGCACTCACCCCAGGGGGCCCTTGAGCTTACTTTTGCAATCTTATCCAACAGCCAGGGGAGCTCTTCACGAACTTCCTGGCCCATGTCAATGAGTTGGTAGAGCACAGAGTGGATGTGGGCTCCACTAGCGATATATTGATTAAACAGCTGACTTGGCATGGGCTCAATGCCCAAGTCCATAATACAGTTGCAGCCATGCACAATGAGGACATACACAAATGGGTGCAGGCAACCAGAGATTTTGACACCAGCACTGATCCCATCATCACTCTTACCACCTCCCTGGATGCTCTCCTCACTGACAGGCAGCATGCTGATGACACCCCCAAGGGCCCCCAGGTAGAAAGAACTTGCTGGGGATGCCACAAACCAGGGAGGCCATTTGTGGTGTGGCTTACCCTGGGCAAAACCTAGGATTGGATGTCTAGATGCAATAAGAGAGTTCATTGGGCGAAGGGTTGCAGGTTACAGCCTGCTGTAACACCAGGCCCTCTAAACTCTGGCGGGGGGCGGGCTATCCTCAGCCCCACCAGTAATCCAAAACTCTGTTGGACAATGCCCATTTATCAAACACTCCCCAATCCTGACTATCTATCTTGATGGACACACTGTCAAAGGCTTGGTTGACATGGGTATAGATGCTACCATTTTTAACCAAGACTGAAGCACTTCATTTCCCTCACTGGAAGTTTAAACCCAGTCCCCCATCACTGTTGTGGAAGGCCAACAAGATTCTAAGAGGACCACCCATCTGGTCTATTGGAAGGCCTTTGATGGCAATCATGAAACCATTCACCCTATCATTTGCACTGTACCTAGGAACCTGTGGGGCAGAGATATTTTGGAGGATATGGGTGTTATCCTAACTACAGATGATAGGACCTTTTTAGATGACTTTGAGGTCAATGAAAAGGTGTGCATTGTAGTCCACAATCCTGTACAAGATTCATACCCCCAGTTCTAAGGGCCACTGTCTCAATAAGATCCACCACAATCAAGCCTTCTAGCTCCATTGCATTGATGTGGCTCTTGGATCAAGAAGTATGGGTGGAACAGTGACTTATAATTGAACCCAAGCTGTCAATCTTAAAGAAATTAGATACAGAACAGCTAAAGACAGGGCACACAGAACCATCCACAAGTAAGTATAATACCCCCATATTTGTTATCCCCAAGAGATCAGGACACTACCACCTCCTGCAGGATCTTCGTGTAGTTAATGGTCTAATGGAAAAAATGGGGCTTATGCAGCCAGGCCTCCCCCATCCAAGCATCATTCCTCCATCTTATTATATATTAATTTTAGATATTAAAAATTACTTTGTTTCAAATTCCTGTGGCACCACAGGATTGAGATCATTTTGCCTTTACTGTGTGAGAACCTAATATGCATAAACCAGGTAAGAGATATCATTTGACTCTTTTGCCCCCAAGGAATGAAGAATAGCCCCACTTTTTGCCAGTCATATGTTTCTCAAGCTTTGGCCAATGTCCCCAGGGATGTTGTTTTGATCCATTATGTGGATGATATCCCCCAGGCATACCCAGATGCAGTCTACCTGCAAAAGACTGCCAAGGAAGTATTAGAAGATCTTACATTGTTACATCTGATGGTGGTTCCAGATAAGGTCCAAATAGTACCCCCCTTTGCCTTTTTAGGATTTTCCATTGCTAAGCAGGTCTGTTCCCTTTCCTTTAAATGGGAAATAAAGTTATTATACTCACTCTCAGAACTACAACAATTACATGGCATTAGGTTAATTAGCTTAAACCTTTCTTATCCATCCCTGACCAAGAGATGAGACACCTATTTTCATTGTTGGAGGGCCTTACCTGTCCTTCCACTAGGGTTAGTCTTACCCAGGAAGCCAAAGATTTGCTACAAAAGGTTTTGGCCATTCTAGCCACCTCCAGCCTGCAATGCCATGATCCCCAAAGGCCCTTATTGGCAATGGTCCTTTGGACCCTCAGGGGATTTGGGGGAGTATTATGGAAATTTGAGCCCTTTCTATGGATATATTAAGCACATTATGACCTGCACAAGGTCACCTCTAATTTTGACCAGTCCTTCCAACTTGGTCTTAAGGCAGGGATGCTGGCACAGAGAACATGTGGAGGAGAGCCAGATAAGCTTGTCTTCCCCTTGTCTCTAAAGAATACCCAGTGCCTCTGGGCAGATTCTATCTCATTCCAGGAAATGGTTGCAGGATTCACAGGAACTATTGACAATCGTTTGCCAAAAATCAAGATCTTAGCAGAACTCCCCACACTTCCAATAAAGATATAGCCCCATGCAGTCCCCTCCTCCACTCCCATCCCTCATGCCACCCTGGTCTTTTCAGATTCTAATAAAAACAGATATGACATTCTTATCTGGCATCCTGGCTCCAAAGATGTTGCATATGTTATCCCTAACCCTGGTTCCATTCAACTGGGAGAGTTATTGGCCCGCTTATAGTTTCTAGTGAAGTGCCAGACTGAGCCTGTTAATATTTTTTTCTGACAACCAGTATGTTGTACAATAGGCAATTCATGTGCTGGCCTTTTCTCGAGTCAAAGACTCACTGACACCCACCACTAGCACCATGCTGCTCATACAAGATGTCCTAAATCAGAGGACTGAGCATCGGTACCTGTCACATGTTAGCTCTCACTCAAAATTACCCTGAATATTGACTCAAAGAAATAATAACCAGTATGGATCTCTAGAGCAAGCTGGGACTCTTCACTAGCAGTTCCATCTGTCTCCATAGAATTTACATAGACTTCTTCCAGAATTACCAGTTTCCCAATGCGAACATTGGTCCTGGACATGTGCAACATGTGCCTCTCTTGCCCCCTTAGGACCACTTCAACATGCAGGAGCTAAACCCTGGGGCTTCTTGCCTAACACCATCTGGCAGATGAATATCACACATCATGCCCTCTTTAGCAATCTTAAATATGTTCGTGCAATAATAGATAGCTCTTCCTCCTTTGTTTATGCCCTTGCCTTTTCTGGAGAGAAGGCCATTAATGCTATCAAGGACCTTAAGTTGGCCATGGTAGTTGTAGGGGTACCTTGGGCACTTAAGACTGACAATGGATCTGCTATGCCTCTCAAACATTCAATGACTTTCTGGGGTCCTGGAAGATTTCCCATAAAACTGGCATTCCCTACAATCCACAGGAACAACTCATTGTGGAGAGGACCAACTGCTCGTAAGGCTATTGGCAGGGACTATCTTACCAGAAGCTAGGAGAGATCCTTAGCTTGCCTTAACAGAGGTCCTTTCCCATATGAACTTTCTCAGTTTTGATGACAAGTGGCTCAGGACAACCTATAAGCACTGGGCATCTCTGCCAAGGAATATGCTCCTGTCTCTGGTGAGATGGAGAGATTCTATCTCCCTTCAATGGCAGCCACCAGCCTCCCTGCTGATCCATGGGAGAGGGTATGCTTGTGTTTTTCCTCAGAGTGCCACTATACCAATATGGGTCCCAGCAAGAGATGTGCACCTGGCCACAGATCAATCTGCTTCCACGAAGGAGGAAATCACCAAGAATGGGTAATGTATATACTCCCCTTTCTTGCTCTCATTGCCTCGCTAAAAGCTGAAGACATGTGGACCCTCACTTTTCCTCATTTTGTATGATGCCTTTTGAGATGAGGAACATTGGTTTAGCATGCTGGGAGCTAACTAAATATATTAAGGGCCCATGGTCAGCTAAGTTTCTATATTATTCATTACAGGCAACACACAAAATTTCTCAATTAAATCAGACAATGGCAGAGGTTATGGCCTTTGACTATTTATTTTTTGAAAGGATTGGCATTATATAAAAAGGCTGTTTGATCCCTCCTAGATTCTCACCTAAGTTTTGATTGGTGGGCTGGTGCTTTTAATCTTTCTTCTTTTTAACAGCACATCCAGCAACAATGGGCAGCCACTAAGGCAACTCTACAGGTGTTAATGGAACTTAAATATCCAACTCATAGCCCTCCACAGGAGGTTATGCATGCTTGGCTTTCTGAAATTCAAAAGGCTACTGCCTAATCCTCCCCACCCAGAGTGACTCCCCAGGGATGGATGCTCTTCGAGGGCTGACAATCAATGATGGGTTAGAGCTTGTTTGGGCAAGCCAACCTAAGACAGGCACAATCCAGTTGCTGAGTCCCCACCCCCAACCCCAAGGCAGGGTCAACAAGGCTGGAGCAAAGAACTCTGACTTCTGCTGAGCATTCATGTAATAAAATAAAAGGATAGATATGTAGTCGGACAGGCCCATAGGGTTAAGGAAATTGGCTCAAACCAGTTGCCAAGGTATGCACATGACATACTTCCTTATGAGCCAACCTAGAGTCTGCCTGAGGGCCTAGCAACAAGTGCTGTCAGAGTTCCTGATCATACCTCAATGATGAGGGGCAGCCACACACTGTCCCCAGATTGCTGTCAGTTCTTGATCATGCCCAGCCAATGATGGATGACCACACAATGTCACCAGATTGCTGTCACTTCCTGATCATGCCTAGCCAATGAAGGACAATCACAAAATGTTACCAGATTGGGACACAGCCTGGGTGCTGGGAGGAGGTTATACAAGTCCTTCCTCATTATTAAATAAAGGAGTCTGCTGTTTGCCTTCACCTGATTCCCAGTGTCTGTTTTTGACACTGCACCTTCTCACCCCCTCCCCCAAGGGAGCTGTTAGGACCCAGCAACACACAGCATAAACAAATATAACACACCTTAAAATAATATTCCACATCAGATATATTTAGGGATTTCTGAGGAACTTCCATAGGTCTGTGTAGAGGATGTTTCCAATGAATGTATCCATTTATAATCCCACCAGCAATAAATAAGTGTTTCTCTTTCCCCATCCATGCCAATGTTTGTCATCATTGTTTTTAACACAGCTGAAGTGGTTTTAATTTAAATTTCCCTGATGGCTTAGAACATTGAATGTTTAAAAAAATGTTTCTCAGCCATTTGTATTTCATAGTTTGAGAACTCTCTGTTTAGTTCCACGTCCCATTTTTAAATAGGTTGTTTTCTTTATATTTAATTTTTTTACTTCTTTGCTATGGCTAGTTTTGTTGAATTGAATTTGCACAATTCTTTTGAAGGCAATGATGACTGCATGAGTTTCTGTATACAACAGTCACAGAGCATGTCATGTCCAGAAGACTGCATTTCAGAGCACTCTTCCCTATCCTCTGACTCTTGCATTTGTTTCCCCTCTTCTTCTCATCTGTATATGTATGTATGCAAGGCAAAGGCATTGTAAAAATGTTCCATTTAGGGCTGAGTACTCAGTAGTTGCTTATTCTCAGCACTTTGACCAGTTGTGAGTCTTTTCATTTACTGCTGTCTTCTGCAGAAGAAGCTTCTCTGGGCAGGGTTGAGAGTAGCATTAATCTATAGTTATTAATGCAAATATTTAGAAGACACTTCAATAACATGTCCATTTAGTAAAACAATATTAATGAATTTTTCCACTAGAGCCTATGACATTCTGAACCATGGGCCTTTAAACAGGTTACAGCACCATCTGTGGACTCCTTCCTGTTGAGAAGAACATGTATTTGTACATTTATTTTGTCACTGTCAATCAACATTTTAAAGGCTACCATAGATTAGCCCAGAGTTATACATGTGAGAGAATGGATTTCCTAGTTTGTTCTTGTAGAAGAGTTTCTATTTCAATGGCAAAGAGACTAATATAAAGCCTATAGTTTATTTATCTATCCCTCAGTTCTGGTAAGCAACATGGAAAATCCTTTGTCCTTGTTTTACTCTTCTCCACTTTTAATGATACTGAGCAAGAAGAATAAATGAACATTGAATAATGCTGTAGTATACAATCTTAAGATTGTTTCTCAACAGACCAGAAACTAGCAGAACTATTTCTGTATTAGAGTAATGTAGTCTTTCTTGGTGAACTACTGGACCAAGGGTATATGTAAGACACCATCTGGAGAATGTTGGGCTATAACTGGAGGACAGTGTTAATGAGTCCAATAGGTAATGGAAATATTAAGACTTAATTATGGAAAGATTTTTCTCTAATTACATTTTAAAGTTCCTGAAGAGGTTTCTCATCCATTTGCTCCTGCTTGTAATTCTTTCTCTCTCATGCCCCCCCTTTTTTGTTTGTTTGTTTTGGTTTTTCAAGACAGGGTTTCTCTGTGTAGCTCTGGCTGTCTGAATTTGCTCTGTAAACCAGTCTGGTCTTGAACTCAGGGAGATCCACCAGCCTCTGCCTTCCGAGAGCTGGGATTAAAGGCATGTGCCACTACTACCCCCTGCTTGTGATTCTGTATCCTTTGGTTAATCTCTTGATAGAACTTTCACAGACAAAAGAGACTGAGCCTTAGTCAGTAAAATGCAAACATCACCATCAAACACCGGGGACATTGGCTGTCTAAGGGCAATAAGAAGATGGCAGCTTGTGCTGTGGAAAATGGTAAAAAAAATAAGGAAGAAAGTAGGGGGCTAAGGTGAAAGACCTATGGAGGAGGAAGACAACTGAAATTATTCACAGAAATTAAATGAAACACAATAGATAGCAGGATGAATGTGAGGGCATACTCTACATATTATTTGATTTGATTTAGTACTAACATATTTGGAGGAATCAAATAATTCTATAATAAACATATACATCAATGTTCATATGCTATAGTGAAATACATTAAAATTTCTTAACAGTTGTCTTAACCATTCAAAAATTACATATTCAAGACGATTATGTTTCTTTGAACAGCTTTTCATTTTGTGTTTTTTTCTTATTATATATTTAAAAAATATAATAAAATGATCATATAACCATATATTTAAAATAAGAAAACCATCATAAATCGTGTCCGAGTGGAAGTAATTTTCTAGTAATCAACAGTTAAATTATGTTCATGTTCATGGTCATCATACAGTAGGAAATAATTATTTTTGTTTGTATGCTTCCTTCTTGAATAATAGCCTCAGAATTTAATAAACAGTTTGAAATCTAGATGAATTTTCCCACTGTCAAACAGCTCTAGGAAAAGAGATTAAATTCTAAGGTACTTTGCTTTTAAAAGAAATGTATTCTGTCTTCTGTACCTAGGGTTTTTAATGGATGGCATGTTTCTAAAGAAATGAACTTTGAAATGAATTATTCAACAGTGCCTGGAAATGACATGCATCTTGCCCATTCTCATATCAGTTATTGTATGTACCTAAAATTGTTGTAATAAAAGGAACATTCAGAAAGCTATAGTACACATAGAGATGCTGTAAAACCAAAATCACTTTCAATATCAACCCTAGAGGCTTGCTTTTTCCATGACTGAAGCGGGCTGAGGCTCAGTAAGACCACAGATATTTTCTCATGACACAGTGAAAGAGACACGGGCTAAGTCGCTGCATAATAGCAGAAGTCAGTTCTTACAGAATATTGTGTGGGGTTCGTGAACCATGCCAAGGAACACATAGGATGTCCACAGTTGAACATCAAGATTTACTCCCCTGTGCTTCTCATTCAGTCTTTGCTAATGTGGTGGAATGCTTTGTCTGAGCAGCTGAACAAACTAAATTTTAAGCCACAGAGAGAAGGTGATGGGAGCTGAACTAAATGCAGAAATCAGTGGGAAATGTGATCTCAAAAGACAACCTGTCAGATGAAACATATGAGACTAAACAAAATATTGAAAAAGCCGACTGAGTTTGATGCAAGGAATCAGTGACACTGTCAAGACAAAGATGGGCTGTATCTATTGTATTAGTGCTGATAGGTAAAACTGACAGTAAACATACATGAAAATTGCAATAGATTCTACTGTTTTCATCAATTTTTATTGTATTTAAAAGATTCAGTGCCCAATGTTTAAATATTATTAACATCCACTCCTCAATGTATTGCTCATATGTTGACCTCTAAATACTACTACTAAGCTATGTGTTTCTTCTCTCCTTGTTTTGCAATTAAAAAATACATTTGTTTATATGTGAGTGTGTATTGTGTGCACATGTTCATGTGACTGTGCATAGCTGTGCACATGTGTGGAGGCCAGAGGAGGGTCACGGCTGCCTTCTTCTCCTCCCACTATGTGATCTGGAGACTAGCCTCTGACTGAACCCTGGCTTAGGCTGGCTCTCAGCAAACCCAAGAGTCCCCCTGCCTCCACCCCATGCAATGCTGGGGCTACAAGCCCACACCCAGTTAAGTTCAGCTTTCTATGTGAGCGCTGGGGATTTGAACTCAGGCCTTCTTCATGATTCCAATAGTACTCTCACCCACAAAGCCATATCTCTAGTCCCATGTTATCCCTTTCAGTTCCACATATATTATGATTTTCCTTCCACATTCTTTAATTTATCACCAGTGTGTGAAACTTTATAAGCTAAGGCAGTGAAATTCAATTTTCTCAAATTTTAATATTTGAGAAGCATTATAACATGACTGTACTTTTCACTCATATTCACTCCAGAATGCTAGTTCATTTTTCTTTCCTTGTATAACTGAATTTTAATTTCATATATTAAGTCCTAAAAAATAAATAAGGACACTAGACAAAATCTAAAATGTTAAGAAAAAAGCAATAGCAATAACTAAAAAAATGTACATTATTAAACACTTGAGAAATAGAGGGACTTAAAATTTAGTTTTATCTGGAGAAAGCAAATCAGTGAAATTACTCTGATTACTTATCAAAATATTGATTGATTTCAAATGAGTTTAAAGTGTTCGTGTGTGTGTGTGTGTGTGTGTGTGTGTGTGTGTGTGTGTGTGTGTGTAGCTCTATACATTCCTAAAATTCTACAAACTGTAAAGAAACTCCATGTATCCATTATAAATTTTTAACTGGGTTTTCAAAGGAACATGAAGTTTTGGTTTAACACTGTTATATTTTCTGTGATGTCATCTAGCAAGAGACAAAGGCTGTGCAGTCCATTATTTTCTGCACTTTCCCTCTTTTTACTTCCCAGGTTGGTAGATCTGAGAGAAGGGTGATGGGAAGCTTGCTATTCCTTGTTGGACACTCCGTACACTCTGTTCCCAGCACACTCTGTTCCCAACAACCATCAAGAATGATGTGTGAATTCTGTACTCTCAGTATGTACTGCAGAGTAACGTCAGAGGAGGCAAAATGATTCACACAAAAACGTGGAGCTAGGAAATCTTTAAAACCTCATGTTGCGCCGGGCGGTGGTGGCGCATGCCTTTAATCCCAGCACTCGGGAGGCAGAGCCAGGCGGATCTCTGTGAGTTTGAGGCCAGCCTGGACTACCAAGTGAGTCCCAGGAAAGGCGCAAAGCTACACAGAGAAACCCTGTCTCAAAAAAAAAAAAAAAAAAACCAAAAAAAAAAAAAAAAAAAACCTCATGTTGCAAGTATTTGCAACTTGCCTTTAACTCCTGCTTTCTAATGTCATGCTTTACAAGCAATCTGACAACTATTGTTTTGCTGCGTTCTAATTTTATCCTCAGAGAAAGTTAATTGTTCAGTTTCTGTACAGCAGTCTCAGTCATTTTCAATGAACTCAGGAAATTGGTATTTTTGTTGTATTTGCTGGTGTCTAAGAATTGTGCTAATTGAATTCTGTGAAAGATGGTGTACCATATAATATATTTGATATTGGGGTTCTTTATCTCTATTGTATTCCAGATGAGGTAGTGAGCTGATTTCTACAGATAATGGAAAATTTGATGTGGATTAGTAGATAGATATAGCATGCCAGGTGCTCTAATTACTAGAAAATAGTTTTGAAATCTCTATATAAATACTTAATGGAATCTTCTAGAACACAATCTCCACGAATTCAGACAAGTTCACATAATTTATCTACATATTCAAAGTATCCAGAACAGTTCAGAACATAGATTAAGTGTTCTATAAATCTCTGTTGGAATACTTTCATTAAATGAAATATTATTCAGCTGGAAGAAAAACACAAAATCATGAACTTTGCAGGTAAGTGGATGGAACTAGATTGAGTGAGGCTAGCCAGACACAGAATGATAAACATTACATGTTCTCTGTCATTGGAGGCTACTAGCTCCATTTTCATATGAGTACTAAGACTGGAATATGAACATTGCATGTTCTCTGTCATTGGTGGCCACTAGCTCCATTTTTATATGAATACTAAGACTGGAATAACTGCAGGAACCAGAAGAATAAAATGAGGTCTATGCCAGGAGAAAAGACGGAAGGGAACAAGGGATCAGAGAAGTGTGAAAAATAGTGGGCTCTTTATGGACTGGGAAGGAGGAAAAAAACAGAAGAAGGGGGCAAAGGGGAATAACAGGGTACAAGTGGCCCAATGGGATGTGGAAAAGGGGGCCACAGAGGGAGGGGGAAGGAAGCATATAATGGAGGGGATAAAATAACAACAAGGATGTCTGAAAAATCAAAAGGAATCACACCATTAATTATTTATCCCAAACTCTACAGGTCTGTATATGTGTGTACACACACACACACATACACACACACACACACACACACACACACACACACACAGTTCTAACGAACCTTCCTCACCTGAGATTAAAATGCACCCCTGCCCCAAGCTGATGACCACCTAAAAAAAAACCCAATACCAGGCATGAGAAACCCCCTTTTTGAGTTGCTCTCTAGGGATGTCGGGGAGACTCCCCAAACATACAGTCCATGACTGTTGCTCTTCTTGCCCCCAACCCCCAGAGGTGGAAGGTAAGTCCCTATTGATGAAGACATCATGCACTTTAGACACAGGGCCCAGAGGTCCCTGAGCTGGAACAGATGTGAATGCCCTCGCCCTGAGGACTGACTTTAATGATACCAGAGGCACTATGCCAAAGGAAGGAGACACCCAACAGTCCTATGAAGTCTTTGAACCACACCAATGCCAAGCATTGAACAATAACCCTGAGTGTGCAGTAGTGGCAGCCATCCCATGGCATTCATCAACAACTCTCTCATTGGACTTAAGACCCAATCAACAAGGGGTATACCATGCCTGGTACGAGAACTCCAGCTAACTACTCAGTGCTAATGGAGTCATGGATATTAGGGTAGTGCCTATAACCACTGCTGTACTAAATCAGCATAACCCCTAACAATAATTATTTGTCTTTATACCCACAGATAAGTATAGTCCTCATCTCTTATCAAAGAAACTTCACTTTGCAGCAGATGGAGACACTACAGAAAAACACAACCAATCAAAATGCAGAGTGATAGAGCACAGTCCCAGTGGATATGTCTATAAGAGACTCTAGCACCTAAGGGTCATAGACTATTATGGAAGAGGGGGCAGAAGAAGCATAAGCCCTAACATATCAGGCAGCTTGCTATGAGATTGTTTTTCCCAATAACATCAGAAGCTGCACCCATAAAGTCTCACCGACATATCTACCCACACATAAGCTAAACAAGGATGATACCATGGAAATGCCAAAATGTGTGGGGAAAGCCCACAGGCCTTTTAACCTACACAAAGAACTATAGACAACTAAGGAATCCTGAGAGCACATGGAATAGTCTTCTCAGGGAAGAGCACACGAATTGGCTTCCCAATACCAAACGGTCCTGAAAATACACACACACACACACACACACACACACACACACACACACACACACACACACACACATACACACACATATATGATAGATATACATATACATTTCTAAATTTAACCTTCTTAGTCTTTATAATGTATATGTGTAACATATGTATAACGTATATGTGTAACATTATACAGACTGAGAAGGTTAAATTTAGAAATATGTATGTATCTATCTATCTATCTATAGATACATATACATACATACATCCATTCAATAACAATTAATGGAATAAGAGGCCATGAATCTGAAAGAGAGCATGAAAGAATATAAGGGAGGAAGGAAAGGTTTGGGAGAAATGTAATTATAATTTCAAAAATTAAAAAATTGAAATTATTGCTATTTAGTTTTAGTACAACTTAGAAAAATGTATTTCTACAGACAACTTGGGACTGTTGGTTTATTTTTCATACCCTTGAATGAGGCCTAGGGATTTTGAAAGAATAAGGCAAATGCTATCTATTCTCTGAAATTTATTATGACAAGTAACATAGATTGGAACCTAACACAGTTAATGCCTACTGTGTCTGAACCTATCTATTTAATCATAGACCATTTATATTCTTTATTCAGATTTTTATCCATATTATATTGTATTGAGGATGGTGGACTATTTCCATAATCAATGCACTATTTTCCCTGTGAAGAATTTACCATATGTTAAAGGATTTCATGGGTGAAACTGCAATTTGCAGTAGAAATGGAAATGTTAGTGTGACCAGTTCTTGTTTTATGAGTGAGTGCAGAAAAAGACTTAAGCTGGAAAGTCTAGCTTAAATCTGCCTCTTTCTCTAGTGGTTATAAAATGCTTCTCAATTCTAATATGATTTCAAGTGTTCCTTTACAACACATTTCTGTGGAAAACCACACTTGAAATTAAGTTTAATATGTTTACATTAGTCAACTTTTAAATGGATTTTAGTGTTTTGCTTTTAATGTGTCCTTTTCCTAAATATTTGAAGAAGCCTTTCAGACTGAGTAGTACTCCCGAAGAACCCAGAATGAGTCTGAAATCAGTGGAGTGTGTAAAGGCTTGAGCATGGCTGAGGACTCTCATGATGATTGTGGGCGGGTGTCTAGCACAGTTGTTCCCTGTGTGCTTTAGTCTGGTAACAGACCTTGGCCCTGGGTTACAACAGTGAGCACAGAACCCAGGTCTAGCCAACAATGATGCCAAGCACATCACCTGTCAGGGCCACTCCTGCTTTTCTCTGGACTTCATAATCTAGATACTGCCTGCATGAAACCACCCATCCACCCAAGCAACAGACAGAGGAATCAACCCTGACATAGAAACTTAACTGGGAGACGGAGAGGATCAGGAGGAGGGCAGAGAGTGATGACAATCATTTGTAGGGACATCTCAGCAATCATTTTAGGGTTTGGGATGGAAAGGAAACTTTCAGGAATTATAATCCATGTGTTTACTTCCAGTCTTTTTGCTGTGGTTGTCTTCATTTTGTCTCTTGACCCGATAATTTATTCACATTTCGGTAATAAGCATTCTTTCTGGGCAATTTGTCTGGCTTTTTTCTTGGCTAACATCTCGGTATAATGTGCTCATCACATGTTCTTGTAACACATTTTGTTCCTGGGTAAACTTGCATCAGTACCTGCTGTGTGTTTATTTGTCCCTGTGCTGTGGTTCCATCAGGGCAAGGACTGTATCTGATGTCACTCATCAAAATTATCACAGGGACTTGCGAACTGTACATTGTTAACTCTTTTCCTAAAGTGGCCTGTAAGCACCAAACTAATGTGCTTATAATGTTTGTATAATTAGTGAGTTTCAAGCAAAGAAAACACCGTATGAAAGAATTTAGAAAAATGTTAGAATCTTATCTCAGTAGAGGACTTGCTTAAGACAAGCACCACGTACCCAAGAGCTTTCTCTTGCAAAGCCAGCCTCATGTGAATCATCAACACTATCAAGCCAGGTGACATTCACGGTGGCCAGGTAAGTAAGATTATCAATTGTTTCAGACAGAAGACATTCTGCCTTCTGGTCAAGAACTTCCTTTGGGCCTATAGA
This sequence comes from Peromyscus californicus insignis, assembly GCF_007827085.1. Classification (NCBI taxonomy): domain Eukaryota; kingdom Metazoa; phylum Chordata; class Mammalia; order Rodentia; family Cricetidae; genus Peromyscus; species Peromyscus californicus. The sequence continues at coordinate 7,601,980 of NW_026294447.1, read as the reverse complement.
GAATACCTAAGTCAGCACTGCTGACCTGGAAATCAGTATGTGGTTCAAGCCAGAAGAACTGATGGACTATAAGGCCTTTGCCCATGACTAAGTCTGAATAGAAGTGGACAAAACTGGATCCTGTTCAGCATTATTGATGGGCACCTGCACACAGCTATTCATTCTATTGAACATAAGTGATAGGATACATAATCTTTTCTAACTCATGTTTACCAATAAATTCCTTGGGACTGGGAAAAGGAAATAAACTACAAGAGTGGGTGGAAAAGTGAGAGTGAAAGAACTCAGAACATTGGAAGATATTATCTTTAGGCCAGAGAAATGGCACATAATTTGGCAAAGTATTAGACTGTCTGACTCCTGCCTGAAAAGTAACTGGATGAGGGTAGGGTGAATATAAACAGAGCCGAGGAGGTCTTCTAAGGGTCCAGGAAGGAAACTGGGGCTGTATTAGGGCAATGGCAATGGATATGGAGAGCCAAGAATATAGGTTTTTGAAAAACACATGTATGAGCTTATATTTAACAAGAAAGGCAGTCCAATAGTTTTACTATAACTGCTCTGCTCCCTTTCACAAACAATATGTCAATTTTCCATTTGCGTCAAAGCTACTCAACTCAATACACTTCTCAGACTAGGCTATTTGGTGCCAAGAAAATAGAAATGAGGAATAGTAGTAATAAATGCATGGAAAGTCGATTATTTGCTATTAAAATCCTTCAGGCATTTAATTTTTTCAGACATTTAATTTTATGGAAGCTTTGCTACTAACTGAATAAGAAACCAATTCATAAAACTTACAAATTTACTTCTCAGTGTTCAAAACCTGCTCACATCTATCTACTTACATTAATAATACATTCTAGTTCTTAAATCAATAGGTATACAAATTACCAACTCTTTAACAAAGGCTTTGTTGTATACAATCCTTTTAGAAAATATGAAATGCTAAATTTCAATAGACATGAAAAAAGCCCAAAAACCAGCACTATGCATATAAATACTCCCAAATAACCAGGAAAAATCACAAATGTTTTTAAAAATTTTAGAAACTTGGCTCTTTCTCTTAGTCTTTTGACTTAGTCATTAGCTGGTCACCATAAGTCTTCTTAAGATTCAAAACCAGTCATCTCAAGACCAGTCACTATACTGAAAGGCAACACCAACAGAGTTATGGTAGCTCTAGGTCAAGATGGGAAATCAAAAATACGCGTATTTTGTAATTTCTATTGAAAAACTTAATGAAATGCCAAAAATAAGCATTAGTAAAATATATCTGCACTTGCGATCTATAATTATTTCAGAGTCCTAGCACCCAAAAGGACCAAAGAGCTAAGGGTAAATATGAACTCAATAGGTCCGCTTCAAAGGGAAACTCAAGATGAATGAGTGGTTGGGAACTCCATGGAATGCAAGACCGGAGTGGCTTTATAGTTTTCACAACATAGCCAAGGAGTCTACATCATGGAGGAAATGAATCCAACTTCCCCCGGGGCTGGCAATGAGTAGTCCAATAAGTTCATTTCTTCCTCGGAGGGCTGATTGATTCTGTAGTTTGTGATATGATGTCATAAGTAGAGCACAATCTTCAGGTGAAATGTAGGTGTTCTGATGTTGGAAAGGACAGAAAGAAACACTGAGCTTGTAGAAGAGCAGTGCTGCCTGAGAGACTGTACACGAAAGTCAGGCAGGAGAATGCACCTAAGTAGATCTGTCATCATTCTGTCTGTACAGGGCTGGATAATTTCTAGACTGATCTCTTTAATCCCCATGAAAGTAGCCAGCCAGCATTTTAGTATGGGTTTTACAAAACACAGAAAAACTTGAGGAGAAATGACATCCTTATGTCTTATTATTAATAATAACCTTCTAGATAATTAATAGTATGACATATCTTGCATCGTAGTTAGGCTTTAAATTCTCTCAACAATAATTTGTAAACTTCAGCTGTAGTAAAATTTTTGTTGCATATGTATTTTTATATTTATGCTCAGTTACTGTTTTGATAGTAATTTCAATACTTCCACTTGAAATGATATTCTATTAGTTGTATTGTCTGGAAATGCAACAAAATCTTATTTATAGACCTGTTGCTAAATAATCTTAATGAATTAACAGCTTTATGATGCCATGGGCTGAATTTTTTAGATTTTCCATTCATAAAGCTTTCCTACTTACAATTGCACATTTTTCATCTTTAGTATCCTTATGCAATATATTTTATATTTTGGTATTTTTGAACTAATTTATACTCTTAGAATAGTGGCTGCCAGGAGGAGACTGCATCTTGGTGTTCTTCCTGATCTAAGAAAGAAGAGTTTTAAACCTTGTAGCTATGCTGTGCTATTTTGAAAAAGTTAAGTTTTGCTTTTTTTGCTTAAGTTATGTTTTGCTGCAAAATTTATCAAATGTTTGCCCTGTAGCCATTAACAAAATCTGGTGAATTTTTCTTATTTTCATCCCAATAATGTATGAAACAAACTTTTGACTGATAAATCTATGTGTTTACTCCTAAAATAAGTGCAATTTTGTTTTGATTTACCATATGTTTTCTTCATTTTGGATATTTTGGAGACAGGATTTCACTATGTAGAGTTATTTGGCCTATAATTTGATATGTAGACCAGGCTGGCCTCAAACTCACAGAGATCCGCCTAAGTATTGGGATAAAAGCTGCATACAATCATGCCCATTTGGGATTTTTAAAGGAATTTTTAGCATTTATGTAATAAGAAAATTAGGCTGTAACTTCACCTTCAAAGTGTGTTGGTTTTGATACCAGTGTTACATTGACTTTATAAAATAAACCAAGAAAGTACTGAGTTTTTTTTCCTACATTCTGAAATATTTTACAAAACAATTGTAGGACATGTTTCTTGGCTAAACAATGAAGTCCTCTACCCTAGAGATTCTTTCTAGAAAGACATTTATTTTTGTATTTTTAGAATTTATTTTGTTTTAAATTATTTATATGTATGTGTTTATTGTAGCATACAAGTGTGCTTAGAGTCCAGAAGAGGATATCAGGTCCTCTGCAGCAGTTATAGATGGCAGTGAGCTGCCGGACATGGGTTCTAGGAACCAAACTCTTGTCCTCTGCAAGAACAGTAAGAATTCGTAACTGATGAGCCATTTCTCCAGCCTCTAGAAAGATGTTTATTGCTACTTAATGTAACAGCTTTATTAATGCATAGCACACCACACAATATACTCATTTCAACCATGAAATTAATTCATTTTTATTATATTCACAAATTGGAAACTCATAATTATAATACATTTAGAAAATTACTCCCCAAAAGAAATTCTAGACCCAGTAACAGCCACTTTGTATTTCCAAACCCCCAAGACCTCAACAACTACTAACTCTACTATAGACTTCCTTTTTCAAGATATTTCACATAAATGAGATACTTGACTTTGTAACACTAAGCACACTGTTATCGAGGTTTATTTCTGTTGTAACACATTAGTACTTCATTTCTTATTACAAAATATTATTTTACTGCCTGAATACACAGCGCTCTATTTTACCACTCAGAAACTGTTAGATATGTGGATGTCTACATCATTTTGTTGCTTTGAATGATGCTTCCTTTATAGCAGACATGAACTGACTCTGATTTGGGTACTGGCTTAAGCATTTAATATACTAAGCATCAACCTGAAAATGGTCCTATTTATCCTTGTAATCCTTTGTGGTTTTGATGTCAGTCACTGTAAGTTTTTATTTGCATTTACCTGATGAATGAAATGTACCGTCCATTTAGGACATCTTTCTTGTGCTTATTAAACAATATTTTCTTGTGCTTAATTTAATTTAATGCTTTTTCAAGCTCTTTATTCATTTGTAAATTTATGTTTATATAATGAGTTGTATCTTTACATAGTCTAGATACACATCCTTTATCACATGTATGATTTTCAATTAGTAATATAAAGCAAGTTGTTTTTTGAGAAGAGGCAATGGACTTAAATATTAACATGACTTTCAACAGAGCTTTAAAATATATTTGGCAAAATGGTTAGACTCCACCTATGGTGTGAGGTCTACAGTTAAGCTCACTCTTCTTCCACTCTCCTAGGACATCTACTGAAAGCACACCCTGAGTGGTCTAAGGACAAGCTCTCTTCCCACTCCCTCTTTTGTAGAGTTCCTGAGCCAAAGACACAGGCACAATTCCTATTTCTTTCTGCACAGCAGGTGTCCATTTTCTTACTCCCACACTCCTGCTAATACATCCTGCTCTCAAAGGTAAAGCCTGTGTTGTCTCCTAGGGCATACAGTGTCCTCCTCTCTGGGTCTCTGGGTATGCATGGCTAATAAATTGCCACTGATAACATCTGTACAGTATCAGGTACCATCTCTTCTTTGTTACTGTTATGCTTGACAATACATTTCTTTGTTATTTATGCTGTCAGTTTGTTTTGAATAAATTTTCCCTGATAGTTTGCAATCTATATGAGCCTTTATTTCAGTTCCTCTAGGAAAAAAAAAAAAAGGCCAGGAACCTAAAAATATCCAGCCAACTGTGTTGGTTAGTTTTATGTCAACTTAACACAAGGTATGGTTATCAGAGGAGTCTTAATTAGGAAAAAGCATCTATAAGAACAGGCTCTAGGCAAGCCTGTAGGGCATTTTCTTAATTAGTGGTTGATGGGGAGAGCCCAGCCCATTGTGGGTGGTGCCCTCCCTGGGTTGGTAGTCCTGGGTTCTGTAAGAAAGCAGGCTGAGCAAGCCATGAGGAGCAAGCCAGCAAGCAGCACCCCTCCATGGTCTCCGCATCAGCTCCTGCCTCCAGGTTCCTATCATGTCTGAGTTCTTTTCCTGCCTTCCTTTGATAATCGTGAATAGTGATATCAAAATGTAAGCTAAATAAACACTTTCTTCCCAAGTTGCTTTGGTTGTCTTGTTTCAAAACAGCAATTAGTAACCCTGACTGAGACACCAAGCAATGGTTAAAAAGAAAAACAAACCAACTAGAATATTTATACTTCTCATCCAGAATATTCCATTGCATGTTTATGTGCCATGTTCATAACAGCACTATAAAGTGACTGTACCAGCAAGACTGCCAGGTCTATCTTGTGCTTTTTGTGTTATTCTGACAATTCAATGCCTTCAGTGGTAGAAGGATCAGCCAATATGCAACTATAAAATCGCTAAGGCATTAGCTCAAGCATGATATGAGTCCTTGATGCTTAAATCATCATCTTTGGAGGAACCACTAACCAAAGTGATAGTGATGTAGGAGTCTCTGAAACAATAAGTGCATGAATCATGGCAATGTAGAGAGGACCCTTTAAGCATAAAAACATAGGCACCTGCATACATACATAAGGACATACACACAAGCTGATATGACAGCAAAATCCTAGAGGAAGGACAGAAAAGACAGACAAATGGCAGAAGGAAGGGGGAGGGGTGAAAGAAGCCTGGTTTTAGTGATAAAACAAACAAAAAGCAAAACTGAACTAAAAGCCCACAAATTGATCCACATAAGAATCCAAACTTCACTATAAGAATTCATACAAGAGAGAGGGTAAAAGGAGCTGATTAACTCCTTTACTTCAGTAATACAGGTTCTTGGTTAGATTTATCTTCTTCCAAAGCACAATAACTGGCACACTTTCATGGCCATGATTACTGGAGATCCTACAAATTTAGGCATTGAGACATCTGTAATTTTGTAGAGATACTAAATGAAAGATAAATTATAAAGAGTTTTGCCTTCAACGTCCAGACTGTAAACATACTCTCCTCTGTGCTCCCAGGGGGTAATCCTCCTTTTCTAGAACCGTACCCCTCCAAAAACCTGCTCATAAGTAACACTTCGAATCACATGAGTTTGGACACGGACAGATGCCCATCAAAACATCACTGGATAAAATGTGATTGACGTACCCATCTCATCTAAATATCTTTTGGGTCTCTTCATTTATTTCATTTTTCAATAGGAATATTCATGTGATAACTATTCTCTTAACATTTTAAGTTCTAAATAACACAATGTTCCATATAAGCAGAGTATCGTAAGGCAGAGCTGTAGGACTTATCCGTATTTTGTAACTGAACCTTCATACCAGTTGCCCATTTTCTCTCTGTCAGCTCTTAGTCTCTCTGAGTTTGACTGTTTTAAATACTTTTTACAGCCGGAACCATGCAGTATTTTCCTTCTGTAACTGACTTACTGGTATGGCTATGGAAGGACAGGGCTTGGTGTAGGGCAAAGTGGCCATGGACTTAGAATGTATGCCTGTGGAGTGGCAGCCCTTGTTTAAGGTGACCAATGACCCCAAGTCCATTCATGCTGTGACAAATGATGAGGTATTCTTTCTTTATGAGGCTTAACATTTTCTGATTTGATGAACATGTTTTTATGTAGCAAGTTTAAAATTTCCATGCTATCCAAGAATTTTCAAACAATCCGAGAAGGATGGCTCACCGTGCACAGTTAATTACCCCCAGTCTACCTTTCACAGACTGATTCTTCACATTATTGTGACATTCAATAACATTCTAGATGAATTCTCAGCAGGAATTTCTGTGATAACAAATAAATTATTGTTAAGATAATTATACGGAAAGCAAAGGGACTATAGTAGGTAAACAATTTAAAAAATAAGAGCTAATATGGAATTCTACTTATCATGTTTCTGGATTTAATATGAAATGACAGTGGTCACTGAGAGGAAATAAGTATATTTTTAGAGATGGGCAAATGAGAAGAGCGATGCTATAGTTATAAAACTAACCCAAACTTAATGATCCCATCTGAGTCTTAGGTTAAATGGGTATTCTAGAAGAATCAATGGTATGGCTTTGGTGGGGGAGGGCTTAGGGGTGGCTAGGTGGCCGTGGACTTAGTATGCATGTCTCTGGAGAGCATGTCTGTGGAGAGCAAGCAGTCTTTGTACAAGGTGAGAGCTTCTGCTCCTCTGCTTATCCCATGCAATGGACATCGGTCTCATCACTCAAGACTTCAGCCCCTTAAACTGCTGCAGAAAAATGTTTCTCATGTCTTAAATATGGTAACAAGATATGTGAGCACTGGGAAATGCAGCTCAACACCTCTTCCTATTTCTCGGTTTCTGGATAAGTCTAACGGGTGACCATGTGTATCTGTGTTTGTGAGAGACGGTTGGAAGGCACTATCCATCAGAATTCTCTTTGCTGCTGTGATGTATTCTTTACTATCCAGATTATTACAAACAAAAGGGAAGATCGTGTTGTTCACTTGGGGTTTATCTTTCACAACACCCCTTTCTTTCCTAAGGCATCACACCTAGTGTGTAATGAAAGGAAGGAAAGAGATGGGAAAATGAGAAAACAAGCAATGGCTTAGAATATCAAATGCTTTATCTATGAATAAATTTAATTTGGCCTAGCCTCAAACTTAATAGGAAAGGTGAAGCACATGAATAAAGACAATGTTAGCATACAATGTAAGCACAGATAAATACAAAGTGCATTGAATTTAGACAAGAAGACATTACATCAACTCTCCCAAATCTATGTGTTACTTTTTCATTCTTGGGAATGAAGAGGGTCTTGACCCAGTTCTGTTATAGTCACAAGAAATATTAAATTACCTAGAGAAACTTAGAAAGGGAAGTTTTCAGCCTGGCAATGGTAGTGTATGCTTTTAATCGCAGCACTTGGGAGATAGATGTATGTGAATCTGAATTTGCCTCCAACTTGGTCTACAGAATGAGTTCCAGCACAGCCAGAGTGGTTACACAGAAAAATCCTGTCAGAGAGAGAGAGAGAGAGAGAGAGAGAGAGAGAGAGAGAGAGAGAGGAAGAAAAGGAGGAGGAGAAGAGGAGGAAGAAGAAAAAGGAGGAGGAGGAAGAGGAGAAGGAGAAGGAGGAGAAGGAGAAGAAGAAGGGGATGTCTTTATTGTGAGGAACTTCCCATTTTGGGTAGGTTTGATTATCTATGGCTTATTGTAAGAAAGCAGTAGTTCCAGAGCTTTAAACAGAGTGAATCCTGATAGCGGCAAATGGACAATTAAATTTTAGGAAGCATCGAATCAGCTAAACTCTCATGAAATTGTTGTAGAACCACATTAGGATTTGCTCAGAGATAATGTCAGATTTTTAATTTCTTCTTTATGTAGAATGTCTAGGATAGAAGAGTTCTATGAAATCATATAAATTTCAGTGAGACACAACTTTTAAAAAATTGATTGAGATTGTCAGACATAAAACCTAGAAATGATACAATTATAATTGTTTTTGACAAGCCACACTTTAAAATGTTTAAACTGCTATATACTAAGTAGCATCAAAAGCTAAGAAAAAATGATATCTAATGTCAATGCTTCAAGATCAACCTTTAAAATTAGAGCAAAAGTATAAGAGATTTCTTCAAGATATAAGTGTGCTCATTATAAAAAATTACAGTATTTAAAACCAATTTCTTTTTGTTTCCACATTTCATAACTATTTCAGGTGTTTTCTTTGTCAGATTCAATGTCACCTACAATTTACCTGATGGTGGACAAATTCAGTAAGCTAGAATACAGTACAGTATGACAAAAATTATACTACAAGGCATAATGGAATGAAATATATTCTTGAGAACCATATTAAACTCTTCTGCACTCTAAAAACAGTATCTTGAGTTGATAATTGTATAAAATTTGCATAGAATTTTAAATAAAATGAACACCATGTCACTTAAGGAACAGGATAAAGCTGGAAAGCATCAATCAGAATTGGCTTGAAATAGAACATGTCCTCTTAAGCTTGCAGATGTGGAAAACTCAGGCACTGTACTTTAAGCCAGACCCATCAGCTCCTTCCTCTGTAGCACTGAGACCCTGGACAGGAGCTTTCCTGACCCTCTCTTATACCTTAGGCTACAGCACAGGCTTCTCTGAAAAAGTGTACTTCAAACTCTAAGTTCACCTAATTTTGTCTGACTTTCTCCTTTCCTTAGTTCACTGAGCTGTCTGTATCTAGGTCAAACTACAGCTGACAAACTTTCTTGCACTTCCTTTAATGAGATGATCCCTTTGATTGAAGCAAACAATCTCTCCAACCTTCAGCTTCGATGAATCAAGCTGATGTTCTCATTTGCATTCAGATGTTCCCTCTCTTTTTCTAAGCCATAAATGCGTTCCATTTGTTTTCTGCAGAGCTGTGTTTCACACTTTTCCTTACTTCAGCTTATGGCTACAACTTCAAGGAGAAGCTTTGGACTTACACAGCAGACCTGCATTTCACCTCTGTCCAGGTGCTGGCTGTGGCTTTTGTCTATAGAAATGTTGGTCATTTTACTCTTTCAGGTGGGGCACTTAAGTTAGCAGCCCTAAGGAACTTCTAGTTAATGTCTGACCAATAACCTTGCTTTCCCTTTTGTGACACCAGTGGTCCTGATGCTGATGTGCTGTCCATAGAGTTTTCACTAAGACAGCAGGTTGCTTTCCAGCACATCAGCAATCCTAACGGTGTTCTTTATGATAAGTCTTTTACCCTGCTTTTTAATGTGCTGATGCTTTCTTGGGTTTTTCCCTGTTTCTTCAGTTCTGATTTTTTTCATTTGTCTCTTGCACAGCACAACACTTTTCTTAGTACCGTGAATAATTTCCCCTGATATTGATATATAGCATCTGAAATGATGTCGCTCTTTTTCAATCTCATCCTCGTGGTCCCAAAGTGGTTCTAGTGCTTCTTTTGGTGTGTATGACAAGAATAGTTATTATCACTGAAATAAATGGAGTTTTGTAGAGCTGGTATCATTTTTGTCTCAGTGAGAAGATAGATTTACTGAAGCATTGTCAAGTACTGCCAAACACATCCCCTAATGGAAGAGGCCAGACCTTCACTCAACTCCAGAACTTTGAAGAATTCATGTATAATCTCCTCACTAATTTTCCATTACTCTTTGTAATACAGGAAGTACAATACTCAGCTCCTTTTCAATCAAAGTCACATCTGCTTATATTGAAAACAAAATAGTTCATGTCAAAACTTCCAAGAGAAGCTCAAGTCCTCTTTGTCACCCTGTCTCAGGCCCCAATTTGGGCAGAGACCACCTGCTTGACCAGAGGTCATACTGGTCACCAGAACTCCAGATAAGCCACCCACCCAAGAATTCCTCTCAACCATTCAGTGCCCCCCAACCATATCTGCAATCCTCCCATCTCTCCTTGTCATCATGTTCCAACTCCCAACTCAGGTAAAGACCTCTTCCTGCTCAACCAGAGGCCAAAATGGCCAGAAGACTAGAGTGGAAACAAAAATCAAGGAACAAAACACTCATCCAACAAAAACAAACAGGAATTTTTACCCAGACCTATAATCACTCTGTATGCAGATGCTTAGACACCAGCACAAGAACATAATCATAAACAGCCAAGGCAAGGTGTCACCACCACAGACTATCTATTCTACTAATGCAAGTCCTGAATATTCCAACACAGCTGAAACACATGGAAAAGAACTTTAAACCAATATGAAGATGGCTAGAGGTCTGTAAAGAGGAAATGAATAAATCTCTTAAAGAAATTGAGGAAAAGACAAACAAAAATTAGAGGAAATGAATATTTATTAAAGTCTTTAATAAATTTTAAAAATCCAGGAAACCCTTAAAGAAGGCCAAGAAAAAAAAAGAAAAAGTTAAAGGAAACAAATAAGACTTTTTGAGGCCAGAAAATGAAAATAGAAGCAACAAAGAAAACACAAACTAAAAGAAATATGGAAATGAATAATCTACGTAAATGAACAGGAACTACAAATGTAATCATCACCAACAGAATACAAGAGGTGGAAGAGAGAATCTCATGCATTGAAGGAAGATACGATAGAAGAAATAGATATATCAATCAAAGAAAATATTAAATCTAAAAACTTCCTGACACAAAGCATCCAAGAAATCTGTAACACTATGAAAAGTCCAAACCTAAGAATAATAGGAACTGAAGGAGATGAATCCCAGCTCAAAGACTCAGAAAATATTTTCAGCAAAGTCATAGAAGAAAATTTTCCTAACCAAAAGAAGGAAATGTCTATAAAAATACAAGACAGATACAGAACACCAAATAGATTGGACCAGAAAAAGAAGTCCTCCAGCCATATAATAATAAAAACTCTAAACATACAGAACATAGAAAAAATATTAAAAGATGCAAGGAAAAATACCAAGTAACATATAAAGGCATATCTAATATAATCACGCCTGACTTCCCAATGGGGACCATAAAATCCAGAAAAGCCTGGATGGCATAGTCATATGGGATGGGAATGGCAAAAGTCATAAAGCCAGCACAGCTGTTTGACAAAGATCCAGCAAAGCTGAGCCACATGATGGCCGCTGTGCCACCTTTGATTTTCATCTCCACCTGCTGCATACTTGGGGGACTTTTAATATTTGTATAATTTGGGGATATTGGATTGATGGAATATTTTCTATGAATCTTTTATGCTTTCTTTCAGCAGTATTCCATCTAAGCTTCCCCAAGAACGTCCTGAACATACTACTACTCTTGCTTTTAGGGAGATATCCTTATCTACTCAAAGGTCTTCCTTATGCCTTAGAGGATGTAGCACACATAAAGAAACCAGAAGTATCTATATGAGGCTATGAGACATTCTTGAAACATCTGTTCTTGTATTGACTCAAGAACAAGATATTCAAAACAAAGTAAACTTGAAAAGGTCAACAAGATTCAGTGGGCTAGAGGAGTTGGCCACAGATCAGATTGCAAGCCTCTTCTCATGATATACTCAGGCAACTAAGTGGCATATACAGCAACAAAGTTAGATTGGCTGGAGTTACCTCTGCCCTACACAGAGACTTATTGATAAACAAAGAATAATGTAAAAAGATAATATAAGAATGACATGTCAGGACCTCCCTTTCTTAGAAAATTTAGCACATACAGAGCCACTGTGGCATTATATGACCAAGGAACAATAGAATACTAGGATTAGACATACAAACAAATTCTATAAATATATAAAATGTAAACATTGTATTATGACAGAATTTAAATAATAACTGTAGCCACTTTGGCCTGAGGGTTTTTCTTGGGCATTAAGAATTAATAATACACTGAGATATTGGGGTGATATTTTATTTGTACTGAAATGTGATATTTTATTTGTATGTTAATAAATAAAGTTTGCCTGGAGATCAGAGGTCATAGCCAGCTATAAACAGATGTCAGGCAGTGGTGGTACACACCCTTAATCCAATCACATGGCAGGCAGAGCCTTTGTATGTTCAAGAACACAGCTAAGTGTGGTGACACACGCCTTTAATCCCAGTACCAGCCACAGAGACCTGGACGTCTGTATAGACAGGCAGTGACGAGGAAGTGATGTGGCTGGGCTTAGAGTCAATGAGAAGGCAGAACAGAAAGGCAATAAAGGCACAGGTTACACAGGAAGAAGTTCTCTTGGGAAGCTACGGCGAGGTGGTAAGCTAAGGTTAGTTGGTGGCTATTGCTCTGATCCCTACGGCTTACACCTCTGTATGTGGCTCTGTGTTTCCTATTTAATAAGATTGTTTAGAAATTCATCTACAGGATATGGCAATGTGCCTGGGCTGGCTTGAAGATTTTATTTTGGTCTAGCATCCTTGAAGCCACAAAAGATCCTGGTCTGAGAACAGGTTGTCATGTTCCTCTAGATTGTTAAAAATTGGGTTATGGGGTTAAAGAGTAAAATTATTGCTCTATTAGTTATTAATATGTTATTTTATTGTTTTTAAATGTATTTTAATTGAAATAGAATTCTATTATTTTTTCTTCTACCTTTTCTCACTTTAGGCCCCTCTAGTTATCCTTCCTGAGTCCCTCTCATGTCTCTCACTCTTAAGTAGCTAGGCTCTTTTTCTTTTATTGTTTTCATGTGTGTGTGTGTGTGTGTGTGTGTGTGTGTGTGTGTGTGTGTGTGTACATGTTTATATGTATGTAAATACAACCTGCTGAGTCTGTTTCTGTAGTTGGTACCTATATGATTTCAAGGCTGACCACTATGACTCAGATGTCAGTCAAAGCATGGATTAATCACAAAACCTGGGAAAGTATAGAGCATTGGTTCTCAACCTTACTAACACTGTCACCCTTTAATAAGTGCCTCATGCTGTGGTGACCCTGACAATAAAATTAGTTTTGTTGCTACTTCACAACTCTAATTTTGCTGCTGTTATGGAAATATTTGGTATGTGGATGGTTTAAAGCTACAGGTGTTAAATTCATTCAATTCCCAGAGGATTCACCACCCACAAGTTGAGAACCACTGATCTAGAGGGACCATACAGCAAGAGAGTCAGTAGTGGAATAGCAGCAGTATATGGGTGTTAAGAAATGGGAAATGGTGTAACTAGAGAGGATTGGAGGAGGTCAATACAAAAGAGGGGATGCACAAATAACACCAAGGTTGTTAGTAATATTTTTAAAGAAAAAAAGTATTAACTTTAAACTAATTACATATGCATTAAAAATATACAGCTGACTATTAATGCTATAATTATTCTAATTGCTTTCTCTCAGTGAAAGTCTTCTAACTGCAAACTTATCATCGTATAAAGAACACACCACATTCCCACATAATGAAGCATGTAGAACATTGCTACAGCCTGTACTTAGACGGTTTTACAAATAAAGACAACTTGTGTTGCTGTAAAGTTCAGCTGTGCAGTACAGTTGTTGCATATTTGCGGGGTAATGTAGAGTGGATTTGTGCAAGAAAATTAATGACTGTTTTATAAAATAGAGTGTCTGCAGGAGAATGAAAGTCTAAATTCCTATTCTCACTTATTTAAGCACTGTGCACCACAAAAGCAGGCAATGCATTTTGTACTGGAAGATACATTGGCCCCAGATATCCAGGCCACAGATCCATTTTCAGCATAAACACTATATTGTGAAAATAACTAAAGTTACCTGTAGTGGTACTTGCTCCACCCATGACTTTGGACTATAGGGCCCAAAGGAAGCAGTGCTTCTTACCATTGTACTTGACCTCTTATAAGGAAAGTGGGAAAGGACACATGCCCCTTCTCCCTGCTGCCTGTGAGGTGGATTCACTCTCGGTCAGATCAGAGGATGACTTCAACTGTCTACTCCATTCTGTATGTGTGAGTGTATTTCCTCAATTTATATCTTAATAAATTCCTATTACCCATTAAATAGACTTATGTGGATTGATCTTAATAGGTGATGCCCACAAGACAAAAAGACCCCACACTCACTGTGGCTCCCACACACAGCCTCCATGGCAGTGGTGGCAGGTTTGCTCAGAGGATCCTGTGCTCACTGCAAGCCTGCCTCAGTAGCACCTCCAAGCTGCTTAGTTTCAACTATGTGGATCTGAGCCCCATGTACTCCCACTGGGGCTACTCACATGACCAACCCTTAATGCATGTGGGCAGCTGCTGGTGATTCTCTCTCTCTCTCATAGGGATTTTGATACAGAGGGAAGATATTATATTGGATTGAATATTTCTACCATGTAAACCAAGTAAGAAGTTAAAGACATGTAAAAAAGATCTCTGATTTGATTCTAAAAGGAAAATTAAGGCTTCATCATTTGACAGGAGTGGACCCAACAGAAATTGTAGTGCCTTTAACTAATGAGGAAATTTCCTCTTTATGGAAAGATAATGAATACTGATAACAAGCCTGCAGTAACTTTTTGGGAGAGATTAAGAACCGTTATCCCGAAAGCACAAGAATAGAATTCATAAAGAGAACTGAATGAGTTCTTCCTCGCATTGTATGGCAAAAACCAATCTCTAGAGTCCCCACATTCTATACTGATGCCAATAAATCAGGAAAGATGGGATATAAATCAGAAGATTTAAGTAAAGTGGTACAAAGTCCATACAACTCTGTACAAAAGGCAGAACTGTATGCCATTCTTATGGTACTAATGTACTTCACAGAACCCCTCAATATAGTCACTGATGCTCAATATGCAGAGAGAGTTGTTTTACATATTGAAACTGCTGAATTTATTCCTGATAATACAAAATTAATTTCATTATTCATACAATTGCAGAAAATGATCAGAAATAGGGAACATCCTACATATATAACATACATCAGATCCCCTACAGGTCTGCCAGGTCCTCTGGTACAAGGTAACAATGAGGTTGATCAGTTATTAGTAGGTAATGTGCTAGAAGCCTCAGAATAAACACCATGTAAATAGCAAAGGTTTGAAAAAGGACTTTTCTGTCACTTGGCAACAAGCCAAGGAAATTGTGAAAAAAAAAAAAAAACCATCCTACTTGTTCCTCCTATAACCAACTTCCATTACCTGTAGGAAGTAATCCTAAAGGGATACAAAGAAATAAAATTTGGCAGATGGATGTGTTTCATTTTGCAGAATTTGGAAGATTAAAGTATATACACCATACCATTAACACCTACTTAGGATTTCAATCGGCAATTCCTATGAGTTCTGAAAAGTCTGACTCTGTGATTACACATCTATTAGAAGTTATGGTAACTGTACAGGCTGCCAGTTGTCTCTGTCTATTCTCACAAGGATTTCAGAAATTGCTTGCTTGAATTTTCCATTTTCTCAGGTATTATTATGTTCCTTCTCAGGTCTTTGATGGCGTTGAAGACTAGATAGTTACAGTTACAATCTTCTCATATCTTAGCTAGAATATATTAGTACTAGAGTTAGAATCTTCAAGATAGGACAGCTATTCAAGCAATATTAGTAATTTGCCATTTACCTATGATATGATTTCTGGACATTTAGCATGTCTTTCTTGTTTGATGTTTTCTTATTAGTTGTAGTTTCATTTTTGTTTATATTATTACCCTTTTTTTCATGGACAATACTTGGTAATCATTCTTATTGTATATAGTTTGCATTAAGTTTAGAACCTTCTTATTTAGACAAAAAGGGGAAATGTGGTGGTTTTGCTCCACCCATGATCTTGGACTATAGGGCCCGAAGGAAGCAGTGTTTCTTGCCATTGTACATGACCTCTTAAAAGGAAAGGGAGAAGGGTCACATGCCCCTTCTCCCTGCTGCCTGTGAGGCGGATTCACTCTCGGTCAGATCAGAGGATGACTTCAGCTGTCTACTCCGTTCTGTATTTGTGAGTGTGTTTTCTCAATTTATATCTTAATAAATTGTGTTACACACTTAATAAACTCACATGGATTGATCTTAATAGTTACCAAGAGAAAAGACCAAAAAACAAAACATAAATTTCCCTTTTTACTTCTATTAGTATATGTAAATTGTGTGTATGATACATGTGGATGTTAGGGGAATAGTTAGAGAATCTGGTTCTTATTGGTTCTCTCCTTCCACCAAGTGGGTCTTGGGTATTGAACTCATGTCATCAGGCTTTGTGGTAGGGACCTTTACCCACTGAGCCATCTTGCTGGTCTAATTCTACAGCTTTTAGTCAGGAGACTAAAAGCATATTCATAGGTAGTAGTCATTCTATTTCTTAAGCCTCAAAAGAGTCATTTTAAAGTGCTCAATCTGTTGATTTTTCTCCTTATCCTAAGCACATACAAATACATTAATAGTAACAAAGATGTTGAGTTTATAACAAAGAACATGAAAAATGACTTTCATAAAGATTAGTAGTAATAAAGTTTAGTGTTAAAATATATTACATAAATAAAACACATTTTTGACACATTTATTGGAGGTCATTTGTATCATTGCCTGGGGGGCTAGCCTTCATCAGCACAGGGCTCAAAAGAAATGATAGCATCGGCATGTACTAGACTTTTTTTTATCTGATTGGGTTAGGGAAAAAGACACTCACACTCTCTCTTGATGATTTCCTTCTTGGTTCTCTATTCTCCCATGTTCTTTCTGTGTTCTTTCATTGTCAGTTGAAGAAAAAAGTCACTCCAAGATGAAATTTTAAGGCCCATATGACAGAAGGAAGGCCCAGACTCTTCTGAAGTACTGGATTGGACTGGACCCTGAACAGCCATACAAAGGTGCATTTATTGATTGTTATGCAAAGTATTTCCTCACACCAGGGTCCCTAATCTTAATTTATATGTCTTGCTGAAAGAGAATATCACATGCCTCCATGCCTCTAGCCCTTTATTGTGTATTGTGTGCAATACACAATAATCTAAGAGCCTCAGGTGTGCCTGAAGCATCTTGTGAGTAAAGTCATGGGAAGGCTGCAAAGCCCTTTTAGCAAAACAATCACTATTTTCCACAAGGATTCTTCAAGGTCAAAGTACTTCTAAAAATAGTGGTTCATTCTAATATTTATCCTATACAGTGATTCTGTTAAATTCCTCCAGAGTACAGATAAAAACATGTATTTTTTTCATAGCCAACTCTATTGTTGCCAGGATACATACTGCAGTCACAAAGAATCAGTCATTTTACTATTTATCTTGAAAGTTAGTCTCATAAAGAATCTTAAAGAAATCATAAACCTAAACTTTTATACACACACAAAAAAAATCAGTCAGCTGTACTTTAAATCTTTAGGATGCATATGCATTCATCAATAGTTTTTTTATCAAGAGATTGAGGGCAGGAATGGATAGAAGGAATTAATCCTCACCTTTAATCATCAACCAACTCTAGCAAGAAAATACATCAGCCAGTACCAGTTGGGCTGCTTTATATTTTTACCTCAGCTGTGTGTCCTTGTGAACTTTAGATTGTTTTCTGGGTTTTTCATCTTAAGGCTAATATCAAAACATCTGATTTCACCTGAAGTTATTATCAGGCTTTGTTTCAGCTAATGATTCACACTGAAACCTATGACTGTGTCTTTCAGCATTAAGATTAAAAGGATTTGAGCCCGTCTTGAGCTTAGATTGCCACCTGCTGCTCCTCTGACATGGGCATTGGCACATTTGCTTAGTAAATTTAATTCTGTATTAAAGGATCATGTTGGTATTGGTCAACTACAAAGTAGTCAGCTCTAGGTTCCCAAGCATGAGTGATGTGGCTCCATTTTTATTTAAATGTGTCAAGTCAAAGGTTTTTACATTATGTAGTATACCATAAAGAAGTTATCTTTTTTAATCCAAAAAATAATAGGGAAAGTTCCACATATTTCAACTTTTACTTAAAAAAACACAAATAAGTAACATGGCTGTATCATAGAAAGTTAATGATACTAAAAGTCAGAAAAGTTTGAATTATATTATCTACTTTCTGCATTCTTCAATACACTTGTGGTAGATGAGGGATGATAAGAAAGATGTCCCAGATTACCTAGACATCTCTGGGTTTCCTGAGAGCAGCTAGACAGGATATATAGATGCATGGGTTCTGCCGTGTATTACTTGAAGGCCCCTGCAGAGTCCTTAAAGGAAATTACGTTTATCCAAATCCAGAATGTATATTGGGACATATTTGATAGAATTGGAAGAACAAATGGAAACTGGCTTGTAGGGATGCAATTAAGAGTATGATAGATTTCTCTGTAATGGAAAACTCCTGGCCTGGGAAGTCTAATCTAACATCAGCAGTGGCATTAAAGAGAAGGTCAGTGGCTTTGAGAATTGGCATCATCCTCGTGCAACAACTTAGAGGACAGCCTGATGACTTGGCAAAGGTGTTATCCATTTTAACTGAAGACTTATTGCATTATACTCTCTACCATGAAAGAATTGTGTGCATAATTTAGAGGAAGAACTTTAAAAGTCACAGTGATTTAGAAGCTCCACATTTTTTTGGAAACACTAAGGAACAAACTTCTATACAAAAAGTTGAAAAGAACTGTGTTAATTTACTCTCTGGACACTATCTGAAAATGTGTGATTTTACATTAAGGAGTATTTTCTTTTGTAGGATAATAGGACTGAACAAGAAACAATTTTGATCACATCATCAATTTCAAAAACATTGAAATAATGATGGAAATCATAACTTTAAAGAACTGCATATATCCAAAATATACTTATTAAGTTAGAGATGATGGATCTATGAGATTTTTGTTAGTTCATAAGATTTTAGAATTAAGTCTTGTTACTTTTTTTATTAATTTTTATCTTCCAAATTTCTTCCACTCTATATCTCACATATTTTTCTAACATTCAAAACTTCCTCTTTCACATCAAGAAACTCTACTTATCCCCAGATTACCTAGACATCTCTGGGTTTCCTGAGAACAACTAGACAGGATATATAGAATCTAATGCTTCATGATTTAGTCATAGCTTCTCTTACTGGAATGAGGAAGTAGGTTTAAGATTTAAGGGAGTTGTACATAACTACTAAGAATCAGTTAAACAGAAATGGGTGTTATTCTCATTACTTTGAGAGCATGAGCATGACTCAAAGCTTCCTTTATTGAGAATTTGCCCCTTAGTCACCACTAAGAAAGATGTAAATGTAGAAAGTAGCACACAATAGACTTGAAGACAGGCCTTTACTTACCCCATTAATGTAAAAAAAATTAAATCTATTTGTGTTCCTATTTTTTTCTTTTGTGATTGAAAATAATTAACATTATAAATATCCATGTATATTAAGTACAATATTTCAGTTTTAAGAATTGAGGAATATAATAGGATATAGTGAAAAATACATAAAACTCCTAGGGCATTTTAGTGAACTAGTAAATCCTAAAGGCTGTAGCATATCAACAACAATGTGAAGTCATTGAGAAGCATGCTGTGAGAACCCATGTGATAATTCAGAAGTATAGGTGTATAGCGAAAGCAGCCTGGCAGGTAGCTGTCTCTGAGAATTGAAATGACAGGTTCTTAAGAGACAGACCAGAAGCATGCAAGGAAAAAGTGCAGCATACTCCACTTCTGATGTCACCATTTGCCTCCTCAGTATCAATTTCCAGCCCCTTGAATTGTGTCTATGACTTTTACTTCATGTTTAATGTTTAACTGGAGCTTAGACACATATTACATATTAATTTGTACATTTCTGTCAGATGGAAAAGAATAGTCCCAAGTTTATAGGGTTGTTTTTTGTTTTGTTTTGTGTTGTTTGTCATGTAGGACATCAACTGGAATTACAGTTTAGCTAATCATATCCTCACCTTTTTCTCTTGCTTCTAACTCTGCCCTCCTTCTCTAGCTAGTAGCACACAGCTTATGAGGGCTTTGCAATCAGCTTTTCTATATTATCGATTTCCTCATTAATTGATTATAAATCTTTCAGATGCTTAGAAATAGTCCTAATTGTTGCCCAAACCCCTTATTTTAGTTTTATTTAGGTTCCTGTTCAGATTTAATGTTACGATCTGAACATGTGACAGTCTCCATGGAGATGATGTGGCTCTGTGCTTTTTGTTACTTGAAGGACATTCATCTACTGGTTATTTTG
The DNA here is from genome assembly GCF_007827085.1 of Peromyscus californicus insignis. Classification (NCBI taxonomy): domain Eukaryota; kingdom Metazoa; phylum Chordata; class Mammalia; order Rodentia; family Cricetidae; genus Peromyscus; species Peromyscus californicus. The sequence goes on along the minus strand of NW_026294447.1, from coordinate 7,581,714 downwards.
GTGTCTATTGTGTATGTGTTCTTTGCTACTAGAGAATTTAATGCAATGTAGAGAACATTCTGTGCCCGCTACAAAGGAGAGAAATAGCTTGAGGTCTGTGTCAGGCAAGTTTTGCCATGAATGAAATTAATTTTTGCTTTGGAAATTGAAATAAGGGCCTTGTACATGGTATGTATGTGCTCAACCACAGCCAGTCCATTCTGTATTTTTCCTTAACTTGTGACTGAGTACAAACAAGTCTACAAATGCAGGTATATCTGTATCTGTGACAGGGAAATACTTGTAATTCCTATGCAATATGTTCCTTGGGGCATGTCAATAAGTTACATAATAAACTTTTAAATAGAAGAAATGTTGTTTTTGTTTATTTATGGAGACTAGCAAATAAAATTTTAGAGACTTGGAGAATGCTCAGATGAACAAAAGCATCTTAAATTTTGATACTCTGAATGTGCCAGTATTTTAAGAATTAATGGAGTAGAAAAGGAGAGCTGTAGGTAAAGGCACTCAACAAGTGTGACAACCTGAGGAACATTAGAATTCACATGGTAGGAGGAAATATCCAAATCACACAAGTTGCCTCTGACCTCTACATGGTGGTAGACAGAAGAAGTGAGCCAGAGAGAGTTTGAGTCCATAATAAAGCAACTCCTGCAATAGCCCAGTAATATGTTATTCCACTGTTCCATAAATCCAAGAATGAAATAATTCACTCATGAAAGAAGAGCCATTGCAATCCCACCTCCTCCTCCAATCACATTGAACAAGAAATTTTGGGAGACACATTCAAACCATAGCATGAATAAATATCTCTATACTTTTACTTCTTTGATTGATTCTTCAATATGTTACAGAATATCTGTATTTTGTGTTAAGTTTATGGGAATTTCTATTTATCTTACTTAGGGATTAGTAAACTGATGTGCTTGTCAGTAAATGATTGTCATGGTTCTAATGGGCTGTTGCTTTCTGCCAATATGTGTGATATAGACAGTCAGTTATTAGTCACCACATTTTCATTTTCTTGTGTAATAGAAGTTAAATTCATTAAAAATTATAATTAGTATTGAGGCTTGAGAGAAGATGAGTTTAGTTTTATTAAAGGAAGCTTTTCAAATCATTTTGAATACCAAGGTCAAAGAAAACACTTGACAATTTGTAATAAGTTTAAGAAGATTAGAAAGATGATATTATTATTATTATTATTATTATTATTATTATTATTATTTACCTAGCAAATATTTTTCAGGAAAGTAAGTCTGAGAAAAAGCAACAAAATCTGTTAAAATGTAGTAAAAATTTTATTTTGATGGATTTACTAATAACGTATTTTTAATAAATTTATGAGGTTCATGTTGCTATATATTGTAATCATAGAACCAAATTTTGTTATCTAATATTGTGAAAATTAACTTTCTAGTCCTTTACATTTTATTTTAGGTTTTTAAAAATATATTTTATCATATAATCTGTGAATAAAGGTACTTTGACTTCTTTTCCCTTTGAAGCCCTTGCTGGCCTTCAGTTGTATTGTTGCTCTCATGAAAATTTCATGGATTGGATAGAAATGGAGTAGACAGCTTTGTCTGATTGCTGATTTTAGTAGAATCGCTTTGAGTTTCTCTCCACTTAAGCTGATGTTGTCTATGGGCTTGCTGTAAGCTGCCTTTTCCGTTGAGGTTATCTCCCTTGCATTCCGAAGCTCTCCAGGACTTTTATCATGGAGGGGTGTTGAATTTTGTCAAAGACCTTTTCTACATAGAATGAGATAATCATGTGGTTTCTGTCTTTCCATCTCCTTACTGGTGGATCCTATTTTTTAATTTACATATGTTCAACCATCCCTGCATCTCTGGGATGAAACTAACTTGATCCTTGTGGATAATCCTTTGAACGTGCTCTTGAAATGAGTTTGCAAGTAGTTTTTGAGATTTTTTTCCATTTGGTTTTTGCACAATTTGGGTATTAGGGTAATAGTGGCTTTGTAAAAAGAATTAAGAACAATTTTTTCATTTTCTATTTTGTGGAATAATTTGATGAGTATTGGTGTTAAAATCTTCTTTGAAGGTATGATACCAAATCCAAATTCTGCACCAAATCTATCTGGCCATAGGATAATTTTTGGTTAGGGAATTTAAATTACTGGTTCTGTTTCACTAGGTATTATGGGTCTATTTAAGTTTTTTATTTTATCTTGATTTAACTCTGGTAGGTTGTATATACCAAAACATTCATCCATGATGAAGGACAAATTCTTAAAGTATGTTCTTAATGATTTTTTTATTTCCTTGGTGTCTGTTGTAATATCTCACTTTTAATCTCCAATTTTGTGAATTTTTATCCTTTCTGTCCATGTTTTGGTTAATTTGAATAAAACTTTGTCAAACTTGTTGATTTTCTGAAAAAAAAATCCTCTGTTCATTTCATTGATTCTTTGCAATTTCTGTTTATTTGGTTTTTTTTGTTTTGTTTTGTTGATTTCAGCCCAGAGTTTGAGTATTTCCTGCCCTCTACTCCCTTTGGATATTATCTCTTCTTTTTCCAGAGCTTTTGCGTGTGCCATTAAGTTATTTGTAAGATAGAAATTCTCCAGGAATTTTTTTATAGAATCTAGGGCTATGAACAGCCTCTTAAACTCTTGAAAGTACTGTCATTATGTCCCATGGGTTTAGATATGCTGTGTTTTTATTTTTATTCAGTTATAGAAAGTTTTAAATTTCCTTCTTGATTTCTATCTTGACCAAATTTTCATTCCCTAGTGAGTTCTTCAACTTTCATGAATTTGTATACTTTCTGGTGTTTCTACTGTTGGTGTCCAGTTTTATTCTATTATTGCCAGATAGGTTATAGGATGTTTTATCATTTTTAAATGTATACATTGAGACTTACTTTGTGTCCTAATTTATGGTAAATTTTGAATAAAGTTCCATGGACTACTGAGAAGAAAGTATATTCTTTAATGATTTGGTAGAATGCTCTGTAAATATCTGTTAGGGCTATTTGATGTATGGCATTATTTAATGCCATACATTTTTATGTCATTCCCTGTTTAGTTGTTTCAATGACCTAATTAACTGGCAAGAGTTGGGTATTGAAGTCACCCACCATCACTGTATTAGGGTAAATACATGATTTTTGCTGTAGTAGTGTTTCTTATATTAAGTCCAGTCCCCTCGTACTTGGTGCACATATGTTTAGAATTGTATTATCATCTTTCTGATTTTTTTCCTTGAATGAGCAAGTACTGTCTTTCCTATGATTTCTGAATAGTTTAGTTTGAAGATTATTTGGGGAAATTTGCTTGGAATATCTTTTTCCATTCTTTTACCCTGAAGTGATATCTGTCCTAGATGGTCAAGGTGAGGTAAATCTCCTAGATGAAGCAGAATGGTAGCTCTTGTTTTATAATTCAATAAACTGTGAGTCTATGTGTTTTTATTGGGGAATTATGAGAATTAATATTGAGAGTATTAAGGAGAAGTATTTACTACTTTCTGTTATTTTGTTTCTGTGTGTGGTCAGGAGTGTTTTGCCTCCATGTATGTCTGTGTACCACTTAATGTTCTGTGGAGGCACTGGATCCCCTGGAACTGGAGTAACACATTATGAGGCTACTTTGTAGGAGCTGGTAATTGAACCTGGGTCCTCTAGAAAAGCAGCTAATGTTCTAAGCCATTAAGTCATTGCTTCAGGCCTAAAATTTCCGGTCTTTTATTAACAAGGAGTATTGAAAGGCTTTGTCCAGCCAGGTAGCTGAGTCTGCAACCCCTATCAGAACAACTGAATAATGCATTACTTTCTTTTTCATTTGGCATGTCCTCGAGTTTGAAACAGTGAAGAAACATTTTTTTTTATAATAGAAACAACAGAGGTTCCAAACAATTCCATTCCCTGCTTTGTGTATATTTTCGACATCATTTTTGTCACACTGACTAGTTCCATGTAGATATTCTCATATCTATTTTAACTAAATAACCAAATGATCTCGTTTAATGTTTTGTATGTTGTCATCTACCAAATCAGATAGTGAATTTAGTGGAGGAATATTGAATGCCTTGATAGCTAAAATTTATGTTTCTCAAATATTTATGGGGGAATCAAACAGTCTTTTCCTTTCACTTTATCAAAAGAGAACCTTGAAAGAGTTTAGATTCATATCAGCTTTCCCTCTTTAAGCTAGCATCACATTAGTGCAAAAATATATCATAATACTAAAAGACATCATAATACTAAAAGGTGTCACAATAGTAATACCTTGATTTGAGCGATGCTGGAGACGGCGTATGAAAAGTCTGAGGTGTTGTCAGTGGAATCTGTGCTGGAGGTACCCGAGAATGAGGACATTGATCCCTCCAGACTCGCCCCACCGGATATTCTGCTAAGCCTGCCTTCTGTGGGCCAGAGAGAACACAAGCCTTGTGTCCTGAGAGCAGAATTTATAGTGTATGCATGTCATGTTCTCACCCATCCAACTGTTACTAGTTCTTGTAATCCTCCTACTCCATTTGCTCTTTATAATTTTCGTTCTCTCTCCTGAAGTGGTTTCCATGAAATTAGAAATGATATTGAGATTGTGACAGTGGCAGGAGTTAAAGCTACTATGCAGGTCATGGGAAAAACCCCGAAGGCTGGTGGCAGAAAACTGTAGATGGAGTGACACACAGATAGGCTAGAAGACAAGAGTTGTCCAGAACTAGTTGGAAGACAACTTGATGAATTACAGAGATGAAGAAGGACTTAGGCTGAGAGGAAGCTGGCAGTCTGGTACCTTAAACCATTGCTTGTACTTCTGTGCTTTTTGAGAAACCACAAGTAGATGGCCTCTGGGATGATTACCTCAGATGTTCTGATAATTATTAACCTGCAAAAGAATAAGCTGGTATGCTTTGGCTTTCTTCCTGGGAACTTCTATGGGCAATCAAGGGGCACGGGTACACTTTGCTGATTTACAAAAAGAACTTTTGAAACTATTGTGGAGAACCCCATCGCCTGTTGAATTTTCTCAGCCCCTATTTCCTTGTATTATTACAATAAAAGACTGGGGTTGAGTCAGATCGGGAGAAAGAAGGCAGAGAAGATGCACACCTCCAGATCTGACAAGACTCGTCAGCTTGCACCAACTCCGGTGTCCCAGTCTTTTTCTTGCACCTGCCAGACATCCCTGCCCTTCGAGACCCTCGAAACTGCTGAGGCTGGTCACTGGCAGAGTAACTTGTGAATGGTGTGAATATTGTAGAAATTCTACCGTTTCCCGAATAGGTTGGAAAGCTCACAAGATTTTCCAGAGCCCTCTGTCCTTACTACGTTCTCAGAGGTGATGCTGGTACAACTCTCAGAAAAGAGTCAAGAATCAATTGTGCCATGTTTGGTGGCACATGCCCTTAATTCCAGCACTGTTGAGACATAGGCAGGGAGATCTCTGTGAGTTCGAGGACACCCTGATGTACATAGTGAGTTCAAGGCTACATAGAAAGACCCTGTCTCAAAAAGGAACAAAAAAAACAGCTAGCCATACACTCTATACAATAAATAATGTCCATTCTCTTTACACCGGTGTCTTTGGCTCTGGGACACAGAAACCACAATCATTCAATATTATCTGTAGATTTCTTTGCTGTACCTTACATTTTATTGAAGGTTCTCTTACTGAGAAATGTTTGTCCAATACAAACAAAGTTATGCTTGCAGTATTTTAAAAATGGCTGGCAGGAGTCATAGCATACAAGAGGCCCCACGTGGGAGGTTTATTGAGGGGATGGGAGAGAAGAGACAGAGAAGGGGGAAGAGACCAGTCCCTGGGGATGAGAGTGAAGAAAGAAAGAGATGAGAGATGGGTAAGGTCCACTTTTTTTTATAAAGAAATGTAGTAAATGCACTCGGGGGTGCTCTTAGTGGCTGCAGCAGAGGATATATCCTGTCAGGACCCTAAGGGCAGGCCATACAGATGCCTGAATGCTAGCAATGCTCACGGTCTTATGGACAGCCACGAATCCAAGATTTGAACTGTGGAAGCTGGAAAGATCACACTTATAGTCTACTTTAAAGCCCAGAGTTAATGTCATTCAAACAACTGTTTTGATGTACCAGCAGATTGAGGCTGGACACTCAAGTCCTTTGTAAAACAAGAAGCAGAAAGCTTCATTAAAAACAGACAGCTGACCTGTGTGAATCAGTAACAGAAAAAAAAATAGTCTCGCTGGGCTCACTGAACTAATTAGGGAAATCAAATTGTGTCTATTTGCAATAATGGTGATTTAATTTTTGTGTTCTGTTGTTTGTTTGCTTCTTTATCTATGTCTAATTTTCAAGTTACCAGTCTCATTGTTACCTCAGACTTCAGAAGCAAACAACTCAATTAAATCATTCTTTTTAATAAATAAAATATGATTATCTCCAAACACTGTTTTTCTTTGACTAAGCAATGGTTAGGAAAATTGATCATGACTCTCAAGATGGTACCCTGAGTATCAAATTGAGACTGTTTCTCATTTCGTCATATGGGAAGCATACTCTAGAGAACACATCTACATATAGCAGCAATGTTTCTCAAGGCCTCTTAGGTAAACCATCATTTGCTTACTACAAATGCTGGACCTTGATGGAACAGACCTCTGCATGGCTTGTTGAGATACTACAGACTGTAATAAACTGAACATAACTCAATGAAAGCAAAGTTTCCTCAATTTATAAGAATGACTTTCTTGGTTCGAAATTCTAATAGTTTTTTAAAAATAAAATTTAGATAAAATAATGTAAGGTTATCTCTGGGTATAGCGATTTGGAGTCTGTGAAGCATATTTGGGGACCTGGGTTCAATGACACTGCAGAATAAATAAATTAATGCTTGAGTAAATAGATGAATACATTCTAATTATCAAGAGTGAAAATTCTAAGAATTTTTACAGATTTCTTTCTCTGGTAGAGATTTTGTGGTGGTTCATAATTATGTGCTTCATGATTTACTATTTTTCAGGCCATTATAATAAAAATACCAAACATGGAGTGATTAATAATAAACAGAAAATTAATATTATTTTTCACAGCACTGAGACTGAGGAGTTCAAATTCAAGGTGTGAGCAGATTTGGGGTCTGACTGAGGGTCTACTCTTCACACTCAACTACCTTCTTACTACTTCATAAGTTGAAAATAGTGACAATATTTCATTGAAATTTTTCATCAGGACACTAATCACATTTACAAAAGCTTTGTGACCATAACCAATTCACCTAATGAAGAACCTGCGTCCTAACATCACCTTGAGTGGCTATTTACACATATGAACTCACTGGGAAAGCACTATCCTTGCCATAAAACTAAGGATTGTCTAGTAAATTAATCTCTCCCCTAGCTAAAAAAAAAGGCAGTTTAATTTTTGTGTTCAAATAATCTTTGTAGAATATGAAAATAGAGGAGCTATAAAAATGATTCAAAATTTATAAGAAAGCAAAAATGTGTAATGTTCTTTCACAACTGTGCTCAGCTATTTTCAGAGCCTGCAATTCTATTTACTTTCTGATTAATGCTCAAACTTGGAAATAGCATGTTGCCTTGAAGATTTCTATTTACTAGAAAGAAAAAAGCCTGAAGGGTCTTTCTGATTTTATTACCCTATGAGATATTATTAATTTTATATGTATAGAAGGAAAGTATTGTAACATTTTATAAAATGCTTATAAATAATCAACTACTTCTTCATGTTACAAATTCTTTTCTCTATGTATTAGACAAATTCCGACATATGTTCATCTTGTATACACAAAGAAATATATACGAGAATCAAGTTTTTCAGCATTTAAAAACATATATCATGAGGACAGGAATTTAACATTTCAATTTCAGTATTAAGATATTTACTCTATATTGCCTTAATGCCAGAAAAAGAATGTTAAGTACTTAGCATACAAAATTAATAGAATCTTTTTTTGCATTTAATGAGCAAAGCAAGTTTTGGGGCATACATTATATTGTTTCAGGGTATAATATCATGCAAGAAAAATTTTAATTTTAATTTTTTTGTAATATTTAAATCAGTATCCAGAGAATAACACAGAGCAAGAGTACTCAGTGCATCTAAGATTTGCGTGATGTAGAGCCATGAAATGGTGGTAGCACACAGTCTCTCAGATATACTTGAGGGCATTCTTAAACTCACTTGTAATGGCTAGAAGTGACACTATTGGTCACACCTGATTGATAATTTCTGTTGACAGGCTCTGCAGAATGCAAATGAAAATTTGTTAGAGTATGTCAAAGACATTAGTTTGGTCTAAAGAATTAACCTCTTCCTAAAGACTTAAAATTTTCTGAAGTAATCTTTAGATTTAGAATTTTCTTGTTTAGAGATTTACAAAATAAAGCTACTATGGTCTAAAATCATTTCAAATATGCTAACTTGATTGCTACGTAGATAAAGCCACCTATGATGGTGTGGTTAGTGCCCATTGTCAACTTGACAGATTCTAGAATCAGAAAAAAAAAAAATGGACTTTCCTGTACTCATCGACAGGGGATTATCTTGCTTATGCTAATTGATGTGAAAAAACTCACATTAATCCTGAGTGAGACAATTCTCTGGCAGAATATCCTGGAGGGTATAATAAAGAAAAGGAAATAAGTGTCAGTATTCATGCATTGTTTGCTCTGCTCCTCTGATTATGGATGTGATGTGGCCAGCTGTTTCAAAGTCCTGAAGCCTCAACTTCCCTGCCATGATGTATTTTACCTAGAGAAGTATGCCAAAACAAATCCCTTCTATCTTAGGTTGCATGTGTTAAAGTATTACATCACAACAACAAGGATAGAAACTAAGATAGTGCCTTTATTCACACTGTCCAAAATATCAGAAGGAACTATCCAAAATGTTTTATTTATAACAGATATCAAAGTTGACATAATCACTTGGCTAATCACTTTCTTCCTGGTAGGATGCTATCACAGGCATTTTATAGTACAAAGATGAAAAAACTTCCTATTGCCAACAGGGACAAACACAAACAAGCTGATAAGGAGACAAAGTGACTTCTCCAACAGACAAGTGACAGCAGGTGTCTTTATCACCTCCAGAGAAATCATCCACCTCTCACCTCACATTTCCCTGTTGGTTGAAAAGTGAACTGTAGATATTTCCTTTGCATTACTTCCTTGTCTAGGGTTGGCACCATTTAACCAATTGACTTCAATTAACTTAAGTAGGTAAATAAACTGTGTCTTTATTGTTATCTATTCCCAGGTCTGTCATATGTTTTGCATCTAAAATTTCAAGAAAACTAAATGAGATTCATATGGCATACTTAACTAATTTCTACGTACATGTGTGTGTGTGTGTGTGTGTGTGTGTGTGTGTGTGTGTGTGTGTGTGTGTGTGCATCATTTCATCTGGAAGAATACTTTCTTCAAGATGAAAAAGTTATCATAATTTAAATACCATGTTATTTTATATTTACAAGAAATGTTAGAGTATTAGACAATGTACTCTAAACTCTTTTGTCAAGAATTTTTATGAGTTGTTTTCCTGGAAGCAATACAAAAACACAAGAGGAAAGGCTGGTAGTACATTAGAGAGCATATTTTAACTGAAATTAAATTTCTTATTATAAAAAGAAAACCACAAAAAACTAAGATATTTATTTAATTTGAAAATTAATTCAAAGAAACATTTGATTTTGTTCTTCAAATATTAGTTATAAAATAGTCAAAGGAAAATAAAAGTTGTATAATTACTTCAGTGAAATCAACAGAAAATTTTAAGCTCTTTAGTTTAAAAAAATCACAAAGTGATAGTATAATGATACTAGCAATAATATTTCTCTACTATGTTTTATTCTCACTCCCAGTTGTGAGCAAAATATTTTGTTAACATTATGTTTTTATTTAAGACATTTTACAATATTTTAGTTAATTTTCTTACAATATTTTAATTAATTGAAGGAGAACCCACAACCACTACTTTATTAAACCAGCATAATGGTCAACAATTGAGGTAGTTTGAGTGAGAATGGCCTTCATGGGCTCATATGTTGGAACTTGTGTTCCCAGTTAGTGGAACTTTCTGGAAATGATTAGATGGTGCGGTCCTATTGATAGAGGTGTGGCCTTGCTGTAGGATGTGTGTCACTACTGTGAGGTTATAGAAGCCCAAGCCAGGCCCAGTGTCTCTCTCCATTTTCCTGCTGCCTTTGGTTCAGGATGTAAAGTTCTCAGCTACTGCTCTAGCACCATGCCTTTCTGTCTCCCACCATGATGACTGGGAACTAATCCTCTGAAAGTGTAAGCAAGCCCCAGTTAAATGTTTTCTTCTATAAGTTGCCTTCATCAAAGTGTTTCTTTACAGAAATAGAGCAGTAACTAAAATAGAAGTTGGTACCAGGGAGTGGGGTGCTTCTGTGACTGGTCTGAACATGCTCTTGTCTTGAAGAATAGGGAAGACTTCAGGATTTTGGACTAGAAAAGTGGTATGGACATTTTAAATGGGATTTAATGGGTCAAAGTAGTAGGCACATGAAACACAAAATGCAGATGGTGATTTTAACAAAGCGGGCCCATGTCATGAGATTTCAGGGTGGCCTAGATACCATTCTTGTGATCTATTTGCAAAGAATGTGGTTGCATTCTGCCAGTGTCCTAACAATTTACTGGATTCTACATTGAGTGTAGCAAGCTTTCTTGGACCACTAGCCCCCAAATCATGACATGGAGACTTATTATTAATTATGAATCCTCAGCCTCAGCTTAGACTTGTTTCTAGCTAGCTCCTTTTTTTTTTTGTAACTTAAATTAACTCATTTCTGTTAATCTATGTACTTCCCTGAGGCTTGTTTACCTCATCTATGTATTGTCCATTCTGTTTTCCTGATTCCTCTGTGTCTGTCTGGCCCCTGACTGGCTGGCCACTGGCTAACCCCCAACTGGCTGACAGGCTCCCCTTTTCTCTATGCCTGCCAGCTCCACCTACCTTTCCTCTGCCTACCTATTGGCCATTCAGCTTTTTATTAGACCAATAACATGCCTTAGGCAGGCAAGGTAAAACAGCAACACATCTTTACATAGTTAAACAAATAGTCTATCTCACAACAGAAGAGTTTTGGACTTATGTCATGGGCAAAAGTGATTTTAAGACAGCCTAGTATTGACTATGCCATTTGGTTATTAGTGATCACATGCTTATGCAGATCTTCAATGAAAAAGAGAAAGAAGTGCAAAGAGAAATTAAAAAGAAGACTGTCAGGAAATATAATGTTGGACTAAGTCCTGTGCTCAAGGAGATAAAAAGGTTTTTTAAAAGCCTGATTTATGCCGGGCGGTGGTGGCGCACGCCTTTAATCCCAGCACTCGGGAGGCAGAGCCAGGCGGATCTCTGTGAGTTCGAGGCCAGCCTGGGCTACAGAGTGAGTCCCAGGAAAAGGCGCAAAGCTACACAGAGAAACCCTGTCTCGAAAAACCAAAAAAAAAAAAAAAAAGCCTGATTTATAATGGATAAATGGCACTCTGAGGAAAAGACCCCACTTAGATAATTTTCTAATTTGTGAAAAAGGAATTAAAGGAAAGCTTAAAAGCAGCAAAGGAAACCATCAACAATGGAAAACTTAGCAAATGTAAACCAAAATGTGTCTAGGCTCTAGCTTGGTTTTCTGAATCCTCATGTACTATGGAATATTACTTTAACTATGTAAAGGTGTGTTACATTGTTTATGCCACATCTGTTTAACTATGTGAAGGTGTGTTATACTTGTGCTAATTAAATAAAATAAACCTGAGCTCAGAGAGGCAGGCTTAGCAACTAGTTGACAGGAAGTAACAGAGAAAAAGAGAATGAAGGAGAAAGATAGGGAGATGCCTGGGGGCAGACAGACAGACAGACACAGAGCAAGCAGTGAAAGTAGGACAAACAGAATGAAAAAAAAAGATAAAAAGCCCTGAGGCAAACGTAGATGAAGAGAAATGGGTTAAGTTATAAGAGCTAGTGGGACAAGCATACAAGAAGGACAAGCACTCATAATTAATAATAAGTCTCTGTTTCATGATTTGGGAGCTGGTTGGTGGCCAAAAGAAAGCCTGCTATATTTGGTGTTACAACATGGGACACATCTTTCTACATATTGCCTGAGAACCTGAAAAATAAGACAAAAAACAAAACAAAATAAAACAGATATGGCTTCTTTAAGAGGTTTTGCCTTACAGCAAGCACTTGAGTAGCCAGCAAGCTAAGTAAAAATGCCTGCCACAGTGCAGGGAACCAATGTCTTAGAACTAGGGCAGTTGAATACTGCTTCTAGTTGAATACAGCCCTTGGCCAGGCTTGTGGGGTATAAAGCTCAGCTTTCACAGACCTGAGCAGGGCAGAACCAGCTACCAGTGCAGAGCCACTTAGGAGTTTAATATTTGGCTCACATGGTCAGAAAAGGCTAGAGACAGGTAGTAAAGACAGGTCCAGATTGGAGGAAAAAAAAAACCTCTGAAAAGTTTACAGTATGTTTAAAAATGTGCATAGGCACTTAAGAAAGAAAGAAAACGGGTATAGACAGTCATAGGAAAAGAATAGTTTATAAACAATAAAGTCTTTAAGGAGAGAGTAAAATAATATAAAAGAAAAAAAGCCCATGTAAAGACGGGAAATACACAGGGAGTCTGGATCCTATATGGTATTGTGTTGATTTCAATTTTTTTAATACTTATGAGCAAACAACAGCTGCTAAAAGACATTGGATTGTAAAAGAAACTGCAGAATTAAACCAGCCTATATACTTTAGGAATGTCTTAACTTTGAAATGGAATTCAAAAAATGTATTACATTGGGGAAGAGGTTATGCTTTTGTTTCAACAGGAAATGAAAAGCTATAAATTCCTTAAGGTTAATAGAAATCAGATTTGATCGGAGGTGACCTCCTGAAAATCTTGGTTATAGACATAAAGAAATAAACCAAGAAAAACTGTAGCTGAAGTTTTCTCTGGTTCTGCCCAGCCCCACAGACCCTGCAGTTACTTATAAAATAATCACTCAGAAGCTCATGTTAATTATAACTGCTAGGCCGGGCGGTGGTGGCGCATGCCTTTAATCCCAGCACTCGGGAGGCAGAGCCAGGTGGATCTCTGTGAGTTCGAGGCCAGCCTGGTCTCCAAAGCGAGTTCCAGGAAAGGCGCAAAGCTACACAGAGAAACCCTGCCTCGAAAAACCAAAAAAAAAAAAAAAAAAATTATAACTGCTTGGCCATTAGCTCAGGCCTACCACTAACTAGCTCTTACATTTAAACTAACCCATTTCTGTTAATCTATATGTCACCTTGTTTTTTGTGGCTTTACCTGTGTACCATTACATGCTGCTCCATGGACGGCAAGCTGGCATCTCCTGACTCAGCCTTCCAGCCTTCCCACAATTCTTCTTGTTTGTTTATTCCACCTGTACTTGCTGCCTGGCTACTGGCCAATCAGCATTTTATTTATCAACCAATCAGAGCAACACATTCACAGCATACAGAGCAACATCCACAGCGAAAAATTACAAGACAAATGATGTATATAATGATCCCTCTACATGGGAACAGTTCTGAGATTGGACAACAAATGTTATAACTAGTTTTCCCAGAACTTCACCATTGTCTCAATTTTCTCAGGGTCCCCTGGTGATACCAGTGTTGCAAGATAATAGAAAGCAGTCTAGAGAATACAATGCCCACATTCCCAGTTGTTGGGGTGGGTGGTTTTTGTCATTCAGTGGGTTATGGATATTTGTCATTGTTTAGGGATGATATAGGAATATAGGATAAAAAGACATCAATTAACCACAAATATTATACTTTGGTATGGATTTAGGTATATTGATACAAATTTGAAGTTATTTTTCTTGTACTATTTGTGTCTTTCTACTCTTGTTCTGCCCAACATGGTGGCAAGAGTTTCCACCTAAAAACTGAGAAAAAAGATTCTAAAACGGAGCTAAAAACAGCTTCCTAATTGTCTCTCTCAAATGAGCGGCAGCTACTTTTTGAGCTACTTGTGGTTCTTAGTGTGCATGCTAGACCTGCCGTATGGTGGGAATGAGGCCTCTGCAAGTGGCACATTAAGCTGCATGGTGGATTTAGCCTTTGCTAGTGAAAAACAAAAAAAAGAAGTTTCTGGGCTACATGCTGCTTGGATAAAAGCATAGACCCCCGATAGCTCCCAGAGCTGGTGGAAAACCTACCACCACCATGTTGGGAAGCTAAGGTGGGTGGAGCCAGCAGCCACAGCTGCTGCAGTTTAAAGCAATAGATTCACAATAAGACAGATTCAGATGTAATAGTTTACAATGTGTATAAAAATGTACATAGGTGCCGGGCGGTGGTGGCGCACGCCTTTAATCCCAGCACTCGGGAGGCAGAGCCAGGCGGATCTCTGTGAGTTCGAGGCCAGCCTGGTCTCCAAAGCGAGTTCCAGGAAAGGCGCAAAGCTATACAGAGAAACCCTGTCTCGAAAAACCAAAAAAAAAAAAAAATGTACATAGGCTTGAAAGAGAGAGAAAAAGGAATATATACAGTTATATAAAGAAATAAATAGTTTTTAAAAATAAAAAAAAGAGACAGTAAGGTAGTATAAAAAATAAGCCATGTAAAAATGGATATTACACAGAGAATCTGGATTGTGTTGTCTTTGGGATTTTTAACTGCAGGAAAACATTTGATTGTAAAAGCTGTTGAGTTATGCCAAAATGTATATTTTAAAGGTACCTTGACTTCAAAATTTGGATATAAGAATATGTTGCTTTGGAAAAGAGTTGCTGCTTTTGTTCCCACAGAAAGCCAAAGGCTATGGATTTGTTCCAGATTAAGATACATCAGGTTTGACCAGCCAAGACCCCCGAAAGGTCTCCGATGACACCATGGCCCAGATGATCAAACATCCAGAATGGTTTGAAGGCAACTGGCTCAGATAATACAGCCTCATGGACTATTCCATAATCCTAAAATTTTCTTTGTGTCCCCATAAGATACAGCATCCCCCTCCAGCAGGAAGTAGTAAGAGAAGCTACGCCCAAATTCCCAAATTATATGTAATTTTACTTTGTTAATGTTAAAACCTTCCTTTTTGGAAAAAAAAAGGGGGGGGAAGTGCTGTGGGATGGTCTGTATGTCAAGTATGTTGCTGATTGGTCAATAAATAAATCACTGATTGGCCAGTGGCTGGGCAGGAAGTATAGGCGGAACAAGGAGGAGAATGAAGCTGGGAAGTGGAAGGCTGAGTCAGAGAGACACTGCCAGCCGCCACGATGACAAACAGCATGTGAAGATGCCGGTAAGCCACGAGCCATGTGGCAAGGTATAGATTTATAGAAATGGATTAATTTAAGCTGTAAGAGTAGTTAGCAAGAAGCCTGCCACGGCCATACAGTTTGTAACCAATATAAGTCTCTGTATTTACTTGGTCGGGTCTAAGCAGCTGTGGGACTGGCAGGTGAGAGAGATTTGCCCTGACCGTGGGCCAGGCAGGAAAACTCTAGCTACAAAATTCATTTAAAAATGTAAAGTTCTAGTCCTTGAAAGCTATTATTATAAATCGTTTAGGATAATTAAGGAACATAGCTTAGTAGTTAGTCATCTATACTAACAAACTTGTAGTTATGTTAGGTATGTTTTCAAGATCATACAGAGACATATTTTAGATAGATATATGATCTTCAAACACTTCAAAGTCTACAGAACATTGCATTTAAAATGCTTTGTTAGCATAGGGCTTTTCATGATAGTGAGATATATCTGCTCTGGACAGCACAAATCTACTTTATAGAAGGATGATGGGCATCAAAGAACCTTCATATGGGGTTTGCTTTCAATGTGTCAAAGTTACCCATTTGAGCAAGAAACTGTCCTTGCCTCAACTTCTGACAGTATACCATTCAAACTGGACAAGTGGTACACAAAGGCAAAAGACTGTTCAATTTTGCCAAGACAAGGTGGAACAGGCCTTCAAAATTCTTGCTTCATAGAAAGGTCTGCCAGAAGCTCTAGGCCTTAGGCTGTGGATGGTTGCCCCAACATTGCAGAGGAACTTTGGTGACTGTCCAGGCTGCTGGATAACTCTGTAGTTTCTATAGTTTTGGAAGTTTCCTTCACTGTACTTCCTGTTTACTCAGGTAATATTATATCCTTCTAGGGTCTTTGATGTATTTGAAAACTAGATAGTTATAGTTACAGTTTTCCTTAGTGATGATAGAAAGTAAATTAGGTACAGAGCTTTAGGCTCATCAAGATAGGATAGATAATAGAGTGATTTCTCTGAATTTGCCAAATGCAAAGGGTCTGGATATTGTAAATGTAATTCTTGCTTGACAAATGTTTTTATTGCACATAATTTTACTATGTTAAAGTTAAAACCTTTCTTTTTATTTAGATAAAAGGGGGAAATATTGTGGAATATTTCTTTAACTAGGCAAAGATGTGTTACATTTGTTTATGCTGCATTTGTTTAACTATGTAAAGGTCTGTTGCATTTGTGTTAATTAAATAAAATTATCCTGGACTCAGAGATGTGGGCTTAGCTTAGCAACTAGTTGACAGGAAGTAGCAGGGAAGAAAAGAAGAGAAGGGGATGGAGATGCCTGGTACCAGCCAGCCAGGTGCTTAGTAAGACATACAGAATGAGAGAAAGGTAAAAGCCCCAATACAAAACAGAGATGAAAAGAAATGGGTTAAATTAATTTATAAGAGTTAGAAGGACAAGCATATGATAAGGCCAAGCATTCATAATTAATGATTAAGTCTCCATGTCATGATTTGTGAGCTTGTTGGTGGCCAAAAGAAAGCCTGTTACATTGACGTCCAGGTTGGAGATGATGGGATTGTATATACTAGGTTAGCAAACTGTGGTTAATCTTGTCCTTAAGGGGTCCAAGATATAAGTGATGGTCCATTTGTCATTGTCTTCAGTGGCCCCTTTTTCTCCAAGGGATGACACCAGCTACTTTGAGAACCATTTGGGCTCTTGAGGATGACTGTGTATGGTCCTTTCCAGATAGATTCCAGGGTCAAGTCATGTTTCTATTTTATCCAAATGAAGTCTCATGGCTGGACCTAGTAGGCAGGTTCAGAGGTGGGAGATGGAAGGATTCCCTTTGCAGTCTGATCAGTGGCCTGGCCAGCTTCCTGAAAGCCTACAAGAAACGTGTTGAATCACATTTCTGCCTGGGGGAATATTTTGGAATTTGGAGAGAATGGGAGGTAGTCTCCCAAATATAATTTCTGAAGGAGTATGACCCACTTTGTAACAAGTACATCGGGCCCTGAGCAGGGTAAAGGGGAAGATGATGGCCAAATGTTTTGCCAGTTTCCAGGAACAATTTTGCCAGAGTCTCCTTAAGAGTTTTATTCATTCTTTCTCTCTGAATAGTTCTATGGCCTATTTGCACAATGTAATTTCCCATTAATATTTAATATCTTTGTCAGATTTTGAGACACTTTGGCCATGAAGGGTGGGTCATTATTGGGCACCAAAACTAAGGGTAGTCCAAACCTAGAAATTATATCCTAGAAGATGTATCTTAGTAATTATTAGAGCAGTCTCCATTTGAGTGGCATAGGCCTCTATCCATCCTGAGAAGGTGTCTACAAATTCCAGCAAATGTTTATAGCTTGTTGTCTCTTGGAGGTCTGCTCCTTTCTGAAATGAAGCAGAGTGGGAGTGGATCTCAGGGAGAAGGGAGAGGGGTTCTGTGTTTGGAGTGTACTGTATGAGAGAACCGTTTATTTTTAGTAAAAAACATGAATTAAAAAAAAAAAACAATAACAGTGGGCCTGATTTCAGTAAAGTCCAACTCCCAGTACTCCCCAGGCCCTTTTCCTCAATCCCAGGTTCTTTGTAGGATATTCCATACCCTTTCAGGGGTTTACCTGGGCACAGACAGCACATACAAAAGTGGCGTCTTAAGTTAGACTTTCTAAATTTAGAACATAATACCTGAGTCTGGGGAGTTCATTATTTTTGTGGCTTTATGGTAATCATCAACCATTCACTTTCACAGAACCATTGGAAGGATATGTCTGTCATCTTGCAGTATCCATCATCCTTATTTATCCTGTGTGGTCAGTTCTTACTTTGCTCAGTCAATCTTGCCCAGGGTATGCTCTGGCCAGTTTAATAGGCTGTCTCAGGCAGGGCTACCAAGACATGGAAAGGCTCCACATGTTCTAGGCCACTTCCTGTGCTGCCGATCCAGCCACTCAGCTCCTTATACTGAGGTTCCTGGCTTAAAGATTGTGCCTATATAATCTTACCTTGGGTTACTATGGCTGCCCCTGCTTATCTCTTTCTGTCTTGGATGAAACTGCTTCCATCTGGTGTCACCAATGGGATGTCAGTTAGATCAAGTGTGATAGACTGAATTGGGTCAGCCAACTCAAGTCAGTCATGAAGGGGGCCCATGGGGTCATCATTGGCAGGAGACTGGCAGAGTTGAGGGCTGATGTCTTATGAAACCAAATGTGGGGTTGATCAAGAAGCAGGATTTGGTATTGGGTCACTTGGGAGTTAGACATCCATCTCTTGGGTGCCCCCCATAAGAGATCCTCAAGGAAGTATGAGGTTGTTAGAAACAGCTTGTGCCCTAAAGATCATTTGTCAATTATTTTTATCAGTAGCATGGTGGAAGCTTATACATCTGACTGAGACCAGGTCAAGTGTCTTGGACAGATATGCCACCAGTCTTTTACAAAGTCCCGGGATTTGTGTGAGGATACCCTATGCAATGCCCCTGGTTTCATCCATGAACAAATGTTATGGTTTAATAATGGATGAGGAAGACTCCAGGGTCTTTTCCAGGGCTTTGAAGACCCTCTACTTAGTCTCTGTCCATCCAAAGGCTGAATGCCCCGAGTGCTGGCAGATAGGAGTTTGACTATATCAGCAAATACTATTGTCCATAGCTGGCAATATCCAACCATCCCCAGGAATTCCTGTATTTGTTTTTATGATGTGGGAATGGGAATTTGCAGGGAAGGCTGGAATACAGACATGGGAAAATGTCTGCTTACCTTCCTGTAAGTTGTAGCCTAGGCATGTGACCTAAAGGATGCATAGCTGAGCCTTCTTAGCTGAGACTCCGTACTCTAGGGTTTGGAGAGTTTCCAAAGGGCCCCTTGATGTCTGTCTACATTCCTCCTTGTGATTGAAGTCATGAGGAGGCTATCTACATACTGAAGCAGAGTGCTTTGTGGATATTTTTGTCTATATTCCAACAGATCTGTATCCAGAAACCCATCAGAAGATGCTGGGGAGTCCTCAAACCCCTTCCCCTGGTCTATTTCCCCTAGTTTCCCTCTTGTCCATTTCCCCCAAGGGCAGCAATCACACCACATGGGAGAGTTTCTGCCTTCAGTTGAATCTTGGCCATTGTAAACTTTCTGAGCAATTTCCAAACGTTGAAACCTATTCATCTCTTCAAATCCCTCTAATTTCTGGAACTTTCTCCTTATGTCTAGGGCCAAATGAGTGAAATAGACAATATAAGCAGTTTGCTGATTTTCAGTGGCATTTGTGTCTATGGGAGTAAATACCTGATGTGACTCATGGTGCATTCCAGAAACCCAGCAGCTGCTTAGGACAAATGAGGAGTGCACAGCTTGAAGAACTAGTCCCTTCTCTCTGTGCACTTTGCTCAGATAGCGCCTGCACACACACACCTTGATGAGAGGCTAGGGCCCTCCCCAGAGCCACACAGAGAACAGGACCAGGACCCTTAGACCACGAGCTGGAGTCAAGCAACTAAACAAGCCAGAAGCATTTCTGGAGTGCGTGTTGGGGGTCAGGGTTTGTTTTCTTTCAGCAGGGCCAAGAGAAAAGACAGAGGTTTTGTGTTTCTTTGGGCAATTTGGCCTGGCCAAAAGGATTTGGTTCCCTAACCAGAGGGTCTTAAGCTGGGGAGGGGGAGGTTCTCCCACCAGAGAAATGATTGGTTAGTACAAGGAAACTGGTGGCTGGGGCTGCTCCTCTCACCAGGCCAGGAGCTGCCAGCATCACCATAGCAACAGCAACAGCCGCTCACATTGGTGGAGCCACCGTCACTGCTGGAAGGTGGGACATGCTGCAGCTGGACAGCTGTGGTCTTAGAATTGCTGAATCCCCTTTCCATTTCAGATCTGTTTCTCCAACCCACAAAAGTGACAGAAACACAGAGAGACACACAGGGAGAAACAACCATACAGAGAAACACAGAGCAAAGTTAACGGGGGTGACCACCACGAACTCATACATCTGAATAGACCAGGGAAGCCCAGTGATATCTCACATGGCATCTGACATGTGTCATCTAGACGCAGAGTCTGTGGTCAAGTCCAACCTCCCCTCTTGTGTCCTAACCAGAAGATGCCTCCCACAGGCATCTTATCTCCTGAGGTGTTCAGAACAGATGATTTTTGATTTGTCTTTTTATTTTGGAGGGGGTGGTGGCAGCAAGGTTCATCAGGGTGTCTCTGGAGTGCTTGGCAGTGATCAGTAATGGAGGATTTGTTGGCTATTCTGTTGGGCAGAGCAGCTTTTCTTGCTACACTCAAAGACTCCATGTGAGCTCTGCCCCTGGAGACCTTTGGCCACCAGGCTCCTAGACTACTCTGGCTGTCAGACCTGACTCCTTGAGGAGCATGAGTGGTCAGACCCCTGCCAACGGAGCTCTACCGGCCAGGCTCCACCCCTCAGACTTCCCTAATGGCAGTTCCCAATCCCCAAGGCAGAAAAATGGCTAGGCCCTGTCTTACAGAAAAAAAAAAAATCCCACCAATCTCATAATTGCCCCAAGAACTGTCCACATAATCCCTCCAATCCCAGGCCACCCTGGAAAGCTCCAACTACAAGAAATACTATAGAAACCATCTCAGTTCTCTGCTGCTTCTCACCTGAGCAGTGGCAGCCACACTCCTGGGTTTTTTCCTCCCAATAAATCTCTTGTGTGAGGTTTATTGTGTGGTGTGACTTTGTGGTATTCCTTGGCTTCTGACTACCAGGACAACTTTCCATCTGAGCTGTGACACTTACATTGATTCTGTAACTTGGATAGCCTCTCCTGGCACCTGTGCTCCCCCTCAGGGTCTGAGCTGCCTTGGGAATCTGTCCCTCCTCTCCAATCTACCTGCAGAGAACTCACCCTTGGGTCAGCCATCACTCAGCAGCCTGTCACAGAGGCAAATTGGTAAGTTTCCCCTTTGGTCATTGTAAACACTTCCCTGAGTCCTAAGGCAATGAGTATTAAGCACCCAGCATTCCTCTGGTACTCTTGGAGGCAGAGATACCCCCAACCACAGTCCTTAAGACTATGGCTGGCTCTTTTCACTTGACCACACCCCCACCCTTGGAGCTGCAATCCTACAGTTTCCTTGGGACCAACCAGGCTATTGTGACGCTTCCTGTCCTCCTCTCCTGTCTTCCCTTCAGAGCTGCTGTAATCCCACAGCTCCTCAAAGCCTTCGTGGCTTTTGCAAGCCCATTCCCCAACCTCCTCATGTGGATGAGTTCCCCCTCCTAGAGCTTGGTTTTCTTTCTCACCTTCTGACCTCTACAAAAGCCCTGGTACCATATGCTGAGTCTTTCCTCTGTCCAGCCAGACTAAGCCGCTGACCCCTGTTGAATATGGTGATGATCCACTGAATGGCTTGGTTCTCATTCATCCTCCATGAATCCTGACATTTTCCTTCCCTTCTCTCATCCATAGGAACTGTGTCTTCTATAGTCTCTCATTTCTGCTTTGGATGCTCTTAGAAAACCTCCAGTGTATATACCTGTCACCTGACCTGAAGGGTGTAGATGAACAGTCTTATTAAATAAGAAACACAGAGCCAACTGCAGAGTTTAAAGCCCAAGAGGTCAGAGCAGTAGCTGAGAACTGAGACTTAAAACTGCCTTCTTACTCCTCACTGCCCCTGTCGTCCTTCCCCTCAGAAAGAGACCTGCTTCCTGTGTGTCTGTCCTTTTATTGACTTTCTGTTCTGCCTTCTCATTGGTTGTAAACCCAACCACATGACCTCTTTGTCACTGCCTGTCTGTACAGACCTCCGGGTCTTCTATGGTTGGTATTGAGAATAAAGGTGTGTGTCTCCATGCTGGCTGTATCCTTGAACACACAGAGATCCGCCTAGCTCTGCCTCCCTAGTGTTGGGATTAAAGGCATGTGTCACTACCACCCAGCTTCTGCTATGGTTTGCTAATAGCTCTGACCCCCAGGCAACTTTATTTATTAACATACAAATAAAATCACATTTCAGTACAAATAAAATGTCACCATAGAAGGGCCCCAAATTTATTAGCTCTTCCAATAGAATTTGGCCTCAATATCATTTAGATAATCAATCTAAAAGGCTGCCTAATGGTACCATAGATCCCAATACTATTTGGAACCTTTACAAATACTGAGAATGATGGGGGAAATGGAAAGAGATTCCCCATTCCCTAAATTTAAGCTTTCTATTTTCTCTGCTTGGAGCCCTGTTTGTTTTTATATGGCCTTCCTACTCCCCCACCCCTACTCACATACATTATGCAAATGTTCTATCCTTCAAGTTAGCATTGATGAATCTGTAAGTTTGTTGGGAAGTGGGAGTTGGCAGCTGCACCCAGTGGGAGGGGAAGAAAGTCAAGGAGCAGGTCAGCTGCGTGTTTGCACACACCCTGCATATTCCTTGCTGTGTGCTTGCACACCCAGCACACTCCTTATTGCCTGGTGCACCACTCAGCTCCTTCCTGCAGCATTCTCTGTCTATGGCTGGGTCTCAAAATTTTTCTTGTCTCTAAACTTTGTTCTTAGCTTACTGGACTCAGTTTTACTGGGATTCAAGTGTCTTTTAGGTATTAATGGCATTAGACTTGTTTTATGCTGTCCTGCTTAATTAAAAGCTGGCTCTGGAGCTGGGGTATAGCTCACTCACAAGGCTGTTACCCCAAATAGAAAAAAAAATGAATGCTGTCCATTCACTTGTGTCTGAGGGGTTCCCTACCTGGTATCCTGAACTATAATACCTGTGGGGGTTGGGGAGGATTCTAGTTAGAGACCAATTTATAACTTGCCCCACGGCCAGCCTCCATACAGCTACTCTTAATGTAGTAAATTATGGAAAAGATCCAAGAGGTGACCCAGGAAAAACAGTGCCCTCAAGAAGGACATTGGGCTGCTGCCTGCTCTCAGGTTCTTTGTGGTCTGAGGACATAAAGCTCAGTTCACCTTTCAGCCAGCCTCCTGGGACTGGCCATAGACAACTGAGGGGGCCTGAGATCCCTTGAGCATCGCCATCTCTGACAGACATTACAGTATCAGGGTGATGTATCTCCTTCCTTCTGGACGCCAGGGCCACATACTCAATTGGATAGTTTTAGGGACCACCTCTCCTTGTTCCCCTATCGTCGGGTATGGAGGCAGCCTTACCAGGCTTACCAAACTCCATGACATAGTTGTATCTTTAGGAGTATTCACCACAACCACTGCTTCCTAGAGGTACTAACCTGTCCTGTCCCCTTGCTTGGAAGGGACCTTTTAGCCAAAGGATGAGCCTCTGTTTCCTTCACTTGCCCAATTTGCTTGACCCCAGACTCACTGACCATTTCCATTTTCCTCGTCCCCCAAATCCCATTATCTGACCTTGACAGCTGTCTTCGTTAGGGTTTCTGTTGTGAATAGACATCATGACCATGAAACTCTTATAAAGAAAAACCCTTAGTGGATGTCTTACAGCTAAGAGGTTTAATCCATTGTCATCATGGTAGGAAGCATGGTGGCGTGCACTCAGACATGGTGCTGGAGAGAAAGAGAGCTGAGAGTCACGTCTTTCAGGCAACAGGAAGTGAACCGAGATGCTGGGTGGTATCTTGAGCATATATGAGACCTGAAAGCCTTCCTCCACAGTGACACACTTCCTCCAAAAAGACCACACCTACTCTAACAAGATCCCATCTCCTAATATTGCCACTCCATTTAGGGGCCATTTTCTTTCAAAGTACCACATTCTACTCCCTAGTCCCCAAAGGCTTGTAGCCATATCATACTGCACAAATGCATTCAGTCTAACTTCAAAAGTCCTCATACTCTATCACAGTCTCAGTAGTGTTTTAAATCCAAAGTTCACAGTATATTCTGAGATTCATGCTATCTCTTATCCATAATCTCCTCAAAATGAAAATCAAAAGGCATATCACGTACTTCCAGCATATAAAGGCACAGGATATACATTACTATTTCTGAAACATAAGGAAGGGAGTTTAGTGATGAAATACTGGACCAAACCAAGACAGAAAACCAGCTAGGCAAAGTCCAAACTCTGTATGTTGATGCCCGATGTCCTTCAGATCTCCAACTCCTTTCAGATTTGTTGACTGCAATGCACTTCTTTCTCTTGGGCTGGTTCCACTGCCTGTTAGCAGCTTTTCTTGGCAGATACCCCACAGCTCTGGCAGCTCCAACATCTTGGGGTCTCCAAGGCATTCCAGCGTTCACCTTCATAGTTTCATGCAACGCCCTCTCTAGGCTTCCATTTGGGAACACACCTGACACATGCCTGGCCTCAGTGCCTTTCCTTAATCATGGAGGAAGATTCCATAATGCCCTTTTTTTAATCCTGGAAGCCAGAAGCACATGGCCAAAGCTGCCAAGTGCTGCTTCTTACTGGGGCTGGAACGTGGCCTCTTCATTCAATTACATTTTCACCGGCTTTGTGTCTCTCACTGCTTATGCTCGGCTGTCGTAAAACTTGCTCTGTAGACCAGGCTACACTTGAATGCAGAGATCTTTCCCTTCCATCATCCCTAGCTTTCTGTTTTTGATGATTACCTCTTTTACCTGGGCTTGGCTGTTTGGAATTTGCTCTATAGACCAGGCTAGCCTCAAACTTAGAGATTCATCAGACTCTACCTTTCCAGTGCTGGAATTAAAGGTGTGCACCACCATACCTGGCGCTAAAATTTAATTCTTTTTCACAAGTTGGAAACTTAGCTGGGTGGAATCTTGCCCTCAGGCTGCCATTCCCTTTATTTCATTTCTTAATCTATTTATCTCCTTGAACATAGAATTTAGCTCCATCCCACTTCCCAGTGCTCTTTTTCTCAAATTGTTCATTTTCACTGTAAATCTTTAAAAGCATGAACACTAGTAACCACACGACAGAGTTTATATTAGGCTGTTTTGAGATTTCCTCTGCCAATGTAATTAATCTAAAACTCTTCATGTTAGCTTTAGGCAGACTCTTCAGACAAGGGTAAAAAGCAGTCATACTTTTTGCCAAAACATCAAAAGATCAATCTCTAGGCCACATATTAATATTCTTCTCTGAAACATCTTGGGTCAGCCCTTACAGCTTAAATCATCGTAAGCACAACTGTCTTCCATTCTTCTACTAGTATAGACCATTAGCAGCACTTAACACATTCAACTCTTTTTCTAATCCACAGTCCCAAGGTCCATATTCCTTCAAACAAAAATATCACCTATCATAGCAATATGTCAATCCCTGGTACCAACTTCTGTCTTAGGGTTTCTATTGCTGCGAAGAGACACCATGACATTAATAACTCTTAGAAAGGAAAACATTTAATGGAATGGTTTACATTTTCAGAGGATAAGTCCGTTATCATCATGATGGAGCAAGACAGTGTGCAGGCAGACATAGTGCTGGAGAAGGAACTGAGAGTCTTATATCTTGAAAGCAACAGGAAGTGAACTGAGATACTGGGTGTTATCTTGAGCATATATGAGACCTGAAAGCCCTCCTCCACAGTGACACACTTCCTCCAATAGGACCACACCTAATCCAACAAGGCCACACCTCCTAATGGTGCCATTCCCTTTTTCTTTCAAACCACCACACCATGTTTCCAAGTGTATCCCCAAGTTCGAAATGCCCAAAACCCTCTATAGTCAAACATAAGCCTCTTTTCATCATTCAGCTAAAAAATCCTTTCACTATTGTCCACAACAAAAGCAGACATGGCCCACCTACCTGGTCCTGTTTGTCTGGAAAGTTTTGTCTGTCTTTGTGTGCAGATGGGTCTGTGTTGTCTGGTTTGTCTGTAAGTCTCATGGCTCACATGGAAGTTGAGACAGAAATGGGCCAGGCTCAGTTGACTATGTGAATGATGGTGACCACTATATGTTTTGTTCCTGACTGGTTTCCTTTGAGTGTGTGAGTTTTCTGTATTCTGTGTTTACTGGTTTGTTTGTTTGTTTTTTGTTTTTGTTTTTTGTTTTGCTTTCTCTGCCTCTGCCGCTGCCAGCCACCAACCACTAACACCACTTGTCATGGCTGCTTTGAAGGCCAGGACTCAGAATTTATCTCTGGGCTTTCTGGTCGTTGGATTCAGTTTAGGAGATTAAATGTCTTTTGAGTATGCATAATAATAAAGTTGTTCTGTTTTATTGGAAAGCTGACTCTGGAGTTTGGTTCTGACACTCCCTCCACTAGATCCAAGCATGTTTGTTTGAAGGTTTTCTCAAAAACCTCTGTCCCATTTTAGGCATGCCACATGACTGACAGAGAGAGAAGAAGAAAACAAAACAAAATGATTTAAAGGAACTTACTTTGCAATGACTGCTATCAGTAATAACTATTTGTGTCTCTGGTAAATGGTTAAATGGAGAATATAAAAGATTAAGTAAGTTCTGAGGATCTAAGAAAATATGAAGGTCTGAGAAGGCAAAAGTTAAAGTAAGTCTGAGGGTCCAAGAAAGTATTATAAAATGTCTGAGGATATGAAAGATTAAGTTATGAGGGCCTAAGAAAGTGTCTGACCCATGCCCCAATACCCCTACCTGTTGCAGACCCAGTTTCAGGCCAGTAGGTAGGACTCCTACAGGCAGGCCTGACTACCACCACCCCCTACTGGACACCTACAAACCCACTCCACCCACTAAACCCACCCACCCCCTGAGACTACAGCTGCTCCCTGAGACACAGACTCTGCCAGTTCCCATTGGACCAAAGGTAAGTTATTATTCTCCTAGCCAGTCACACCAACCTTTAAGTTTTAGGCTCAGGGGAACAACCCATGTACCCATACCACCACCAACTGCAGCCCCAGTTGTAGGCCAGCAGGCAAGAATCATGAGGGCAGACCTTCCTACCAATACCCCCCATTGGACCATACAATGTACAAGCCCCACTCTGTCCCCCAAACCCACCCAACTACTGGAGACCCCAGCAACTTCCTGAGACACAAACACTGCCAATGTCAATTGGACCAAGAGTGCCTCCCTGAGACACAAACACCATTTGCACTGATTGGAGGAAGAGATGGGTAGATGCCAGTGCAAGAATACATTCAACAACATGAAGAGCAATATGGCACCATCAGAACCTAGTGGTTCTACTACAGCAAGACCTGAACATCCCAACATAGAAGAAGCAGAAGAAAATGACATAAAAATGACTTTATGAAGATTATAGAGGCCTTTAAAGAGGAAATGAAAAATTCCCTTAAAGAAATCAAGGAAAAGACAAACAAAAAAATGGAAGAAATCAATACATCCCTTAAAGAAAGTAAAGAAAACCAAAAAAAAAAAAAAAAAAGCAATCAAACAGGTGAAGGAAACAGTTCAAGACTTGAAAACTGAAATGGGGACAATAAAAAAGACACAAACCAAAGAAATGCTGGGAATGGAAAATCTGAGTAAATGAACAGGAACTATAGATACAAGCATAATCAACAGAATGGAAGAGAGAATCTCTGGCATTGAAGATTTGATAGAGGAAATAGATTTGTTGGTTAAAGAAAACATTAAAGCCAACAAAGCTATAAAACAGAACATCCAGGAAATCTGGGACACCATGAAAAGACCAAACCTAAGAATAATAGGGATAGAAGAAGGAGAAGAATACCAGCTCAAAAGCATGGAGAATATATTCAATGAAATCATAGAAGAAAACTTTCCCAACCTAAAGAAGGAAATACCTATGAAAATACAAGAAGCTTATAGAACACCAAATAGAGTGGATCCCCCAAAAAAGTCCCCTTGCCACATAATAATAAAACCAATAAACATACAGAATGAAAAAAAATATTAAGAGATGCAAAGGAAAAAGGTGAAATAACATATAAAGGCAAACCTATCAGAATAATACCCAACTTCTCAATGGAGACTCTGAAAGCCAGAAGGTCCTGGACATATATCATACAGACACTAAGAGACCACAGGTGGAACCCAGACTATTATACTCAGCAAAACTCTCAATCACTATAGATGGAGTAAACAATATATTCCATGATAACACTGGACTTAAACAATACCTATCCACAAATCCAGCCTTACAGAAAGCACTAGAAGGAAAAAATCCAACTTAAGGAAGTTAGATGCACCCATGAAATCACAGGCAATAGATTATCTCACATCAACAAATCCTAAAGAAGGGAAACACACAATACTACCACCTAAAATAACAGGAATTAACAATCACTGGTCATTAATATTCCTTAGTAACAATGGATTCAATTCACCTATGAAAAAGACACAGGCTAACAGAATAGATACAAAAACAGGATCCATCCTTCTGCTGCATACAAGAAACACACCTCAGCTTCAAAGACAGATACTACCTCAGAGTAAAGGGCTGGGAAAAGTCTTTCCAATCAAATGTACTTAAGAAGCAAGCTGGTGTAGCTATCCTGATACTAACAAAATAGACCCTGAAATTAAAATTAATCAAAAGAGATCAATAAGGACATTACATATATTCATGACAGGCAAAAATCCATCAAGATGAAGTCTCAATTCTTAACATTTATGCCCCAGATACAAGGACAGCCACATATGTAAAAAAAAAAAAAATTACTAAAGCTTAAATCACATATCAAACCCCACATAGTAATAGTGAGAGACTTCAGCATCTCATTCCCACCAATGGACAGGTTTGCTAGATAGAAATTTAACAGAGAAATAAGGGAAATAACAGACATGACTCAAATAGACTTAATAGACATCTATAGAACATTCCACCCAAACACAAAAGAATATAACTTCTCAGCACCTCAAGGAACCTTCTCTAAAATTGACTATAATCAGTCACTAAGCAAATCTCAACAGATACAAAAAAAAATTGGAATAACCTCCTGTATTTTATTGGATCACCATGGCTTAAAGTTAGAATTCAACAACAACACAAATTACAGAAAGTGTACAAACTCATGGAAACTGAATAATGCTCAACTGAATCACCAATGGATCAAGGAAGAAATAGAGAAAAAATTAAAGACTTCCTAGAAATCAATGAAAATGAATGCACAATATACTCAAACTTATGGGACACTATGAAAGCAGTAGTAAGAAGAAAGTTCATAGCACTAAACGCCTACATAAAGAAGTTGGAGAAGTATCACACTAGTCATGTAACAGCACACCCAGAAAGCTTTAGAAGAAAAAGAAGCAAATCCACCCAGGAGGAGTAGACTTCAAGAAATAATCAAGTTGAGGGCTGAAATCAATAAAATAGAAACAAAGAGAACAATACAAAGAATCAATGAAACAAATTTTTTTTGAGAAAATCAACAAGATAGACAAACCCTTATCCAATCTAACCAAAAGGCAGAGAGAAAATATCCAAATTAAAAAAAATCAGAAAGAAAAAGGGAGACATAAGGATTGATGATGAGGAAATCCAGAAAAATCATCAGGTCATACTTCAAAAACCTGTACTGCACAAAGTTGGAAAATCTAAAAGAAATAGACAATTTTCTGGATAGATACCACATACTCAAGTTAAATCAAGACCAGATAAACAATTTAAATAAACCTATAATGCCTATGGAAATAGAAGCAGTCATTAAAAGGCTCCCAACCAAAAAAAAGCTCATGATGAGATGGTTTCAGTGCCGAATTGTACCAGAATGTCAAAGAAGAGCTAATACTAATATTCCTCAAATTGTTCTATACAATAGAAACAGAAGAAACATTGTCAAACTCTTTCTATGAGGCTATAGTTACCCTGATACCCAAACCACACAAAGATACAACAAAGAAAGACAATTACAGACCAATCTTCCTCATGAACATTGATGCAAAAATACTCAATAAAATACTAGCAAGCCAAATCTAAGAAGACATCAAAAAATCATCCACCTTGATCAAGTAGGCTTCATCCCTGAGATGCAGGGATGGTTCAACACATGAAAATCTGTCTATAAGTAATCCATCATATAAACAAACTGAAAGAAAAAAACCCACATGATCATTACATTAGATGCTATAAAATCCTTTGACAAAAATCTAATAACCCTTCATGATAAAGGTCTTGAGGAAATCAGGAATACGAGTAACACACCTAAACATAATAAAGACAATATACAGCAAGTCAATAGCCAACATCAAATTAAATAAAGAGAAACTCAAAACAATTCCACTAAAATTAGGAACAAGACAAGGCTGTCCATCTCCCTATATCTATTCAACATAGTACTTGAAGTTCTAGCTAGAGCAATAAGACAACAAAAGGAGATTAAGGGAATACAAATTGGAAAGGAAGAAGTCAAACTTTCACCATTTGCAGACAATATTATAGTATACATAAGTGACCTCAAAAATTCTACCAAGGAACTCCTATACCTTCAGTCATGTGGTAGGATACAAGATTAACTCAAAAAAGTCAGTAGCCCTCCTATATACAAAAAAATAAATGTTCCAAGAAAGAAATCAGAGAAACATCATCTTTTACAATAGCCACAAGTAATATAAAATACCTTGGGGTAACTCTAACCAAACAAGTGAAAGACCTGTATGACAAGAACTTTAAGTCTTTGAAGAAAGAAATTGAAGAAGATATCAGAAAATGGAAAGATCCCCCATGCTCATGCATAAGTAGAACCAACATAATAAAAATGACAATCTTACCTAAAGCAATCTACAGATTCAATGCAATCCCCATCAAAATCCCAACACAATTCTTCACAGACCTGGAAAGAACAATATTCAAATTCATATGGAAAAACAAAACAAAACAAAAAACTAGGATAGCTAAAACAATTCTTTACAATAAAGCAACTTCTGGAGGCATCACCATCCCTGACCTCAAGCTCTACTATAGAGCTATAGTAATAAAAACAGTTTGGTACTGGCATAAAAAACGACATGTGAATCAATGGAATCTAATTGAAGATCCTGACATTAATCCACATACCTATGAACACCTGATTTTTGACAAAGAAGCCAAAATTGTACAATGGAAAAAAGAAAATATCTTCAACAAATGGTGCTGGCATAACTGGATGTCAACATGTAGAAGATTGCAAATAAATCCATATCTGTCACCAAGCACAAAACTCAAGTCCAAGTGGATCAAAGACCTCAACATAAATCCAGCTACACTGAACCTGATAGAGGAGAAACTAGGTAGTTGCCTAATATGCATTGGCATATTACACCAGTAACACAAACACTGAGAGCAACAATTAATAAATGGGACCTTCTGAAACTGAGAAGCTTCTGTAAGGCAAAGGACATGGTAAATAAGATAAAATGACAGCCTACAGAATGGGAAAAGATCTTCACCAACCCCATACCTGACAGAGGGCTGATCTCCAAAATATATAAAGAACTCAAGAAACTAGGCAGCAAAATACCAAACAACCGAATTAAAAAATGAGCTACAGATCTAAGCAGAGAATTTTCAATAAAAGAATCTCAAATGACCAAAAGACATTTAAGAAATTGCTCAACATCCTTAGTCATCAGGGAAATACAAATCAAAATGACTCTGAGATACCATCTTACACCTGTCAGAATGGCTAAGATAAAAAACACTGATGACAGTTTATGTTGTAGAGGATGTGGAGCAAGGGGAACACTCCACCACTGTTGGTGGGATTGCAAACTTATACAGCCACTTTGGAAATGAGTATAGCATTTTCTCAGAAAACTGGGAAATCATACTACCTCAAGACCCAAGGAGATCACTCTTGGGCATATACCCAAGGTATGCTCAATCATATCACAAGGACACTTGCTCAACTATGTTCATAGTAGCATTATTTGTAATAGCCAGAACCTGGAAACAACCTAGATGCCCCTCAACCGAAGAATGGATAAGGAAAATGTAGTACATATACACAATGGATTATTACTCAGCTGCAAAAAACAATGATATCATGAGGTTTGCAGGCAAATGGATGGAACTAGAAAATATCATCCTGAGTGAGGTAACCCAGACTCAGAAAGATAAACATGGTATGTATTCACTCATAAGTGGATACTAGTTGTTAAGCAAAGGATAATCAAACTACAACCTACAGCTCTAGAGAAGCTAGGGAATAAGGAGGACCCTGAGAAGGATGCATGGATCACCTTGGAAAGGGGAAACATAGGAGATCTCCATGAGTAAACTGGGGATGAGGGGGAAGCAGTAGAGGGGAGGGGATGGGGGATGAGAACAGGAAAGAACAGGATGGTCAAGCTGGGCGAGGGATGGATTGAGAAAGCAATGAAAAAGATACCTTGATAGAGGGAGACATTATGAGTTAAGGGAGAAACCTGGTACTAGAGAAATTCCCAGGAATCTACAAGGATGACCCCAGATTAGACTACTAGCAATAGTGGAGAGGGTGCCTGAACTGGCCTACCCTGGCAATCAGATTGGTGAATACCCTGTCATCATAGAGCCTACATCCAGTAACTGATGGAAGCAGATGCAGAGATCTACAACCATGCACCAGGCTGAGCTTCGGGGGCCTAGTTGAAGAGAGCAAAGAGGAATTATATGAGCAAGAGGGGTCAATATCATGATGGGGAAATCTACAGAGACAACTGCACCAAGCTCATAGGAACTCATGAACTTTGGACCCATAGCTATGAAGCCTGTGTGGGACCAGACTAAACCCTCTACATATCAGAGATGTTTGTGTAGCTGGGTCTGTTTGAGGGGCCCCTGGCAGTGTGGTCAGGGCCTATCCCTGGTGCATGAACTGGCTTTCTGGATCTCATTACCTATGGTTGGACACCAGGCTCACCCTTGATGCAGGGGTGAGGGGCTTGGTCGTGACTCAACTGAATGTACCAGGCTTTGCTTTCCCCCCATGGGAGGACTTCCCCTTTTGGGGGAGGGGATGAAGGGTGGGTTGGGGAAAGGTGATGGGGGTATGGGAGGAGGGATGAGAGGCGGATCTGTGCTTGGTATGTAAAAAAGTAAAACAAAAAAAAGTAAAAGTAAAAAATAGAAGACATGGTAGGGTCTGGAGACTACTCCCTCACCAACAGGTTGGCAAAAGGAGATACTTATCCCTATAATACCTAAATCATCTCCTAAAACATCCATCCCCTGTTCTTGCTTTCTCTGTGATCTTACTAAGGAATACTGTCAGTATTGGCCAGAGCCTTATGGAGGATGCCCTTATTGGTCCTGGAGGAGACAGAATGCATGTTCAGGAAGGTGTTCTACCCTTTATGCAGAATGGAGGATCTTTTCTATCTTAATTAAGGATCCACACCCCAGATGGAAGATGGAAGTCATTGGTAAACGTTACTATAGCACTTATCACAGCTACTCATCAGGCATGATCAAAATACAGAGAGGACACATCCCACTCTCTCAACCCCCAGGTATAGACATAGTAGAAGAAGTGGTTCAAAGCTCTTCAGAGGTCCTTATGTCCCTAATATCATCCCTTTGAGATGATGCTGACTCCACTTGCCTGTCACACCATCTCTTGTTTCAGACCTTAACCTCTATGTATCAGTTACTGAATAATGCTTTGCCTGACTGCTTTGGAGAATGTTGGTTGTGTGTCCCTCCTGGGTCCAACTCATAACCACCATTTGTGGCCTCACTTGTGTTATTAGACTCTGTCATCTTGCTACTCATTAAGTGCTCTAAGCCAAATATCATGGCCAGCCCTTATCTCTCCCATGGCTCTCACTTTGGTAACATAGATAGCTGCAATTCCTCAGAAACACACTGTAGGCACACTGGATTGCCCAGTGTGGTGATTTAAAAGAAAAAATGGCCCCAAAAGGGAGTGGCATTATTAGGCGGTGTGGCCTTGTTGGAGGATGTATGTCGCTGTGCGGGCAGGCTTTACGTTCTCTTGATCAAGCTTCATGCAGTGTGACTGTCAGTCAACTTCCTGTTGCCTGCAAGATGTAGCACTCAGCTCCAGCACCATGTGTGCACACTATCACACTCCCCGTCATGATAATAACAGACTGAACCTCTGAAACTGTAAACTCTGAGAGAGGGTCTTTGTTTCTTCCTCAGGGAGCAATGTTGCTTCTGTGTTATTCAATGAGGTATAGTAAAAAACAAGATCCAACAACATCAGACAGATCTCCAAAAAGGTAAGAAACAGCTGGATGCCTCTGGCCAGTGGATCATTGACAGTCCAATATGCAATTGGATATTACCCTTCTTAACCTCCTTCTTCTCATTTTTTAAATTCTATTAATTGCACTCTACCTCATACACTTCTTGTCTAGATTTCCTCAACAACAGATCCAAAAAGGGTTTTAACCAGACTTTTAATCAGTTGCTATTACATAATTGCCAACCCCTAGCTATGGAACCAGAGGCCTAAAACACCAGATTATACTCTGATGATGATCGACCTTGCTCCAAGGACTTTGATGCCCTCATTCAGCAGGAAGCAGTCCAATGACTACATTGCCTCCTTTACTGACCCCCTGACAGTTTACCAATAGTAAACAAAAAGGTGGAGGGGATATTGGCTAGTCATCCCAACTCAGACAGGACAGGTTTCCCTGTCATACTCAGACTCCTTGTAAAACCTGCCCCTGGAGACCTCTGGGCACCAGGCTCCTAGACTACTCTGGTGGCTGGGCATGACCCCTTAAGGTACATGAATGACAGGCTCCCATCTGAGGAGCTCCACCAGGTAGGCCTTGCCCCCTGACTTCCCTAATGGCCTTAATGGCTGTTCCCAGCTCCTTGAGGCAGGAAAGTGGCCAGATCCCACCCTCAGACTTCCCTAGCAGCCTTATTGGCCTTTCCCAGTCCCCAGGCAAGAGAGTGGCCAGACACCGCTTTACAGAAAAATATCCCACCAATCCCTGAGCTTGCCCCCAAATCAGTCCACATAATCCCTCTAATTCCAGGCCATCCTAGAAAGTTCCATCCCCAAGAAACTTTATATAAACCATCTTCTGCTCAGTTCTCTGCTGCTCCTCATATAAGTAAAGGCAGTCACCCTCCTGAGCTTTTCCCTCCCAATAAATCTCTCATGTGAGGTTTGTTATGTGGTGTGACTTTGTGGTATCCCTTGGCTCCAAACGGCCAGGATAACTTTCCATCTGAGGTGATACAGGGTCTCAGATTGCACACCCTTTGAGAGTTCTTTCCAGCCAGTGCACTCTTCCTTGCTCCTGGGGGTCTTGAGACCCCTAAATGTCTGGGTCTAGTCTCAGTGGATCTTACTAAGGTCTCCAAAATGTTACAGGTAGCCTACTAGAGAAGAATACTCACAGTTTATAGCCAAATGAAAAATTTTATTACAGTCAGCTGGGACTATACTTAGGTATTTGTGATCCAAATGTAGCATCCAATGTTTAGGGTAAGGGGTTTTCAAAGGCAAAAACCACATGCTTGTATCTCACTCAGCAGAAGAATGGGAGGTGGGGGTGAGGAGTTTTAGGCAAGCAAGCAGTTTAATAGGAACTAAGAAAAGCCATTAGCTGCAGAGGGAAATCTGTACAAGCAAGCAGTTTAGTAGGGGCTAAGATAAAAGAGCTAGGATATCTTGATGTCTGCTTCCTAGAATAGAGCTGGGTAATATTCCACGGGATTCTTCATCAAGGAGATCAAATTATAGTTGAACCTGAAATGGCTTCAGCAAGAACACAAGATGGAGAAACCTCTGCATTGTCTTGCACTTTGGCAATGTGTGTGGGGTGAGTGTGCTTGTTCACATATGTGTGGAGGCCAGAAACTGATGTAGCTTTTTCTATCTCTCTTCACCTTACCTATTGAATCAGAGTCTCTGGCTGAGCCTGCAGGTCACTGATTGGCTGTTCCACTCTCCTTTTCCTGTTTTGTGATGATTGGGACTAAAGATTGGCTGCTCCATCCACCCAGCATTGACCACAGCGCTGAGCAGCTGAGCAACTGAAATGTTTATGAAGCAAATGTTCTACTCAGCCATTTATTCAGTCCAAATTTGAACTATTTTCAAAAATGATTCTCAAATTTGAAAGAGTAGCAGTGAAAGCTCATTAAAGGAAAACTATTCTACACAGGTAAAAGTATTATTTGTCTTGTATGGAGACCTACCATGCCAGTTAGGCAGGCTAGTCACCTCAGGCAGGCAGATTTACATTAAGGCATGATAAACAGACAGAGGGAACAATTACCTCAGTCATCACATACCATACTTTTCTTTCTCCATTTCCCCACCATCTAGATGGAGTTACCACAGTCATTTTGAAGTTCCCTTGGGTCTCCCAGATTTTAGAGTCCTGACTCAGAAAACTGTAACTTTTCTTATTTTTTTCTTTTATTTTTTTCAGATACTTGCCAGAACCTAAGGTTGACTTTTGTTTTTGTTTTTGAACTTTGGTCTCCCTTATTTTTTCTCTGAAGCTCATATTATTATTTTTTCTGTCAGCTTATTCACCGCATACCTCATCTCCATGCCTAACTCAAAAGAAATGGCTTTCTCTCTTCATCCTCCCTTCTTCTGGCAGGTGCCAAGTTTTACAAGTTGCCTGCCATTAGGGTTTTCTTCAAAACTCTATTTATCCACAAGCTTCTTCTGGAGTCTAGTCTTAAATAATTTTGTTGATGAGACTAAGAACTTTTAGAAGGGACCCAGATTTCCCTGACAGCAAAATGATTGATGCTAAAATATAATCTCAATAAACAAATTTAATTTTTTTCCAAAAATAACTTAAAGTTTGAAAACTAACAGTATGCATGTACTTGTTTCTACTTGGCCAATTTAACTTTTAACTTGGTCATGTGCTGAAAATTCAAATTCTCTAATAATTCTAATAGTAATGTTTTGTTAGGATTGCATTGTGCTAAATAGGAAAGGTTACCTTAGGTTTGTGTTAAAAAATAACATTTATGTCTGCTAAGACAATGTAATGAACTGCTTTCCACTTTAAAAAAAGCAGAAGAGGACCCTTGAAAGAAAGATGTGAAGGTTCTAGGTGACTGAATATTTTCTTTCAAAGAAAATCCAAAGTACTGCCTTTCTCTATTTTTGCCTCCTATAATATTTAACTTTGATTAATTTACATTGTTGAATATTTCCAACATATGTTAAGAAGACTTAGAAAATTATAAACAGCAGCTATGGCCACAAATTGATTTTAATTGATAATTGGTTTATGATAGTTCACTTTAATTGTCAATTTGACACAATCTAGATTCTCCTCAGAAGAGAGGTTCAATGTGGATCGTTGGATTGTCTGCATTGAGTTTGTATGTGGACATACCTGTGAGGGGTTTTCTTAATGGGTTACTTGAGATGGTAAGAACCAATAGGAATGTAGATGGCACCATTTTGTGAGTTGGGTGTGGTGATATTTTATTTGTGCTTTAATAAATAAACCTTGCCTGGAGATCAGAGGAAAAGGCCAGCCATTATAAGTAAACAAAGAAGTCAGGCAATGGTAGCACACACCTTTCATCCTATCACTTAGCAGGCAGGGATCTGTCTGGATCTCTATGTGTTCAAGGCCACACTGGAAACAGAGCCAGGTGTGGTGGCACACACCTTAAATTCCAATACTAGTTAACCATGAAGGTCTGGAGGTCTTTATAGACAGACAGGAAGTGATAGAGCTGGGCAGGAAGAGGAAGTGATGTAGCTGGACAGAGAGAGCAAATCAGATTGCAGTACAGCAAGGCATATAGGTGTGGGTAGACAGGAAGTCACTCACATTTGGAAGCTGCCAAGTTGGTGAGGTGAGGTTAGCATGTGGCTGTTCCTGTTCCTCTGATCTCTCTCAGGCTTTAACCCCTATATCTGGCTCCGTGTTTTTTTTTTTTTTTTTAATTTAATAAGACCATTCAGAAATTCATCTACAGTTGGGCTGATGGATGAAAACAAGAGCACCAGCTGAGCACTGGCAAATATTCACCCACTCTCTTTTTGTTTGTCTGTGTTAGGACTAGCTGTTTCAAGTTCCTGCCATTTTTTTTTCCTCCTTCCAGTAATAGACTATAGCCTGAGATTGTGAACTGAATTTAACTCATTTTCCCCTATGGTATATTTTATCATAGCAGCCCAAAAAGTAACTAGGAGAAATTAATGAACTTCCTATATATCAAATAGATGCAATCTGGGTAGCAAAAAAAAAAAAAAAAAAAACAAACAAAAACAAAAATGTGAGCCTGTGGAGAATATTTTAGGTTCAAATAATAATGCAAAATAAGACTTGGGGTCATACAGTTGATGAGTAAGTCTTTTCACACTTGTAAAAAGAAATACAAATTCATGTTGTATAATCTCATGTTTTGTTTTTCAAAAAGTCAGAATACTCAAGACTTAGTTCTCACTATGAGAAGTTAGCATGTGGATAGATCAAAGTCACAAATTTCAAACAGCTGAGCTATCAAACTTTGCCAAAGGATAAGAATTGGAAGCCCGGCAGTGGTGGTGCACGCCTTTAATCCCAGCACTCGGGAGGCAGAGGCAGGTGGATCTCTGTGAGTTTGAGGCCTGTCTGGTCTACAGAGTGAGATCCAGGAAAGGCACAAAGCTACACAGAGAAACCCTGTCTCGAAAAACCAAAAAAGAAAAAAAAAAGTATTGGAATATTACTCAACATAAAATGAAACTTTTTGGGTCTATTATCACATCTCATGAGGGACACATAGCCAATGATACCAAATCTAGAGGCCTTTGTGTATGTGTGTAGGATATGCATGTCTGTGCAAGCATGTGAGGGATATGTGTGCCTGTGGAGGCTAGGCGTTAATACTGAGTCCTTTTTTATATTTATCTCCAACTTATTTTATTTTTAAAAACAGGGTCTAGACTGGCTGGCCAGTGTCCTCATCCCTTCCTTTCTTTGCCCCTCCCCACTGAATCTAGGGTTAAAGATTTGCGTCATAACAACCAGCTTTTATGAGGGAACTGGAGATCTATTCTAAACAGATATTAATAAGTTTCTTGAAAAAAAATCACCAGGGACCCCCAGGATAACCATCTCCAAGGGCTCAGTGCCAGTGACCCAAGGCCACTCCCAAATATCCTGTCACCACCTCACTAGAGTGTCACTATAGGAACAAGAACAAAGAAGATGCTTGAGTGACACCAAATTATATCCAAACCACAGCAAACAAGACGCACCTGTGTCCACCATGGTGCTTGCTTCGATTACCTAAGCCACAAGTAGAGTTCAATATCTGAATCTACCTTTTTGTTCCTATATAATCTTGGAAACACACACACACACACACACACATTATTATTTTAATCTATGTATATGGACCTCTGGTTTGCATAGCAAGAACTTTACCCCCTGAACCATCTCTCCAGACCCTAGAGCTTCTTCTTCTTCTTTTTTTTTTTCCAGGGACTTGGCCATTTAGCTTCTATAACATCTATATTTGTGTTTTAGCATCCTCACCTTTGGAAGCTATGAATTAAAATATTTCATGGATGCAAGAGAGAAAACAAAAACACAACCATTGTTGGCCATTTCAATTCAGCACAGTTAACATTTCTTTCATCTAGGCCCATCTGCATAGTTTAAAATAATAATGTGTAAGCATGCGTGTGTGTGTGTGTGTGTGTGTGTGTGTGTGTGTGTGTGTGTGTGTGTGTTTCAAAGATTATTATTATATAGTAACAAAAGGTAGATTCAGATGGTGAACTCAACTTGTGGCTTAGGTAATTGAAGTAAGCACCATGGTGGACACAGGTGCGTCTTGTTTGCTGTGGTTTGGATATAATTTGGTGTCACCCAAGCATCTTCTTTGTTCTTGTTCCTATAGTGACACTCTAGTGAGGTGGTGACAGGATATTTGGGAGTGGCCTTGGGTCACTGGCACTGAGCCCTCGGAGATGGTTATCCTGGGTTCCTTGGTGGTTTTTGTCAAGAAGCTTGCTGATAGTACCTGGTTGGATAACCCATCTCTGCTTCTGCTCCTAACATGTGGTTTTCCTCCTGTGTGCTCACCATCCACCGTCTGCATGGGTCCCTTATCTCAGCTGCCAGAACCAGCACCATGCTTTCTAGACTCTCAAGTCCAAAACGGTAAGCCGAGTAAGTCTCTTTTTCTTCCTAAGAATTCTGACATGTCTTCATTACAATGAGGAAAACGTAACTAAAGGACTAGTAATGAAAGAGTCATTTTCATTATAAAGTCACTGCGTTAGAAGCAAAACACCCCAGAGAAGGAAACATTCACAATTACCTTAACAGATGTCACCGGGGAATCTAATTAAACTGTCCTTAATTAAAGTTACTTGGAAAATAAAAGTAGAAATGTTTCTAAGTCGAAAGCTAATATGAGACTAGTTTCACGAATATTAAACTAGAAGGTACTATAAGTGCCATTACTTTGGTCTGCATTCAGAGTCTCTAGATAAAATGAGCAGCAAAAGAAAACAATGTTGTACCAATGAGAGGTGTCTAAATCTTACTTTTATGTAAATAATGTATTTGGATTATTTTGCATAGCATGTCTAATGCCAAAAAAATGATGAAGTAAGTCCACTCTCTGTCACATAAGGTTGCTAAGCACTACGCTCACGTTCTTGGAGAGGGTATGGCATATAATTTGGAGAGTAAGCACAACAGAGAAAGATACAAAATTGAAACAAGTCGATCAAGCAGAGATGAAAGGGAGAGGAAATTGGCAGGATGCCAAGACAAGGGTGAGATTTGTTGTTGTTTTCGAGACAGGGTTTCTCTGCATAGCATTGGAGCCTGTCCTGGAACACACTCAGTAGACCAGGCTGGCCTCGAACTCACAGAGATCCACCCGCCTCTGCCTCCCAAGTGCTGGGATTAAAGGCAGAGGGAAGATGCGCAGGAGGCTTTGTGAACTACTTGTTCGGATTGGACAAGTATGTGAGGAGAGGTTCAGGAGAAATGTTTCTGGGGGAGAAATAGACCTTTCAGTATGTATTCATGAGCTATTTCTAATTAAATCCTCAACCCCTTACCCTCACCCCGGGGTTATTTACACAAGACCCTAACTACTAAAGAGACTTACTGCTCACATTCCTGGGATGATGTTTCAGCTACTTGCTAGTTACTGGGTTAAAGCAGTTACTTCCCACTGACCCAAGGAGATTGCTATCAAGGTCAGGCAGGCCCTAGGTGCCTTCTTTCTTGTGCAAATTAAGTTTTAACTCCTCCTCAGTCAGGTGCTATTCCTAGATTCCCTAAATGATCTTAGCCTTTAGTTGACCCTACCAGAGAACTCCCCTTTAGTCACTCCCCTTTGGGGTTGTAATTAGAAGCTGACATTTTTTTTTTTCTTTTTTCTTTTGGTTTTTTCGAGACAGGGTTTCTCTGTGTAGCTTTGCGCCTTTCCTGGAACTCACTTGGTAGCCCAGGCTGGCCTCGAACTCACAGAGATCCGCCTGGCTCTGCCTCCCGAGTGCTGGGATTAAAGGCATGCGCCGCCGCCGCCGCCACCGCCGCCGCCACCACCACCACCCGGCCTAGAAGGTGACATTTATTGCTTTATGTGTGGATCCTTATCACCTCCGTCTGTGACCCTGAAAACTTCAAGCCTCACATTGCTTTGCCAAAGAGTTACTGCATATGTATATACACTGGTTCTGTGAGAGGACTGGGGGAATGGATTTAGAAGAACAAAGATGAGGACGGAGACGGAAAGAACTAGATAGAGATGAGAGAACAGCAGAAGGGACTGAGAGCGGGAGGGACTGACAGGAGCTAAGTATGAGAACAGAAAAGAAGCTGTGTAGATGGAATTGACTTAGAAGAATAAAGTGAATGAACTAAGGAGCTCAGTATGTTTAGATTCATTTGAGATCCCTCAGATTAGTATCCTCAGCCGCTTGTAGCATCTGTTCTGGACCCTGATAGAAATCCCCTTAAAGCAGGCACTTGGGGGGAATTCGTTAAAGTTAGTGGTGTGCCTGCATGTGGGGTGGGTCGTGTGCGTGTACGTGCAAGGAAACGCGTGGAGGGAGGTCAGAGAACAACTGGTGAGATTTGTTCTTTTCTTTTCACCGTGTGGGTTCCCAGGATTGAACTCATACTATCAGTCTCGGTAGCAAATACTTTTATTTGCTAAACCATTTTATCTCACTGACCCATCAGTTTAAAAGTTAAGTGTGATAGTTCTATCAGTGGCTCAACAGGGTAATTTTCGAAAGTCCATAAAAACTTGAACACCAAGTTTTCATTGTGGCAAGCACGTACCCTGGTTATGGGGGAGGAATAATCACTCTTGATTCAGACTTGGCATAACACTCATTTATTCACACAATAAGATTAAAAGCAATATTTATCCTGTCTTCCAAGTGGAAGCAGGAATACCTCTCCGGGTGTACAGGTCCAGACTCGCCACATCTGTTCCTCTGGATCTCGGGTCAGCCTTCCTGTGATCAACCTGGTGTGCACTGAGGACAGGATCTCACGTCTTTGGCAGAGGAGAGTCGTCTTACTCACTCGGGGGTCTGAAGAGCTCTGTTGGTCGTGTCTGAGGCTTCATCTTTTATATCCCTTTCTGGCTAGGTTTCTAGTCTTATCCCTACTTCCACACATAGCTTATAGCTTATCACTACTCCATTTACGGTTTACTTATGTCATTCTATTGTTTATCACTCCCGACCAGGGTTGTTCACCCTAGGTCTTATATGTTCCTTACATTCATTTAATGAGAAAGTGGGATGATAAGTTTTCTGAGGCTCACTATAGAAAATATAGTTCTCAAATGAAAGGAAATTCTGTAAGTTAAATTATGAACTTGTATAAAGTATTTGATACCGAATACCTACCATTATAAAGCAAAGAAATGATTATAAACTATGCAGATAGATATTTGGAGATGATCTCTCTTCGAATTGCGGAATATGGGGTTTATAAGAAAAATAGTCACTCATGGGGGCTGGGCATCATAGGTTGGGTGGTGGTGGCAGCGGCAGCGTACGCCTTTGATCCCAGCACTCCGGAGACAGAGCCAGGTGGATCTCTGTGAGTTCGAGGCCAGCCTGGTCTACAGAGCAAGTTCCAGGACAGGCACCAAAACTACACAGAGAAACCCTGTCTCAAAAAACAAAAGAAAAAGAAAGAAAGTGCATAGTGACGGTTTGAACAGGAATGGCCCCCATAGACTCATGTGTTTGAATATTTGGTCCACACAGAGTGGCAGTATTAGGAGGCATGGCATTGTTGGAGTAGATGTGGCTTTGTTGGAGGAAGTGTGTGACTGGGGGTGAGCTTTGAGGTCTCAGAAACTCAATCCAGCTCTCTGGCTGCTGGCTGCTGATGCTACTGTCTGCTGTTCCAGATGTAGAACTCTCAGCTCCTTCCAGCACAATGCCTGCCTCCATGCCATCATATTCCCTGCCATGAGGATAATGGGATAATGGACTAAACCTCCAAAAGTGTAATCCAGCCCCAATTACATGTTTTCTTTTATGAGAGTTGTCATGGTCAAAGTGTCTCTTCACAGCAAACTTAGACAGGCATCCTGGTTATACTATATTTATTTTTTGTAAGTATGAGTGCTTACCTGTACATATGGATGTGTTCCAAATGTGAACCCGATGCCTGCAGAGGTTAGAAGAGGATACCAGATCCCCTGGAACTGGACATATGGATTGTTGTAAGCTGCCATGTGAGTGCTAGGAATGGAACCAGGGTCCCCTGGAAGAGTAGCGAGTGCCATCAGAACACCTCTCCAACCCTGTTACTGGGCGCTTAAAACCAAAGAGTGTTGTTTATGAATTCACACTCTATTTAAAAAGCCTATGCTTCAACTTCCTAACTGTATAACTGAGTAATTAGATCATCTCCAATTTGTTTAGTTTTTCTTATAACTATTTAGGAGAAATGAAAGGCTAAGAGAATCAGTATATTTAAGGCATCTAATTTAAATAATGCACTATTAGAAGAAAATAGGCATTACAATTTTTAAAAGTAGTATAAGATACAAAGTAAGCAAAGGCTTACCTCATGCAATGACAAATTTTCAGAGGAATAATCTATACTAATACTATGTAAGATTTGTTCAAAGCATAAACAAGTTGAAAGAGGTAATGGTCTTCAAAAGTAGTGAGTGTGGTTTATGCACTTTAAATTTATGTTAATCCTGATAATGAAATAAATGTTTTTAATGCTGCTGACTCTGGCTGTTTTATTTGTAGACAA
Source organism: Peromyscus californicus insignis (assembly GCF_007827085.1). Lineage (NCBI taxonomy): Eukaryota > Metazoa > Chordata > Mammalia > Rodentia > Cricetidae > Peromyscus > Peromyscus californicus. Next base: position 7,537,482 of record NW_026294447.1, on the reverse strand, counting down.
TGTATATAAAGATATGAACTATTTCATATCGACTCCTAGAGAACAGGTAGGCCTAATGCAGATATTCCCTTTTCTCTCTGCTCCTCCAGACCCAAACCCTGTTTCACCCCCAGCGCTGAGAACCCCCGCTGCAGCCTGTTTTGCTCCACCCTGCATCCCAAGTGTATCCCATTGACCTCTTCCTCCCAAATAGGTTCCCTTCCCTCATCTGTCCCTTTGTCCCAGACCCCAAATCCAGAAGGCGTTCCCTGGGAAACCACAGGCCACTCTGGCCAAGCAGGCAGCTTCACTGCAGATCTCTGCCTCTTGCTCTGCTCTTCCAAACCCAGTTCTCCGATCTCATATCCAGCTATGTAGCAGAACATGCATGGCAGCTCCCCTCCTCCCGTCTTCAGTGGATCATACAGATCTTCCACTCCAAACTTCCTCCTTTCCGCCATTGCTTTGTCCTAGCCCCCAACTTCAGCTGACACTCCCTAGGAACCCACTGGCACTCTGACCAGGGAAGCAAGTAGGCTAAGGGCAGATCTTCACCTCTCCCTACATTCTTCCAATTCCTATCCCCTAGTCACTTCTCCATCTCTGTTCTCCCCAAACCTGATGTGGCCTCTCCTCACTCTCTGCCCCAATTCCCAGGGAACTAACTAAGTAGATCCCGGTGTAACAGCTTGCTTTACTCCTTCCTTTGAACCACCTTGGTAACCACCCAGCACATCCCCATTCCTAAGTGTCAGCTCCCAACACACAGAGTCACATTTTACATGGCTGCCCAGGAGGCCACAGCTGTCAGGACCACAGAAAAATGTCCCAATAAACAAAACATAGCCACTACACTCTCCAAAGAACCAGAGAGGAAAGAAAAAACAAGGAACATAATGCCTACCCAACAAAGACAAGACCAGATAACAGCACCTAGAATTACAATCGTCACAATCTCAGATGCCTAAAACTTATGACAGTATAAAAACAAAATCAATAACAACTAGGACAAAATGTCTCCACTAGAGTCCAGAAACCTTAACCACACCAGGTCCTGAATATTCCAACATAACTGAAGCACAGAAAAAAGATGTTAAAATAGCTTTTATGAATATGATAGAGGTCCTTGAAGAGAAAAATGAATAAATCCCATAAAGAAATCTATGACCTCACACAACAACAACAACAACAAACAAACAAACAAAAAGCAAGGAAGAAAATGAATAAAACAGTTCTTGAAAGGAGACACAGAATTCATAAAGAAAACCCAGACAGAGAAATCTAGAAAAATTTAGGAACTCAAAGAGGAACCTCAGAAGAAAGCCACAGAATACAAGAGATCGAAAGGGAATCTCAGGCACTGAAACCACAATAGAAGAAATAGATGAAGAAATCCCTCAAACAAAGTCAGGAAAACACAAACTAACATTTGGAAGAAATGAATAAATCCCCTAAAGAAGGCCAGGAAAAACCAAACAAGGAGCTTAAGGAAACAATTAATACTTTTCAAGACCTGAAAATAGAAATAGAAGCAATATAGAAAACAGAAACTGAGGGAATCCTAGAAATTAAAATTTAGCAATGCAAACATGAACTAAAGAATACAAGATATGGAAGAGATAATCTCAGGCATTGAACAGAACACAAAAGAAATGGATATATCAGTTGAAGAAACTGTTAAATCTAAAAAATTTAGAGCCTGGACAGATGTACTGCAGACTCCAAGAGACCACAGATGCCAACCCATTTACTATACACAGAAAATCTTTCAATCACATAGATGGAGAAAATAAGATACTACATAATAAAGTCAAATTTTAATAATATCTATTGATAAATCCACATCTAAAAATATACTAGAAGGAAAACTTCAGCTATACCTATGAAACACAGGAAATAATCCTACACAAGCAATACCAAAGGAAGGGAAACACACACACACACACACAGAGGCACACACACACCACTACCAACAACAACAACAATAACAAAATATCAAGAATCAACAATAACTGGTCATTGATATTTTTCAATATCAATGGTATCAATTTCCCCCCCAAAAGATATAGACTAACAGAATGGATGTGGAAACAAGATCCATCCTTCTGCTGCATCCAAGAAACACACCTTAACATCAAGGATAGACATTACCTCAGGGTAAAGGGCTGGAAAAGATATACTAGTTAAATATTCCTAAGAAGCAAGCTGATACAGCTATTTTAATACCCAACAAAACAGACTTCAAACCAAAACAAATCAAAAGACATGGGGAAGGATACATACTTATCAAAGGAAAAATCCACCAAAATGACATTTTAATTCTTTTTTTAACATTTCAATTCTTAATATCTATGCCTCCAAAACAAGGGCACCCACATTTGTAAAAGGAACACTACTACAACTTAAATCACATATTGACACCCCCCCACACACACACACACTTATAGTGAGAGATTTTAATTCCTAACTCGCACCAACAAACAGGTCACCCAGATAAAAACTAAACAGAGAAATACTGGAGCTAACTGATTTTATAAACCAAATGGACCTAACAGATATTTATAGAACAGTTCACTCAAGCAAAAAAATATGCTTCCTTCTCAGCACCACATGGATCATTCTCCAAAACTGACCACATGCTTGGACACAAAGCAAGTCTCAACAGATACAAGAAAATTGAAGTAACTCCACAATCCTATCTGACCACCAAAGATTAAAGCTGGATATCAACAACAGAAATAAAACAGAGAGCCTACAAATTCATGAAAACTAAATAGCTCTCTACCGAATGAAAAATGGATCAAAACAGAAAGAAATGAAGAAGTTAGACTATCTAGAATTCAATGAAAATGAATACACAGCATACCCAAACTTATGGAACACAATGAAAACGATGCTAATAGGAAACTTCAAAGAATTAAGTGTCTAAGTTAAACATCAGAGAGATCACATATTAGCAACTTAACAGTCACAATAGTTAAGTTGCTAATGGATGCTCCCATGCTGATGAATCAATAGGATTAATATAGTAATAAATGAATAAATGGTCATCCTAACAAAAGCATTCCACAGATTCAATGCAAATCCCATCAAAATTCCAACACAGTTCTTCACAGATTCCATAAAGGACAATTTTCAGCTTCATATGGAAACACAATAAACTCATGATAGCTAAAACAGTCCTCAACAATAAAAGAACTGCTGTATATATAACCGTTCCTAACTTCAAATTATACTACAGAGTTATAGTGATAAAAACAGCATGGTACTGGCACAAAACCAGACACTTTGATCAATGGATTGAAATTGAAGCCCCAGACATAAATCCACACACCTATTTGACACCTGATTTTTGATAAAGAAGCAATAAATACGCACTGGAGAAAAAGAGAGCATATTCAACAAATAGTGCTGGTCAAACTGGATGCCTAGGTGTAGAAGAATCCAAATAAGTCCATACTTATCACCCTGCACAAGACTCACCTCCAAATGGATCATAGACCACAACGCTGAACCAGATATGCTGAAATTGATAGAAAAGAAAGTGGGAAATAGCCTTGAACTCATCAGCAGAGGAAAATCTTTCTGAACAGAACACTATTATCATAGGCACTAAGAGTAACAGTTATTAAATGGGATCTCATGAAACTGAGAAACTTTTCAGGGCAAAGGACATGGTAATTTGACAAAGCAGCAGGCAGGCTGCAGCGATGGAGGCATTTTCTCAATTGATCTTCTCTCCTTTCAGATGATGCAGCTCATACAGAGTTGACATAAAACTAGCCAGGACAACTGACTCCTAGTCAGCTTGACATGCAAACATATCACTGCTAAACCACAACTTTTCCTTTCTTGTTCATCCCAAACATCAAACATAAACATCAACATTACAATATAAAACATTTTACAAGTATCTCACTCTTTACAAATTCAAACACTTTAAAATTCAGTCTCTTTAAAAATCCAAATCTCTTTTAAAACTTAAAATCAGCTGTGATCTCCTATAAAATAAAAATAAGTTAAATACTTTCTTAATTCAAGAATGAATAGCAGGGACACACAGTCACAACATGAACAAAGCATAATCAAACTCCAAAAGTGTGAATAACTTAATGTCTAATTATCCAGGATTTGCTCACAATTTTTCGGTCTCCGCTAAAGTCCATTCAAGTCACTTCTCTGGCTTTCCCCTCTGCAGCACACAAATTGTCTTCTAGGCTCATGGTTGGCTCCACTTGGTGATCATTCCATTTTAGTGGCATCTCCAAAATGCTGAGGTCTTTTGTTGCAACTAAGCTGCACTTTACCAAGCCTCTCCTGGCTGTCTTCAGGGACTCCTGACCCACCACACAGTACCAAGCCTCAGCTGTTCTCAGGGACCCCTTCATGCCTTCAAATCCAGTCCAACTTTGGTGACTCTTAAACTACCAGGTTCCACTACCAACAGTAGGTACAACCTCGGCCACTTCTGGAACACACCTTCTGTGTGCTCACTCTGAGCAAGCACTTCCCAGAAGACATTATCTCAGTGGTGCCAATCTTTCCTCAATCACAGCTGATTCTTCAGCCCCAGCTGACCATTCTCCATTGCCCCAGCGAAGCAAAGGTTTCTCTTTAGTAGCTGTTGTTTCTTCTCATCACAGCCAAATCTTCAGCCCTGCTATCCAGAAACATGGATTCTTAACTAGAATAGCCCAGTAAAGTATTTACTTCCTTCTGAAACATCAAAGTCCAGGCCTGCAACATCTGTGCTGGTCTCAACATTATCATCCTCCAAGCTCCTACAGAACAGCTTACTAAAGTCACAATGCTCAGCGGCTTTTCTAGTCCAGAGTTCCAAAGTCCTTCCACAAGCCTCCAAACCAACACTGTCAGGTCTGTTACAGCAGCACTCTGCTCTCACGGTACCAACATGTCTTAGCTAGGGTTGTTATTGCCGCAATGAAACACCACGACCAAAAAGCAACTTGGGGAGGAAAGGTTTATTTGGTTTACACTTTGCGTCCTAGTCCATCACTTAAAAAAGCCAGAGCAGGAACTCAGACACAGCAGGTTCCTTGCGGCAGGAGCTGACACAGAGGCCGTGGATTCGGGGGAGTGCTGCTTGCTGGCTTGCTCCTCATAGCTTGCTCACACGGCTTTCTTGTAGAACCCAGGACCAGGAGCCCAAGCATAGCACCACCAATGGGCTGGGCCCTCTACCATTAATCCCCAATCAAGAAAATGCCCTGCAGCTGCATCTTATGGAGGCATTTGAGGTTCTCTTCTTTCAAAGACTCTAGCCTTTGAACTACAATGGTATCCTACAGCAAAATATGCTAGGGCAGTGGTGGCACAATGCTTGTGGGACTAACCAATTGATGTCTGATTTGGCTTGAGGCCCAGTCCCCAAGATGGAAACCATACCAGACACTGCTTGCGTGGCTAAGAACCAGAGATTACATAGTCCAACAGCCTAGTGTAAAACCAAATACAAGTAAAATGACTCCCAGTGACATTCTGCTATACTCATAGATCAAAGCCTTGCTCAGCCCTCATCAGATGCTTCCTCCTGCAGCAGATGGGAACAAATAGAGAGGCTCACAGCCAGACAGTACACAGAGAGTAAAGGACCTTGGGACACTAGCCCTTAATGGGATGCCATAGTCATCAAATTCCTCCCCTCAGGGCTCAGAGAACCTTGCAGAAGAGGAGGTGGAAAGAGTTTAAGAGCCAGAGAGGAGAGAGGACACCAAGGGAACAAAATCCTCTAAATCAGTTTGACCAAAGCTCCTATGAACTCACAGAGTCTGAGGCAGTATGCACAGGCCTGCCTGGGTCTGCACCAGGCCCTCTGATTTTGTGCCATCTCCTTATCTCTTTTCCTATTGTTTGTTTTGTCCCACTGTGATGTGATAGTTTTTATTTTATCTTATTATATTTTATTTTGTCACATTGGTTGTTATCTCTTAGAATTCTGTCCTTTTCTAATGAGAGACAGAGAGGGAGTGGATTCAGGAGGAATCGGATGTGAGAGGAAGGGGGAAGAGTGGAGGAAGGGAAAATGCAATCAGGATACATTATGTGAGAAGCCAACCTATTTTCAACACAAGGAAAAATAGAAAATATTTCATAAAATTTTTATAGGCATTTAGAATACTAACTAGTAATGTCTTAAATCCACATGTAGAAATAGAAGTTCCTGGGAACATGTAAATTTGGGGTAATTTCAAAATTGTCTGTGAGGCTGTTTTTCCAGTTTTCCTTAAATACATTTCAGTTTGTTTCTTTGTTGTATTATTTATTTATCATTGTCTAATTGTAACCCTTTGAAGAGAAACTCCAAATGTAATTCCTATTGCATATTAATATCTCTGTATCATTCTTGATTATTCAAGGACTACCACCTTTTTAATGAAATGAATGAGATGTGCTTTGTGAAGATTTTTATTTTTGTTTTAAATTGTACAAATTGTATTTAAACTTTAGTTCAGAAAGGAACACTGCGAACAGTTTGATCATAGGGCCAAACTTGAGAAGAAAACAATGCATAGATTTCCTCTTTAGTTCTGAAAAATGCAGTGGTTATTATGAATTGGAACTGACTTCATAGCTACCCTTAATTTTCCTAATAAATTGAGGATTTTAACCACCCAATGTGTGACATCAGTGGAATATACTAGCTCACAGGAATTTGGATTAACATACACAGTAGGTCATTTGGCACTCGGGAAGGTATCATGGTACAGTGGGTAAATGTCTAGACAAGGATGTGATCTGCTTTGACTGAATCTCATCCTAATCCTTAACATCTGTGCAGTGTAGTTGTGAGCCCCTTCCTGCAATAGTAACACAGGCTTGCTACTTCTGTGGGGGGCCTGGTAACTTTCAAGATCTTCAGAAAACCGTGACAGAAAACGTTATATTCCCCCATAGAGGTGGTCTTTGAAGAGGAATGTAATATGTGATAATTTAGATGATATTTAAGAATAATTTTGACAGGCTCTCTTAAAGAAATTCTAGTGATCAAATTCAGGCTCCTTATAAATGAAGGGACTCTAGGAGGCCAGAGCATGGCAAACAGGGCTCTGGCAAGCCTTTTCCTTCCCACAGTCCTTCTTCCTTGTTAAAACCGTTATATTACAAGGTCTATTCCCTTATTTGGCTACTTCCTCTTCCTGAGGCTGACTACCAAGGTCCAGCTATCAAAGTATTGAAGTCCAGCAATCAAAATTCCCCATTTGGTTGCCCTAATTAACATGCCCAGTTAAAATTACACACCTCTTCCTAACATGGGGTTTCCCCCTTTACCTTTACAAACTACCGTTCTCCTGTGGGTCATGTCCGTCTCCTTTTTATCCAAGGCAGTCTTTTTGTCCCCCACACCACTGGGACAACTATCTCTCCCCCACTCCCTTGTTCCTTTGACCTTCTCCCTCATCCTCTTTCTCTCGTCTTTATCTTTTTTCCTGCCCTTTGTCGTCTGTGGCAAATGAATCTCCTTTGTGCGGAGAACTTAGTCTTGGGGTGTCTTGTGCTAATACAGGTCCTTTAAGTATAATTTAGTCGTCATCTACCAAGGAAAAGATAGTGAGTAACTGGATTCAAAATACATTTTGTTGGGGAGAGTCGTCAGAAATGTATATTGTAGGTAATTGCTAGGTGGGGACATTAAGGTGGGATGGTCAGGAAATACTGTGAAGCAGCAGGGACATTCAGGGCTCAGAGAGCCCGTGTAGAGTCCTGATGAACGTTTTGTGTCCTGATTCTGTCACCTATTGCTTGTATTCTGAAAAACCGATTTAACTATGTGTTCCTCAGTTTCCTTAATGTGCGACAGAGGGAATGATAGCACTAATTTATTAGGACTGAAGACAAAATGTGCCACCCTGCAGAAGGGTTTAGAATAGTTCCTAACACAGTGAGTAACAGTGACTGTTTTCTTGTGAGAAGCACTCAGAAAGATCATCCAGGTGGGCAACGAATAATGCACATTTCTTGGGCCCTAGTTTTTCTCAGGTCTGTCTCTTGTTATTTTTATTGCCCCAGACTGGCTGCACTATGACCTTCTTAGAAACTGTTTCACATCTGTGTGGAATTCTTCATGTGAAAATCCAAGCAGAGGTCTGACCTCCCTCACAGGATTAGTTGCTAAATGATTGCCAAGCACTTGGAAGACATGAAGCTTTCTGAAAAGGTTGTTTGCTAATTCTCCTCATTCTAAGAAGGGCTGGCTGATGACAGCCCTGGCCTGAAGTGTCTCATCTCAGTCAGACACTCGGGCCATAGTCACTGTGGAATTTCCAATTTGCAAGTGGCCAGAGGGCACACTGAGACATTCATGGAGAAACAGCCCATCCTGCACCTGGCATAGGATTAGTGGCTGCACAGGGAAAATGTTATTTCCGGCATTCAGTTCTCAATTTAGTTTTTTTTTTCCCACATTTTCTCTGTGGGTTTTGCATAGCAATCTTCCTGTCATAGGTAAGGAGATCAAATGTTGAAAGACAATATTACCTGAGAAAAACCCATTAGAATGAGATTATGGAAATAAATAGGTATCTTTAGTGGTTTAGCAAGGTCTGCAGATGACATCATTTCCACAAATTTTTACTGCATTTAGACCTCTAATAAAGATACTTAAAGGTCCCAAAGGCATCTTCAGCAAATGTGCAGGATGCAATGGAAAAGGAAACAGTTTTCATGGAATTGTGAATTGTACAGGAGTACCATCTAGAGATACATATTCATAAGTCATTAACAAATTCCAGATCAGTTCATGATTATTCATCATTAGAGGCACACTTACTTGACTTTACATGAATTATTCATTGGCTTTGTTTATGAACATCTTTAACTGATTAATAGCAAATCTTGATGAATATTCCCGAATTGTTCAGACTGAAGCCGAGATCAGACTGAATGAAGTCATGCATCACTCCTCAGGAGTGTGGGATGAATAGCTGATACAGGAAGAGAGGTAAGTTCACTGTCATTTTGCAAATATGTCTGGTTTAGAAATCTGAGGGCTTAACTTTTTATTAGTATCATATTGGCAATCAACATCCAACTCTTAAAGTTCTTGGCTATAGAGTCAGAAAAGGTGATGTAAGGCACAGTCAGGAAGCATGCCTCAGGCGCCTCTGTGGAATTTTTCTGGCCTGAATTTCTGAAACCAGTCTCAGACCATGAGTAGGTGGACTGTGTATTTCATTTGCTTCCTCAAATAAAGTATTTTATTGTAATATGATACCAAATAATGTTCACAGTCCCTCCAAATAACCTTAATTTTTCATGAAGTTGAAGTTTCTTAATGAGGAATTTGAATGAAAGTAGATCATCGAAGAGCATGAAAAATTAGGGAAAAAAGATTTCAAGTTATCTGTATTTTTATTTGGGAGGTTAAAACTGTGGTGCATGTGTGCATGTAGCTGTGAGTTAGTTTTCATAGATATATTTTATTTCCGTACTTTAATGCATTTTCCGGAATACCAAGATATTTATAATAAAACAATATGAGGAAAGTGGACAGCAGTGCTTTCTTATTATTGTTTGGGACAACACGGAAAGACTAAAGCCAAAGTGATTTTGTCATGTAGGCTACAGTCAGAGTTCATTACTAACTTATTAGACTCAGCCATTGAGTAAGAATGAATCACAAAATGAAAGTCGATCCTATGGGAAATCAGGACAAAGGGGAAAAACTAAACTATACAGGAAGTATGTAGTAGACAGAGTAAAAATACAAAATATGGGATATAAGAAGACCTTATTGAACCACAGCTTATTATTTATTGTGTTTGACTTTTGTGTTCTACAAGGCAACCATAAAGGGTTAAATCATAAGACCCAAGGAAGGTAGTTACTTAAGTATCATGTGTTTCTTTCTTTCGTTCTCCTCAATTTTGGTGTGTAGCTTAAACTTTGTAAACTGTTTCGACAGTATCTAAAATGCAAGCATAATTTTAGAGGGCAATCACATAACCCTGTCATACCTCTGTCATTATTTTTACTACTCTGGTTTTTCTCAATCAGATTGTAAATTTAGATCATCTGTGTGGAGATCTGATTACACTGACTCCTTCCATGGGATTGTTTGAGGGAAAGACACAGTGGAACCTGCCGTGGAGGAGTTTTACTCTTGATGGGATTCGGTGTATTCATGGCCTATGTGAGATGATTTCATTACTGTGCATTTATTTTCCCCCATCCCTCTGGCCATGCTCTTTAAATAGATATGATTTGGCTATTGGAAAGCAATTGTTTCAGAAGCAGAGGCTTAAGAAAGAGTTTGTATATTTTCATTGTATATTATGAGCACAGAGTCAGGTGTGACAATCGGAGAACCAAATAGAGATAAGAAAAGCCTTCATTAGCCCATGGAACTGGATGTCCAGTTTCCAGTCAATGTAAACAAGTCCAGTTGAGTTCACTAAACCGCTTGTCCACTCATGATGGTAAGCTGTTGAGACTGCAGGTGTGTGGCTATCAAGATGGGAATGTCAAAAGAAACCTGACACACGATTTCAGGAAATAAATTATTTGTATCTGATTCTGATCATCATTGTTTAGATAAAATTCAAAAAATGAAGAAGAGGGTTTTGTACAATATAGCCAAATAAGTGAATACACATAGTGGGAAATAAGCTATTTCTTTCAAGTTAGTAACGGGTGATTCAGACAAGCAGGATTTGTGCCTGACACATATGTTATAAATATTTAGTCCATTATGCTTCCTTCACAAGTGCCACAGTTAGAGTTACATCACTGAAGATAATTAAATCTGCATCTGAAAATATGCACTAAGCAAGGCTAGTGGAATAAATAATATGCATACATTTGAAGGATTTTTTTGTTCAGGTGTTTACACTTAATATTATTTTAGCTTTTTATGGACAAATACATGTCAATTATCACTTATGAGTAACAATACATGAAAATGCCATTATGGAAATTAATACTATAAATAAATATACACATAGAATACATATTTACATATAAAAGTATAAGTAAGAAATATTGTCTCTCCCCAGTATAACCAATTTATGTTCATTTTTATAGCACACTAAATGATCACAAGGAATTCATATGTATTTTAAATACATATTCTGCCATGCAGCTGAATATAATTATCTGTTTTCAATAGTCTTTTAATAACTGATATATTACCATGTATGTAGAGGAGATGTATATGGAGATGCACTCTGTTTGTTACTCAGGGGAGAAAAACAATGAACAGAAATAACCGTTACCTGGGGACTGTCTTTGTCTCTCAGTTTTAACCTAGCAGTCTCTAGCACTTTCAGTAATCTGGCCTACATACACCAGAATGTTTGAGGACCTTACTAAGTAGCAGTCGCCTGTGCATTTAATGTTTTGTAAAAAACCTAGCATGAATGAAAAGATCAGGATATGTAGACAAAGTAAAAAAAAAAAAAATGGATCAGCCTGGTGGTGGTGGCACACATGTTTAATCCTAGCACTGGTGAGACAGAGGCAGGTGGTTCTCTAAGAGTTCAAGGCCAGTGTTTAGCTGGTCTACAGAATGAGCTCCAGGACAGGTGGAGCTACACAGAGAAATCTTGTCTTGAAAAACAAAACAAAGCAAACAAAAAAAGGTATCCAGAAAGAGGTTTTAAAGGAAACTCTTTAGGACATCACTCTTGTGATTTAAAGATTCTAGTTGTTCATTATACACAGGATGCCATGATGTAGAAACCTAGAGGAAAGACAGAAAGGTGATTGGATGCAATCTTGAAAACACGCACCAAGTTTTTATTTCAAAAAAATTTAAATGGAAAATTCCATGCTATAGTGTTTAATTTTTTCAGACAGTATAATGTATTGTAAATTTTGAATTTGGCAAATTAACCATATTTTTTCTTCTTTTTATTCAGAGAAACAAAATTCCAGTGCAGCTATTTAGAACGTATACATTTCTATAACACAGAAACCCCATGAAGGATGCTTGGCTTGAATTTCTGATCCTTCCTGTGTCATTTGGTTGTATAACTTTTCTTGACAATGGAGTATCTGAAAACTCCTCCACGTAAGAACTTAAAGGACAAGAGCTGTTTCCTGTAACAATGCAATCACTCAATCAGTAGAAGAAAAGCAAGAGGATAGAAACAAAGAAAAGAATAAAACAAAAAGACATTTAATATCCAGGCATGACGGGTCTTGAAGGGTTCACAAACTGGGGTGACTAAGTCCATGCCCACAAAAATGTTACAGTTATGTGAAATACCACCGATGTTAGCAGACCTCAATAAATAAGTTGTCAGGAAATGAATACATATATTCCTTTGGATCAAAACGAGATTGTTTTTGCCACTGGTGAGAATAGAGAAGGAAGCCAAGCCCGAGTCGACATTTTCAGTGCAGCAATACAATATCTTGCCCCAATAGTGAAGCCGTTTTCTTTCTTTGACAAGGTTACTGCTGCTTGTTTTTAAATCTTCCTTTTCTGTTTTGTTCTTTTGTCTCAAGCTTCTGTCTTCTTCACATTTAGACTGAGGTAACTGAACGCTTAGGAGTTGGGTTTACTTGATGGCATCATGTGTCTAGTGCCTCATTTCATTTCAGGATTGTCTCCTCAGGTCAGAACATTTCGCCTTCAGCCACTTAGACAAATTGAAGTAGGAAGGTTAAGAGGCAGCAGAAAAGGCAAGTGTAGAATGAAGTGTCAAAATAAATTGTGGCAGGAAAATTAGTCCAGAGCCATCGGGTTCACGGTCGGAAGACCAGTTATTTGGCACATAATTGCTTTTTCCAAAGATGATGTATCAAAAAAAAAAAAGCAGGTATGTTGAAAACTACTGTTAATTTTACATAGGGAAAATTGTGATAGAGTTTGTGAAAACACTTGTTTTTAATCTATAAATGTTTCTTGGTAATTTTTTCCTATAAAAATCTATATTTGAATGAATATATTATTTCCTTCTTATCCCTTTCACGTACCATGAGAATCTATTCTATTATTTAAATTTCTTTCCTTTCAATTCTGCTTTACTTTTCTTTCATTTTAAAATATTTATTTTAGGGGGTTAGAGAGATGGTTCAGTGCTTAAGGGCACTAGATGCTATTGCAGAGGACCCAGGTTTGATTCCCAGTACCTACATAGCAACCACCTATAACTCAAGTTCCAGGAGATCTGGCACCCTCTTCTGCCCTCCACCAGGACCAGACACACATGTTGTAAAGCATGTGTACATGTCCAGCCAAAACATTCATAAAATAAAATAAATAAAAATATTAAAAATGATAAAATCAAACTGTTCATTTTAGGAATAGAATGGCCATGCTTCAAATAACTATGTAAGTGGACAAAAGAAGTAGTGGCCATAGGATTATATGGTTATTATAAGAGATATGTTGAGTAATCACTGTTAAATTTGCCACGTTTTAATAAGTCTTCATTGGATCCACTAAGGCCATACCAGAACAGAATGCTTTTGATTTACTGAATTTTTAAAAATGTTATAAAGATTTCTGTAGAATGAACTATTCATTTTTTTTTGCTCAAATTCTGAAGAAACAGAGCTATAGCTGAAACTTATTCAGAATCAAAAATCAAGGGGAAAATTGGGATTCAAAAAGGAATTGGGGCTCAAGATTCCTTGGTAAATAGCCAATTTTTTGTAGTCCCAGATGATGTAAAATTGCTTTTCAACAAGGAAATCCAGGATTTACTGTTTTCCATGTTGAAAAAAATAAGAAAAATTAAAAGTCTTTTAGTGAAATAATTTATCCTGGTTTTGAAAACCTTCAAAAAGCTAATTAAAAAGTCCAAAGTTTCTTGAAGAAAGGGACATTCAACTATATAAGTGCTCCCCATTTCTCTTTCTCTCCATTTCTTTTCACCACAGATTGAGCCAGCTTCTCACTCTGTAGCTCAGGCTAGCCTGGAATTCACCCTGCAACCCCATGTCACATCTAACTCCATGACGGTAGACATTAACCTCAATGCCAGGCTCTATAAGCATTCCTTCACGGTACTTTTGTGTTTAATATGAGTATGTATGTGGAAGTGTGCACATGTGAAGTGCTGGTGCTTGCTGGCTTCTGAAGAGAGCATTGGATCCCCTGGAGCTGAAGTTGCTGGTGGGTTTGACATGGAACTTGGAACAAACTCTATTCCTCTGTAAGAACAGTGAGACCTCTCAATAGCTAAGCCATTTGTCTGGCACCTCTATAAGTTGTAGATAAATTTCTAAATTGTCTTATTAAATAAAAAACACAGAACCAAATATAGGGGTGAAAGCCTTAGAGAGATCAGGGAAATAGGGAAAGCTACCAGCCAACCTTCCCTCACCACCTCTGCAGCTTCCAAATGTGAGTTACTTCCTGTCTACCCATGTTCATATGCCTTGCTGTTCTGCCATCTGATTTGCTCTCTCTGTCTAGCTACATCACTTCTTCTTCCTACACAGCTCTGTCACTTTCTCTCTGTCTGTACTGACCTCCAGACCTCCATGGATAAAAAGTGTTGGAATTTAAGTGTGTGCCACCACACCTGGCTCTGTTTCCAGTGTGGCCTTGAACACACAGAGATCCCTGCCTGCTAAGTGATAGGATGAAAGGTGTGTGCTACCACTGCCTGACTTCTTTGTTTACTTGTAATGACTGGCCTTTTTCCTTTGATCTCTAGGCAAGCTTTATTTATTAAAGCACATATAAAATATCACCTCATTTCAGCACAAATAAAATATCACCACAATAAGTAGTCTTCATATAATACATTATAGATATTTGAACAATTGATTTAAAAATGCATCCTTCATATTTTTATCATTCAAAAATCAAGTGGCCCCAGTCTTATTTAGTCTTTTAATCTGTAATTAGTGGAGTAGATTAGTTATATTAACTTGTTTAAATAAAAACTAATACCAAAGTTTTAAACAAGATGCCTGAGACAAGTACAATCTCAAAGAGAGTTATTCTCTGCTGTTAGTGTGAGAAAAAGTTTACGGTATGTTTCCAATATCCTGACAATATTTTTGGAAGTTTTGATTATGATTCAATGGGCCTTTTATTTTATGGTCAACTTTTGATCATATTGCCAACTTTTAAACTAATTTTAATTCTAGTTCCTTTATTCTTTAGAGAAAGTGCCACTTTACTCCATAGTATATGTAGGTAGAGGAAGACTGTCAACAGATTGGAGAAAGAGTAATTGAGGAAGAAGGAGTTGGGACTAATTCTGCAGGTGAGAGCATGCTGCCCTTATTTCAAGAACCGCAGGAAGTGTTGAGTGCAGAGCAAGTTAAAGAGGACTAGTGGGGTGGCAATGTCAGGACAAGACCATGCGCTGCCTCGCAGTCCTCAGCAAAGTCACGGTGTTGACTCGGAGTGGACACGGTCAGCTCTTAGTGAGTTTTGAGGAATGGAGGAAAATGGTCATATTTCCATTTTACAAGAGCTACACTGGCTACTCTGTTGAAAATAGGTTTGAAAAAATAAAAATAGCATCAGGAATATTGAAAGTTTATAGCATTAAGTTAGAGCAGAACAGATTGTGACTCTGAAGAAGCTGATCATTATGGATGGAATTTTCATCAACTGAGGTAAAAAAGGTAGGTGGAGAAAATCATGTTAAGATGATTTTTAAACATAAAGACAAGCAGTACTGATGATACTCACTGTTCAAGCTAAATGACAATTGTATGTAGAAACCTGAGGTTCATAAGAGAGGTACAGCCTGGGCATACACACTTAAAATTTAAGAAAAAAAAGTTTCACTGATTATAACAAGAATAAATGAGATCACCAAGTCAGTGACTGCAAACAGAAAAAGACAAAGAATCTAAAAACTTAACTCTGCAGTACTGCTATAGTAAGTCATCATGCAGACAAGACTTAAAGCATCCACAAAACACATTGAGAATTGTGGATGGTCAGCTAGGAGGAAAAGAAAAGATTGGCACACAGGAAATGATTGGAAGAAAAGAGCAACTGGTGATCTGTATGATGAATAATTGAGATGTTCACTGTATCAAGCCAGAAAAAAATTTTTAATCAAAGTTTAAACATTGATAAGTACTTAACAATTTCCACACTTACTGAAGTGCTATTAATAGTTAAAAATTAGATTTTGAGAATTGGTCTTTCGATTTCACAATGTAAACATCTTTGACACATAGAGTTGATGCAAGGCTCAAGAGGAATGCATTACAAAGGAGTGATAAGAAAGGAGTGAGTGGCGATAAGCACAGATGATGCTTTTGAACTTCATCCAAAAGGAAGGAAATGGAGGAAGGGATGTTAGTAAGAGAAAACTTTGTTTAGGAAGGAAAAATCTATGTCTCTTTGCCAGTGAGAAAAATGCGATGCAGAATCTGATATACTGAGAAGACTCTAAGATTGAACAAAGAGGAAGTATGGTTAATATGTTCACTGAATAGACAAGAATCCACATATGAATTTTACACATAAGTGATACCATGTGCACATAATTTTCCGCTCTCAAATGTAAAGGTTAAATGATAATTGTGCAGTTATCTTCCCCTCCCACTGTCACAGTACCATGGACAGTGACTCACTCGCACCAACTGCTCAGCCCAGTCTGTGGATTAATCTGGAAGATTTATAAATACCACAGGTTTTAGAAAGAAGGTCAGCTGCATAACAGGGCTTTTAAGGTGCTAATTAAAATCAGATATTTGACTTGATTTCCAGTATTCTAGGAAACATGTAGTATAATGGAAGGGAAATTGGAATAGAAATAAAAATGACACGAAATACAGAGAACTTGGGCATTTTAATCAGTTAATTTAATATTTCTGGGGCTCGATGCATCCACTGGACAATGATGATTGGAAAGAGAGTTAAATAAATTTGTCAAAGACAGTCTCATGGCCTAATTTCAAATATGGTTGCTATACATTGACAGAAACACAATGCTTATTTCCAGACCTGCATCAGTGACAGCTTTTCAGTGTTCCCAGTTCCATCTCAAATGCAATAGAATGTTTCCTATAAACACTTGCCTTTGTGTATTGGATAACAGTATAACTCTTATCCAACTAAAGGAAGAGTCAAAGACAAATAACTGGGCAACGAAGAAATTCAATATTCCATATTTAAAAAGAGGCAGAATGACTGGCTGATGTGCTAAGTTACACCAGAAGTACTCATGCTGTCCCTGTGATTTTCCTCTGTCTACGTATGTGCTGAATTAAACTCTTATGCCTCCTCTCCTCGAGTTCTCAAGTGACTGCCAAAATTTCATGTGTAGCAAAAACATCCAACAAAAAGTATTTTACTTTTACTTGTTGCTGGTGAGAATAATAGTTACTTTGTACACGTCCCTGTAGGTGTTTTTGTTCATGTCTCTTGGACTAGAGTTCCAGAATGCATTCTATATACATGGCGGAAATTTAGTGCAGAAATTGAATTACCATCATATCTTTCGCCGTGTGAAATTGTGACGTTGAAACTCTGAAATACATTATTATTCCTTTAGTATATCTAATGCCTAGGCTCTCAGGTCTACCTTCTCTGACTTAAAGGAAAATACAGGCTCCACTCCACTCTGCATATTTCTCTCTCTTCACATTGACACTGACAGATATGTGCAACTACTTTTCAATGAGATATCACTTAGGAAATTAACTTTGTTATAATAGGAAGTCTCCTGTCTCTCTTTATTCATGATTTATCTAACATTTGGAGGATTAGCAATAGGTTATGCACAGATTTACATAATTCTAAAATAGTAAGTAGAAATTATTTTAATGCAGTGCTTAAGATGTTGATCCCACTAATCCATTATTATCAATAACTGTATACTCTCACATTATTTAAGACTGATTGCCTGTACAATATTAATGAATAATACATAGAAAATAGAAGTCAATTCTATAGCTTATAATGCTACATTTTACCTTCAGAAATAAAATTTTTTTCACTTATTACCTTTTTTGTTTTCAATTATTCTAAATAATTATATATGCATATATTTATCTTATTACAATGTTAATATATTCCATATGATATATTTATGCTATTATATTAATTTTAAAATTTAAATGTATCAAATGCATTGGTTTCTCCAAAAGCCTTTAGTAAACTTCAAATTTTAAATCTTACTAATTTCTAATTAGATGGTAAGTTATATCCAAAGCTACTGACTGAGACATCAAATATCAGAAATAATGCTTTCTAAATAAAAACTCTTTTCAAATCTTTACATTAATACATCCTTGAAATCCCAATAGACTTATTACCAACATTTTTATTTTAATGCCAATTAAACAATTTTCATAAAATAATGAAATTATTATTTGTCAAAATGTATATATTCTGATTTTCTTTCCCATCAAAAATCAGTAGAGACTGAATACCACAAAAGTTTTCAGATAACACATACACAAGAATAACAACCACATAAAATTACATTCTGTAGCCCTGAGCTAGTAAACTGGTATTGGACATTATTAACCTTACTTATGCAATAACCCATGAACAGACTTGTCACTGGATTTGCAACCTCAAACTGGAGACTAAAAACCAAGTCACCTTGAGTTTAATAACCAACTCTGTACTCCACTTAGTCACAAAAATATGATTAATATAGCAAATGTAGGTCTTTTCCCTGTGGGTATGACATAATTCTGTCTGTCTCTTCACAAATATATTCCATGTGTGATGTTGATCTGGTTTTCTGCAGAGAACACCAGGAATGCATTACAGTCTCTGTTCAAGAGGAGGAAATATTCAGACTTATTCAATAACAGAAAGTGTAGATTTATATTGCTAAGTGCCATGTGCCATTTTAGAGGGGCCTCTGGTTTTTGCACATGCAGCATCATAATTGTCCTGTGAAAAAAACAAGAAATAAGAAAAATAATTATTCATTGAGCCCTCAAAGGCCAGTAATTATTGGACCTAAAAATGGATCATCAAATAATGATTTGAATTTCTGATGTGAAATTATTGGATTATTTAGTTAAAATAAATGCTGAAAAAGTTTTTTCCCCCAGAACTGCAGGCTTTAAGTTATGTTTCATCCCTCATGTTAAAGTCTAAAGTCAATGAGCAATGACTTTAAGAACATAACAACAATCTTCCCACCACATAAAAATTTCATTTTTTGGAACTATGGAATGTAGGAGAAAAGATGAAGAGTGAAAATGTCTGAAGACCATTTAGAATGTTGGCATACATTAATTATTTATTAATGCATTTAATACATGTACATTATATTTATGAGAGATTACAGGTAAAGTCTGAAAATAATGACTAAATTAATATCATTCTTGACAAAAAATCTGTGCTATAAATAAAAAGTTTATGAAAAATATCAATTTATCAATTTGATATATCTCACATGTACTAACACTGAGAAGAAGAAATCTGCAATAATGTACACTATTAGAAGAACATTGGCACGGTTGACACTTCAGTCAATGTCTGAAATACTGTTTCAATGCCTTTTAATATAAAGTGAAGAAGTAGCTAGATCAGCAATCAATGTAGAAAGAATCCTTATTCTTCACCATGAAAAGTGTCACTGATGGAAGCTGGCATTTTGCATTTCTGTTAAAGGAAAAATTTTATGGAAAAGCAGAATAATTCTATCTACCTAGGGTCATTCATTGTAAGAAAAATGATAATGGAGATTTGCAAACTGGAAGACAAAAATAATTATCATTTGAGTTTTCTATGAAATACACAAGAAGGAAAAGTATGACAAATAATGTTAACCCTAAGGTAAATTATTTTCCTTTTTTTTCCTTTTTCATCTCTTCAAATTATTGGATAAAAGAATATGAAACTCTAAAATCATGGGTATTGAAATTATTATGAAAGTGTGAGAGCATACTCCCATCTTTTGAAAGGTTCTCAGGTGGAAGAGAGAGAAATGAGGAAATGTCAGATAGAAAGAGAGACCTAGCCAATCAGAAGAAAGACAGAAACACAGGATAGCTTCAGGAGGGCCTGAGTCAATATCCAACAGTCTCATCCTTTGTTGAAAAGGGCTTTTTATAATATGCCAAGGGGAGAGGTAAAAGACCTCCTCTTTGCAAGATCAAAGCACACCGTACAGCCAAATGTAGACCCTTCCAAACATATGG
This sequence comes from Peromyscus californicus insignis, assembly GCF_007827085.1. Lineage (NCBI taxonomy): Eukaryota > Metazoa > Chordata > Mammalia > Rodentia > Cricetidae > Peromyscus > Peromyscus californicus. The sequence goes on along the minus strand of NW_026294447.1, from coordinate 7,517,445 downwards.
TAAACACACTCATGAACAAATTATCTCTTTATGCAGCCCTGCTGGGTAAAGCAAGCTCAGATTCTTTGACCCTGAGTAAGTTCTCACTAGGAAGCCTCTGTGGGCTCCCACATAAAAGATGAAAATAAAGAAACTGAAAGTAAGGGTTGTTAGTAGGGAAAAAGTATTAAATAATTAGTGTGAACAGAAAATACTACAGAAATAGATTATTAAAACAACCACAGGCTTAAGAACTCAGTGAAATGCTTACCACATACACATGAGGATCTGAATTTGAATCTCCAGTAACAGCATAAAAATATAGTTGTAAGTGCCTGTTAATCTAGAACTTAAGAGGTAGAAACAAGAGGCTTCCTCAAGCTCCCTGAATAGTTAGTCTTGCCCAGTCAGTAAGCTGCAGATTCAGTGAGCAATCTTGTCTCAAAAATATAAGGTAGAAAGCAACAGAGAAAAACATGTGACATCAACTTCTTGCCTACAAATAGACATGCATCCTCATGCATATGTGCACACACATAAACATGTACATACATATATACTACATATAAAATAATTAATAAAATGATATATTAGATAAGGAGAATGAAGATAAACAAAATATAAATAATCTGTGACTGTTATATAGACCATCTAACTCACAAATAGGAAAATATTAAAAGAGACACATGAACAACATATTTGTCAGTTGTTGAGCGGGTGTGGGTTCACCACGTGGGTCTGTGGGAAGAAGACACAGCTCACTTTAAGGATATTTTAGTCTTTCCAGCTGCAAGGGGACTTAGCCTCTCATGGACTGAGACACCCACCCTCCAATTTACACTTTTAGAAAGTTGATCCCCATTTCCCCAAAACATCCTACCTAAGCTTCCAAAGGGACAACAGCAAATGAAAATTCTCAATTAAGGAATATCACAGTGTGCTGGATTTTTCCCAGCCAAGTTTTGCATAGGCTTTGTACCCTTGGGAAACTTTCAGACAAGATTCACATGGAGGGCAACAAGAGAAACAAAAGGTAACCAAGAAACAAAAGGAGGGTTAAGGCTAGGTGTTAACACTCTGGAGCCAGACCAGGGGTGTTCAGTGGGAATTCTTCCATCGGTCAGTGAAGGAAAACAATAACTTATTAAGTTATTAAGCATTTGGAAAAGAAGTCAGACTGGCAGACTTCATCACATGTTTACATGTATTTCAGGGTTTTCTAGAGGAACATAAGCAACAAAATTAATTGTGTGGAAATGAGATTCACTGGGTTGTCAGGCACAGTCTTGTCTGTGCAGTCCAACAATGAAAGATGTTCACACTGGAGAGACTGAGAAAATAGCTGCTCAGTTACTCAAGCTGGGTGCCTCAGTGGTCTCGATGTAGATCTGAAGGTCTGGAGGAATCCTGGAGAGTCACTGGTCAGTCTGCAGGGGAGGGCCAGAGAAGCTTGGTTCTCATGGCATTAGAGGATGACAGTTGCAGGGAAAAGTAGCAGCAGCAGGGTAAATGAATTTGCCAGGGAGAGGCAAAGGCAAGCAGGTAGATATCAAATGCCTCCCCTTTGTAATCTCACATTGGGGACAAGGAAGATGTCATCCATTTTGGGAGCGCACATTCCAATTTCAACTAGTCCAAAAAAGAATCCTTCATAGCTGTGCCAAGAGGTTTGTCCCTTAGCTGCTTCTCAATCCAGTTAAAATTACAACCAAGATGAGCTATTATTTCATCAATATGTCCTACCACAAATATAGTAGAACAAAGACTATGATTTTCAGGTTAAAAATATGGTTCACTATTTCCAAGCTCAATTTACAAGAGAAAGATATGGCACAGAGAGTGCTACACTAGAAATAAGCCACGATAAAGAGAAATTATGACTTTTTTTCTACAAGAGAATACGTGATAAAATTCAGTCTGGCATAACATTTCAAGAACCATGGCATAATCTACCCTGCCAAGTTCCTTCTGTGCTGCCACAATGCCTCCCCGCCTGACTAGAGGAAAAGAAGAACCAACAGTAAGCACTTCAGGCTTTGCAGGCTTCCAAACCTTTGTTGTAGCTATTGGCCATTCTGCTGTAGTCTACAATAGCCATGAACAGTGCGTAAACAAGTGGGCATGACTGTGACACAGGAAAATTTTATTTATAAAAACAGCTGCTTGGTTACTGTTTGCCAAACAATCAGCCAGACAGCAACTACTCTTTTAGATATATAGTAAGGACTGCTGGAGTGGAACTCTCAATTTCTCAGAAATAACCAGAAGTGTCACAAGTGAGAAATATACTTGGTTTTAATCTGAGATTTGTTTGCACGTATTGAAGGCAGCGTAACTTAGTTTATTGTAAAACTTGGATGATACAAATTGTCTTTAAATTTGATGATATGTTTTCCTGAGTTATTCCAATGCTCTTAACTAAATGCCATGTGTATATCACAAACAGAATGATTAAAATGCTCACAACAGAGAAAGAGTTAAAAAAAAAAAACACCTTCCCATGGATGACAAACCATACAACGATTCTTCAGCAGCATCATTTCGTGAATTAGCTTTTTGCTGTTATGATAACATACAATGACCAAGGCAGCTTACAGAATGAAGAGTTTATTTGATTTGGTTTATGGTTCCAGATGGAGAATCCATAATGATAAAGGAAGTGTGGCAACAGGAGAATGGAGCAAAAAGCTGGAAGATCACATCTTCAACCAGGAACAGGAAGCAGAAAGAACTAGACGTGAGACAAGACGATGTCTCTCAAGCCCACTCCTGTGATACATTTCTGCCAACTAGACTCTACCTCCCCAAATTCCACAACCAAACAGAGCCACTAACTGGGGAACAAATATTCAAATACATGAGCATGACCTGGACATTTCTCATTCAAACCACCATGCTCATGAAAAACTGTTTTTTTTGAAACATTTGTCAAATGAAAAAAATTAAAATAGAAGAGGAATATTTAAAAAATCATCTTTTTGAGTACTTTTTCTACTTAGTTCAACAGTAGAAAGAATATCCAAAGAAGAAAAAACTGGATTGAGCAGGGTATTAGTGCAGACAGTTGCAATTCTTTGCTTCATAAATTTCACCATCAATACTGTTTTGTCCCATTTTTCACCAGTGTGTGTTACTGAATAATTTGGGGTCTTTGAAACTTTTTTTAATATGATACTGAAAATTTTGATCACATCAGAACATACATTAGGCAGTGAACTAATTATTCTCTTACACTAATTACTTAATGTGTAAGCCTACTTGCTTTACTGTTATTTCTTACATTTCTTCATTTTAGAGTGTCTTTTGCTCTGTGCTACACACACATATGTATGCATATATGTGTATAATAAAGAGAGAAAACAGAGACTATAAATATACATGACTACACACGTATCAGAAGCTTTTGTTTTGTTTTGTTTTTCGGTTTGTTTTTTTTTTCGAGACAGGGTTTCTCTGTGTAGCTTTGGAGCCTTTCCTGGAACTCACTTGGTAGTCCAGGCTGGCCTCGAACTCACAGAGATCCGCCTGGCTCTGCCTCCCGAGTGCTGGGATTAAAGGCGTGCACCACCACCGCCTGGCTATCAGAAGCTTTTTGTGTATGTGTGCTTGTGTCTATACATGTGTAGCAGATTGCCTGTGCACATCTGTGTGTTTGCGTGTGGAGGCTGGTGGTGTGTATTCCCCCAGTAAGTCACCATATTATATATGGTCTCTCCTTGAACCTAGAACAAACTGATTCATCAAGACTTGCTGCCCAGTAAGCCATCAGGACTCTCTTCTCTCTGCCTTTCCTAGCTCTGGGGTTACAAGCTGTCTCAGCTAGGATTTCTCTTGTTGTGAAGAGACAGTAGGACCATGGCAACTTCTATAAAGGAAAACATTTAATTGGGGGCTGGCTTACAGTCTTAGAGGTTCAATCCTTTATCACCACGGCAGGGAACATGGCGGCATGCAGGTAGATAAGGTACTGGAGAGAGAGCTGAGAGTCCTACATCTTATAAGCAATAGGAAGTCAACTAACAGTCAGTCACACTGAAAGAAGCTTGAGCAAAAGAGACCTCAAAGCCTGCTCTCACAATTACATACTTCCTCCAACAAGGCCACACCTCCTAAGAGTGCCATTTTGGGGGCCATTTTCTTTTAAACCACCACACAAGCACAAATCACTGTGTTCAAATTGTGATGTGAATGATGGAGATTGACTAAATTCTTCAGGCTTAGTCAGCAAGTGCTTTACCAACTGAACCCTCTCTCCAGCTTCACATAAAAGTTTTATCCTGTATGTATTAAATGCGTATTCTCATTTTTATAAAGTATACTTTTAACTAAATTGTAGTAACCATCTCTCATCTCTGTTTTTGTATGATCCTATTATTGTAAATATCCATCTTAATAATTTGAAATTTTGCAATAAACTATTAGATGACATATCAGTTCCACTCATTAGGAATTCCTTGAGAGCCAGGAGGTATCACTTTCAGACTGACAGAGATGTTTTTTTATTATATAACCCTCTTAAACACCATGTGTGTATTGAATGGGACTAATTTTCTCCTGGAAGTCTCAATACCATTGTCTACTCTCCTATACCTTATTAAAATTTCTCCTTAAATGCTATTTCTAGACATGTTGTAGTTGTTGCGTTAATGAACTCAAAGCTACTGTGCTTATCTGGACAGATTTGCATAAAATCAAGCCAGTCAAAATCCAGCATGGAGGCATGGACGGGCTCACAAGGTTCTGCCCTTAGCTAAGGAGTTATTGGCAGTGAATGGCTTCGGGATAAGGGATGATTATGTTCTTGTGGATAACCACACCCCTGTGTGTATATGGGCAGTACTAACTGGTCTCAGTGTAATATAAAAAAGAAAAATAATAAAGGACATGGAACTGGAAAGGAAATACGTTGAAGGAGACAGCTGGAGCAAGTTGGAGAGAGAAATAAGGATGTTTATGCCCAAAATATATTACATACATGTATGAAATTCTCAAACAATAAAAATACCATAAAGAGATCTCTTTTCAAACATAGGATTGAACTATATAAAAAATAAAGAAGTATGAACTTTATGTTTTACTCACAGAATCTGGAAGTGGAGAGTCAGTGGAATTATTGAGAAAATATCTTAATCTAATCTAACCAGTTGCAAACAAATTCCTTCCTTAATTGCCCAGTTCCTCATTTGTTTTCTTTGTTTAGACACAGATAAATTACTTGTGAATGAGGGGTTCAATGATGTCAACAGTAAAACATGTGGCTTTATTTGTTCAGAGAAAATTACTGACAATCAGCATTGAATGTAGCATAAACATTAGAAGAGAAATGACTATTTAATTAGATATTTAATTACTTTTAATCAATCAGAAGACATTCAGATATTATTGATGGCACTGTTGATCCTGATACTTCTTGAGGGGATATTTACTGAGGAGTTCAATGTGTTTTCAATCTATGATTTTGCAATGAAAAAGGCATGACTCTAAGGGATCAATGAACTGAAAGCCTTAAACAATGTGTGTAGTCCTTGTTTCAAAAACATGTTTCCAGGGCCATGCTCATTTCTATTCTTCTTCCTATTATTCTTCTTCCCATAGAGGTTCTTAATCTCCATTCTCAGTCCCTTTAAGCTTTTATCATGCTGAAAAGTTAGGGTGAAAAACACAGACTTTAGTATTTTACACCATAATCATCATACAATTTGACAATATAAATGATTAAACATATTTTGTTATAAGAAAACTTGTGAGGAAAGCATTTAGGCTAATTGAAGATCTTTACTTTCCTTTCACTCCTCCAAGTCCCATCCTCCAGCCCCATTCTCAGCTCTGTAGCAGACCATCTGATACAGCGTCCCTTCCCTTCCTGCCCTCAGCTCCAGTGAATCACAGAGAGTTTTCCTCCAACTCACCCCTTTATGCCAGAAGGCATTCTCTGGAAACTGAAATGCCAGTCAGGCCAGGGAAGCAGGTGGGCTAACTACAGATCTTCACCTCTCCCTTCTCTCCTTTAAGTCCAAGGCCCCCTCACCCCAACTCTGTGGCAGACAGCTTGCTGTGGCCTACCTCTCCTCTCTGCCCTCATCTTCAACATAGCAGGCAGATCTCCTACAACCTTCCTCACCATTCATCCTGTTATCCCAGCTCCCAACTCTTGTAACAGGCATTTCCTGGGAAGCCTCCAGCCAAGCTTGTCAGAGAAGCAAGAAAGCCCACAAAGCAGGAAGGTAAACTGCACATGTCACTTCCTTTCCTTCCTCCAAATCTAATCTGCCAGTCCCATCTCCAGCTCTGCAGAAGATTACCTGTTGTAGCCTCTCCTCATTCTCTATGTCTATTCCCAAGGAACTAAGAAGACCCCAGTGGAACACCTTGCTTCCTCACTTCTGTGGACTCCATTAGTCCCTTCACTCCCAAACCATTCCCATTCATAAATGTCAGCTGCCAAGACCTAGAAATACATTTTAAAATGAACCCTCAGTGGCCACATTTAGCAGAATCCAAGAAGAATTCCCTACTATGCAACAAAAAGGCACAACATCCTCCTAAGAACCAGAGAAGACAATAAAAACCAAAGAACAAAATGCCCACCCAACAAAGACAATACCACATATCAGCACCTAGAATTACAATAGTCTGAATCCAGATGCCCAAATTCAGCATAAATACACAGTAGCAATGAGGACATATGTCTTTATTACAGTTCAACAAACTTACTACATTAGGCCCTGAGAATAGCAACATCACTGAAACACAAGACAAAGACCTTAAAATAGTGTTTATGAATTTAATAGGGATCCTTAAAGAGGAAATGAATAAATCCTTTAAAGAAATTTATAAAAACACAACCTGTGGAAGGAAATGAATAAAGCAATTCAAGACCTGAATGTGGAAATAGACCCAATAAAGAAATTCCAAACTGAGGAATTATCTGAAGTAGAAACATTAGGAATTCAAACAGGAACCTCAGAGGCAAGCCCTACAAAAGATGGAAGTGAGAATCTCAGGCAAAGTGGACACAGTGGAAATAAATACTTCAGTCAAAGAAAACTTTGAATATATAAAAAAAATGCTGCCAAAAAAGATCCAGAAAATTTGGGAAGTCATGAAAAGGCCAAATAAGAATAATTTAAGAATTAAAAAAAGAGTAGTAAGAATAAGCCCAGGTCAAAGACACAGAAAATATTTTCAATAAAATCATGGAAGAAAATTCCCATGTACATATCAAAGTGCAAGAATTATACAGAATACCAAATAGACTGTACCAGAAAAGAAATTCCCCTTGGCACATAATAATCAAAACTATATATATATATAAACAAAGAAAGAATAATACAAGCAGCAAGAGAAAAAGAACAAGTAACATATAAACACATAACTATCAGTATAATATTTGACTTCTCAATGGACACTCTAATAGCCAAAAGGGACTAGAACAATGTTCTACAGATTCTAAGAAACCATAGATGCTAAACCAGATTACTATACTCAGCAAAACTTTCAACCACGATAGATGGAATAAATAAGACATTCATAATAAAACCAAATTTAAGCAGTATCTATCTACAAATCCATCCCTACAGGAGGCATTAGAAGAAAAAACTCAAACCTAAGGGAGTTAATGACACCCCAAAATATGCAAGGAATAAATAATCTTATACCAGCAAATCAAACACACACACACACACACACACACACACACACACACACACACACACACAAAGACACCATCACCACCACCAACAACAACAATAACACCATCACTACCCCGAACACCAACAAAAAGTAGCAAGAATCAACAAACACTGCTCATTGATATCTCTCAACACCAATGGTCTCAATTCCCCAGTAAAGAGACACAGACCAAAGTATGGATTTGGAAACAGAATCCACCTCTCTGCTATATCCAAGAAATATTTGACATCAAGGACAGACATCACCTCAAGGCAAAAGGTTAGAAAAAGATATTCCAAGCAAATGGACACAAGGAACGAGCTGGTTTGATTATTTTAATATTTAAAAATATAGATTTCAAACCAAACTAATCAGAAGAGATAGGGAAGGACGCTACATATTCATGAAAGAAAAATTCTGCAAACAGGACTTTGCAATTTGTAACATAACCAAACACAAGAGCACCTACCATGTAGCAGGGTCCTTGCTGTTCCCTTTTGGGGCGGGGGCCAAGTAGGCGCAGAGTCAAACCACACAGACTCCGGAGAATGTCGCAGCAACAAGCTCAGTTTTTTCAGGAAGAGGCAAGCCTTATATACCCTCCAGCCCACCCTTGGGCGGAGGTCTGATGAATATGCATTAGCTGGTGTGACATGGCTGCCTCTCATTGGTCCAGGTCATCTCCAGATCATGTTTCAGCTGCTATTACTAAGACCATCAGGCAGACCCAGGCTGGCTCTCAGAAAGTATCTTTTTTACTTGTTTGGGCTGTCTGGTCCTCAAGCCCATGAGGGATGAGTCATCCCACACTACCACATGCAAAAAAAGTAACACTACTTTTCCTGGTCTCTTTTTCTTTTCTTTGTTTTGTCCTATCCCAATATGTTAGTTTTTGTCATATCATATCATCATATCATATCATATCATATCATATCATATCATATCATGTCATATCACATAGTCATGTCACATTATATCATATCATATCCTTAGGTTCTAAGGCTTAGAAGCCTATTTGTTTTCTTTTTTTCTTCATTATTTATTTATTTATTTTACATCCCAACTGCAGTTTACCCTACCTCCTCTCCTCCCATCCTCTTTACCCTACCTCCCCTCTACCACTCTCTCAATCTATTTCTCCTGTTTTTGTTTAGAAAGGGGAAGACCTCCCGTGAGTATCAACAAAGCATGGTACAGCAATTTGTAGTAAGCCTATGCATCTTCCCTTGTATTAATTCTAGGCAAGGATACCCAGTATGAGAAATAGGTTCTCAAGAACAAACAAAGCAATAGTGACAGTCCTGCTTCCACTGCTAGAAGTCTCACAAGTAGACCAAGCTACACAGCTATCACACATGTCGAGGGCCCAGGTCAGTCCCATGAAGAGAGGGAGAAAGGACTGTAGGAGTCAGAGGGGTCAAAGACAACAAAAGAAACACCCACAGAAACAACTAACCTAGCTCATAGAAACTCATAGTCTGAACCAACAACCAAGGACCCTGTTTGTTTTCTAATGATAGACAGAAAACAGTCGATTTGGACAGGGGTTGAGGTGGGGAGGAATTGGGAGGTGTAGGGGGGGGGAACCATAATCAGAATATATTATGTGAGAAAAATGATCTATTTTCAATAAACTTGATAATAGAAAATATGTTTGTTCTAGATATTTCTCAAAAGGGTGTTTTGTTGTAACCGTGTTGTGAAACCCCCAGAGACCACCAAGGAGCCAGTGTCTGATGCAAGTACACAAGGGCCTTTTCATTGTCAGATTCAAACCCAGACCACTGTCCTACATAGTGGATGGAGGGAAATGGGGGAGCAGCAGGCTCAGGGGTAGGAGAGCTTTTAAAGGAAAAAACTGCAAGCCGGGAGCTACATGCCTTGGTGTTTGGGGATTGGGTAAAGAGATATGGGGCAAGGTGATTTTTTTGAAACTATTGGTTAAACTTTTGGTGTGAAACCACAACCTGCTGACAGGATGTCTGGATATCTGCAAGGTCCATAAACCACCAACAGGATGCCTTTGGGAACATCTGGATCTTGTTAAACTTCACTGTCCTGTTTCTTAACTGGCTGCTTCTAGGGTATCTGTTCAGATTTCATTGTCATGGCACACTCCTGAGCTTCTTCCTGGAACTAAGTACAGCTCCCAGTCACCAAATGGTCTAAGATGATAGCCCTTCTCTAAAAGATGGAGTCTGTAAAGTCAGGTCTAGGCCTTCATATTGCCTTCACATTTTCAGTGTTTTATAAATGTATTTATTTATTTATTTATTTTGGATCGGAAAGATGATGTCATACAAGCAGTTATAGAATTGTGAACCCAGACCACCTGAGCTCACATACAGATCTAATAAAGATGTCAAAGACAGCACAAGTATAGTGTGTCAGTTGAAGAGCTGGTGTGGGCTTGAAGTGAGATTAGAAGCACCATGGGCTCTTTGTTTCAAGTGGAATTTTGCAGATAATAGAAATTGTTATCATTGTACTCTGAAAGATTTTCAATATATATTTTCTTTAAAACTGTATGTTTATTTGAATTTGATGACATTTTGTTCTTAATTTTGTAGTTTACCCAAAAGTCAATGTTTAAAAAACTTTTTATATAGGCCGGGCGGTGGTGGCGCATGCCTTTAATCCCAGCACTCGGGAGGCAGAGCCAGGAGGATCTCTGTGAGTTCGAGGCCAGCCTGGACTACCAAGTGAGTCCCAGGAAAGGCACAAAGCTACACAGAGAAACCCTGTCTCGAAAAACAAAACAAAACAAAAAAAAAAAACTTTTTATATAAATTTTAATGTATCAAATTAGTAAAAGCTGAAAAAGTCATAAGACATTCCTGACAAAAAAGTTAAGAACAACCCCCAAATTTATCAAATCAGTGTAATCATGATCAATACCTGGCCCTGGTAAATGTATTTGTAGTTTTCTTCATCATATTTGTAAAAATCTGTTGTTTATCTCTCTAAGAAAATAAACCAAAACATGTTTCAGCTCATATTTCACTATACTCTTTTCTTCCACACAACTAATAATTACCCAACAACTACCAATAGCTACCACCCCATTCTTAGTCAAAATAGTAATGTGTAGCATGAATCTTAAAAGGTCTCATTAATAAAAACAAACGCAGGTATTGGGGGTAAATTCTGAAAGATCAGAGAGACAGAACTAGCCACAGTCACCTCACCTTGCCAGTTCCTCAGCTGATCCTGTTTCCTCAGACTGGAAGTCTCTGAGTCCTCATCCAAATGAATCTCAGCTAAACTGCTGCTAAAAGCCTGAAAGCTTAACCATGTTAGTTCCTGGTCCTCACACCTTATATACCTTTCTGCTTCCTGCCATCACTTCCTGAGATTAAAGGTGTGAGTCACCATGCCTGGCTGTTTCCAGTGTGGCTTTGAACTCACAGAGATCCTGATGGATCTCTGCCTCTGGAATGCTAGGATTAAAGGTGTGTGCTACCACTGCCTAACCTCTATGGTTAATATTATGGCTGTTCTGTTCTCTGACCCCCAGATAAGTTTATTGGGGTGCATAATATATCAACCACATTTCCATTTTTTGTCTAAAATAAAAAGCTTATAACTAATACAAGAAATCCATATCCAATAAGTATATACAATATATACAGTCAAAAATTATATTAACAATGTCTAGTCCATTAACATTTGACAGATTCAGACAAAAAACTCCATTATATATAAACAATGTCCAGTCCATTAACATTTGATAAATTCAGACAAATTTTCATTAATTAACTTATTTAAAAAAAGTAGTTCCTTTTTAAAAGTAGATTCAATAATTGACCTTTTTGCCTTATCATATCCATATTCTCTTTTTTCTTCTCATAATAGATTCAATAATATACCTTTTGTCATTTTTATATCTGTAATGTCACTCTTATCCTAATTTCTAAGTTAGAATGTCAAGATTAAATCCCATTTCTCCCTTAATTCTACTCATCTCACACTGCCCAGTAGTGTGAGACTACTTTATCTCCTGGATGTTTACTGAGATGTGAAATATTGAAGTGACCTTAAAGCAGAATCCAGACAACTTTGTTAAAAAAAATAAATTCAGTCTCCAACTTTCACTTTTATATTTCCTTGAACATAAAATTACTCTGCTTTTCACTTTTTAAGGATAAATTTTCTCTTCTTTCAAAGAAAAATAAAGGACTTTAAAGGACTGTCAGAGGAACTGCTTGAAATAGTTTATGCAACAAAATTTTCATAGTATCTATCACATAGTAAGTGTTCAAAGATGGCACCTGCAATCAGCATCTTTGGAAGCAGTGATAGCATCACTACCCTCATCAACACTAGCATTACTGTCTCCAGCACTATTATCATAATCATCACTTTGATTTATACCTACTCATGCTTCCTCTTTCTTAACTTGAATCTTGAGCCCATGACTCTTGATGGAGATGATACATTTCTAATTATGCTGTTTCCAAAGTTATTACTTTTCAAGAGTTATCTTTTTTAAGAAAAAACTGGTCATATTTCCTTTCTGCTTAAAATATATATTCAGCAAAACTCTAAGAGGATAAACAAGTTTTAAATTAGGATGAAGTATACCTGATGCTCAAACATCTCACCCTAATTTCTGCTGTCTGCTACTACCTAATATGTATTCACTTTTAATTTATTCATTAGTTACATTCTCTATTTTCTGTGTCTTAAGGCATATACTCATGTAGCCCAAGGGTGAGCTTGGACTTTTAGAGAGAAGGACAACCCTGAACTCCTTAGATGTTTGTCTTTACCCTCCAAGTGCTGAGATTAAAGGCATGTAGCACTACTCCTGGCTCACTTTCTCTTTCATCTAATGTGCCTTTACAGTATTTTTTAGCTGGAATTGCTCTTCCAAAGGATAGAGTAGGGGGTATCATTTACTTTCTCAAATTCAGACTCAATTGTGAGTGTTTCTTTGTTGCTTTCATAATATAGATTTTAGTAGACACATTCTTTGAATTGTTATTGCACAATTGTGCAGGAGTTAAAACAGGCTTTATTTGAATGTTGTTTCAGTGTCAAAACCTGAGACCAGTGGTTATGGACTCAGCAAAATCAACCTTTTCTGATTTTCAGTTGCTATAAAGAGGAGCCTTACAAACTCCCTATGACAATTCAAACGCATTGCTATGTAATTAAAAATTAAAATTGTGGGAGACCAGTCCCCATATTTATTTACCCCAGGAACTCTTGAGGAATGAGGGATAAGAGACTTAGAAATAAGGAGAGAAAAATAGAGAGAAAATATAGGATAGACTTGAGTGGTCCTGGATCCTTATCCACTGACGCAGAACTTTATTTTAAAGGTCTATTTATAACAATGCCCAGGGGTGGAGCAAAAGACCTCCCCCTTGCTAGTTACAGTCACCTGGTACCCAGTCCCATGGTCCAATCAACCTCTTATGTGGTCCTGCTGGGTACAGCCACTAGGAAACCGAGTGGGCTCCAACATAAAGCATTGTTTGTCCTTATTGACTCCATCTTAGGATACCTACTCTTTCTTGATGATTCTGTTTTTTTGTTTTAAAATATGCTCTCAAATTTTTAAGTCTCATAAGCCATGAATATCTCTTCAAAATTGGCATGAATTTAAACAACTGAAATAATTCCCTCTTGAATAACTTTAGAAGATTAAAATTTTAATTTAAAACACATACTTAGTTGAGAATCATTGTCTCTTAGCCATAAAAACTAATACTCCTCGACATAATCTTACTTAAATATGACTATTCAGAGTATACTATTTCTTTCCAAAAAGGATTTTAAAATGCTTTTGTTGCACTGAAGTCACACTTGAAATACTAGTGTTTTGAATATGAATTGTAGAACCATTCCTTTGGGATAAGCTCCTTTCTCATAGCACAGTGGACATGACATCCTGGCACTCACTTGAATCACTGGCCTTCCTTGGCTTAGGCATTTACTGAATGCCATCTCAATAAATAGCTGAAAGTAAGGAGAAAGTTCCCAATTGAAAGTGTGTATCTTCCAATTGTGCTTTTCATCTAAAGGAAATCTCTTCTGGATCTTTTGTAAAGTTTATGATCCTACATAAACTAGGAATACTTCTGCTATAGTCAGTCAAATTCATATACATGTGAACCAATCCTTTATTTTATGGTATAATTTTAGGAATTTGCTATAACTGCTAAAACCCAAAAGATTGAGAAATTCACCCAACCTTTCTAGTAATGTATGGCTTTCCCATAATGAATATTCACCATTTTTAGTGTTCAAATCTTAGTGACTGGTATGGTGGTGCAAGCCCTTACTCTGGAGGCAGAAGAAGGAGATCTCTGTGTTCAAGGGCAGTCTGCTCTATAATGGGAGTTCCAGAGCAACCTGAGTCACATGCTGAGACCCTTTCATATTTGTTTAAATTGTTATTATAAAACAATTTCCCATGATATTTTTTCTTTTTATTTTAAATCTATTTATTTATTTTATATCCTGACCACAGTGTCTCCTCTCTCTTCTCCTCCCTGTCCCTCCCCTCCCCTCCAATATGCCCTGCCCTCAATCCAGTCTCCCTCCATTTCTCTTCAGAAAAGGGCAGGTCTCCTATGAATATCAATAAAACATGGCATATCAAGTTGCAGTAAGATTAAGCATCCTCCCATTAAGGCTGGACAAGGCAACCTACTATGAGGAATAGGGTCCCAAAAGCCAGCAAAAGTGTTAGAGACAGCCCCTGCTCCCACTGTTGGGAGTTCTATAAGAAGATCAAGTTACACAACTGTCCTATATATTCAAAGGGACTAGGTCAATCCCATGCAGGCTCCCTGGTTGTCAGTTCAGACTCAGTGAGATCCTGTGAGCCCAGGTTAATTGATTTTGTGAGTTTTCTTGTGATGTCTTTCACCCCTCTGGTTCTGACAATCCTTACTCCCTCCCTTCAGCAGGATTCCCCAATCTCAGCATTATATGGCTGTGAGTCTTTGTCTCTGTTTCCATCAGGTGTTGGTTGAAGCCTCTGTGACAACACTTGGGCTAGGCACAAACCTAGAAATATAGCAAAACATCATTGGGCATCATTATATTGACATGTTTTTTTCTTTAATCGTGTTTGGTTCTATCCTAGGTGTATGGGTCATTCTGCCTCTGGGTCATGGTGCTCCAGGCAGTGTCACCGGTGGGATTGCTCTCTTGGCATGGGTCTCAGGCTAGACTAGTCATTGGTTGGCCACTCCCTTAATCTCTATGCCATCCTTACCCAGCATATCTCACAGGCAGGACAGACTAGGTAGGAGGTTATGTGGCTGGGTTGGTGTCCTAATCCCTCCAATGGAAGTCTCACCTAGTCACAGGAGATGGTTGGCTCAGGCTACATATCCAAATATTTCTAGGAGATTTTCTAGTTGTTTGTTTGTTTTCCCATTTTTGCTTTTTGCTCTTTGGAGGGCCCACCATCCAGCTCCTCCCCCCGAAAAAAAATCACACAAAGCTCCTTATTCTTAATTATAAATGCCTGGCCTTAGCTTGTCTTGTTTCTTGCTTGCTTTTTTTTTTTTTTTAACAATTATGCTGTTTAACTTTTGCCTCTGGACTTTTTCCTTTTCTTCTGTATATCTTACTTTCACTCTTATTCTGTGACTGGCTGTATGGCTGGGTGGCTGGCCCCTAGCATCCCCCTCTCTTTGCTTTCTTGCTCCTTTTTTTTTCCTCCCAGATTTCTCCTTCTATTTATTGTCTCTGCCAGCCAGCCCTGCCTACCCTTTCTCCTATCTTGCTATAGGCTGTTCAACTTTTTATTAGACCATCAAGTGTTTTATATAGGCAAAGTAACACAGCTTCACAGAGTTAAACAAATGCAACACAAAAGAACGTAACACAGTATTGCAACATTAAATAAATGTTCCACAGCATAAACAAATGTAACACATTTTAAAATAATATTCTACAACATTTCCCTCTTTTTGTCTAAATAAAAATGCAAGGTTTTCACTTTAACATAGTAAAACTACACACAACAAAAACAGTTACCAAGTAAAAATTATATTTACAATATTCTTATTTATAATTAAGAAAAATGTTGTTGTTTATTTTTGGTATTTTGGGGGACCCACCACCCAGCTAACAAATAAATCACACATGGAGATTTATTGCTACTTGTAAATGCCTGGCCTTAGCTTGGCTTGTTTCTTTACAGCTTTTCTTAACTTTAAATTAGCCCATCTACCTTTTGCCTCTGTTTTTCTTTCATTCCTTACTTCTGTATATCTTACTTTCACTCGTACTCCATGGCTGACTGTGTGGCTGGGTGGCTGGCCCCTAGCATCCTCCTCTCCTTGTTCTCTTGCTCTTTCTTCTTCCTTCCTCCAAATTTCTCCTTCTATTTATTATCTCTGCTACCAGCCCCACCTATCCCTTATCCTGCTTGCTATTAGCTATTCAACTCTTAGACCAATCAGGTATTTTAGACAGGCACAGTAAGACAGCTTCAAAGAGTTAAACAAATGCAACACATCTTTGCATCATTAAACAAATGTTCCAGAGCATAAATAAATGTAACACATCTTAAAATAATATCCTACAACAATGATAGACCTGCTTGCAGAGCAATGTGAATGTGTTGTAGAAGTCACATATTTTATATCACTCATCAAGGAGACTGAAGCAATACACCCAAATAAGGTATGTAACACTTTGAAAGTCCAACAATTCACTTAATAGTTTTATGCTTTATGGGTGATAGGAAAGGCCAGCTGTAGCAATTCCTTCTAAATGATTGAAGAAAATAATTAACATATTCTAGACTATGAAATTTCTGCAATGTTTTATATAGATTCTTTTTTTTTCAGATTTTACTGTCAAAAATCTGGCACAAAAGTTATCTTGTCTATGTATCTAGAGTAGTTGCTACTTCCTGCTCATCAGATAAATCTCATGAAATATCAAGTTTTTAAAGAATCTCTTATATGTACGTACAATGTATGTTGAACATATCAATCCTCACATTCTAATTTCTCCTAGAAACCATCCCTAAATTCTATTATCAAATTCATGTCCCTTTTTCATAACTCATTGGATCTAATCAGTGCTGTCTATATGTGCACAGTATAGGGTTATCCACTGGAGTGTAGACAACCTACCAGGGGTCATTTCCCCATAACTCTTTCTACTTCAGGTGCCTGCAAACACCAGAGATCCTCAATTATTTTTTAATGTTGATGGTTAGTAATCCCACCACCATATGTACTGGAGTTTTGGCTGGTTTGATCTCATGCAGACTTTGTAAGGTAACCTGTGAGTTCATGCGGACAATAACCATGTCCCGCCTAGAAGACACTGGTTTACAGCAGTCTTTCCTAACTGATGATTCTTACAATTTTTCTGCCTCTTATTCTACAGAGGTTCATGAGCCATGTGGAGAGGTGGAGGATGCATACTGTTGATGGAAAATGTAGGGCTAAACAGTGCATACTTACATATTCTCTCAACACTGCACAGTTGTTACTAATCTCTGTATTAATTACCATGAACAGTAAAAAGGAGCTTTTTGAGCTT
Source organism: Peromyscus californicus insignis (assembly GCF_007827085.1). Taxonomy (NCBI): domain Eukaryota; kingdom Metazoa; phylum Chordata; class Mammalia; order Rodentia; family Cricetidae; genus Peromyscus; species Peromyscus californicus. Next base: position 7,500,267 of record NW_026294447.1, on the reverse strand, counting down.
TAAAGTTTTCTCAGTGGTTAAGAGAACTTTCTCTTTTTACAGTGTACTTGGGTAGGTTTAGCACACCCACCTGGTACCTTACAACTACCTGTGACCCCAGTTCTAGGTAATCTATACACTGACATACGTAATACAAATATAAATCTTTGATAAAAATCTTCTCTGATGAGGGTTGATTCACTAATGTAAGGTTATAGAAATAAGTATTTAAAAAGCAGTTTAATACTATATCCATTTATCAGAAACACACTAATAGGTTTTCCCCTAGTGTTTATGACCTCCTCATGGTTCTCTGCAAGATTGTAGTACCAGACATGACCTTTGTCACTTGGAATGGCCCTTAAATCAAATCAGTGGTTGGTTAGCCCCATGGTAGTCATATCACTGTTGCACCAATGGGCATATTATTATTGTGGCATCCAGGATTTACACTTGGTAAAACTATTTATTGTTACTATTCTCTCTCAACAGCCTGTGTAGCATCTTCTGAATCTAAAACAAGCTAGTTCCATGTTCAGTACCAGCTCAATTTCTCTATGTCTTGTGACCCACATGTGCAGTGTCTTTGACAGTAGGATCTTACCATTTAGTTCTTCTGAACAACCACAAGCAATGGCAATAGTTTATCTTGTTTTAGAGGTTTATGTAACTTAACTGACCAATAACACAAAGGATGGTATCATACATGTGACAATGGGCTGTTTTGGATTATCTATGATATTATATGCCCATATAAAGTAACTCAATTTGTATTCATATATTTTGTTATTCATATAGATTCATATATATATATATATATATTTTTAATGAATTTTTTTTCTTTTGAGATATAGATTTTAGTTGACCAGTAGGCTTTAGAATGGATTCAGTGTTTGGCCATGACCCCAACTTTATCCTGTAAATGGATCACCTATCATAAACTGAGTAGTGCCTGACTTAGTAAACTATAAACATATGTGGTAGTTTAAATGAGAATGACCTCCATAGGCTCATATGCTTGAATGCCTATTCTGAAGTTGGTGGAATTGTTTGGGAAGAATCAGGAGGTGTGGACTTGTTGAATGAATTGTACCTCTAGAGTTGGGCTTTCAGGTTTGAAAAGCCCACATCATTCCCTGTTAGCCTTTTTCTCTGTCTCATGGTTTTAGGGAAAAGAGGCTGGTTAAAGAAACCCACCCTGATCCTGGAGCCCAGAACTAGGGAAAGATGGCTCAGATCAGGGCAGAAAGAAACACAGTTTGTCTCAATCAGATCAGAGGATCAGAGACATCTCTACCCCTGGCCAACTGACTTGTGAAACCAACCAATCACTGAGCAGGACAGTAGAACCCTGGACCCCAAGTCAACCCCTGGTTGACTCCACCCCCAAGATATCCTGTGTAAACTGCTCTGCCTGGTCAGTTAGAAAAAGGCATTTCTCTCCATCCTGGTAGAGGCAGCTACTCTACTGGACTTCTCCTTCTCAAATAAATCTCTTTCTTAAAAGAGTTTTGGGTGTGAAGATCTTCATTCACTGGCATAGAGAAGATCCTTTCTGAGATGTCCCCCAGTGAACAAAACAAGGAAAAGCTGAAACATCAGAGCAAGGAGAAGCTGAACAGAAGATCTTTGCTGAGACATCCCTCAGTGGACAGAGCAAGAGAGAGCTGAGAAGTAACACTTTTCTCAGGAGCGAGAGGCTATTGCTACATTTCTGCAGGGGTTCCCCTCTTGCAGAGTGAAGCAAAAGAAGCAACATCTTAGGCCAGAGAAGCAGAGCTCTGCTAGGAATCCCCCTTAAGTGGGGTCTGAGCAAAGCTCAGCTGTAGTAGCTCTCCAGGAGAGGAGCAGGATTGCTATATCCTGCAGGGAGACCATCCCCCATCAGTTCCAGGCCTGACTTTGCCAAGAAGTCAGAAAAATTTCCCTTCCAGGGTTGGGCTACTTCTTTGCAGTTCCAGCCTTCAAAGCTGTGCTAAACAGCTCCAGGTGTCTGGGACAACTTCCCGGCAGAGCTGTTGTTCTGAGGAGCTCAAGGTGTCCTGGATATCTTGCCCTCCAGGGCTGAACTGTCTCCTTGCAGCTTCAGCCAACAGAGCTGTCCTATGCAGCTCAAGGTATTACCTGACTTCCTATGTAGTCAGGACACCTTTCCCCAGAGTTGCAAAATTCATGTTTTGGTACCAAAATCCGGGACCAAACCTAGAGTTGTTGCAACCAATTTACTTATATTGTTGGTGCTGAAACCTGGGACCAAACCCAGAGTTGTAACCAATTTACTTACAGTGGTTGTTGTTCCAACATTTAAGTTCTCATTAGTGCTCCAGAGTCATGCCTGCCTATTGCCATGCTCCTCACCATGATGACAAGGAACTACTTTCTGAAACTTTAAGCAAGCTCCCAATAAACTCTGTCTTCTATAAATTACATGGTTTCACTACCCAGCAGTGGAAAAGTAAGATAGCATGTATATATGGATATTGATGTACCATCATCAAATGGAACTGACATTCTTCAACAGGTATTAGTGCCTATGCTGCCTAGTTTATGTCAACTTGTCACAAGCTAGAGTCATTTTTAAAAAGGGACCTTCAATAGAGAAACTGTCCCCATAAGATTGGCCTGTGGGAAAATCTATGGTACATTTTTTTTATTGGTGATTGATATGAGAGTACCCATCTCACAATGGGTAGTACTACCCCTGGCCTGCTGGTCCTGGATGCTATAAAAAGGTAGGCTGAGCAAGTCAGGAGATACAAGCCAGTAAGCAGTATTCCTCTATAGCATCTTTTTCAGTTCCTGACTCCAGAGGTCTGCCCAGTTTGAGTTCTTGCTCTGAATTCCCTCAGTGATGGACAATGAACTGAGAGTAGTAAGTTGAATAAACCCCTTCCTACCAAAATTGCATTTGGTCATGGTGTTTTGTCACAGTAGTAGAAGCTCCAAGACAATGGTGCAAACTATTCAGATGAGCAAATGGTGTGAATGATGATGATGCTTATTCCTGTAAAGTTACCTTCTATTACTGACTGCGGACCTATGCTTTTCATTGAAAATGTCTATTATAATTTGAATAGAAAAAACTTGAAATTAAAGTACATAGATTATGTAATAACAAGTTGCCATCCAAATTTGACAAGTTGAGTACAATAGTTTTTGGAGTTGCTCTGACAAGCAGTGATCAAGATAAATATATATGTATTGATTATCATTCCAGGGCTGTCACAAAGTCTTGACAACAGCAATTTAAAGAAGGGAGGGCTTATTTTGACTCATAATTTGAGGAGGTACAGCCCATCATAGTGGGAAAGTCACAGCAATAGAGGTATAAATGGTTGGTCACATTATGTCCATAGGATGAATTAGAAAGAAGAATGCTGGTGCTCCACCTACCTTTTTCCTTTTGATTTAGTCCATGACACAAGTCTATGGTACAGTGCTACAGTGCTACCTACATCAAAATGTGCCTTCCTTCCTCAATTAAATCTCTCTAGAAAAACCTCCAAACACTCCTAGAGGTATGTTTTTTATATGACTACAAATCCACTCAAATTAACAAGGAGGTTAACCATAAGACTATAAAAGCAGCAGTAGTTGAAAAATGTGCTGCTTCTAGTGGAGAATATATGGACAGAAAATGTCTTATAATGAATTCATGAACTTTGGCTTCTACTTTCACTTAATTTTCAGATAAACTGGACATAATTGAAAAATTCTTTTCAAGTATGACATTTGATAAACATTCCTGAATGGACAACCAGCTGGAGATATTTGTAGCATATGTGACTCTCCATGGAAGCATGCCCTAGTAGGAAAAACTATCAGAGATGGTCATACAGTTGGCTTGTGAAGTAAGAAGATAGGAAAGTGGTGGGAGGAACAGAAGTTCTGCAGAGATCCTGCAACATATGTTTCTTCTTATCAAGTTTTAATTGCTTTTCTATAAGTGTACAACACAAGACTTGAATGTGTTTTCAAAGGAAATTGTTTCCTGAAGGAGGAAGGGTAAAAGGTTAGGCCAGCTACCCTGTGACAGGATGGTTAAACTAGATGACTAGAATTCCATTTTCTGAATGGAATTTGCACTTGCTCTTGACATCCATTTGCTTTTACCAGTCCCAGAGCTTATTCTAAAACCACCATTCTTGAATTTAAAGCATAAATGTTAGTTGAAGATTTATTTTTCAGCCAGTATAGGACTGTGTTTTATATTCATGGAGTTCACTGATGTTACTCTATACTTCTGTGATGGTTATTCATGGTTGTGATGTTGACTATATCTAGAATTAGCCAAAATCTAAAAAGGGATATGCATACCTGGAGGAATTTTTGCTTAGTTAGATCACTTAAAGTGCGAAGATCCACTTATGATCTGGATCTTTGAGGTGGGAAGACACAACTTTAATCCAGATCTTTGGAGGTGGGAAGACCCATCTCTAATCTGGGCCATGCTTTCTGCTGGGAGCCTATATAAAGGACATGGAAAAGGGAACCTTTTGCTCTTTGCCTGCCAGCTCTTGCCCTGCCAGCAAGTTCATTCCTTCACTGGCATTAGAGTCTACTTCTCCAGCATTCCAGTACATACTGTAGGCCAGCTGAGATATCTAGCTGAACAACTACTGGATTCTTGGACCTTCTATACATAGGCAGCCAATTTTAAATTAGTTGGACTGAAGCTTGTAAATCATTCTAATTAATGCCCCCTCTCTGTAGATATAGATGTATATGTTATATCTTTGTCTCCATCTAGTTTAGAAATTGGAGTAATACTATATTCTATAAAATAAGTAAATAAGTTTACTCCACTATTCCTCTTGTTGGTGATGGCCATGTAATATGTGACTAAGATGTTAGTCCCTGGTGGAACTGGTGTCCCAGGGTGTTGTATTTATTCTACAGAAGCAGCCAGTACTTGGTACCACTCTCCCACTGCCAACATTCATTAGTCTGGAGAGGCAGCAGTAAGAATGTGAGACGCTCTGGATGCTGTACCTCTAGGGATTCCTTTAAAATGATTCCCTTCCTGGTGTGTGAAATGGCAGACTTCCATTCTGGGATCAAGGAATAAACAATCACACATATAATGTCAACAACAACAATGGAACATAAAATATCATAGAGCAACATTAAAAGATAAAAAGGAAGTTCCTGCAAATAATTTATTTTAATAAACTAGTAGCAGACTAGTAGGAAAAAAAACTTAATATATATTAATCAAAACTAATTCCAAAGAAAATAAATGATCTGGAAATTCAAGTATCAAATACAGTAAATTCATGTTTTCACAGTCTTCAAAACTCCAATGCCTATGTTCTGAAAGTACTCTTGGCAAATTCCACCAAAATTTTGAAGATGAAATGCCAGTTACATGAAAACCTCACAGTACATAGAATAGGGAAGAAATATCCTGACTCTTTTTATAAAGCCATTATTTAACTGAAAGCTAAACCTGACAAAGATATTTGAAGGAAGGGAAGAAAGGAAGAAAAGAAGAAAGGAAGGACGGAAGGACGGAAGGAAGGAAGGAAAGAAGAAAAAAAGAAAGAAAGGAAGGAAGGAAGGAAGGAAGGAAGAGGAAGAAGGAAAACATGAAGGAAAGAAAGCTACAGAGCAATATCCCTAATGGATAGGGGTTCATAAATATTTATGGCATGAATAGTAAATTAAACTACAAGTAGAAATATATGACAAAGATAATATTTCACAAGCAATTCTGCCTATCATAGAAATGTAAGGAGAGTTCAACTTCAAAATTCAATTCATATTATTGATATATCTTATTGTCTAAAGGAGAAAAATCATGCATCATTTTAATAAAGAAAAGACAAAACATAATATTTAATAATGGGAAAAATATGGCTGGGCGGTGGTGGTGCATGCCTTTAATCTCAGCACTCGGGAAGCAGAGCCAGGCGGATCTCTGTGAGTTCGAGGTCAGCCTGGGCTACCAAGTGAGTTCCAGGAAAGGCACAAAAGTTATACAGAGAAACCCTGTCTTGAACCCCCCCAAAAAAAAGAAAAAATATAGGCAAATTTTTCTTTTCCTGTCTGTCTGCTCCCAAATAACCAACACAGAGGCATAATATTACTTATAAATGCTCAGTTGATAGCTCATGCTTGTTACTAGCTAACTCTTACACTTAAATTAACCCATATTTCTTATCTATATTCTGCCATGTGGTTTATTGCTTGTTACCTCATTTTCTACATGCCCTGCTTCCTTTGGGGCTGGCTGGCATCTCCCCTGACTCTGCCTTTCTTCATCTCAGTATCCTCAGTTTGAATGTCCTGACTAAGTTTATCCTGCATTGCTAATAGCCACGCAGATTCTTTACTAACTGATGAGAGTAATACATATACATAGTGTACAGAAGGATTATTGCACAAAATTTCTCCCTTTTTATCTAATTAAAAAGGAAGGTTTTAACCTTAACACAGTAAAACTAAATATAACAAAGCAGTTGTTAAGTAAAATTCACAGCTACAATATCCAGTCCATTTGTATTTAGCAAATTTAGAGAAAATACTCTATTATCTATCTTATCTTAGTGAGTCTAAAGTTTTATGCCTATTGTTTTTCTATCATAACTAAGGAAAACTGTAAGTTTAACTATCTAATCTTCAACTCCATCAAAGACCCCAGAAGGATGAAATGTTACCTAATGCCAGGGGCATCAGGCTGTCTGGACAGTCACACAAAGTTCTTCTGTAACATTGGGGCATCCAGCTCTGGCCTACAGGCCTAGCATAGCTGACAGACTTTTCTGTAAAGCAGGGAATTTGGAAGGACTGTCCTTCCTTGTCTTGGCAAAATTTAGCAATCTCCCTTTTGGTGTCCTGCTAGTCTAGTTTGGACAGTATATTGTCAGCAATTGAGACAAGGGCAGTTTCTTTGCCCACACAGCTAGCTTTTGTCATAGAGAAAACAAACTCCATATGAAGTTTTTTCATTGCTCATCATCTTCTATGAAGTAAATTGGTGCTTCCAGGAGCAAACATGTCTCACTGTCATGAAAAGCCTTAGGTTATTAAACATATTAAGTGCCATATTCTGCAGTTCTTTGAAGTGTTTGAAGACCATCTATCTATCTAAATATATCTGTGTATGACATTGAAAACATACCTAACATGACTATAAGTTTGACTATTATAGATGACTATTAATCTGTGTTTATTAATTATACATTACATTTTTAAATGAGCTGCATAAACACAATACCTGAAAGAAGAGTAGAAATTACATACAGTACAACAAATTAACTTTAAATCTGAACCAGTAAACTAATATCCATAACACTGTAAAATATTTAAGATTAATAGTTGTTTTTGGATTCAAGATTTAATAATCTACCATTTTATCCTATCATTTCTATATCCCACCCTTTTCTTTTTAGAATGAGATCCCTGAATCTAATTTCCTTTATTCAACTTTTTTGTGTGACCATTACCAATAACTTGTAACCAGTCTATCTTAAATTATAATACATATCCATAATCCATTTTTTGGGGGAAATGTGGGCATATTTTTCTAGACTACTTCCTGTTGATTGGGGGTTCTGGTAATCTTTGATGGGCCCTTGAGAAAATCTGGATAATTGTTAGGTCTTAGCTGTATTATTCTCAGGCTGTATCTACTCAGTCAGCAGCCTGGAAACTGTTCTTGATGCTGGATCATCTAGGTCATTGTTTTCATTGGTGTGTGGTCCCCTTGTTCTGATAATATATAAACTATTAAAAGTAACATATATATCTATATTAGTAAAGTATAGATAGTGCATTGTATATAAGTCAGTTAAAGATGATTTATTGGTATGTGTTTGAGCAGGTAAAATATACATCATGTGTCTTGGAGTTCTTTTAGGTCTATTTATTTTTTGTTTGTAGTCAGGATTTTCAGGGGGTCTTCCTTGATCAAACCTGATTTTCCTTAATGCAGAATGAATCCATAGCTTCTCATTTCCTGTGGAAACAAAAGCATGACCTCCCCTCCAAAGTAACATATTTTTTAACTTAAATTTTGAAGTCAAGATATTTAAAAAATATATAGATTGATTTAATCCAGTAGTTTCCAATGTCTCTAAGCAGCCTAAAAATTCAAAGACAACACAATAACATAAAAGATCCAAACTCTTTGTATATTTTCTATCTTTATGTGACTTATTACCTTTATATTACTTTATTCTCTTTTTAAGGACGTCTTTTTTATTGTTTTAAAATTATATTTTAAAATCTAAGTCTGTATATACTCTTTCTCTTTTCTCTGAAGCCTATGCATGTTTTCAAACACACTGTGACCTGTTTAGAGGCTTTTTTTGGGTCTCAATCTGCCCTTACTGTGCATTTATATGCTTTTCTGTCAGCATGAGCAAGAAAACAAACAAACAAACAAACAAACAAACAAACCTGCTGTGTAACTTAGATCATGGCATTTTGACAGCTTGTTTCTCCCCCTTGGTTCCCTAAGAGGCTAGTCTTATGGTGGAGGCATGTTTACACCACCAGCTCTGCAGAGCTTTTTGTCCCAACTGCCTGGTCCCAAATAAAGACACAGAAGCTCATATTAATTATAAATACTTTGCTGATGGTTCAGGGTTATTACTAACTAGCTCTTACACATAAATTAACCCATTTCTATTAATCTATGCATTGCCACATTTACTGGTCATCTGGCATCTTGCTTCTTGGGTGGCTCCTTATATCTCTCCAGACTCCACCCCTCTTCCTCTGAGTCCTTAGTTTGATTTTTCCACCTAACATTATCCTGCCTTGCCATAGGCCAAAACAGCTTTATTATCAACCAATGAGAGCAACACACATTCACAGCATACAGAAGGCTCATCCCACAACATTTCCCCCTTTTTGTTTAATCAAGAAGGAAGGTTTTAACTTTAACATAGTAAAATTACATAAAACAAAACAATTATCAAGCAAGAATTATAATAACAATATTTAGTCTATTTGTATTTGATAAAATCAGAGAAAACAATCAATTATTTATCTTATCTTGGTGAGTTTAAAGTTTCATATTTAATTTACCTTTTATCATAACTAAGGAAAACAATAATTATAACTACACCCAAGGTTCCTCTGTAACATTGGGGCATTCATTTCTGGCCTATAGGCCTAGCATATCTGAGAGTCATTCCTGTGAAACAGGGAATTTTTAGAAACTATCCTACCTTGTTTTGACAAAGTTCAGCAATTGCCTTTCTTGCACCCTGCTAGTCCAGTTTGGACAAAAACTGTCACCAATTGAGGCAAAGGCAGTTTCTTTGTCACAAGACTAGCTTTTGCCAATAGAGAAAACAAACTCCATACAAAATTTCTTCAGTGCTCCTCATCTTTTCTGGAGTGTATTGGTGCATCCAGGAGCAGACATGTCTCACAATCATGTAAAGTCAAAGTTATTAAAACATTTTAAATGCCATATTCTGTAGGTCTTTGAAGTGTTTGAAGATTACCTATCTGAAATACATTCATGTATACCTGGAAAATCTAACTAACATGACTATAATTTTGACTACTATAGGTGACTATTATTTTGTGCTTCTTAATTATACATTACAATTTTAAATGAGTTGTATAAATATAATATCTTAAACAAGAGTAGAAATATACATATAACAAAATTAACTCAAATTTGTATCAATAAACTAAAATTCATACCAATGTAAAATATTTTGAGATTGATAGTTGTTTTTTGGACTAAACCATATTCAATAATCTATGATTTTCCCCATCATAATAATCTACCCTTTTCCCCATCATTTCTGTATGCTATACATCTTTCTTTTAGAAAAATATTGACTGACCAATAATAATTTATAACCAACCCCCCTTAAATGAAAACAAACATTTATCATCAACATTTTGGAAATGTGGGTATAGTTTTCTAAACTACTTCCTGTTGATTTAGGGCACTAGTAATCTTTGAAGAACCTTGACAAAATCAGGAAAATTGATAAGTCTTGGCTGGAGTATTCTATGAGGCTAAATCATTTTAGTCAGTAGCCTTAAAGTTGTTTTTGATGTTGGATCACCTGGACCATTTTTATAGGTGCCTTGTCACCTTGATCTGAAAATATATAAACATTTAAATATAATGTACAAATCTGTATTAATGCAAATATAAATTGTGCTTTGTACACAAGCCAGCCAAACATAATTTTTTTTGTTTTATGTTTGAACAGATAAAATATACATCATATGTCTTGTAGTTACCTTAGGTTTATTTCTCCATGTCTGTAGTCAGGATTTTGAGGAGGTCTTCCTCAATCAAACCTGATTTTTCTTAACCCAGAATGAATTCATAGCTTCTCAATTCCTTTGGAAACAGAAACATAACTTTTCCCTCAAAGTAGCATACCTTTTGACCTACATTTTAGAATCAAGATTTTTTTTAAATTTATAGTTTGGTTTAATTTAGCAGCTTTTAAAAATCAAATATCTTATAGCAGTGCAAAATTTAAAAGATGACACAATTATATACAAAATGCAGACTCTGTGTATTTTTCATCTTTACATGGCTTACTTTCTTTATATCCCTTTACTCTTCTCTTTAAGAACTTTATTTTATTATTTTTAGTCTAAGACTGTATATACTTTTTCCCATTCTCTCACTCAAGCCTATACACATTTTTTAAACATACTGTGACCCATTTAGAGGCCTTTTTGTTTGAATGAGCAAAACCCAAAACCCATTTCACAACATGTTGACTTAGCTCATGCTGGCGGCTTAAGCACACAGCTGGCAGCCAGGAGATAGCTCTCTGTACCACAGCCTGTATCAGAGGCATGAGACTAGGAAGCTGCTCTTGGCTCCATTTTAGAAACATTTTTTAAGCTCTCTCAGGTTTTACATGGATGAAGTTGCCCCACGTTGAGCACCATATGTAAACAGAGGCAGAGCTTTCTGTTCCTTCCACCCAGTCCCAAATAAACACACAGAAGCTTATATTAATCATAAGTGCTTTGTGGATAGTTCAGGCTTATTACTAACTAGCTCTTACATTTAAATTAACCCATTTTTATTTACCTATGTACAGCTATGGCTTTATAGGTCCTCTGGCATCTTGCTTCTTCAGTGGCTCCTGGAGTCTCGCTCAACTCCACCCCTCTTTCTCTGAGTCCTTAGTTTGATTTTTCTGCCTAACCTTATCCTGCCTTGCCATAGGCCAAAATAGCTTTATTATCAACCAATGAGAGCAACACACATTCACAGCACACAGAAGGACCATCCCTGAGGCAGGTAACATACATATCTGTATTAGTACAATTATAGATAGTGCATTGTATATAAGTTAGCTAAAGATGATTTATTGGTATGTGTTTGAGCAGGTAAAATATATATCATGTGTCTTGAAGTTCTTTTAGTTTTTTTTTGTTTGTAGTCAGGATTTTCAAGGGGTCTTCCTTGATCAAACCTGATTTTCCTTAATGCAGAATGAATCCATAGCCTCTCATTTACTGTGGAAACAAAAGCATGACCTCCCCTTCCAAAGTAACATATCCTTAAATTAAAATTTCAAGTCAAGATATTTTAAAAATATGTAGGTTGGTTTAATCTAGTAGTTTCCAATGTCTCTAAGCAGCCTAAAAATTCAAAGACAACACAGTAACATACAGGATCCAAACTGTCTGTATATTTTCCATCTTTATGAGACATTATGCTCAGGCCTACGCACACACTGTGACCCATTTAGAGGCTCTTTTTGTCTGAATCTGTCCTTATGTGTATCTGTAACCCTTTCTGTCTGCACGGGCAAAAAAACCCTGCTCTGTGTCTTAAATCATGGCATTTTGGTGGCTGGCTCCTCCTCCTTGGTTCTCTAAGAGGCTGGTCTTATGGCTGAGGTGTGTTTACATCACCAGCTCTGGGAGCCATGTTTACCACCCAAACTCTGGGATATTTCTGGGTCCATGCCACCACCAAATAGCATGCTGCCCACTGCTCATAAACACCATATAAGTGTTTGGTAGCAGGGCAGCTTAAAAGAGCTGCCTGTTTTTGCCACTAGCACCATGCCAGGAAGCGGTCTCTTAAAGGAGCCGTGCCTCTGCTCCCATGCCTCTGCCAGCAAACAGAGTACACTTAAAAAAAAATGCTACCAAGAAGCTGGCTTGACTCTGTTCTTGTGTGTCTAGAATACTTTTTAAAGTTTTGTCAGGTTTTATATGGAAATCTCAACCACATGTTGGAACACCATATGTAGGTGGAGTTTTCCTGTCCCGACCACCTGCTTACAAGTAACTAACACAGAGACTTAATATTATTTATAATGCTCGGTTGATAGCTCAGGTTGTTACAATCTAACTCTTACACTTAAATTAACACATAATTCTTAACTGTGTTTTGCCATGTGACTTATGGGTTGTTATCTATTTTCTACACATCCTGCTTCTTTGGGCTGTCATCTCCCCGACTCTGCCCTTATTCATCCCAGTCTCTTCAGTTTGATTGTCCTGCCTAAGTTTATCTTGCCTTGCTATAGGCCAATCAACTTTTTTATTGACCAATGAGAGTAAAACATATTCACAGTGAACAGAAGCAGAAAAACTACATATACACATACAAACAAAAGGTGTAAAAGAAAGCTGGGCATAATGACACAAACCTATTATCCCAGCACTAGGGATTGGCAGGAACGCATATTGCATTGGAGGCCAGCCTAAGCTTTAAAGATTCATGGTCTCTCTCTCACTCTCCTTCTTTTGCTCTGTCTACTTCACTCAATTTAGAAAATATTAGAAACTCTCTCAACTTAATAGCACCTATGACACTCTGACAATTAATATAGTGTATGTAATATTGAGAGACTGACTTTTCCTTTCCAGAGTTGGGGAAAAGGACAAGAGTAGCTTCTCCTTCTACTCCTAGCAAGGATTATGTTGAATATCACAACCAATTTAACTAGGAAAAATAAAAATTGCACATTTTGAAAATTAAGATATAAAAATATCTTTGGTCACATATTACATATATATTTATGCAAACTACTACAAAGACCATTAGAAAAAATGATACTAGAATTAGTATGTAAAAGGAAATTCAGTAAGTTTCCAGGATAATGAGGTCAATGCAAGCATTTAATTTTATGTTTATATACTAACAATGAAAAGATATGAATAAAATTGGAATATTTATAATGACATGTAGAAATTATATAAATTTACTGTAATACATGAACTTTAAATCTTTGATGACTGAAATTACAGAACATCCAATTGGAGATTTTAAAAAAAACCCAACCATATAAATACAGTATCAGCTCATTGCTAAGATGCCAATTACCTTTAAGTAAAATAATAGATTCTGTAAAATTGTCAACGTTTTCAGTTAGATCTAAATATGATGAGAATATACACTGTGATCTATAGCATATTTCATGCTGAACTATAACATATGAAGTGGGCTTAATCGGCTTGTCTGATAAAAAATTTCAAAATTCAAATTATAAACCAAAGAGCAAAAATTGCCAAATTAATTTGAAAGATGATAAAAGAGAATTTAAGCTATCTGATTTAGATGTTGTACGTCTGTTTATAAAATTGAAGGCAATCTGTTATTGACTGCTGGAAAGACATTTTGATTCCTAGAATATCTTATGAATCTAAATATACACCCAATATATGGTCAAAAGAGTTTTGACAAATACCTAGTTAATTTGGTGGAGAAAAGATAACCTTTTCATCAAATTATTGTACAATACAAATGAACTTTATTTATACTTCACATGCTTGATTCAAATGTATTACAGAATGCAATGTCAGACCTAAAACTGAAACTTCTAGAAGGAATCATACGAGAAAGTCTTTTAGCAACTCTGGATAAAAGGATAAAAACATTTATTTCAATAGATATCAAACATTTTTCATTTTTGAAAAGTCACTGAGATACTGAAAAGGTTCTAGATATGACCCCCCCACTCCCCACTTTCCCCTTTCACCAGCAGAGGACCTCATGGTACTCCATGTGTTGCCCCCGAGTAGAGATTCATGCTGAAATACTTTGAAATTTTTCAGCATCTTTAACTATTGGGAAAATGCAAATGAAAACTACTTTAAGATTTCATCCTAGGCCAGTTGGAATGGCCAGATCAAAAACCAGGTGACAACAAACACTGTCATGAATGTGGAGAAAGGGCAGACACTATGAAATCAGTGTGTAGTTTTTTGGATTCTATATCCTTTACAGAGATGCTTTCTCATCCATATTTATTGTGGCTGCATTCATAACAGCCAGGAAGTGGAAACAACATAGATGTGCTGTGGGATAATGCTTTTATAAACTGGTTTAATAAAATGCTGATTGGTCAGTAGCCAGGAAGGAAATATAGGTAGAATAAGCAGACAAGGAGAATTCTGGGAAGAAGAAGGCTGAGTCAGGAGATGCCAACCTGCCATCCAGGGAGCAGCATGTAATGGCACACAGATAAAGCCACGGAAAACATGGCAGCATATAGATTAACAGAAATGGGTTAATTAAAGTGTAAGAGCTAGTCAGTGGTAGGCCTGAGCTAATGGCCAAGCAGTTTTAATTAATATACACCTCTGTTTGTTCACTTGGGTCTGAGCTGCTGCTGCAGACCAGGTGGGACAAAGGAAAACTTTCAGCTACATAGATGTCTACTAACTGATGAGTGGATAGTGAAAATGTGATACATTTACACAGTGGAATATTGCTCAGCTCTTAAGCAAAAATCTTATAAAATTCTTAGTTAAATGAATAAAACTATAAATAATCATTAGGAATGAATTAATCATGTTCCAGGAAGATAAACACTCTATGTCATATATAGATGGTAACTTTGAATCTTTAGATTTATGCTTTTAAATTGGAATATCTTATAGAGGCCAGGGAAGTAATAAGGGACTTTAGTAAATGAGGCTTTCTAAAGAAGGAGATATAATGTAGGATATATAAAGGGGAAATGGGGAATAATGAAACAGGAAGAATAAAATGGGATAAAGAATGAGAGGGTAGGGTAGAGGAGGGAGTATAGGAAGGAATAACATATACTAAAAACATTTGGGGAAAAAAATCATACAGAAATGCACTACTGAAGCAGCCTCCTAAAATATAATGTACACATACAAAATGAGTTTAAACGGACTTATCTCAAAACAAGGGAACAACAATCCTCCTACATAGCATGAATTATCACATAGAAAGCCCAGTGCCAAGAATGGTTGACTTTTCTTTGAGCTGTTGGTCAGTAGGACCCCAAGGATATCCAAGCATTATAGGTTATTGCCATTGTTCTTGCTTGCCTTCCAGCACTTGATTGTAAGACCTATTGCCAATGACACCACACATCTGAGTCACAGAGCATGGGTACTTCAAGCTGGTAGTCACCTGGAAGTTTCATCCCTATTGGCTGTTTCTCATAGTGATAGAAGGTTCTGTGTGCACTGCTGGAGGAGGAAAGTAATCATTGACCTTACCCATTGTGGACCTTGAGCTACAGCTGCAGGTATGGCAAGACATGCTTACTGGTGTAACACTGGCACAGTACTGTGGGAGTAACCAACCACTGTCTGATCAGATGTAAGGCCTGCCTTACAGAAAGGAACCCATTCCTGGTTCCATAATCAAGGAACTCATGGCTACAGGCTATAGGTTCTACAGAAGAATCTAATACTGTTATTCTGCTACCTGGAAATAGTATTAGATGATCAATTTTTATATCCATAGATAAGTGTATTGCTCAACTCTTATCATAGTTTTTTTTCCTTTGTAGATGTTGATTTCACCCAAAGACACACAACTGGCCAAGGTGTAAAGAATAAGTGACTAAGTGGAACACTTGTATCTTACCCACTCACCCTAAGGCTCAAAGATCATCACAGAGAACAGGCTGTAAACACTCAACAATGTTTGATAACTACAGAGGAAGTAGATAACTGCTGTGGGATGGTCTGTAAGTCAAATGTGTTGCTGATTGGTCAATGAATAAATCACTGATTGGCCAGTGGCCAGGCAGGAAGTATAGGCGGGACAAGGAGGAGAAAAAACTGGGAAGTGGAAGGCTGAGTCAGGGAGACACTGCCAGCCGCCATCAGGACAAGGAAGATGTAAAGTATTGGTAAGCCACAAGCCACGTGGCAAGGTATAGATTAATAGAAATGGATTAATTTAAGCTGTAAAAACAGTTAGCAAGAAGCCTGCCACGGCCATACAGTTTAAAACCAATATAAGTCTCTGTGTTTACTTGGTCGGGTCTGAGTGGCTGTGGGACTGGCGGGTGAGAGAGATTTGTCCTGACTGTGGGCCAGGCAGGAAAACTCTAGCTACAGATAACTATAGCAAAACTGTTTTCTGCACATGCAGAAAAGCTGCACCTAAGAATCACAGCAGTTATGACAGTATGTGCAAGACCTGCCAAAGATAAGACTAAACAAAATCCCAGTGTGAAAAGTGGAATATGATGAAGAAGTCCCTCCTCTAGATAAGGAGATATTGTTAATTGATGGTGACTGGAAGAGGGAAAGACATTTTTCCTCAGCATATGCTCTGTCAAGTGGTGCATGTTTTCCTTCCTAACAAACAACAAGTTGTCATAATGATTTTGCCTTTTGAAAAAAGTTGTTTCCATCATATATAATACTGTTGGTTGTCTTTTGTGTCTACTACAAAAGGCACTCTCTGAATTATGGAACCAGGAAAATAATGACTGTAATTTGGTTTTGCCAACCTCTGATTATCTCTGTTGAAGGAAGCACTGATTGGTATAACTAGATAAATAAATATTTTGTTCAAGCTATGGGTTTTCAGTCTTGACTTCCTACGCATATCGCCTGAAGAGCTTTAAAACATATAGAAATGCAATGTCATTATTTCACTACAGATACTCTAGCTTAGTGGTCTGAGACAAAGCCCAAATCCCAGTACTTTTTAAGAGTTTACAAAGTGATTCTGCTTCCGTTTGAACGACACCAAAGCTATTATATGTTTTTTTACTCTTTTGACCTTTATGTGAACTGGACTGAATACAATATTGATTGGTATGAATGTCAACAATACTGATTTCTCCCACCTGCTCAGAGCAATGAATAAACAATGAAAAGATGTGGGCATCTAAAACACAGAAAAGAAAAAAACACATGCAGAACTATCTTTATTATCACTATTATATACAGCTATTTTGCAAACTGAATCTACCCTTTTTGATTAAGTATATGGAACCCAGACTTCTAAGGTTATCTCTAATATTAGAGATGTTTACTTGTACAGGAATAATAGGCAGTACACATTTTCAACACTTCTGAGGGAAATTAAGTTTATATGCTTCATACATATATCAGTATAAAGACTGACATAATTTAAACCTCAGGAACATTAGCAAATGAAATTTGAAAGCAAAAATATAACTGACACTAAAGAAAACATAATTTTCTCATTGTACTTAACAAGGTCTTGAATACAATGTAAATTAGGGATTTTGCCTTTTACATATTTGAGTATTAATTTTAAAAATAAACTAATCATTCATTTGAAATATATGGCTGTGCTGGCTGGTTTTGTGTCAATTTGATACAGGCTGGAGTTATCTGAAAGGAAGGAACCTCAATTGGGAAAATGCCTCCATAAGATTCAGCAGAAGGGCATATCTTAATTATCGAGGAATGGAGAGGACCTAGCCCATTGTGAATGGTGCTCTCCCTGGGCTGGTGAGCCTGAGTTCTCACAAGACAAAGGAGGCTGAACAAGCCACGATGAGCAAGCCATTAGGTAGCACTCCTCCATGGCCGCTGTATCAGCTCCTGTTTCTAGGTTCCTGCCCTGTTAGGTTTCCTGACCTGACTTCCTTCAATGATGACTGCTGGAAGTGTAAGCTTAATAAACCCTTTCCTCCCCAACTTGCTTTGGTCATGGTGTTTCATCACAGCAATAGTAACCCAAACTAAGACAGGGGCATTGAGATCTGGGCACCAAGATCGACCTGGCATATGCAGGCTGTCATCTTCAAGTTCTAATATCTTTCCTGCTACCATTTTTCAGCATATGTCAGATTAATGTATCTTTTGATGGAACTGTGTTAGAAAAAATGTTTGATTTTCAAAATTTACCCTTTGAGTTTCTGCTTTGAGTCTTATATGCAATTATTATGTAAGTTTTGACTTAAAGACAATGAATTTTCAACAATTTGTGAAATGGCTGTAAACATACTTCTACTACACAGTTATACAAAGAAATGTTCTCAGTACTGATGATTATAAGATAAAAATTTGATCCACTCAGGGAAATGAAGAAATATTCTATATTCTGCGGAATCAAAGATTCAGTAAAGATTTAATATTTAATGTAAAAAAATAAAGAACCAAATCCGTGTTATTAGTTTGCTTTTCTATTTAATAAATAGAAAATTAAGTGCACACCAAAGAATTATATAAATTCCTTCCTTTCAAACAATACCAGCTATTGCCACCCTCTGGGTTTCACACAAGAGCATGATGGAAAGACACTGTCGCTGAAGATAACAAACATTTTAGCCATAGGACATGGGGAAATTAGACTAGAGCTGAGCTAGAGCACCACACCTCCTGGCCTGCATTCATAGTGCCAGATGCTTCTGTGCAGGCTGCTGGTGTAGAAAAGTCATCAGTGGTCTTACCTGGCTGTGAATCCCATAAGCCACTAGAATTACCTGGTAGGTAAGCTGTGCTTTCTGGAACCACAGTGACATGGTTGTTGTAGGGTTGACAAATCACTTTCTGTTTGGATTTGAGGCCTGGACCACTGGAGGGAACTCATGCTTGACTCTCTAAGCCTGCTCAAAACTCCATGGCTAAGGCTCCAGACAGAAAGCTTACCACTGTTGTTTTTGTCTGTTTCTTTAGTTTTGTTTGCTGTGTTTTGTTGTTGGTGGTGGTTTGTTTTATTTCCTTTTGAGATTATAACAGAATTACATTTATCTCTTCCTTTCCCCCCATTAAATCTTCCTATATACCCCCCAACCCCTAGTCTCTTTCAAATTTATGGCCTCTTTTTTTATTAGTTGTTATTGCATGCATATGTGTGCACACATATATATTCCTAAATACAATCTGTTCAGACTGTGTACTCTTACTTGTATGTGTGTTTTCAGAGCTGACCTTTTGGCACTGGGTAATTGATTAGTGGGCTCTGCCATGGAGGAGATCACCTCTCCCACTCCCAGTCTTCCTCAGTTGCCATGGAGATCACCTCTCCCACTCCCAGCTTTCCTCAGTTGCCATGGAGGAGATCACCTCTCCCACTCCCAGCTTTCCTCAGTTGCCATGGAGGAGATCACCTCTTCTACTCCCAGCCTTCCTCAGTTGCCATGGAGATCACATCTCCCACTCACAGCCTTCCTCAGTTGCTTATAGTTCTTTCTGTAGGGGTGAGGCCCTGGAGGCTTCCCTCTGTCTGCTTTGGCATGTTCATTGGTATTGTCCTTGTTCAGCTGACATTTGCCTTAAAAAATAGGACTACTCTTGTTTTGGTAAATGATCATGCCATCAGAACACCTAAATATTTATGCTTAAGCCTCTAGATTAGTGTTGCATCCAGTCTTCATATGAGAAGTTTCTTACTGCAGCAGGCAGTGGTGAATGCAGGGTGCTGATAATGATACTATGTGATAGAGTTGTGCTCAGTCCCACAGAGGTCAGTATATCACCCTCTGCATCTCTCAGGGAATATCATGAGGGAGAGGGAAGTCAGAATGTAAACACCAAAGGATGTGCCCTTTAAGAGTTGTGGTCAGTCCCACAGAGGTCAGTCTATCACCCTCTCCATCTCTCAGGGATCATCATGAGGGAGAGGGAAGTCAGAATGTAAACTCCAATGATGTGCCCTTTAAGCCCCACACTTCCTGGAGGTGCTGTTTGCACTGATGAGTTTTGGGGCAAGATCATAATTTTCTTCAGTGGAATAAAACAGAGATGGATGGGGTTGAAAAATGTTCAAAACATTATATAAATGTTCTAAACTATCTAGAATAAAAGTGATTTAAAATTTTCAAAAATCTTTATGTATTGCTATCAGTTAATGTTCCATTTGTACACCTAAATGCCTAGAATTGTCTAAAACTTTCTTGGGTAAAAAGAACTAGTCAGTGGAGAACGTTAAAGCTGATATCTAGTATAATTAAGTTAAACAGACTAATAAAAAAGAAGACAGACAACATTAAGTGTGCACACTCTAATGTAGACAAAGTCATACTTCCAATTTCTATAGTGTTAAATTATTATTGTATTGACTTTGAACTTTGATCTTTTGATGCCTCACTCATTTCCTTATGCAGCATAGCTCTAAACGTCAGTTATTATTAAAAAAAAAAAAAAAACAACACCTCTTCTAAACCTCCTCACTCTTTGTACAACTCTAACTTTATGACACCGCCTTGATTGATGTGGGCCAATGTTGGGCCTGATGGCCACATAATATGGCCAGAGGAAAACACAATGTTTGATTGGTGTTATCCAGTCATGGTGCCCTTCCTGTTCCCAGGCAATCATACTAGATTTCTACAGTCTATATTCTATAACTTTTCTTTAAAAGGTTCTTTCTGGGCCTACAAGATGGCTCAGCAGATTAAGGCTCTTGAGACAAAGCCATGCTTGGTGGACCCACATGGTGAATTGAGTCCCAAATGCTTTCCACCAAACTCTACCTACTTTGATGGCATTCCTTCTCACACACACACACACACACACACACACACACACACACACACACACACACACATACACACAACTAAACAAACAAACAAATAAATAAAACATAATCTGGAAAAGTGCTTTCTACCCCAGCTTCAATCACAGCTATTTTTTTCTATCTTGCAGAAGAGAACTTGTCCACATTCCCATTTCACACTCACCAACCTTACAATTGTCTTCCATGGGCTGTCTTATAAATGTACCAGAGATGAATCATCTAAGCTCCTGCATGTCTAGTCTGCCCTCTTCTACACTAGGTCTTCTGGCTCCCTTTCATTAGAAGATTCCAGCTATTCCCTCCTTTCATGCACATGTTTGAACATTCCCTTTTTACTAGATTATTCCATAGGTTTCTTGCTACTCATTCAGCCCCTAACCAAATAACATTTGCCTCAATTTTTGTTTTTCTGTCTACTGTTTTTATCTTGCGCATTCCTTTCTGGAGCTCTTTGCAAGGTCATACATAATCACTGTCTTCAGTTATCTTTCTGACATTGTCTATAGATCATACCATTCTATTGGGAGTAGGTTCTGAAGTCACCAGTAATTCTAAATTATGATAAATCTAATACTCAGTTCTTTGAACTTGTCATACATAGTATATAGCAGTATTTGACACCAAATTATTACTCTTTCCTCTTAAATTTATGTTAGTGTGTTCTGAATGAGATGTTTAAGTCTTTTCATAATTTATGTTGAAGTTCTAATTCCTAGTACAAAGGCAAGTGGGACTTTGGGGGAAGAGTATTAGTTTTAAATGAAATCATAAGAGTGTTACTCCATGGTGAAATTAATGCCCTGAAATGAATCAGAAGGGTGCAGAACTCTCGAGTCTGTAAGACCTCAGTCACAGCAGGTCAACTGCAAGCCAGGGAACTTCACTAAGTCAATTGGCTACTTAGTATTGGACTTCCCTGCATTCAGAGCTGTGAGAAGTAAGTACTTGTACTTTAAACTATCCATTCAATGGTATCTTCTTAGAGCAATCTGAGGAGACCAAGATAATAACAGTTCTTACTCTGTTCTCTCCTCCCTCTCAACCTGCCTGCCTCCCTCCCTCCCTCCCTCCTTCTCTGACTTTATCTCTATCCTATCTTTTTGACTCCTGGGTTATCATTTTCTACTGTATTCCTACAAATTCCTTGCTCTGTAATTGTTCTCTCAGTATGCTCTGTCAGGACTTAATTCCTTTTCACCTACTTTCCTTCAGGCTCCAGGCACAGACTTGTTCCCATCTACTCCTCTATCTGCATCTACCACTTCAGTGGTCTTATCACAGCTGCAAATGAGCGTTTCCTGCTCAGAGTCATCTCCCAAAGGACAAACTTGGTTATTTAATTCACCATCAGCATCTCTACCAGCAAGTGCTGGGCTCAGAATCCTCCTTTTCAGTGTTAAGCTCCTTATCTTCTCATCTCTCCTCAGTCTGCAGCCTCAAAATGTTGACTCACTGCATGCAGCTACATTTCCCGTCTTTCCACTGCTCGTTCCCAACCCCTCATAGTGCTTCCTTTCTCTCACAACAATAGCCATCCTTCCAGAAATGTTTGTAGTAAAATTTCAAAGAGAGCCTTCCTTCTCATAGGAGCCATCATGTCTGTGTCACACAGGCCTTTGTCTCCCTTACTTCTGTCCTACCCAGTGTTTCACTTTAAGAAAGGAAGCACAGTGCCTCTTAAACTCAACTATGACAAGACCATTCTTTCCCAAGCATTTCCTTGACTACAAATAGAATTCTTGTGATCACCCCAGGGCACTATGTGATCTGGCCCTCTTGTGACCTTCTGACTCCAACCATGTTTTATTACCACCTTTAACATTCTCAGGTCTCCAGCCAGACTGTCCCCCTTGCTGTTTCTAGAACATATTAGTCACACTCTTGCTTCAGAGACCTGGACAGGATGTGCCCTTTCCCTAAGTATCACTAGAACCAGATTTTTTCAAACCCAAAAGTCTTAGCAAGATCCATGCCTACTCAGTGATGTCGTTCTTGACTTGACTCACTCCCAGGTCCTCTGTTCTGCTCATTATTTGTGAAGGGCTCCAAGCAGCCCCAACAAGGCAAACATGGCTCTGGCAGGCCTTGCCCTTCCCCCATTCCCTCTGCCTTGCTAAACTGTTAGATTACATTCCTAAAGCTAGCTGCCAAGGCCTATCCCCTTATTTCTGCGCTTCCTCCTCCCTGAGGCTGACAACCAAGTTCCAGCTATCAAAAGCTCCCTTTTAGCTATGCTGATTAGCACGCCCAATCAAAACAAACAAAATCATCCAAACCAAGGGTTTCCCTTATTTCCCTTATAAACTGCCAGTTGCCCATGGGCTATGTCTGTCCTTTATCCAGAGGCAGTCTTTTGTCTTAGTCCCCCCTCCAGGACAAATATCCCTTCCCCCTCCCTGGTTCCTTTCCTCTTCTCCCTCTTCCTATATTTGTCTCTTAGTCCCTGCCCTTTGTCCTTCAGGGCCAAATAAATGTCTTTTGTGCTGAAAACTTTGTCTTGGTGTGTCTTGTACCTTTTAATTTATCTCTGGAAACTCTGTGTTTTAACATTAAACACAATTTGATTTTTAATCTTTTTTAACCTTTGTTTCCTAAGTTAAACAAGAAGCAGGTAAAATCTGAGTATTTATTTTTATTTTTATCCTAAATTCCAAGAATTATACTTATCAGAATAAGGGTATTTATATATCAACAAATGATTGAATAACTTTGTTTATTCATATAGAACTCCAAAATGTACAGTATTTACAACATATTACAGTAATTGGCTCTCATAACAGATATGTGAGGCAATTGATAGTCTCATACTTCAATGAGTCCTTGAGAAGGTAAGCAGCCTATCAGAAATTTTCTAATTTTTAACCATAACTATAGAAATAAATTAGCAATAATGGGGTAAGGTAGAGTTTGGGCCTTATGCTTAAAACCAAACCAGGTAATAATCTTAGTTATTGCTATACTTAGTAAATTTAGATTTTAAGGAAGCATTGAAGATTTCACTTATATCACACAAAAGCTGTAATGTGAGTAGATGTAAAATGACATGCCTGATTGAAGGAGTGTCTGAGTAACAGTAATTTTAGGCAATTATTTCACTTGGGTCATTTTTATATCTTTCCATTAAACCTGTATCAATGACAAAAACAAGTATTCTTGGGATATTTCTCAAATCAGTAACTCATAGCACAGTCTGAATGTTTTTAGAAGCTCATGGTTTTCACTATATTTTTGATGGACACTCTGTAATGGCAACATGAATGAAGAGAAGGCTGTGACTGACTGAACAGGTATTATCTCCTACATATGATTAAGGACATTAAAAGACAGGGAGAAGAAAATAAAAACCCAAATAACCTAATTTCCCACCACAAAACAGCTGACTGCTCTGCTCTGTGGTGGCCATTTTGTTTCCGTGGTTACAGCATTTTCTATGCTATACATAGCCAGACTTTCTTTTTTTTTTGACACTTAGATTATCAGTCATGGCTATAGAATTTCCCACCAGCAGTATTATGTTGTATTAAGTCAAGCATGACTTGTGATATAGAAAAACCTAATCCTTAGCACAAACTAAAGCAATTGGCAGTGTTTCTTTGCTCAGTCCCTTCACTGAGTCGATGAAGCCTTCAACATAAGAAGTTTGAAAAGCATTCAGTTCACTAGCACAGTCCCCTGTTTGAAATTTGGAAGGAAACCTAAAATGGGGCTGAATTCCTGTCAGTTTTTATTGTATTTCAAATGATGTTCTTTATATATCTAAAGATAGACATTTTCTCCAAGTTTGGGATTTTATCTGATTTTGCATCAGACTTAGGGACTATGAACCCCTTCCTAGAATGCTATCCAAATGATATGATTGTCTGTTACTGTATTTGGATGTTCAATGCTGTTTTTTGAGAACACTGTGTTCTATAAAGCCTATGGCTCTGGTTTACACAATGCTAACTGTATTTCCACAAAATAACAAATTCTTTACATGTATTTCTCATATAGAACCAATGATAATGTACCATATAAACATGGTAAATATATGGAAGATGTTTAAAAATGAGGCTGTTCATTTAGAACTTCTTGTAACTAGAATGCCAACCATTATTATACTTGGCAGATTCTTCCAGACATACTAGCCAGAAATTGGGCCTCCTCGGTGATTGATTTGGGAAGTATTTTTGGCTTCTGTGATGGTTTGAATAGGAATGACCCCCAGAGACTCATGTTTGAATGCTTTGTCACAGGAAGTGGCACTATTAGGAGGTGTAGCCTTGTTAGAGTAGTTGTAGCCTTGTTGGAGAAGTGTGTCATTATGGAGGCAGGCTTTGAGGTCTTATATGCTCAAGCTAGGCCTAGAGTAGTAATCTCCTTCTGCTGTCTGTGGATCAGGGTGTCGAACTCTCAGCTACTTCTTCAGCACCATTTCTGCCTGCATGCCACTGTGCTTCCTATCATGACAATAATGGGCTAAATCTCTGAAACTGTAAGTCAGTGCCAGTTAAATGATTTCCTTTTTAAGGGTTTTGGTGGTCATTGTGTCTCCTCACAGCAATAAGACCCTAACTAACACAACTTCTCATAGTTGGTCCTGAGTTTAAGATTGACAAAGAGGGGACAAGACTGATGAACTGCAAGTCTTCCACCAACTCAATACTTTGGGTGTTAATGCTATGTGAATGTGGTTTTAATTACTGATTACCTTCTGCCAAACTTCATGTTTGGCTTCTTAAACTAGATGTAGATGTGTGAAACAGTGTTCTGATTTGCTAGACATTGCTTGCCCATTGTTCAATTACATGTACACACTGATTTTATTTTTGCTACATATTTTATCAGATTATTTATTTGTATATATGTATGATATGACAAAATGAATAAATATAGAAAGATGGCACTACACATTTTATAGAATAGAGAAAATAATTCATTTTGAGCAATTTAATATTTTATTTAAAGTTAAATTTTATCCTGCTGAATGTCCCACAAAACGAATGTTTTAAGACATCAGTTCTCATAGGAATATAAACAGAATATGAATGTCCCACCATCTGGGACCAGGATGAAGTGTTTCCCCTCAGAGGTATAAAATTGCATATCCATCCAATCACATTATGGGTGGTGTTTGCCTTCTTTCTAAGCATCTGGTAAAGGTTGCTTGCTAGACAGGATATTGAGACAGAGTTCTGTTCTTATATGACAATAACCACAGTCAAGTCCTGCAAATGTTCATTTAGTGATAGTGTCTGCACTTAACTCAATATAGCCTTGTTGTCACTTGTCAGGGAAATCAAAGGCACATAGTGTATATTGCTTGTCTGATATTGTCTAAGTGTATCAGTCATGCATGAGTAGTCCCAAAGGTTCCATTTAAAATAAGAATCACACAAGCTGCCTTGCATAAGAATAGGGGTCTAGGACATATGTTCTAGAAATAGGAAATTGTAAAATTCTACATACAATGATTTCCTTGTTTTCAATTTTAATGTTAGCTTATTGAAAATAAAATCGAACTACAAATATATTTTCTATAATAGTATGAAATGTATTTAAAATTAGTTTTTGACCACATGGACTTGTTGAGGGCAATGGCTTTCAAATTTATTATGATAATTACATTTCGAGGACTCTCAAAAGTTATTTCATCTCCCCTCTATGTTTAAAATTGAGATTACCTTAAAATTTACAAATATTCTCCGTAATTTTCCCTGGTTGTAGAGATGTCCTTTAAGAAGCATGCTTGATGTTTTGTTTCCTGAAACAATCAAATATTTTCACTGCTATTGTCACCATATTTCCACACCTTTCTCTACTCCCCTTTCCACTCTCTATCTGCCCTTTCCCAGAATAGATTAGCTCTGGAAACCATTTAACAAGATGAAAATGTAAAAGTAAATGCTTATAATCTTAATACTCCAGATACAAAATCGGCATAATTAATTGAATAACTACACTTGGCTATTGACTTTATAGTAAAGAAAAATTTTTTATTTAAAATATTATTTTTAAGAGTAAATAGGTGCGAAAGTACATTGTTATCAAGGAAATAAATTTAAACTCAATGGTACACATCTAGCATGTATATGCACTTGTGTATTCCTGTAAATGAATGTCCATATATGTGTGTATGTGTCTGTATGTATGTGTTTGCATGTATGCATATGTGTGTCTATATGTACATGTATTTATGCTTGGATGTGTGTGTCTGTGTGTGTGTCTCAGAATAGAAGCATAAGAGAACAATGTTCTCCATTATCATGTTGCATAAGCTATATTACTCTTTGGCATAATGACCTTCTTTGAACACATAGTCTTGATTTATACAAATCGATTTCAAAGGATAAAAATGATAATGCTTTTAAACCTCTTAAACTTCTTGTGCCAATATTTCTATGATTCTGTATCAAGTCTGCCTTTCCCTGTCATTTTTTGTCAATGGGCCAAAATGTTCCTTTAAAAAGAACTGAGGTCAAAAAAGTCAGGAGTTTATTTCCTCAGCCTAATTGGAATCTTAGCTTAGATAATGCTTTCGTACAAAAACCAGAGGCTCATTTATTTATAAAATGCCTTTTGTCACTAGTGAGTAAAGCAATGTTTAAGAATGGCAAATTATGGCTGAGCAGTTTTCAAAGGGGTCAGAGCCTAGCATCTGAAATGACAAGACACACATCAGTCATCCTGAGTTCCAGAACTGTGGCAAGTTCTGGGAACTCATGGACATTGACTGTACTTGCAGCTGCCAAGTCTCTATATACTTCCATCTTACTCTCTTCCACATTCTATTAATGTGTAATTCAACAAGCTGTTTCCTATTAGTGGTCTGGAAACAGTGGTGTGGACATGTGAACACAACCGACCTTCACTAGAGCTAGACCATCACACATTGTACATGAGAATGGAAAAGGATCCTGTAGAGAAAATCTTGTATTTATCCTGAAATTTTAGGAAAATGAAGGAGATATAATCACAAATGGATATGTGGAGAATGATTTAATAAAAATCACACTGAGGCACAGAATATAAAAATAACAATAACAAAGGAAGGTTATGTGGGGCTTCAGAGAGAACTCTGCATTGAGGAAATATGGTGAGCTCAGAAATAGTCCACAGTGAAGGATTTGTAGGAATAAAACCCCTGAGCCCACCCTTCTCACAGTATCCCATTAGGTTTCCAATTAGGCAAATATTACCATAAAACAGATAGTGAGGTACTTGTTGGTGCTACCATCCAGGCTAGCCTCTAAGATTGACAGAAGAAAAGAGGACTGGATCTCAAGGGACATGTAGAAGACACAATGCATCAAGAGATTTCTAACCCTGAAGGATATCAAATCAAAATTCCAGATGGGCTGCCCAGTGGTTTTTGTTTTCAGGAGTGTAAAAGAACACTAATGTTTAGTATTCATAAATTCGTTGAACAACTGTTTGTTAATACTTAAATGTAATATTTTTCTTTTTTAAACATTGTTTTAAGAGTTGGGATTCCATTCTTTCTAGTTTGTTTTTGAAAGAAAAGTAGAAGTTTATGAAGACAAAAAATAATCTTTAAAGTCCAGGGAGAGAGAAGAGGATGAAACTGTACACCAAGGGTGAGTTCAGGCTTTTCCAGAAAGTCCTAACTGAGTTCACAAGGGACAGATGGAGTGGGGAAAAGAAACAGCAATAATGTATTATCCACTGATGATCTATATTATAAATACAACAGGACAAAATAATCAGTATGACTTGGGTCACAGGTCTTCTTAGATACAATTATCAATGGAAGTGTCTCGGAGAAGGTGTCTGCGAGCTTTGGTCTGAAACATGAAATACCAGAATTAACTCTGGCCCCTGTGTATACCTTTCATTTATTGTTCTCACTGATCTTAGTGTTTATCATATTAGGATTGATCAGCAGCTGCAGAATTGAAACCACAGCCATGGTACAAATTGACAAGTAGACAAACATCTATTCATTTAACAAATAATGTTGATTGCTATATGGTACCATGTTTTAGGTTTGGGGAATATAGGAAAAAATAAATACTCAGTGTACTTCTCTGCTTCAATAAAGGCCCTGTGGGAGGCCTACCCATTTCTCTGTGGGAGGCCCACTCCCACTTTTTCCCAGGGTACTCTTGAGTGAGAAATATTTATATAGAAAGATAGAAGGGGAGAGAAACAGATAGAAACACCGAATAGCCTTGGGAGGGCCTGGATCAATATCCATTGGCCCCTTCTGTCTCTTCAAAAGGTTTTTTTTATAGGAATGCCAAGGGGTGCAGCAAAAGACCTCGCCCTAGCTCAGCCAAGTGTAGACCCTTCCAACCACCTGGAAACCATGCACATGATCAAGCCATCCTCTAAGGCAGCCCTGCTGGATAGAGCAAGCTCAGATCTCACTAGGAAACCTCTGTGGGCCTCCACAAGCCCCCACTCTGGTACAGGGGACAATAACGGTGTATATTCTAAGTACAAATTGATAGAGGGAGAAACAATCAGTAAATGAGACTGTCTGGATAAAAGGACAAACTGGAGTGTGATGTAATAGATTCTAAAAGAAGAGAGCTTCAAAGGGCAATTGTCATTTATCACCCAGAAAACAATCGTCTCTAAGTCATGTAATCCCGAACCTGGGAAGTGAACTTGACAACATGGAGGTAACTGCTGACATTAATAAAAGCAATCTTGGGGAAGTGATTGTGACCAGAGATCAATTGAAGTGAGTCAAAAATAGAACAGAAGTCAGGCAGAAGAGAGAGCAACTTTTAAGGAGAAAAAGCAATGAAATAAAGACAAAACAGCAGATTGCAGACAAGGAGGGTTTGTTTTCTTTTTTTCTCACTTATTTTTCCTTTGCAGTCAAGCATTGTTAGAGTTTATTTAGTTGTTAGTAAGGGTACCCATATTCAAAGACCTATTGGTCATTGGAGAGAAAAAAGTCCACAATGAGAGGGCTGTCTTTAGGAAGATGAGAGTTAGTACCAGAAGAGCCTTGACATGTAGTTTAACATTGATACATTGATAGAACTATTATTTCCCCATTTAAACAGTCAATATGATGATTAAAACTTGTGGGAAGTTGGGTATTCCCATACAATGTAGCTTTTTACTCTATTTTTTGTGACAAATTAGCTATTCAGTGTCTTGGGCAGGTTTGAAGAGGTAGCAGCAGCTAATGTGGAATAATCCTGTGGTAGAGTGGGAGAGGGAGAATGCTAGGAAATGATTGACAAGCAGTGCCGCAGCCTATTTAGGAACTGCAGTTATAATTTTAGAACAGAAGTAGCTCTTCCTATTATGGGTACTTACGCAGCAATGCTCAGCTTCTCAGGTGAAAGCACAGTGAACAGAGATAACTGGGATGAGAAGGGGACTGAGAACCAAGGAAGGAAGAGAGAAGGAAGCCGCAGCTCTTCTTCCTGGCCTGGTTAGCTTAATGACTGTAAGTTTTAAGAAGTAGGCAGGCTAGGCAACATAGAGGAGGCAGGTCCTAACAACTCAGAACCATCAGTACATGGGTGGTCCCCCACACAATAGGCCACCCACAAATAAGAAAATTCCTTCATAAGATTAGGTTGTAGGAGGCCTGTAAGGCATTTTCTTAATTACTGACTGATGTGGGAGGGCCCAGCCTATTGTGGGTGCTGCCATCCCTGGACTAGTGGTCCTCAGTTCTATAAAAGGCAGGCTGAGCAAAGGCTGAGCAAGAAAGTAAGCAGCACTCTTCCATGTCCTCTGCATCAGCGCCTGCCTTCCTGAACTGACCTCTTGTTCACTTGATAGACTTTTTAAGACACAACTTTTCCCTTTTTGATTGGTTATCCCTAAGATCTCAGATTAATAAATACTACCAATATAAAACATTTTACAAACAAATTTCTCATAGTCTTTACTAATTCAAAAGACTTTAAAGTTTAGTCTCTATAAAAATCCAAAGTTTCTTTTAATATCCAAAATCTCTTTTTAGAAATTCAAAATCTCTCAACTGTGGGAGCCTATAAAATAAAAAATAAGCTAAATTCTTTCTTACTTCAAGAGGAAAGAATCAGGGCACAGTTGCAATCTGGACAAACCATGACCACACTCCAACAGTGTAAATAATCCAAAGCCCAATATCTGAAATTCAGTCAAGGTCTGTGGACTCCTCCATGGGGCTGGAGATTCTACTCTGGCTTTGCCCTCTGCAGTATGCACAGCTTGTCTTCTAAGCTTGTTCAGGCTGCACTCCTTACTTTCTGCTGCTCTTGGTGGCCATTCCATGTCAGTGACATCTTCAAAATGCTGGGGTCTTCTGCTACAACCTGGCTGCACTTCACCAACAGCCTCTCATAGGCTCTCCTCATGATATCAACCCTCACATTATCTCCATGGCCCCTTCAGTCCTGGGGTTCCAATCGCTACTGAGGCTGCACCTTCTCTCATGTCCTCTCCTGGCCTCTCACAGTGCCAAGACTCAGCTGCTTCTCATGCCTTCAAAACTAGTACCATCTAGGTGACTCTTCCAAGTCTGGCTGCCAACAGGAGGTACAACGTTGACCACTTCTAGAACACAACTTCTGTAGAATGACCCCAAGGAAACAGTTCCCAGAAAATTTCACCTCAATGATGCTGATCTCTTCTTACTCACAGATAATTCTTCAGTTCCAGCAGACCAGCAAAGCAAAGGTTTTACTTTAGTGCTTCAGGTCTCTTCTTTTCTTTCTTTCTTTTTTCCTTTCTTTCTTTCTTTTCTTTCTTTCTTTCTTTTCTTGCTTGCTTTTCTTCCTTCCTTCCTTCATTCTTTCCTTCCTTCCTTCATTTATTTTTGGTTTTTCAAAACAGGGTTTCTTTTTTTTTTTTTTTAAAGATTTATTTATTTATTATGTACACAGAAGTGGGCACCAGATCTCATTACAGATGGTTGTGAGCCACCATGTGGGTGCTGGAAATTGAACTCAGGACCTCTGGAAGAGCAGTTGGTGCTCTTAACCTCTGAGCCATCTCTCCAGGCCCCTCAAGACAGGGTTTCTATATGTCTTGGAACTCTCTTGGTAGACCAAGCTGACCTCAAACTCAGAGTTGAGGTCTGCCTGCTTCTGCCTCCAAGTGCTAGAAATGAAGGCATGCACCACCACCACCACCACCCCAGGATTTCTTTGTGTAGCCCTGGGTGTCCTAGAGCTCACTCTGTAGACAAGGCTGGCCTTGAACTCATAGAGCTCCACCTGCCTCTGCCTCCCAAGTGCTGGGATTAAAGGCGTGTGCCACCACCACCCTCGGGTCTATTAATCACAGCTGACTCCAGCTCCACCTGACTGGACACTACAGATTCTTCACATAAATGGCCCCATTATTATTTACTTCCCTGTGAAACCAGCCTGGCCTCCATTGTCTGCACTGCTCTCAACATTCTTATCTTTCAAGCTTCTACAGAACATCCTACTGAGCTCTTAATATTCAATGGCTTTTCTAACCCTAAGTTCCAAAATCCTTCCACAATACTCCTAAAACAAGATGGTCAGTTTGATCACAGCAATATCACACTCCCTGGTACCAGCTTCTGTCTTAGTGTTCTATTGCTGTGAAGAAACACCATGTCAACAGCAACTCTTATAAAAGAAAATATTTTCTTGGGGCTTGCTTATACTTTCAGAAGTTTAGTCCATTATTATGATACAGGATCATGGTGGCATGCAGGCAGACATGAAACTGACAGTTCTACATCATGATCCTAGGGAGAGCCTCTGGGCATGGCTTGGGCTTTTGAAACCTCAAAGCCAACCCCCAGAGACACTCTTCCTCCAACAGGCCACACCTCCCAATCCTTCTCAATCAGTTCCACTCCTTGATGACTACATATTCAAAAATATTACCCTATGGAGGCCATAATTATCCAAACCACTCCATGAGTATATGCAATTTTGAATATTGTTGAAGATGGATTTATATATATTCAACAGTTTTCCAAATGTACATAGCTAAGGTAAGTAAGTAGATAGATCTCCAAGAACATTATAATTGCTTTATCAGTTTTCTATTAAGCCTAAAAAACAGATCCACATAGTTAGTGGGGTATAACAATGCATATTCATCATCTTTCAGTCACTATATGTCAGGATCTAGCTTTCTGCTTGAGGTTCCACAATATTACAATTGACATGTTATAGATTGGGTCTCATCTTAAAAGCCTAATTATGGGAAAATCTCATAAGATTACTAGGTTGGTGGCCTAACAACTCTTGATTCTTCAATTTCTTGGTGGCTATTGGATTGAGGCTTCCCTTATCCCCCAAAGTGTCCTCCATTCCTAACTCCAAGTGTTTCCAAAATGGGCACTTAACTTTGTCAAAGCCACAGGGAAATAAAATGTCTCCAAAAAAATACATTGCAATCATAGATAACATAATCATGGGGGTGACATCCCATCATTTTTGTTACAGTGTTCATCTGCAAATCACAGTTCGTGATTGCATGGAGGGATAACCAAGACGAGCATCAGGAGACAATAATCCTGGATAACAATGACAAAGGAATCAGAGAATGGATACAATTTATTGATGAGCTAGTGATGTGAGTGAATATAGAAGAAAGATTAGGGGAGCAGTCGGTAGCATTAATGAGAAAAGTAGAATGATAAATTCCAGAGGATTTTGAGTATAAGGGGCAGACATTTTGAAAATGGAGGGGAAGAAAATGTCTTACTCTCCTGTTGCTATGAAGAGACACCCTGACCATGGCAACTTATGAAAGAAAATATTTGATTGGACAGCTTGCTTATAGCTTCAGAGGGTTAATCTATGATCACCATGGCGGGGAGTATTACCCCAGTTATGTAGGTGTGGTGCTGGACCTGGTCTGGGATTTTAAAATCTCAAAGCCTACCCACCTTCTAATTCTTCCCCAAAACAATATCACCAACTAGGGACCAAGAATTCAAACATATGAGCCTATGGGGGCCATTCTTATTCAACCTACCACAGAAAATAATTAAAATGTTTTCTGTGTAACATTGCAGATATCTGTAGACGAATTTCTAAACAGTCTTATTAAATAAGAAACACAGAGCTAAATATAGGGGTGAAAGCCTTAGAGATCAGGGAAATAATGAGAGCCACCAGCTAGACTTAACTCACCACACTGCTGTAGCTTCCCAAGAGAGCTACTTTCTCTCTACCCAGGCTTTTATTGTTCTACCCTCTTATTGGCTCTTAGCCCAGGTACCTCACTTCCTAGTTACTGCCTATCTGTACAGACCTCCAGGTCTTCATGGTTGGTACTGGGATTAAAGGCATATGTCACCGCTTGGCTGTTCCCTAGTGTGTCCTTGAACACATAGAGACTCTGCCTGCCATTTGATCGGATTAAGGGCATGTACTACCACCGCCTGACTTTTGTGTTAATGGCTTGCTATTACCTCTGATCTCCAGAAAAACTTTATTTATTAACATACAAATAAAATATCACCACAGATATCTATAGTTGAGAGACAACATAACATTATTAGGGAATTCAATCTAACTAAATCAATAGTGGAAAACTTTAGTTTACATGTGAATGAAGTTCTGATATTTTCAGCGAATATTTTATGTTTACTGTATTATAAAATTATAAAAATTAAAATCTAAATAATTAAGAAATAAGTTATGATTGTGTAAATGGATTTTTAATTATCCAAGTAAATAGCAAGCAGTAACATCTGAATCTCAGATCTTTCAGCCATGTGCTCAAGTCTTGGGGTCTGATCAATGGCTCTATTGATAGTGTAAGCTTTATGAGGTGGGGTCTAGTAGAAGGGCTTCAGGTCATGAAGTGGTGAACCCTCAAAGCAGATAGTGGGAGTCTAGATTCTTCCATGTTGCTGTGGCTGCATGAGGTTCTCTGCTGTGCCACATACTTCCACTGTGATATACAGCCTTCCCAGGCTGGCTAGCCGAGCCTGGCGCGCAGCCTCTGAGAAGCCATGATCCCTAAATAAACTATTTTTTTCACATGCTGATTTATTTCAGAGATTCCTTATACTAACAGAAAGCTGACTAATTTATATCAATAATCAAAGCTTGTTTATCTTAGTGTGAATGGCCATATGTTTGCCTTTTTAAAAATCAGTCTAGCAGTTCAGAGAATTTTACCAAGACTTTGAAGACTCACTGCGCAAACAAAATGCAAAGAGAAATCCAAACAGAGCAGAGGCTCTGACCTGTCCAGGTGTTCTAGGGCTCCACTCCCCATAATTTTTGTAGAAGATTCCTAGTGTCAACATCAAGAGACATTTTTCTTCCCAAGTGAAACAGTTGCTGTAGTAAATTAAATATCCCCATATCTTGGCTTTGTGACGAACTCTGTGGAGTTCTCCTAAGTATTTCAAAACAGACTCACATAGGTAATAAATACAGAGCTTTTCTTTAAAAGAGACATATTATAAAAAGCAACACATAAAATATTCGGGATTTTTTTAAAGTATTGTCTCTCCAGGAACTTGGGTTCTTTCTGCCTCTGATTCTCAAAGTACCAGAATTGTAGTTATGTGTCACAATACAAAGTCAAAGTTCTATATTTTTATCAGTGTATATTCAGAATAGCAACATGCTTATTACTTATTTATTTATTTGTTTGTTTGTTTGTTTTTGTCAATTTCACACAAACTAGAGTCGCCTGGGAAGAGGGAACTTCAGTTGAGGAATTGCTCTGCAGCAAATCTGTGAGGCATTTTCTTGACCAGTGGGTTGATGTGGGGGCATCCCATGGTTGGAGGTACCATCCCTAGCCGGGTGGTCTTGGTTTGCATGAGAGAACAGGCTGAGCAAGTCATGTGAGACAAGGCAGTAAGTGCATTCCTCCAGGACCTCTGCTTCGGGTCCTGTCTTCAGTTTCTACTTTGGCTTCCGGCTCTCCTCAGTGGTTTTGGTCATAGTCTTTATCACAGTAATGGAAAACAAATTAGGACAAGTAGCAAGTAAAACAATAATGAAATTAAAAGATAAAAAGCAGTTGTTGCTCATACCACAGTCCTGCTTCTCAGAGGACTCACCCTTAAATGCTCATGTTTCATTTCTTCAGTGATTACCTATATAGCTCTAAGTAATATACATAACCCTCTACTTTTGAATATAAAAACCTAAGAAAAAATGCGTTGACTTTCCATGTGGCAGGTAAGGACTTTTCTGAGACTTTGATGATATTTGAACATGAAATTTCTCTCCAATAAGGCAACTCATCTGTCTTCTTACTCTTAAATTTGAAGGGTTGTGGCTGCAAACACTTGGTGAGTATCCAACTGGTGGCACTGTTTTGTGAAATTAAGGAGCCTGTGGAGAGGAAGGTATGGACAGTGTAGGTGAGTCACTGGGGAAGGTCTTTGAGAGTTAGAGCCTTGCTCCACTTCCTGCCATGGCTAATTTCTATTTCTAACTGCTGAGTGAGCAGCTGCCTCATACCTGCTATGATCTGAAACTGGTACCACATTCTGCACCATCCCTGCATGATGCACTGGAGCCTCTCAAATGGACACTTCCTCCTTTAGCTTACTTCGGTCAAGATCTACATTGGCCAGACACAAATTGCTTATAGTTACATTGTCTTTTATTTACTCTGTACAACTTTGATTCTAATAGTATTGTGCTTGGTTTTGTTGAATGCAGACTTCTATAATTCTTATTTTCTCCTGCTGTCTACTGTTCACTTTTGCCAAGCTTTTATCCTCCAGAATCCCACCCCCCCCCCCCCCCGCAACACACCCACACCCACACACTGTTGCTTTCTAGATCTCCTTCACAGATGTCATACAGTGATACCCATGAACTGAAATTCTCTTAAGGCCTCTGTTTTGAGCGTTTCATGCCTCTCTCTCCCCTGGTTTAACTCCTTGACTTGCTAAATTACATCTTCAGAAAACATCAAACACACAGAGTCCACAGAATTTAAGCTTCCTTTGATTTTGAAAGTCTGGGGGATGATTTATTTATTCACATTTCACACTTACTTAACTATGTCAGCTCAATATGAAGTCATGGGCTGAAAATCATTTTACTGATATGTGCCTATATTGTACAATTATTAGCTTGCACAGTTTCTGATTTTTGTTGCCCATTATCTCTAGAAATTTGTTTTATCTGTAGAAAAAGTTAATTTTCTTTCGATTTATGCTACTCACAAATTTTAAACTTGTGTACACTGGTGAGGCATTCTCTCCAGGATTTAACCTATAGCCTCCTGATTAGGTCAGTCTACCATTGTACCACTGAACTAAACACACCAAGACATCTTTGTACTTTGTGTTTTGAAGCCAGGTTTCACTACTTACTCACATTGGACTTGAACTCTGGAGCCAAGACATTCTCATCATTTATAATCCTCCTGTATCATCTGGAAGAATTAGTTTTAAAGATGTTACAAGAAAACCCACAGATGTTTTTCATTTGATGACTTATGTTCTACACCTTTGAAGATTTTTCTTTAATTTTTTGCCTGTTCTCTGCTCTTAATATTCTGCTTTTAGAACTTACGCTGTGGCAAGATCAGTGGTTTAGCTATTAAATGCGCTAGCTGCGATGACAGAGGACCAGGTTTGACAGCTCACATTGGCCTAGAATTCCAGATCCATGGGGAGGGTCTGATGCACTCTTCTGGTCACCGTAGGAATTGCTTGCATGTGATGTACACAAATGCATACAGGCAAAACACGCATACACATAAAATAAAAATGATAAATAAAGAAAATCTGTAACACGAATTGCTAAATGGTCTTATTAATAATACAAAAAACCCCCCCAGAATCAGTTATTGGGGTGAAAGCTGGAAGATCAAAGAAACAGAACAAGCCACAACCAACCTCACCTTACCAACTCCTCAACCTCCAGAGTGAGACTTCCTGTTTACTCGTGCCTTATTTACCTTTCTGTTCCCTGCCTGTTAGGATTCTGTACATGCACAGCTCGGGGTCCTGTGTCTTACATCTTACATCATCAGCGGGCACTGGCGACTATGTACTCCCCCCAACACACACACACACACACACACACACACACATGGTCATGCAATCCCCTCCTTAAAATGCCTGGACCCCCCTCCCCACTATCTCTGTTTCATCTCTGCTCTCAGCTCTGTTCCACTCCCTCCCCCATCTTTCTCTCTCACCAGGCCTGATCCCCTTCCCCACACCCATTTTCCCTCCTAATAAAGCTCTAAAACCTAACGTTGGTTTCTGCCGTTGTCCATGACTTTTCTGTCGGTAACCAGCACCACCAACCAGCACCGTTTTACTATCACTGCCATCTTCCTTCCTTCCTAGTGCTGGGATTAAAGGTGTGTGCTTCCCAAGTACTTGGTAGCAGAGCCATGAGATCTCAAGTGGTGGGATTAAAGGTGTGTGCTTCCCAAGTACTTGGTAGCAGAGCCATGAGATCTCAAGTGGTGGGATTAAAGCTGTGTGCTTCCCAAGTACTTGGTAGCAAAGGCATGAGATCTCAAGTGCTGGGATTAAAGGCATGTGCCACCATGCCTGGCTCTGTTCCCAGTGTGGCCTTGAACTCACAAAGATCCAGAAGGATCTCTGCCTCCCAAGTGATAGGATTAAGGGTGTGTGCCACCATTGTCTGGCCTCTATGTCTAATCTAGTGGCTGGTTCTGTCCTCTGATCCCCAGATAAGTTTTATTTGAAGAGCACAAATAAAATATCACCACAAAAATCTTAAGCTATTTGTATTTGTACTTTACAGAATTTCTGTGAAAAAAAAATTCTCTGGGATTTTGTACTGCTTTTGAGGAAGGGGACTTGGTGTATATCTTGAAAGAGGTAGGGAAAGATATGTGTAGTGATGTTTGAGGTATCATGTAAAGACCAAGACAGATCAGAGAAAATTGAAAGGTATAAAAATTTCTTTTTTTATATAAAAGAGTGTTTTGTAGGAGATTATTAGAGATGATGCTTCAGAAGAACTATTAGGTTATATTCAGATGTAGTTCAAGCCAAAAACATTTTACTAGTATAGAATAACATGTGAAAGGGGCTAGTAAGTATACAGAAGCCGGGGAATGCCAAGATTGAAAATGTTAGGGAACATATATCTGTTTATTATATGAAAGTGCTTGAAGGAGAGTGTATGTCTGGATATGATAAGGACAAGGAGAGAGTAAAGCCCTGAGGCCAGAGGGAACAGAACAGACAGAGGCATGGTGCTTCTGATTCTGTTCCTGATAACTCTAGTCTCTGCAGCACTCCTTGGTCCTCAACAGTTTTGACACTCTGCTCATGTTATAGTTTGGCCTCTAGGGTCATCATCCTTTTAACTCTGCAAATGATACACCCATTTTAATTCTTGCTCAACTCTCAAGCTCTTTCATTCCTTGCCTTATAGTACCAACCAAAGCAGAATTACCTTTCCCTAGTCAATGAAAATCCCTATTTTTCCATTTTTGGATATCTGTTATTAATTAGGATTTGTTGTTATTTATTCTGAACCCATTTCCTATAGAGTCCCAGAGATAGGTGTTCTGTTATAATCACTCATCAGTCAAAAAATCTTTGTGAAACTGATGGTAGGCAGTAATGACAAAGTAGATGCTCTATAAGCCAAGGAATGTCTTTGTGACCTCCCAGATGATTTAAACAGAGTGAAAGACACAGCATGTAATTGGATTTTACTGTACCATTTGGGCAAGCTGAGGCTTAATCATTGCATTCCAAATATAGTATGCATTCTACGCTGTTGAATCAGTGTTTATCAAGCTTAGTGCTATAAAGTAAATTCCAATTATCCACATGAGAAGCATACTCTATGTAAAACCAAGGAGTCATAAATCAACCAGAAAGAATTTATAGAAACTTGATTTCCTGGGGCATGAGTTTGCATATAATCAGGTTTCAATTAAGGAGGGAAGGACAGAAGGAGCCATTACCTAAATATCAATGCTTCAATATTTGCCTTACCACAGATAATTTATAGGTGGAAAGGGCAAAAATAGCAATCAATTTATGAAATTTATAAACAGAAATTTAAATATGCTTGAGGAACAACAAAACACCTGCGGAGCTTATAAGTAATGAAATACAGTGCAAGATCTGAATTTGTAAGTAAAATTCTTAGTAATTATAAACTGATTTAGTTTTTACATTTATTTAGTGTGTGTGTGTGTGTGTGTGTGTGTATGTGTGTGTGTGTGTGTGTGTTTACATGTGAGTGACCAGAGAACTCCTATGTGAGCTGGTACTTTCTTTCCAGGGTTCAAGCACGGGTTGTCTTGTCAATCTTGGCTGCAGAAAACTTTACTTTCTCAGCCACTTCTTGGCCTATAAGTTGGTAATTTTAACTCAGTTCTTTAAAAAGTTATTAGTGCTATTTTACACATTTCAAATATTACTTGTATATATGCCTGTGTATCTCAAATCCACAAATGAGGAAACTTAATAAAGCAATCAACATTCGCTTTTGTTCACTCAAATGATCATCTAGAGATTTCTGAACATCTTTGAATCTACCTATGCTTTCTGTCTCCTCTGCCTACTCCCAATCAAAGAGCCACCTTCCAGAAATTAACAATTCTCACGTACTTACCATGTGTTTTGTTCATCAGCATTCAGGGCATTAGGTTTTATTGTGGCACATTTAAAACAACATTGGCTTTTGTTATTTGCCTTTCCCAGTTCCCTCACTGACATTGCTTGTCAGAGGCCAATGTGCATCACCTGTCCCCCTCATCTTTGGTGCAAGGGAAAAGCCCAACCATGTGTTAACCCTTCCTTGTCCACCTTTCGTGTACCTGTGATGACTACCCCCCAGGTATACCTGTTCAGGGAAGAAGCTGCCTTTCTCCTTCACAATCACTCACACAGAGAGATTTTCATCCCTCTGCTAGTGGGACTTGGGCTCACCCTTTCTCTGGATGCAGGCAGCCACTGCTGCCTTGGTCAGATTCATCATCTGGCAGGGGACTTTTGAGAGAAACTTGATCAGGCCATGACACTGATGACTGAGAGCCTCGAGGAGTCACTCCAAAGACAGATGAACTCCCTTACAGGAGTAGTTCTCCAGAACCAAAGAACCCTTGACCTAATAACTGCAGAACATGGGAGACTTGTGTGTTCTTGGGGGAAGAGTGTTATTTCTCTGTCAATGAGTCCAGTTTAGGGAAGCAAAATGTAAGAACCCTTAAAGCTCTATGTAAAGATCTGGGATGCTATCTGGCCCAGGAATCTTTATCCTGGTTTGATAACCCTTTGTTTTCTTGGCTCCTACCCCTTAGTCCCCTAATTATGTTATGTTTTATTTTGATGCCTGGCACCTGCCTTGTTCAATTCCTTCAGTGGAAGATTACCACCCTCACTAGAATTACCACCAATCAGGCCATGGTTCACTACCAGGTCCTGGACCCCTCCAATACAGATGACTCCTCAAGGCTTATGAGGACACCTCTCCACACATCTCCATTATAAAATAAAACAGAGGGAGATGTTGGAGTACCATGTATTTAAGGTTTCAGTCTATCATGTCAGATAGCTCTCTGTGCTCAGCATAAAATGGAGGACTCCATTTTCAGCAAGGCTCCCTCCCTACCTGTCTCTAGGCTCAGAGGCCTGACTTTATCTGGAATTTGTCCCTAAGCGTGGATGCTTGACCTGTCTCAAGTGTGACCTTTGACACATATCCCTGTGGTTTGTTGGTTTTGCTCTTTTAGGGGGCCCACCAACCAGCTCCCAAATATCACACGTGGAGGTTTATTCTTAATTATAAATACCCAGACTTAGCTTGGCTTGTTGCTAGCCAGCTTTTCTTAACTTAAATTATTCTGTCTACCTTTTGCCTCTGGGCTTTTACCATTCTCTTCTGTATATCTTTCCTTCTTCCTCCATGTCTGGCTGTGTAGCTGGGTGGCTGGCCCCTAACATCCTTCTCTCCTTGTTCTCTGGCTCTTTCTTTCTCTTCTCTAAGATTTCTCCTTCTATTTATTCTCTCTGCATGCCAGCCCTGCCTAGCCTTTCTCCTGCCCCACTATTGGCTGATTGGGTGTTTTAGACAGGCACAGTAACACGGCTTCACAGAGTTAAACAAATGCAACATGAAAGAATACAATACATCTTTGCATCATTAAACAAATGTTCTACAGCATAAACAAAAGTAACACATCTTAAAATAACATTGTACAACAGATCCCTGTGGAGGCTCTCCCCCTGCTGCCCATATCATAATTAGGTTTTGTGCTCCCAGCTATATGGTAGGACCTTGCTGCCAAATGCAAACTGGGTGATGCCCCAGCTACTGTTCCCATCCTCTATGGTTCCCATCACTCTGGAATAAAGCTGATTTATAACATTGAAAACTGTCTCCTGGAAAACTTCTTCCATGTACCCACAAGCTATCTGAACCCTGTCGCCCACTTCTGCTCCCTCTTCCCCCATGGACCAATAGCCAATGATCCTCAAGGAAGAAGGAGACCCACAGAGATCTTAAATGCCAACTAGGGACATGAAGACATGCTGGCCCAGGGTGTTGCCAAGGACCATGTCTGAGACCATGGTCCTATGACAGCCTGAGTCTGTGTTGATGTCTGTGGCCCATGTTGCCACCAAAGGTCACATGGAGGCCCAGATCTGTGCCATTATCTGTATCCATGTTGGTTTTCAAGGGCTGTACCAATGCCGACCCCATATAGATCTGAGTGA
The DNA here is from genome assembly GCF_007827085.1 of Peromyscus californicus insignis. Classification (NCBI taxonomy): domain Eukaryota; kingdom Metazoa; phylum Chordata; class Mammalia; order Rodentia; family Cricetidae; genus Peromyscus; species Peromyscus californicus. Next base: position 7,458,001 of record NW_026294447.1, on the reverse strand, counting down.
CATGTTCTACAACTCAGGACAATGGCGTCATATGGTCCTGGGCTGTGGCCAAGGCCATGTCAAGGTCCATGACACTGCTGCAGCCATGGTCTGCATTGATATCAGAAATTCATGTTGCCATCAAAGGCTGTGCAGATATCTGGGATCTGGGATGTCACCTGGGGCCAGGTGAGCATTCAAGGGCCATGCTGACACTGGATCCATGCTGGTTTGCATGATCTGTTCTGCCAAGTGGGACCATGGTGACATCTGCACCCAGGCTGCTGCCAAAGACCATGTTTTGGTCCATGGTCCAACCAAGGTTCCTGTTACCATTGAAGGCTGTGCAGATGCCAAGGATCTGGGCTGTCACCTGGGGCTAGGTGGGCCTTCAAGGGCCATGATGGCACTGCTCCATTCTGGTCTATATGACTTGTGCTGCTAACCAGGGCCATGGTGACATCTGCACCCAGGCTGCTGCCAAAGACGATGTTTGGGTCTGTGGTCCAACTGCAACTGGGTTTGTGTAGATGTCTAAGACTCATGTTGTCACTGGGAGCCACACAGATGTCAGGGGCTTGGGCTGTCATCTAGGGCCATGTTGGTGTCCAAGGGCAGAGCCTTGGATGGACCATACAGATCTGGGTGGCCTGTGTACTGCCTCCCAGGGTCATGGTGTTGTCTGGACCTCGGCTACTGCCAGGGTCCATGTCTTGGTCTATGTCCCTGGTGCAGCCACAGTCTGTGTTGAGTTCCGTGGCTGCTGTTACCACCAAAGGCAGTGATGATAGGGCTGCACAAAGTTGCTCCCATTCCTGACTGGCTGCAGCACTAGGGAAAATGGATCCTGACCCTTATCAACTGCAGCACTCTAGAGAACGAGCCCTGAACACGGTCTGGGCAGCACAGTAGTGTTGGCCCCATGGGAAGTGGGTGCAGGTGAGCTGAGCCTGAAGACACTGAGAGTCAGAGAGATAGCCCACTGTTTGTCATGTGGTGGCACGGGTGAGGAAAATATGCTCTCCCTCACCACAACTTGGCAGGGGAAAGCCAGCCTTGGGGACATGAGAATAGGAGAGCTGGTTCTGCCCCTCACCAACTGTGGCAATGGGAAAACAGGCCCTGTACCCTGCCTGGTGAAACAGTAGAGCTGGCCCTGATGGTGTGAGGATGGGTGAACTGGAACTGAAGGTGTGGAAGCAGGAGAACTGGCCCTGTTCCTAGCCACCTGCTGCATTGGGTGAGATGCCTGGGGCAGTGCTAAGAGCTCATCTGGGTGGTGATGATGAGGGAAACCTGGTGGGCTGACCAACCCAGCTACCACCCAGGCCTAGAACCAGGGTTATGTGTTAGCCCACCCCAACATCAGCCTCATCTATGAGCTGCTAGAGTATGTAAAGGGGCCAGACCTGCAGATCCAAAGCTACAGGATCTCCATGACATAGGACAACAACAGGATATCCAGGAGTCCCAGTTAGGGTCTAGTATTGATAGTGTAGCAGAAGCCAGAGGCCTCACAAACCATACCAATGACCAATTGCAATAAACACTTAAAAGTAAAGATGTACGGACTAATGGATGTACTGTGTGATTCATTGGGTTACACTACAGCTTCTACATTGAGATTTTAAACTTTGTTTTGTTTTGTGGGGGAGTTCACAAGGGCAGAGGGCAGAATTGAAGGGAGATGAGTGGGATCAGGATGCATGATGTGAAATTCACAAAGAATGAATAAAAAGTTAAAAAATAAATAAAATAAGATGAAGCAAAATCAAACAAATTGGAATAGGACAAAACAACCAAACAAAAAGTCAAGTAAAAAGCACAAAAAATACATATATAGATATAAAGACACATATATTTGCACACAGGAATTCTATAAAAACAGAAAACCAGAAGCCATAAGTGTAGCAGAATCTTAAATGGTTTTATTAATAAAAATCAAACCTGATACCAGGTATTGGGGTCAATGCTGGAAGATCAGAGAAACAGAACAGGCCACAGTCAACCTCACCTGGCCAACTTCTCAACTGATCCTGTTTCCTCAGACTGGAAGACTCTGTGTCCTTATCCAAATGTATCTCAGCTGAACTGCTTCTTGAAAGCCTGAAAGCTTAACCAGGCTAAAAGCTTCTAGTTTCTGGTCCTCACACCTTATATACCTTTCTGCCTCCTGCCATCACTTCCTGGGATTAAAGGCATGAGTCACCATGCTTGGCTGTTTCCAGTGTGGCCTTGAACTCACAGAGATCCTCTTGCCTCTGCCTCCAGAGTGCTGGGAATAAAGGCATGTGCCACCACCTGGGTTTTGGTTTTTCAGTGGATTATGGATGTTTGTTATTGTTTCAGGGGTTGTTTACAAGTTGTTATTTGTCATAATAAAAACTTAAACAAAAAGTTAAATTCAAAGATCTCTTTTTAAAGGAGAAAGGGGGGATATGATATAGAAATGATGAGATAAAAGGGTAGATTAGTGAATCTGTTTTATTAAAAAATACAACTACTAATCTAAAAATATTTTACATGGTATGGATTTTGGTTAATTGTTACAAATTTAAAGTTAATTTTGTTATACTGTATGTATGTTTCTACTCGTCTTTGGGGGTATTGTACTGATGTAGCTCATTTAAAAATCTAATGATATAACTAAGAAATGCAGATTAATAGTCATCTATCATAGTGAAACTTACAGCTATGTTAAGTGTCAAGGTCATTCGCAGATACCTTTAGATAGATAGATGGTCTCCAAACACTTTAAAGGCCTATAGAATATGGCATTTGATATGTTTAATAGTCTAATTCTTTCCATGACAGTGAGATACTTCTGCTCTTGGCAGCACCAATTTACTTTAAAAGATGATGAGCATTAAAGAACCTCAATATGGAATTTGCTTTCTTTATGGCAAAAGTTAGTCATTTGGTGAAAAAAATACTGCCCTTGTCTCAATTGCTGACAGTAAAGTGTTCAAACTGGACCAGCAGGACATACAAAATTAGTGATTGCCAAACTTTGCCAAGACAAGGTAGGACAGTCCTTCAAAATTCCCTGCTTCTCAAAAATGTCTGTCAAATATACTTGGCCTGTAGGCCAAAGATGGATGCCCCAACGTTATGAAAGAATATTGGGTAACTGTCCAGGCAGCCTGATGTCCCTGTAATTAGGTAATATTATACCCTTCTGGGGCCTTTGATAGAGGTAAAGACTAAACAATTAGTCTTAAATTTTTTCCTTAGTTATGATAAAATGTACATTAGGTATAAAACATTAGAATCATACAGATAAGATAAATAATATTTTCTCTAATTTTGTCCAATACAAATGAACTGGATACTGTAATTCATACTTGATACCTGTTGTTGTTATATATAATTTTACTATGTTAAAGTTAAAAACCTTCTTTTTTAATTAGAGAAAAAGGGGGAAATGCTGTGGAACAATCTTTGTACACTGCAAATGTGTATTATTCTCATTGGCTAATGAAGAGCTGACTGGCCTATAGCTGAGCAGGAAGAGATTGGGTGTGAGAGCCAGACACAGAAGAAGCAGCATGGGAAGTTCAAAGATGAGGTTAATGAGCCTCAGAGAAGCACATAGATTAATAAAAGTAGGTAAATTTAAGTTATAAGAGCTGGCTGGAGACAAGCCTAAGCCATCTACCGAACATTTATAATCAATAAGTCTCTCTGTAGCTATTTGGGAACTGGTTAGTGGGGCAGAAAAATTTTGCCTACAAATGGATACCACTTCATGGAGTGAGCCTTACCTCAAATGAGATATTGGTTGGTTCCTCCCATATGTTTTGTGCCACTATTGCATCAGTGTATCTTGCAGGCCATTGTAGATCAAAGAGCTTGTTTCTGGGTTGTTGTTTACACTTCTCCTTTGGTAGCAGGCAGAGAATTTTCTAGTTCCAGGAACGCTAGTCCCTAGAGATGAAGGCTCTGTGTAGGCACAAACTTGACTTCTCCATGTTCGATGAGTTGTGTAAGTGTTGCCTTTAGTAATAGGGACTTACCATTAGTGTCTAGAGAGCCATCAATAAAATTGACAGTGGTGTGTGTTGTTTCTGGGGTTCCCGTTGGGATCCCTCCAGCCAAGAACTCAATTAGATATCACCCAATTCCATGTCTATTTTTGTGTCATTGTGTCTAGATCAAAATGTAGACCTGTGCCATAATTTGAAGGCAGGCACCATGATACCTGTAGCACTGTATTTTTTTACTTATTACTACAGAGTTATGTTGTTCTTTTGTGTTTCTTCAAGAATTTTTGGACTTTTTTTTAGTTCTATTGAAAATGTCATTAGATGAGACATTGTTTCTCCCCTTATATGATGAATCCTTTTAAATCATTTTCATGTGTGTCAATATTTCAAGGAACTTTTGTGAATGTAGATTTCCAAGTAACTTTCAAACAGCCTTTAATGTTAATTGTCCCTCCTCATATTCCCTGCTTTACCTTCCTCTTATGTTCCTTTCCATTTAATCTTCATGTTCTACAGTTCCTTTATCACATCATAACACTATACTCTATTTCCCTGGAAGAGTCCCTTCTCTTAGTTTGTCCCTTAATATCTACCTAACCTCTGTTGTTATTCAGATTGAAACACACATATCTGAAGTTATGAAAAGTTAATACCCATATATAAGAGAAAACATGTGATGTTTGTAATTTTTGTCTGAGTTATCTTGCTTAGGATGTTCCATGCTCTATCCATTTACATGTAAATTTCATAATTTCATTATTATTAACAGCTGAATAATATTCCACTGTGGAAATGTAGCACACTTTACTCTCTGTTCATCAGGTGTTGGAGACCTAGGCTGTTTTAAGTTTCTCACTAGACAGCTTATGCCACCAAGTAAAACCTCCCATGGCAGGAATAGGTTACATCTTGTTGAGTTGTTAGCTAACCAGGTCCCATATGCCCCCCAAATAACACAGCCTATTGCCAAGGCTATTGGTTACTCTCTATAACCTGATGGTGAGGCTCTTTTGCTAAAAATTCCACTTCCTTATATCACTGAACCAAAAGAAATTAAGCTGGTGCTCATCTAAAAGCTTTACCCATACTCAATAGCATTCACGGTCCAAAGGTACTTGGGACACTACTGGAAGAAAAAAGTGTAAATGGAGACTTTTCTCTGTTCTACCTCATCCTGAAGCCACTTCCAAATAATCACTAAGAAGGTTATATTAATTATAAATGCTTGGCCAATGGCTCGGGCTAATAACTAACCCTTATATTTAAATTAACCCATTTCTACTAATCTATGCTTCACCAGGCTTATGGCTTACTGATCCTTTAGCATATTGTTCCTTGGGTGACTGGCTTGTGTCTGTCCTGACTCCACCCTTCTTCATCTCAGTCCTCAGTTTGAATGTACTGCCTAACCTTATCCTGTCTTGCCATTGGCAAAATAGCTTTATTATTAAGCAATGAGAACAACACATATTCACAGCATACAGAAAGACCATCTCAGAGCAGAAAATCAATTATCAATGTCATCCACCTACAAACTCTGTGACCTACAGCAGTGACCTCCCTGAAATATATGCTTGTGAAAGAATGGCATAAATATTCTGGAAATAACCATCACTTGTTTTTTGTATTTAAGGTTCACTCTATGATTTACAGCCCATACATGACACTGCTAAATTGGTCAGGAACTTGAGATTAAGGAAGTCATGAGTCTTGGTGAAAAACCTACCAATTATTCTGCTAAAGGAACATAGCAATAAAATGACTCCTAAGGATATCTTGCTATACCCATAGACCAAAGCATTGTTCAGCTCTTATCAGAGAATCTTCTTCTTACAGCAAATGGTAATCACCACAGAGAACCATAGTTGAACATGTGTAGAGAATGGGAGACTTTAGAGCACTCAGGACTAAATGAAATCTTTACTAACTTTCTTCCATCAAGGCACAGGGAATCTACGGGGAAGAGGAGAGAAGTATTCTAAGAGCCAGAGGTGATGGATGTTTCCAAGTGTGCTAGCTAGTTTTATGCCAACTTCTTGCAGTCGTCTGAGAGGAGAGAACCTCATCTGAGAAAATGCCTGCATAAGATTGGCCTGTAGGCAAGGCTGTAGAATATTTTCTTCATTAGTGATATGGGAGGACCCAGGCAAGTGCAAGTGGGACCCCTCCCCCCACGCTGGTGGCCTTGGTTGCTATGAAAAAGCAGACTGTGCAAGCTATGAGGATCAAGCCAGTAAGCAGTACGCCTCCACGGACTCAGTACCAGTTCCTGCCTCCAGGTTTCTGTCCAGTTTGAGCGCTTGCCTTGTCTTTCTTCAGTGGACTATAATTCAGGATATGTAAACCAAATAAACTCTTTCTTGCCCACGTTGCACTTGGTCATGGGGTTTCATTACAGCAATAGGAACCCTGACCAAGACATCAAGGAAATGGGATCTTCCCAATGTTATACGACTGATGTACATTTGAACTTACAGACTATGACTGTTTGCAGGAGGCCTGTACAGGTTCAAACCAGGCAATATTCCATCACTGGGAAGGGTAAGAGCACACTGGCTCCCACCTCTAATAATAAAAATAAAATATTTGCAATTAATACCTGCTGGGAAATAAAAAATGGATTTTCTTGGATGAAATGTCATTGGGTATATCAACCACACACAAGTGCAGGCCGCATGCTCAGGAGAAATTGGCAAACAGAAAATAGACTATGTATTTTGGGGGGGCTTTTTTTTAGTTTTGGTATTTTTTTGTATAACTTGCTTTGATTTTTGTTTTTTTGGGTTTTTTTTTAAAGGTGGACATGAAGTTAGGTGGGTAGGGAAGTGGGAAGAGTTTGGGAGAAGGAAAATAATATGATCAAAATACATTGTTTGAAAATTTTAAATAAAAATAAATAAATTTTAAAAAGAACATAATTATAATTTTGACGGGGATTATACTGAACATATAGATGCCTTTTGATAATATGTCCATCTTTGCTTTCAATGCAAATTCTGTCAGTCCAGGATTCTGGAAGTTCTTTTCATGTTACCAAGATTATCAAGCTTTTTTTTTTTTTTTTATTAATTTATTTTGCAATACAATTCAGTTCTACATATCAGCCACGGATTCCCTTGTTCTCCCCCCTCCCGTCCCCCTCACCTTCCCCCCAACCCCCCCCCCCATTCCCATCTCCTCCAGGGCAAAGCCTTCCCCACAGACTGAGGTCAACCTGGTAGACTCAGTCCAGGTAGGTCTAGTCCCCTCCTCCCAGGCCGAGCCAAACAATCCTGCATAGGCCCCAGGTTTCAAACAGCCAACTCATACAATGAGCACAAGATCTGGTCCCACTGCCTGGATGCCTCCCAAACAGATCAAGCCAATCAACTGTCTCATCCATTCAGAGGGCCTGATCCAGTGGGGACCCCTCAGCCATTGGTTCATAGTTCATGTGTTTCCATTCGTTTGGCTATTTGTCCCTGTGCTTTATCCAACCTTGGTCTCAACAATTCTCGCTCATATAAACCCTCCTCATTCTCGCTAATTGGACTCCCAGAGATCCACCCAGGGCCTAGCCGTGGATCTCTGCATCCAGATCCCTCAGTAGCTGGATGAGGTTTCTAGCACAACAATTAGGGTGTTTGGCCATCCCATCACCAGAGTAGGTCAGTTCGGGCTGTCTCTCGACCACTGCCAGCAGTCTGTTGTGTGGGTATCTTTGTGGATTTCTGTGGGCCTCTCTAGCACTTTGCTTCTTCCTATTCTCATGTGGTCTTTATTTACCATGGTCTCCTATTCCTTGTTCTCCCTCTCTGTTGTTGATCCAGCTGGGATCTCCCGCTCCCCCAAGCTCTCTTTCCCTCAACCCTCGCCTTTCATTACCCCCACTCAGGTCCAGGCTGTTCATGTAGATCTCATTCCATTTCTCTGTCATTGGGCGATCCCTGTGTCTTTCTTGGGGTCCTGTTTTCCAGGTAGCCTCCCTGGTGATGTGAGTAGCAGACAAGTCATCCTTGTTTCATGTCTAGTATCTTGCTATGAGTGAGTACATACCATGTTTGTCTTTCTGAGTCTGGGTTACCTCACTCAGGATGATTTTTTCTAGATCCATCCATTTGTCTGTAAACCTCATGATGTCATTGTTTTCTCTGCTGAGTAGTATTCCATTGTGTATATGTACCACATTTTGTTTATCCATTCTTCAGTTGAAGGGCATCTGGGTTGTTTCTATGTCCTGGCTATTACAAACAATGCTGATATGAACATAACTGAACAAGTGCTCTTATGGTGTGGTTGAGCATTTCTTGGGTATATGCCCAAGAGTGGTATAGCTGGATCTTGGGGGAGATTGATTCCCAATTTTCTAAGAAAGCGCCATATTGATTTCCAAAGTGGTTGTACAAGCTTGCATTCCCACCAGCAGTGGAGGAGAGTTCCCCTAGCTCCACATCCTCTCCAGCATAAGGTGTCTTCAGTGTTTTTGATCTTAGCCATTCTGACAGGCGTAAGGTGGTATCTCAGAGTTGTTTTGATTTGCATTTCCCTGATGATTAGGGATGTTGAGCAGTTCCTTAAATGTCTTTCGGCCATTTGAGTTTCCTCTGTTGAGAATTCTCTGTTTAGCTCTATAGCCCATTTCTTAATTGGACTGTTGGGCATTTTGATGTCTAATTTCTTGAATTCCTTATATATTCTGGATATCAGTCCTCTGTCAGATGTGGGGTTGGTGAAGATCTTTTCCCATTCTGTAGGCTGTCGCTTTGCCTTGTTGACTGTATCCTTTGCTCTACAAAAGCTTCTCAGTTTCAAGAGGTCCCATTGATTGATTGTTTGTCTCAGAGTCTGTGCTACTGGTGTTCTATTTAGGAAGTAGTCTCCTATGCCAATGCGTTCAAGACTACTTCCTACTTTCTCTTCTAGCAGGTTCAGAGTAGCTGGATTTATGTTGAGGTCCTTGATCCACTTGGACTTAAGTTTTGTGCACGGTGATAGATATGGATCTATTTGCAGCCTTCTACATGTTGATATCCAGTTTTGCCAGCACCATTTGTTGAAGATGCTTTCTTTTTTCCATTGTGCACTTTTGGCTTCTTTGTCAAAAATTATATGTTCATAGGTGTGTGGATTAATGTCAGGGTCTTCAATTCGATTCCATTGGTCCACATGTCGGTTTTTATGCCAGTACCAAGCTGTTTTTATTACTGTAGCTCTATAGTAGAGCTTGAAGTCAGGGATCGTGATGCCTCCAGAAGTTGTGTTATTGTACAGGATTCCTTTGGCTATCCTGGGTTTTTTGTTTTTCCATATGAAGTTGAGTATTATTTTTTCCAGGTCTGTTAAGAATTGTGTTGGTATTTTGATGGGGATTGCATTGAATCTGTAGATTGCTTTTGGTAGGATTGCCATTTTTACTATGTTAGTCCTGCCTATCCATGAGCATGGGAGATCTTTCCATTTTCTGACATCTTCTTCAATTTCTTTTTTCAGGGACTTAAAGTTCTTGTCATATAGGTCCTTCACTTGCTTGGTTAGTGTTACCCCAAGGTATTTTATGTCATTTGTGGCTATAGTAAAGGGTGATGTATCTCTGATTTCCTTCTCCGCTTCTTTGTCCATTGTATATAGGAGGGCTACTGATTTTTTTGAGTTGATCTTGTATCCTGCTATGTTGCTGAAGGTGTTTATAAGCTGTATCAGTTCCTTGGTGGAATCTTTGGGGTCGCTCAAGTATACTATCATGTCATCTGCAAATAGGGAAAGCTTGACTTCTTCCTTTCCAATTTGTATCCCCTTAATCTCCTTATGTTGTCTTATTGCTCTGGCTAGAACTTCAAGTACTATATTGAATAAGTATGGGGAGAGTGGACAGCCTTGCCTCGTTCCTGATTTTAGTGGAATTGCTTTGAGTTTCTCTCCATTTAATTTGATGTTGGCTGTTGGCTTGCTGTAAATTGCCTTTATTATGTTTAGGTATGTTCCCTGTATTCCTGATCGCTCCAATACCTTTATCATGAAGGGGTGTTGGATTTTGTCAAATGCCTTTTCTGCATCCAGTGAGATGATCATATGGTTTTTTTTCTTTGAGTTTGTTTATATGGTGTATTACATTGACGGACTTTCGTATGTTGAACCACCCTTGCATCCCTGGAATGAATCCTACTTGATCATGGTGGATAATTGTTTTGATGTGTTCTTGGAGTCTGTTTGCCAGTATTTTATTGAGTATTTTTGCATCAATGTTCATGAGGGAGATCGGTCTGTAGTTCTCTTTCTTTGTTGTATCCTTGTTTGGTTTAGGAATTAGGGTAATTGTAGCCTCGTAGAAGGAGTTTGGTAATGTTCCTTCTGTTTCTATTGTGTGGAACAATTTAGAGAGTATTGGTATTAACTCTTCTTTGAAGATCTGGTAGAATTCTGCGCTGAAACCATCTGGTCCTGGGCTTTTTTTGGTTGGGAGACTTTTAATGACTGTTTCTATTTCGTTAGGGGTTATTGGACTATTTAAATAGTTTATCTGGTCTTGATTTAACTTAGGTATGTGGTACCTATCCAGAAAGTTATCCATTTCTTTTAGGTTTTCCAGTTTTGTCGAATAGAGGTTTTTGAAGTATGACCTGATAATTCTCTGGATTTCCTCAATGTCTGTTGTTATGTCCCCCTTTTCATTTCTGATTTTGTTGATTTGGATGCTCTCTCTCTGTCTTTTGGTTAGTTTGGATAAGGGCTTGTCTATCTTGTTGATTTTCTCAAAGAACCAACTCTTTGTTTCATTAATTTTTTGTATTGTTCTCTTTGTTTCTATTTTATTGATTTCAGCTCTCACTTTGATAATTTCCTGGCGTCTATTTTTCCTGGGAGACTGTGCTTCTTCTTGTTCTAGAGCTTTCAGGTATGCTGTTAAGTCTCTAGTGTGAGATTTCTCCAACTTATTTATGTGGGCATTTAGTGCTATGAATTTCCCTCTTAGTACTGCTTTCATAGTGTCCCATAAATTTGGATATGTGGTGTCTTCATTTTCATTGATCTCTAGGAAGTCTTTAATTTCTTTCTTTATTTCTTCCTTAACCCATTGGTGATTCAGTTGGGTATTATTCAGTTTCCATGAGATTGCAGGTTTTCTGTAGTTTTTGTTGTTGTTGAAATCCAACTTTAGACCATGGTGGTCTGATAGAACACAGGAGGTTATTCCAATTGTTTTGTATCTGTTTAGATTTGTTTTGTGGCCAAGTATGTGGTCAATTTTAGAGAAGGTTCCATGGGGTGCTGAGAAGAAGGTATATTCTTTTTTGTTAGGATGGAATGTTCTGTAGATATCGATTAAGTCCATTTGAGTCATGACATCAGTTAAGTCCTTTATTTCTCTGTTAAGTTTCAATTTGGGAGATCTGTCCAGTGGTGAAAGTGGGGTGTTGAGGTCTCCCACTATTAATGTGTGGGGTTTTATATGTGATTTAAGCTTTAGTAATGTTTCTTTTACATATGTGGGTGCCCTTGTGTTTGGGGCATAAATATTCAGAATTGAGACTTCATCTTGGTGGATCTTTCCTGTGATGAGTATGTAATGCCCTTCTTGATCTCTTTTGATTGATTTTAGTTTGAAGTCTATTTTGCTGGATATCAGGATGGCTACACCCGCTTGTTTCTTAAGACCGTTTGATTGGAAAGTCTTTTCCCAGCCTTTTATTTTTAGGTAGTGTCTATCTTTGAATTTGAGATGTGTTTCTTGTATGCAGCAGAAAGATGGGTCCTGCTTTCGTATGCATTCTGTAAGCCTATGTCTTTTTATAGGTGAATTAAGTCCATTGATATTGAGGGAAATTAATGACCAGTGATTGTTCATTCCTGTTATTTTTTGGTGGTGATGTGTGGGTACTTCTATACGTTGGGGTTTACTGCTGTGGCTTTATCTGTTGCCTGTGTTTTCGAGGGTGTATCTGACTTCCTTAGGTTGGAATTTTCCTTCTAGTGCTTTCTGTAGGGCTGGGTTTGTGGATAAGTATTGTTTAAATCTGGCTTTGTCATGGAATGTCTTGTTCACTCCATCTATGGTGATTGAAAGTTTTGCTGGGTATATTAGTCTAGGTTGACATCCATGGTCTCTTAGTGTCTGCATTACATCTGTCCAGGTTCTTCTGGCTTTCAAAGTCTCCATTGAGAAATCGGGTGTTATTCTGATGGGTTTGCCTTTATATGTCACTTGGCCTTTTTCCTTTGCTGCTCTTAATATTCTTTCTTTATTCTGTACGTTTAGTTGTTTAACTATTATGTGGCGAGGGGACTTTTTTTGGGGGTCTAGTCTGTTTGGTGTTCTATAAGCTTCTTGTATCTTCATAGGCATTTCCTTCTTTAAGTTGGGAAAGTTTTCTTCTATGATCTTGTTGAATATATTTTCTGTGCCCTTGAGTTGGTATTCTTCTCCTTCTTCGACCCCTATTATTCTTAGGTTTGGTCTTTTCATGGTGTCCCAAATTTCTTGGACATTTTGGTTCATGACTTTGTTGGCTTTAGTGTTTTCTTTGACTGATGAATGTATTTCTTCTACTGTATCTTCAACGCTAGAGATCCTCTCTTCCATCTCTTGCATTCTGTTGATTATACTTGCATCTGAAGTTCCCAATCGCTTTCTCAGATTTTCTATTTCCAGCATTCCCTCTGTTTGTGTCTTCTTCATTTTTTCTATTTCCCTTTTCAGGTCTTGGACTGTTTCCTTCATTTGTTTCATTGATTTTTCTTGATTTTCTCTCAGTATTTTATTGTTTTCTTCTAGGACTTTATTGATTTCTTCTAATTTGTTTGCCCTTTCCTCTAGTTGTTTACAGCGTTCTTCACATTTTTTTGTCTTTTCCTCTACGCAAGCCTCTAGCTTCTTCATGATGTCATTCATAAGGCTGTTTTCTTCTGCTTCTTCCAATTTCTGATGTTCAGGTCTAGGTGTTGGAGGAGGGCTAGGGCCAGGTGATGTTGTATTGCTATTCATTTTGTTGTATATATTTCTGCCTTGACGTCTGCCCATCTCCTTGTGGTTCGTTCTTGGCCTTATCCGCACACTTGGTTCAGACAGACCAGTGTTCCAAAAGGGAAGTCAGTGTTCCAAAAGGGAAGTCCGGAGCAAGATGGGAGCTGAGGGCCGGCCTCTGAGTCTCAGGAAGAGGCTTGGGGCTCAGGCGGATGGGCGTGGGGGCAGGGCGTGGAGACTGCAGGGTCTGCCAGGGGTCTTGGAGAAGGGGATCCTTCCCGGTGGGGCTAGCAGGGAATCTGCCCGGTGGCCAGAACCTGGGGCCGAGTTGGGCAGGTCTTCCCTGGAGTGGCTGGTGCCCAGGGATGGGGTCTGGGGCAAGGAAGGGTACTCACGAGTGTTCCAAAAGGGACGTCCGGAGCAAGATGGGAGCTGGGGGCCGGCCTCTAAGTCTCAGGAAGAGGCTTGGGGCTCAGGCGGATGGGCGTGGGGGCAGGGCGTGGAGACTGCAGGGTCTGCCAGGCGTCTTGGAGAAGGGGATCCTTCCCGGTGCAGCTAGCAGGGAACCTGCCTGGTGGCCAGAACCTGGGGCCAAGTTGGGCAGGTCTTCCCTGGAGTGGCTGGTGCCCAGGGATGGGGTCTGGGGCAAGGAAGGGTACTCACCAGTATTCCAAAAGGGAAGTCAGGAGCAAGATGGGAGCTGGGGGCCCTTATCAAGCTTTTTAGAAAAGAGTTTCGTACTATTTCCCATGGTCTTCTAGATTCCCCCGGGGTCTGTCGTGACACTCTCGCTTCATTTCTAACTGTAGTTGGGTCTTCCCTTCCTTTGGGTTACTTTGGCCAAAGGCTTGTCCACCATGTCACCTCTTTTGAGGACGCAGCACTGGTAGATTCTACATATTTTGCTTCAGTTTCTATTTCATTAATCTCCCCAGTCTTCATTATTTCCTGTTATCTATTGTTTCCTTGTTCAAAAGACTTAAAGTCCATCACTCCTTTTCTTATGCGAAATCTTTCTTACTGCAAATTCTTACAGCTATAAATTTTCTTCTTTGGACAACCTTAGCTGTATTCCAGTGTGCCCAGTGGGTGGTGATGCCATTCACATCTGTTTCTAGTCTATTTTAATCTTCCCTTTTGATTTCTCCAGTGACCCAGTGTTCATTCCAATGTGTATTACTAAAATCTCTGCTGTGATTTCATTAATAATGTCTGTTCTTTTTGATTTTTATCTCAGCTCATTGTTTTACTCCATGGAGTCCCTTGAATAAACTTGAGATGTGTGGAAAGTATTTATTAATCCTGCTCCTTGATTTCATGAAAATTTACCAATGTCTGCATGTATTATTACCTCCACTCTGTCCTCTGCCCCTGAAGTGTGTTTTCTGTATTGTCTTATTGGTACTCTCTGATATAGTTTATTGACTTTTTTCTTTCATTTTTAGAATTCTCAATAAGTTATTTTCCAGTGTTCAATCCTTCACTGGATTTTCTTCTCTAGTTTGCGAAGTATTGGGTTAACTTTGTCAAGGTTTTAAATACATTTCTTAAGTTCACTCACTGCTTGATTGAGTCTTCTACAAGGCCATTCATCCTTTTTACAAGAAGGATTCTAAATTCTTTCTCAGACATTTCAGCTTTCTTCTTGTTTTGGGCTACCATAATAGGAGAGCTGGAAGTTGAGAATGGACTGTACTGTGCTGTTTCTTTGTTTTGTTTGACATATCTATTGGAATGAATGTGTGTTCCAAGTTTACCCTTCCTCCCCTGCTGCCTTTCCTATTCTAGTTGGTTGATTGTGTATGGTTCTACAGAAGACTATTTACTAGGAATTGTGTGTTCTGACACTATGTAGAGGGGAGATACACTGGTGATGACCTGACTCAATGTCAGTCTTGAGTTTTCTGAGCTTAGGAGAGCCCTTTACATCACCCTGTGTCCCTGTTACCTTTCAGAGACAGTAGTGCAGGGCTACTATTTGGAAAAGCTGAGATTCTTTGATTTCTTTTCCTTTTTAAAAGCAAAGGGAGTAATCATTATTTGGTAACAAAATGAAGAAGGGATGGAGAAAGGAAGAACAAGAGATACCACTGAGAAAGAGGTTTGTGGGCCATAGAGAACTACTTAAGAAAGAAAAACATAGAAAATTTTTTAACTTTTATTTTTGTATGTAGGGGTGTTTTATCTACATGTAGTAGACATGTAGTCTGTGAATTATTTGTATGTCTAGTACCCACAGAGGCTAGAGGGAGTTGGATCCCCTGGAACTGGCACTATAGTAATAATCTGCCATGGTACTACAAATCCTAGCCTCTGGAAAAGCCACCAGCTCTTAACTACCGAGACATTCTCAGGCCTCTGTAGAAAATATCTTTGTAGTTTTAGATCCTGAAGGTAAATCACAGAGGTCTATTCTGTTGAGGTAGAAGTAATGATTAATGAATAAAATTGCAAGTAGTTATAAAACATAACTAATTAGAAAGAAAAACTAATTAAAACATTAAAAAATGGAGAAAATAAAAACAAGTTCCACAATACATAAAAACTACAAGCCCCCAAGACCCCAAACAAAATGAAAATATAATCACACCTGCAATCCAACCACAAATAACAAGAAAAAAGGAGAGGTGGAGTAATGTCCCTGTTTCTGGTTTAGACTGTGTGTGTGTTTTGTTTTTCAGTGGTCAACGGCAAGATTTCCAGATCCACAGCGTGTGAAGTTCAGTGATGGAATAGTTGATACTCTTTCGTGGGTGGAGCCTTGACATGTGGACATTGACCTTCCTGCCATTGGGGCTGAAGCTCTGACTGTAGGCACTGATATCAAGTGCTATTTCCATTGGGACTGAAGTTCATGAGTCCTGATCCTGGGGCATGACTGATTGATAGAGCTGAATGAAGTCTAAATCTACAGGTGCTCATCACACAGTGTGCTCCATGGGCAGGAGAGAAGCCTTAGAAGATAGTAGTAAATATCCTATTCGCCATTTTTATTACTTTTATTATGTATCTGTTACATTCCTCTTTCTGAAGATATGTGAAAAAATGTCTCTTCACCCTGACGTAAAACAATGTATCCTTGACTGACCAGAAACACAGGTTATCCTTAAATAGCTGCATCATTAGAAAATTGCCCCCAAGCATGTGGTATGTGTGATGACTCCCTGAAGTCTCTCTATATGTAAATCCCCTCCTCCAGTTAGTTTTTTATTGCCTATGTGCTCTCCTCCCAAAACCAATGCATCTGAGGGACAAGTGGGTATATTGGCTGGAATACCAAGTGTGGATCTTCTGGCTCCCACCCTCCCCAAGACTGCTAGAGAGTGAAGTGTTACTAGCACAATTCTCACAGATCTAACTATTATTGTGTTGTTCTGCTTATTTTACTGCTCTCCCTGTGGGAACAAAGTCATCTTTTTTTCATGATGGCCATAGATGGTCATGTTATGGCCAGAACAACAACAATAACAACAACAAGAAAACACACTGCCATGCTAAAATAATATCACATGTACCTCCAGATGATCTGTAATTTTAACTCTGTTTTCTGTTTATGAGTTTTCTAAAATGTGACTTCCAACTCACCAGGCTAGTGCATATCGTCATTTCACTTATTCATTCATAATGATTTCTGTGTCTTATCCAAGTAGGTCTGTCTGTGTAGCTATTTTTGTCAATGTAACACATAATCTTCACATCAAAGGAATAAGAGAGTTTCTTCTGACTCTGCCATGAGTGACCACAGGCAAGGAACACTGATTCAGGTGGTTTGACTGACTTATAAAGTTAGACCACCATGAAAGTTGTTGAATGAACTTTTGTAGTCATAGGACAACAACAGTAATAAATCAATGGATATATCAAACACACAGATGTGGGCAGGGGGTAACAGCTAAGCAATGAAAACTCTATTGCTTGACTCAGATATTAAGTGATGTGATTTTTAGCTTTCTGGTTGGGGAAAGTTGGTGGTCTATTACAAAGACATTTTACAGATTTTACCTAAGAGTCAAAGGGATGTTAGATCAGATGCAGAGGTGGGTGATAAATGACCATTAAGGACAGCAAACAGCCCAAGATGAATCTGGCTTTCAATCCACAACTTTCCAACTCATTGCAATAAGGAATCCTAGTCCATCAATCAGGCTGCAGAAACTTCAACATAGATAAGAGTTTTTCAGGGAACATCAGCTCACAGTTCTCTCTGCTAAGCAATATATTTTGTGCACATCATGAAAGCTGTTTTTATGTCCCTTGGCAATGGGATGGCTCAGTGCTAGGATATGATAAAGTTAAGAATAGTTGGGCAGGAGTTTAGACTTCAAGAGAGAGAAATACTTGTTAAAGTTATTTAGAAAAGTCCCTGAATTGTACTATTATCACCTATCAAGATGTGAGTCTAAGTCTTCTTTCTTTCTTTCCACCCTCCACATCTGACATACAATTTACATTTAGATAAAATAGAATTGTTCAGCCCAAAGAATAATTCATAGCATAAGGAATAAAAGATGAGGACATAGGCATTCTCATTAAGTAAATAAGTCACCAGCATGTATCATTACTGTCTTTCACTTGACTAACTGATTTCCTTCCCATGTCTAGATTCACTTGTATTCCATGGAATGGTGATGCTTGGAGTCTTAGACATGATTCACTCTTTTCATCCCCCTTTTTTCCATTAAATTTATCTTCTAGCCATAATTTCACATGGAGTAGCTAGTGAAATATTGGTTTTAAGCATATAAATAATTGTGACTTTTATTGTGACTAGTAATTTCATTGTCTTATCATTTTGGTATTAGATCAGATTACAATTTGGAAAAAAATGGTCATATTATAGAGAAAATTAGATAATAACAATACCATTTCAAGTTTTTTCCCAATAAAATTACCCTTTCACTATGTGCCAAATATTATTAATGATAGGGGTAAAGACAAGAGATGAAATTTGTAAGAAATATGGTTCCACAGTTTTTATGTCTGTAACCAAATGTCATTCTATTTTACAGTCTGAAAAGAAATGGGACTCCAATAGCAGTCATTTTGTAATACTGCCTCTCTATCTCCTATTGGAAAAATATGAGTGTTATTTAGTGTTTTTCCAATCCCATCTGTGACGGTTAGTCTTGATTATAAATCTGATAGGATTTAGAAATACAATGACAACAAACTTCTGGGCATGTCTTGGAGGAGTTTCTAGATTAGATTAATTGAAGTGAGAAAATTGATCCTCAATGTGGGTGGCAGCATTCTGTGTCCTGGAGTCCTGGACTGAATAAAAAGAAGAAAGGGAAATGAATAATTCCGTTCATCAGTGTCTGTTCCTGGCAGCAGATCCAGTGAGAGCAGCTGCAACAAGCCCCAAGTGCCATGACTTCCCACCACAATCGACGTATCCTAATGTGTGAGCCAACACAAACCCTGGTTTCCTTAGGTTGCTTTGCTCATGTATTTGTCAACAACAAGGCAAGTAACTCCCACACCAGCTGACGATACCAAGGGATAATTTGAGGAGTTCCTTAATCGGAGCACACATTCTTTTTTTTTTTAAAGATTTATTATGTATACAGCACGTATGCCTACAGGCCAGAAGAGGGCACCAGATCTCATTACAGATGGTTGTGAGCCACCATGTGGTTGCTGGGAATTGAACTCAGGACCTCTGAAAGAACAGTCAGTGCTCTTAACCTCTGAGCCATCTCTCCAGCTCCCCGGAGGACACATTCTTAAGGTATAGTCTCTTAGGCCACAAGTCTTCATTTCTAAAATAACATTTTCTCTATATGTTCTATGTTTGAACATAAATATTTAAAAAATATGTACCTTTATATATTTTAGTAAATTCAACTATCTTAAAGTTCTTTTTTCCAGTACCTATAGCTCTGTGGCCAATTGACAAAAACACCATGGATTCTGTTGCCATTACAGAGTGGAGTTTCTGAGCAATAAAAGTTGTCAACCCTAAATTTTTGAACATCCTAAAATGAGTCAACATAGTTAAAATCATTCTGAGGTGGGGAGAAGTCTGAATGTGCCATCGGCCTTTCCACTGCTGTCTGTGCCTTAGGGAGTGTCTTCATCTTCTACAATTATGGTGCATCAAGTTACTCCCTGTAAACTGTGTTTTATAGGTGTCATTAGGTTTCAAATAGCAGTATATCCAGCCATATTTAAAAAGCAGATCATCATCAGGATATGTTGTGTTGTGGCAGGAAATAAAAGCAACTATAACAGATTGATCATTGTATCTAGAGATTGCTACCTTAATGCTTTCATTATCAATAGCATCCCAGAAACCCAATTGTTTGGATCCATCAGCAGTTTCCTCTTTTACTTGATAAGATTTATTTTAGTTATAGGAATTTTGGAAATAAAATAGAGGTATCCTCCAAAGTTTCTTTATGAAGATTTAAAACATTCTTTTGTCAGTCTAAAACTGGAACTGTTCAAATCCAAATTATACTTAATAATGAAAGGATTCTTTTGTGAGGCTAGGGAAATGTCTGAAATTTTGTAAAGACAAAGTAGGGGTCTGGGTAAGCAAACAGTAATAACAAAATCAATATTAATGAGAGCTCATAATAATATCATCCTTGTTTTCAATTTCACTAAAACTCAGGCCATCACCATTCCTATAGTATAAGAAAGCATAGCAAGACAAATTCAACTATTACAGACATTTTTTTTAAAATGTCTCATAAAAGTATTTAGAGATATGATATTAATAAGAGCTGTTAAAAATGTTGGAAGGGTTTGAGTTCATACTTGGTTTCTAGAATTGTTGGCATGACTGACGATGAACAATAGCCAGCTTTTCTGAAGTTCACGTAGATACGTGCTCAGAAGCAGGTAGTACAAATTTGAGGTGATAAATATGAACCCAGGAGAAAATTTTTTGAAGTGTTGCAAATGGAAAGGGAATGTAACAGTCCTTTTCACACCTGAGTTTCACTGAAAAAAAAAAAAACAGAGCATGGTCAAGAAAAGCCTGCAGTATACAAACATAGGAAAGGCCAGTTCTATGGAGATGATATTGTGTCACATGGTCACTGTTTAGTGCTTTTGGGCCTCATTCCTCAATTCAGTAAATCATTTTCTGGTCTAGTTCGTTGCCTTGTGACACAGAGAATGGAAATAGGTGTCCTTCAAAGTCAGATATGCACTCATAATACTTCACAACAAAGTCCTTTACACACAAGCTAAAGGGCATCTTTGATGTGATATCTTTTATAACTGAAGCAATAACCTTATTTCATCCTTAACGCTTAGTTCTACAAGTCTCTGGAGCTCATTGAGAAAAGACTCTAACCAATTCTTAAGATACTATTTTTGTTTTGTTTTTGTACTTGTGTCGTGACTCATTGGATTCTTCCAAAGCCATTAGCATGAGTCTGAGTGTGCTGATATCCGCAGGATCATGACTAACTCTCCAGGGACTACATCACTGAATATCATGATTCCCTTTGGTTTGGCAGCCTGTGACTGCTGTTAGCCCCCCTAGGTGGGCAAAAACCCAAGGAGGCTCTCCCCATCTGTGACTGAATGTTTAGTGGTTTAGTTGTATGTGGGCCTTATATACACAGTCACAACTTTTGAAAGTCTATGAGTGTCTTGGCTGAATCATGACCATAACACAGCACTTCTCAATTATCTTTCCATTGTTCATCTCTTACACTCCTTCTGCCTCCTTTTCTAAGATGCTGCTAGGGTCTTGAAGGGACAATATGGATATCCTATTTAATGTCAAACTGGTTTGTCATTTTTAAAGAGATTTTTATAATGGTATATAATATATCCTTTCAGCAGAGATTCCTTTGTCCATTTCTGTAGAATGTCCAGTACTTAATTTATAAGGGGAAAACTGATGTTTTCTGAAGAGTCAGCTAGAACTAGCAGGAGTGTCCTTAGATAAGGCAGATAATACATCAGTTAGATTTGCTGATTTATTTTTATTGCAATTTTATCATTATATGAACGTACAGTGATGAAGACAGTAAATACAATAAATTTGTGTACAATAGATCAAGTTTTGTAAACAGGTTTAAATATTTGTCTATCAAAATGAGTTCTACTTTCATTCTGTAATTTATCAGTATGCATTTAGGTAGGAATGATCTTTGGAATGTATTTTCCCTATTGCTAAAGCGGAGGCTTTCTTCAAGGGATGATTCCAACCCATGATAAAACATGTAAGGTGGGCCGGGCGGTGGTGGCGCACGCCTTTAATCCCAGCACTCGGGAGGCAGAGGCAGGCAGATCTCTGTGAGTTCGAGGCCAGCCTGGGCTACCAAGTGAGTTCCAGGAAAGGCGCAAAGCTACACAGAGAAACCCTGTCTCGAAAAACCAAGGGAAAAAAAAATGTAAGGTTAGCATTAAGACAGATTGATAGCCTCATGTGCAAGATATCTAAAAAATGAATTCAGGTTTCAAATATTCTATTCAGTAAAACATAAAATCCTTGATCTCTACGCTATTTTCTATAGCTGTAAGCTCCTACTACCATCTTAAAAAGAAATTTGTGTCTTAATTTATGTCAGTGACTCTAATTGAAACCTATGGAATTTCTAATAGCTGTATTGTATCAAGCTAATTATATACATATCATCCTAATCTTTGTATTTCTGAAGTAGTTTTATGGCATACTCTAACTTTCCAGTTTAAACCTTACATCACAATTTTATTTTACTATACAAAGTTATATCTAGAAACAATTTCTATTCTCTTTGTTTTCTAATAAAAATATATTTCTACATGTTTAATACTTTCTATTCCTTTTTCATACTTTATAGTTCCATTGGCTTTTAAAAACTGAATTTTGAAACCTAAAAACAAAACAAAACAACTCTGATGTTTTACTCAAAACTCATGAAGCTGTATGTGAAGCACAGAAGGCATGATATTGTATGTTAAATATCTACAATTAAAAATAGAGCCAAAACATGATTGGCGTCCTGAAGACATTTCTCTTTTTTCTTATCAGTTGTGGTGGTTTGGATGAGAAGTCCATGGTCATTTGTACACTTATTCCTAGCTGGTGGCACTATTCCTGGGGCAGGGGTTAGGTATTATATTCTTGCTGGAGGCAGTATGTCACTGGGGGTTGGATTTTGAGGTTAAAATCCTTGCAATACTTGGAATTTGTTTAGTTCTTCATGCTTGCAGTTCAAGATCTGAGCCCTCAGTTTCCTGTTCCAGCTGCATGCCTGCTGCCTGCTGCTACCAATTCCCCACTTACCATTCGGGAACATAAGCCCAAGTAAACATTTTCTTCTCTAAGTTACCTTGATCATGGTGTTTAATCACAGCAACAGAAAGGTAACCACTACACAAACAATTTAAACTGACTAATTTTTAAAGATCTCTTTAATTCCTACATAGTAAAAGGGGTTTGAATTAAGTTTACATGAGAACTTACTCACTTATGTAAAAATTAATTTAAATTTAAATTCAATCATTTTGGGGGAGAATTTATCACGTAATTATTTCATATAACATACATCTAAAGATAACTTATAGAAAAACTTCACAAATCATATAAGTGTGTGCATGTGTGTAGTTGTGTATATGTGTATGAGTGTGTTTAAAAACTTTCCAATTAAAGTTTTACACATAAGATAAGGTAAAACAGGACACCAAATTCATTAATGTAAAAATAAAATACTGAATCAAAATTTATAATGGGTGAAATAAATTAAGATTACTTCATTATTTTGTCAAACTCTAAAACTAATTCTTACTGTTGTTTTAAGAAAACTTCCTCCAAATTTCTGCCTAGATTTTAAGATGTCCTTTTATTTTGTTCTGTTTCTGCATTTTCTTCCTTAGTCATAAGCCAGTTTGATAACTAACACTTCCATGTCTGTATTTTAGGTAAGATGGGCTTGAGACAGTAGTCTTGAAAAACCTCTTTCTTAGAGATAAAAGGTAGAAAAAAAAAACAAAACAAAAAACAGACAAAAGTATGTGTTTAGACACATACAAATAACATTAAATCTTAAAGATAGGCCAACAAGTAGACTAACAGACAAACATGACATGTAAAGAGTCATATGAAAGCAACAATTACTGTAGACATAGACTAGCAAGTCACAGAAAGGATGCATGACGCAATTACATTCAGAGTGAACCCTTAAAAAAGAATGTGGGGCATTTGCTTTTCACAGACATAGGATGTAATCTGAACTGGACTGGGAGTAAGTGACAACAAACAAAGATCACCTGGTAAACCTTACACTGTAGGCAGGCTAATATCCTTCTTTCTTGAAGAGAAGCTTAGCAAGGAAGGGCATGCTACTACTAATTAATTAATAGAAGGAGAAAAAAGAAGACATATGTCAATGGATTAATCAATTATATTGGTGCAAACTGTAGGTTGGTGGGTTACAGAAAAGCAGGGATACCTCTTTAGTTTTAGATGCTGTTTAATGATATTCTTGGCTTTGGGATTCGCTATGCCAAGAATATAGTTGATAAATTATACCTGGAAATAACAAAGGATCATAGATCAGATACAGCAGTGGGTGATAAACAGCTAGTAAGGATACTAAAAGTAGCTCAAGATAATTTTAGTTTCCATCTGCAACTTTCCAATTTCCCATAGTCAGAAAGTTCTGATCAGACAGTCTTCAGAATCTTCAATATACACCATGTTTTCAGGGAACTTACACTCCTTTGTGCATACATTTTCACTGCTTATAACATTCATTTTCCTGAAAATAAGTTTTAGAATTGTTACTTTGTATTCCTTTTTTTCTTTTAATTTCTATTTCTCCTTTGAAAGTGTCATACATGTATCCAATGTAACGTGTTCTTAAACATGCTTAATCAAACTCCCTTTCCATCTTCTCCTGGACTACTGATCACATATCTCTTTTAAGCTCATGCCCTACTTTTATAATTCATTGTTTTGACCCACTGGCTCACATTAGTGCAGCCCATAACCACGAGTGTGAGGTTCTCCACTACAGCAAAGGAAACATACTGTCCCAGTGGCCGTACTCCTAACCAATAACAACTCTCCCTCCACCAGCAGCTGCCAATCCCTTCTCTGTAGGGGAGAATCTGGGAGTCCCCAAACCAATGATGCTGGAGCTTTTGACTGGCTTCATCTTGCAGTCATCATGTATGTAACCACAATTGCTGTGAGTTTGTGTGTCCATCAGCCATCTCATGTCCTGATGACAGAATTCCGCCACACTCCTCCCCTTCTTCTTTGCAATAAAATATTGGTAGTGGTATGACAAATATTTTTGACTATATGTGGCCTTATGTAATACCCTGTTGTGATAAAGTTGTAGGCGGATATTATAAATAGAATTATTGTTTAGTTTTATATGTAAATATTGAATCCTTCAATATTCTGCCAAATTTCCAATAGATTTCAGCATTGCATGACGTTGTTGTTGTGGGCTTGTGATGGAGGCCCATGGAGGAAGCACTTGTCCAGAAAGGTTTAGATCTCTAGCGTTATAAGAAAATGGCAAACAATGTAAGACACCTTCCTACTGCTATTAGTTTATGGTCTTATCATAAGTCAGTATGTTTTCATAATGTACATAAATATACTTAAAAACAGGTTTTTGCCATGGTAGAGAAAGAAATAAACAATGTAAATGACTTATGTACTAAAGACCAAGCTCAGCATGGGGCTCAACTGATATCTTCCCAGTTGAATTACTAAGAAGAAATCAAATTAGGTACTTTACATAAAAACGAAAGTATCACATAGTTTAATCATTTTCTAGGCTTAGCTGTATACAGTCTCACAAAGTGATTTTATCTAGACAAAGAGAACAGTGCTGTTTGTTGTATTTTCTCTTTTAGTTCTCTGTGTTAAAAATTAAATAATTATGTATGTTAGCTTGGTGCTGAGTCTCCATAACAATTATATTCAAACTCAACACCCACAGGATTGATTTTTACTTTTCATTACTTAACATGATCAATTCACTTGGACAGGACACAACAAATCTTACTCTTAATGGTCCACACTTTCTATCAGGAGAACCCGGATTAAAGTATTACTCTGTAAAACATTCCCTGCAGACTTACTAAGATAGAAACTTAGTACTTGAAAATCTCTGCAACATTAACAACAACACAAATAGTTGTTGTATTTTGACTGAAAATATTTAATCTTTGAAATAGAATTTGTCTAATTGCCTTTAAATTTATATATTCATTTTATAGTCTTCTGTTTTTAACTTTATAGACTATAGTAGTTGTGAGCAGATGTGCAACAGTCTTTAAAAAAAAAAATGGTCCAATTCCCTGAAATGAGGTGGTCTACAGTGTGAGGCCAAGGCTCTTTCTTTTGTTGCTTGGCCTTTCTGTTTCCTTTCCAGGGTTCAAGGCAGCTCATAACACAGTCCTCGTCCAGCCTTGAGGAAGTGGAAATAGTCAGTCAACAGATGACTTCTTCATTTTGAAGGTTCTCCTGCAAAATTATAACTCTTACAATTTTATGTTATTTCCTGGGCCAGAACTGTGTGTATCCGAGTGACAACTAGCTAGCAGGGAGAGTGGAAAGCAAAAGCTATTCCAGGAATGCCTAACAACAAAAAAAGAAAATCTATCTCGTCAAGAAAGGCTGAGAATGAGTGAGAGAAACCCAGTAGCCTCTGCTGTAGTCATATTTACAACACTCTGCGTCAAGTCCCCGAGTCTTATAATGATCCATGATTTCCTTGCACCTGTGTTTAAATAAGAATTACTATTTTTACTTTTATTCAATATGGAGTACCCATCTAGCATCAAATTTACCTCCCAATTTTAGAATATTCTGCAATCAAGTAAGATTAGAGGTTCTCAATAAAGCCGTGCAGTGAAATTTTGTTTGATTTAGCAAAGATGCTCTAAGAGTCCCAGCCCTTGGATGAATGTTTAACTACTAGCTTTGATCTTGTTTTTAATATAGTTAGTTAATGTTGATTTTTGTCTAAATACATTGAACATATTTGCTTACTATTCCTTCTTGTGCTTCGATTCTTCTATCTAAGATTATTCTCCTTGTGTCTAAAATCTACATTCTACTATTTGCTCTAGGGAAGATTTGTTAGTGGCAGAATGCTCATGTCAAAGTGTATTTTCCCATAGTCTGTACTAACTTATTTTAATTGTTTTTTCTTTTGACTCTAGAATTGAGCAACATTTCAGTCCATAAAATAAAATAAATATTCCAAAGGATTGAGTAAGAGAGATAGGTTTTATAGACAAAAGAATAACTGATCCTTTAAAAACTACCATTATTCTTGGAAGAGTTTTGTAGAGAGTAAATTCTACACTAGTAGTGCATTGAAAATAGTACAGCCTGCTTTAGAGCTGGCTTTCAAAGTAGCTGCTACAGACATCCAGATAATTGCCATTCCTTTTAGATGGCCCAATTCTTCTCTTTGGCTTGATGAAGTTTTCAGACAACAAATATTACTCTGGTTTGATGCAAATTTAGGGAAGTTTTTATGGACAATCTGAAGTTACTTTCTTGAATCAATATCTATTGCATTCGTACTACTATTACTGACCTTTTTCCAAGTACCTTGCCATTTGATATAACACACACACACACACACACACACACACACACACACACACACACACACACACAGAGAGAGAGAGAGAGAGAGAGAGAGAGAGAGAGAGAGAGAGAGAGAGAGAGTTTATCTTATCTATCTCATTCAGTTCTCCTATTAATTTTTTGAAATAGGCACTCAATATCCCTATTGTCACCTGAGACATACAAGTTATAAGATTCATGGCTACAAATCCATGGCCATATAAAATTAATTTGGCATAGTGAAATGATAGGATAAGAAATGCAAAGGGAGTTTAATTTATAAATTTTCTTATTAAGCATACTAAATAAGAACTGATAATGCATAAAATTAAAAGTGAGACTTTAGAAAAATGTCCTTGACTACTTTGTCTCACCCACCATAACCCAGGACAAAGGCACAGAAAATGTTTTCAACAAAATCATAGAAGATTTCCCTAACTTAAAGAAGGAGGTGCTTATCAAAGTCCAATAAGCATTCATAACACTAATTAGCTGAACCAGAAAAGGATTTTCTCCATGCTGTATAATAATCAAATTATTAAGTTTACAGAAAAAGAAAAAATATTAAATGCTACAAGGGAAAATATCAAATAACATATAAAACCAGACCTATTAGAATAACACCCAACTTTTCAATAGAGACTAAACAGAGAAATTCTGGAGCTAAATGACATATTAATCAAATTAGACATTTACACAACAGAATATTACTCAGTCAATAAAAAAATGAAATCATGAAATTTGTAGGTAAATGGGTAGATTTAGAAAATATCATCGGGGGGGGGGGGTAACTATGACCCCAAAGGACAAATATGGCATGTGTTTACTTACATGTGAATGTTACTAGTAAGTCTTTGATAAACAGGCAACAATTCATATAACCAAAGAGGTTAGGTACAGAGTAAGGAATTGACAGGTGGATTGCAGTACCCTGGGGAGCAGAAATATCAAAAAGAGTTATGGATGGATGGATGAAACTGGTGCAGCAGGATCAAATGGGGAAGGGGAGAGAATAGGGGGGCTGCAGGGAATACACAGAGGGACAGCTAGAACTAAGGCATTTGTGGGGTCAGATGGAAACTTAATATGGTAGAAGCTTTATAAAATACACACATATAAGAAAGCAATCTAAATGAAATTGCCAAATAATGGGGGACACAGAGACTTTAGAACATTTATCCTACCTGGGATGTTTACCTCAATTTCCTCCCCTCAAGACTCAGGGAATCCTGTGGAAAAGGAGGTGGAAAAATTGTAAGAGCCAGAGGGGATGGAGGGCACTAAGGAAACGGTATCCAAACACAACAGGAATGATGTACACATAAACTCAGAGACTGTGACAACGTGCACAGAGCCTGTGCGTGTCTGGGTCTGATGGGGTCTCAGAGCTGAGAGTGGAAGTGAGCACAAGCTCACATCCTTCACCCAGAAACTCTCTCCAATTGATAGCCCCTTGAAAATGGAAATTTGGTTTTCTCAGACAGGGTCTCATTTAGTATACGAACTACCCTTAAGGTCAGACCCCATGCCTAGGAAGCGGCCAACACAAAACAATGGTTATTTTTTGGATTTTTTTTTTTTTTATCTCATAATGCTTGTCTTACTTTCCTTACCCTACAAGTCTTTGGCTTATATATTATGGTTTCTAACTTTGTACTTCTATGAAATTTCTGTGCTTGTCAGTGTGTGTCTCTCTGGGTCTACATGTGTTTCTTGTGCTTTTCCTTTGGATCTTTGCTTTTCTGTTTCCTTTTTCCTATTCAGGTTTGTTGGTTTTTATTTTATCTTATTGTTTTTTTCTTTTTGTAGATTCCTGTTTTCTAGTGAGAGAGAGCAAGAAATGATATGGATTTGGGTGTGTGGGGAGGTGGGGAGGATGTGTGAGGAGTTGGAGGAGGGAAAATCATAATCAGAATATATTGTTAAAATATTTTCAATAAAAATGTAAAATGAAGAAAATATCTTTGAATTTCTAAAATGTATATTTTCCCTCACAATAAATAGCTCTCTCTCTCTCTCTCTCTCTCTCTCTCTCTCTTTCTCTCTCTCTCTCTTTATATATATATATATATATATATATATATATATATATATATATATATATATATATCATATGTCATCATTTTGGTATGTAAATAAATGAAGATTAGAACAACTTTTCTAAGAGATTAAGAATATATTGGGAAAGATATGAACAAATTGTCACCTTTTACTTTATATTATTTATACTTGTAACATGCTCATATGAGTTTTTTGTTTGGACAGGGCCTGACTGGACTGAAATGTGCTGGCTTGGACCTCACAGCAATCCCCTGATGCTGTGCCCCGAGTCCTGCAATTACAGAGGTAAGTCACTTTGTGCTGTTTGCTTCCATACTGTTAAGTCTCACTGTTCATCAAAAAAATAAAATTAAATTAAAATTTAAGGAAGTGCTATTCCTAACACACACTTGATTTTCTTATAGCAACAAGATTTCAGAGGAAAAACTGAGAGATCTTTAATGTCTTGTTAGTTTTTATGATGACGACTTTACCTGACACAAGACCTGAGGTGCATGAATTAAAATTTAAAGGCATCTAATTATCTGGGGATGGGGGGAGATACAGGCTTTGCAAGAAATTTTGTGAGGCTGAAAATGTATTTTTAAGCAAGTAGAGACTGGTATTAAAATAGTTAATTTTTTACATTTACATTCATGATTTTTCAAATTGTTGGTTGCAACTTTAGTTTTTAATTTCCTTTAAAATAAAAGCAAATGCACCAACATATTCTTCTGCTTTCCAATAGATGTCAGTATCAAAAAAGGAAACAGAAAAGCAACCTTTTCATCTATCTTGCAGTATAATGGAGAGTATCTTTGTCTCTATTTCTTTTCCCATGTAAGGATAACAGTTTTAAAACACAAAGCATTTATTATTTGTGGTGGAAACTGTTCACATATTTTGCATAAGTTGATTACGATGACTAAAGTGAGTAAAGAGAGGAGTGCCTGGACATTTTCTGGATAATCCCTGTTTTCTTTACTAGGTATGGTTCTATTTATTTCAACAAATAAATGGTATAAGCAAAGTCGATCACTTCACAATGTGATCTGAGCATGTGGTGTGGCTATCGTTACCTTCACACAATCTACACATCCTTATGGCACACAGCTATGTACAATCATATGTGGGACAGCTCAATATTGCACAGCCATGTGTGGGTACACACATTTATTGCCAAGTGGACCCATGAAAACCTGCCTAAGAAAATTCTACTGAATAATACAGTGTTAACCACGATCGAACTACTGAACACTAAGTCTCCAAACTTACCATGTTCTGTAGCTGTAAAGTTTATAATCTTTGGGAGGCACCTTCAAAGGCCACCACCACCTCTTTATTTTGTGTCCTTGTATGTGTTTGCATATGCACATGCCCCTGTGTGCCTGTGGAGGTCAACTGGCGACTTGAGTTGGAGTTAGAGAGAGTTCTCTCCTGTTGTGTGGGGCCCTGGGATTGAATTCAATTTGTCAGCCTTGACAGCAAACCCCTTTACACTGTGAGTAGCTCCCCAGGCCCTAAGAGCAACACTGAATGCCTACTAAAACAAGAAGCCTCAGACCAAAACTGCAGGAAACTATCTCTCGAACCTATGTGGAGGTGGAGTCTTCCGGGTCAAGTTTCAAACAGACTTTGGTCCTAACTCCGTGGCACTGCCTGATCACAAGAATAGGCCCTCTTCTTATCTCTTGGACCTGGGCACCCCAGAGCTGTGGCAGGTGGACTCTTGACAGAATTTCTAAAGCACTTCACCAGCACTGAAAGATAATGCCTATAAAATATTCTGAAAATCACGGTAGAAAAACCCGGATTTTAAATCAGTTCTGCTGGACCCAGATTACTTTTGCAGATGAAAGAAACCATCTGTTCTCTCCAAAAACCTTACAGACATCATTTTTAATGAGGTGCAGTTTATACCACTGACACAATGCCAGAAACAAACAAAAAAGCTCACCATTAGAGCTAACAAAAGAAAAGCTAGACCTGGTCCTTTATTTCCATGAGCCCCTTTGCCTTGGACCTGGCTTTCCTTAAATAAGTTCTTCTCGTTTATATACATATATAAAACAAAATACCTAAAAGAAACAGACAGAAAATCCCCACCCACTAGACGTTCTCGCCTTCTAGAAGCAAGGATTCTCTTACTTCTGATTTCAGTCCTACTGTTTTTCTTTCGATATGTTATAGTTAGTCTTATTATTTATATTTTCTGGTGAAATTTATAATCATCATATTCTATCTAAATATGTTATGCATGTTTAGAGCAGCATTAGTCATACTGGCCAAAATGTGGAAACAACCCAAATGTTCATCACTGAATGTAAGGATAAAAAAGAAAAAGCTATGAATATGTAGCAAATTTTATTATTCAGCCTCAAAAAGGAAGGAGATTGTGACACATTTACATGGAGAACTCTTGAAAATATAATACAAGCTAATTTTAAAAGGGGAGGGTGTTGTGGGCTTCTACTTACCAAAGGTGCTTAGAATAGCATAGTCATAATACAGAAAACAAAATGGTATTTGTAGGTTTGAGACCTGGGGGAATGGAGACTTGCTTCTCCATGGATGAAGTTTCAGTTTAGATTAAAAAGTCTTGGATATGGATCATCCAATAACAGTGAATATATGTTTAATAGCATAGTGGTATGCTCTTACCAATGTTTAAAATGGCAAATTATATATATATATATATATATATATATATATATATATATATATATATATATATATGGAAAAACTTGGCAAATAACTGGAGAAGGCATCTCTTTTGTTCAAATATCCATTAAGTTGTTTTAGTGTAATAATGTATATTAGCAATTTAGGAGAACAATTCCTTTATATGTGTAGTTTACCATTATTATATTTTTTGGGTTTGGTTTTGCTTATTTTCAAGTTTAGAGAAAATAATGATTTCTCATTTTCAGAACCCACACAATTGGAAGACTATCAAGTAATTGGCCCTTCACTGGGACTCACTGTGCTCTGTGATTCAGTAATACAAAAGCAAACAAAATGAGTGTTTGAACCTTACAAGTACATGTTTACTTTGGATCCCCTGTCAGAATATTCTAGAGCTTCTCTTTCCAACACAAATAGCATTGATTCCACGTACCTCTCTGTAGGACACTTTTACCCACAGCATTCTCCTGTAAACGCTCTCGTTTGCTGCTGGCCCGTGTGGGCGCTGTTCAGTGTATGGAGATGCATATACTGTAAACTCAGACACCAGGTTTCCTTCGGATTCCTACATTTAACAAACATAAGACTTTCAGATAGCTTTTTGTTTGTCTCTGAGGCCCAATTTCCTGCATTGTGAAATAAAGATAACGGCTGCTCGAGAAATTCTGTGGGTGATTTGGGGAGTTCATGCACTATTCGAGGAATTGACAGTATTCACTTCACAACCTCCATTAACCATTTTCTAGCCACACTGCAATTAAAGTAAACCAAATTATTTCTTCTAGCATTCAGCAGTTATACCCAAATGAAAAATTATATAAAATAAATTCTTCGTAATTACTTTGTTGAGGGACTCAACAAACAACTGGGATTTCATAGTCCCTGCTTATTAAACCAAGAAAACGGGAGAGCTGCTCCCATGGAAGTAGTTTTCCATAATGTGGTTGATATTTTTAAGTACATTTTAATCAGGCAGAAAACTGAATGTTTTAATGAATTGCTTAAAAGTATTGTTAGAAATATTTCCTGTGGAAGCAGATTTTATTTAATCCTCGTCATTCACAAATCTGAATACATTTAGAAGTATCCTATGCTTTGCATCAGAGTTCAATTTTTTTCAAATACTATGTGCTCATTTGGAATAGAACTTCTAAAACTTTAAAAGAAATTAAAAGATGTATCTCCGAGGGAAAGAGAGAAAAGAAAAATAGAATCAAAGAAAGGAAGGAAAGAGAGGGGGAAAGAAGAAAGATGAGAAGGGAGGGAAGGAGAGGAGAAGAGCAAAAATCTAAGGAGGAAAAGAAGGGGTGGGGGGGAGGGTAGAAGGAGGGAGCGAGGGAGAAGGCGGGATATTTAAATAAATTATTTGAGCTACAATAAAGCAATAAAGAATTGCTTTATTTTATGAGTACATTTTCAGCTATTCAAGGCTAGAAACGAAAGTAAACTAGAAATCTATTGTTAAAAACTCGCTCTAGAATATAACGGAAAGTGTTTCTATAAGGTTAAATTTCATAAAATGTATTTCTTTTGTATACATATTAAAATATTTCATATGCTATGCTCAGGCATGGCGTCATCTTTACTGTTACTATTCAATGCTTCCTTTGATTTGTATATTAATTTTAACTAATCTTACTAGTCTCTCTTCTAGAAAAATATAAACTGAGTGTATAAAACATTTAAATAGAAAGTCCAAGGCAATTATTTTATGTATATTTCTATTTGTGTGAGTGATGTTTATTGTCATTGGGTCTTGGTTTCATTTTAATTGTATGGTATTTTGTTGAAAAGGTACCTACGACTATTTCTCCTGTTGGTAAATGAATGAACCCACCGACTCCTGAGTACACTAAACGTCTTCTGTAGCTCCCACTTTGATTACCTAATCTCCGTAGGAACTTCATAAACAGTTCTTTAGTGGATGATGACAGTGAGGTGCAATTCAGTGGTGAGTAGCTTAGACGTGCTCACCAGCATCCTAAGGAAGCCTTACTGCTCATGGATTCCAGGAATGAGCTATAAGCAAGAAAGGAAGATGGTGTGCCTGGAATTTAACACAGTTAACTAGCTGTAAAGACTCTTTGACTTTTTCTTTTTAAAACTGGAGACAAAACCTGGTTCACTAAGGTTCTGAACCAAAGGTGAACAGTGCAAGCTGTAATCTATGAGGCACTTACATCTTGTTTTCTATGAAAGTAAGGTTAATAGAATTTCATTACCAGTGTGTATAGGAGACTTATTAAATTGGTCCAGAATCAAAATTAATTACTCAGGTTCCAAAAGTTCATGGTAGCATTTTTCTTTTTATGCAGTCTTCTCAGTGTAGTTCAGGCCCAAGTGATTTTTGGGAACTCTGCAGTTAATTCTAAATAGCCTCATACGTGAGCTTTGAGCTGTGCAGAATGGACAGGCCCATGGTTCTATAGACCAGAGCAAACCCACACGCATTTGACAGGTATGTGAATACACCTCCCTACTCTCGAACTCTTGGAATTGGCTCCTCTTTATTACAAAAGTCAACTCTAAGGCTGGTTATTGTTTCACTAATATTCTGTTGGTAAGATGCCACTGTGCAAAGCTTTCTTCATGAGTTCCAGAAAGCATTTGGCTCCAGACAACACAAAGGATCCTTGCAAGCATTTTTGGTCAGTTTTGATTGAATGCAGATTGCAGGCTTGTTTTGCAAACCACATTATTCCTTCAAATGTTTCTTCAGTAGTAGCATATTACTTTCTAATGATAATCATTTGCATTTCCAGGACCCCGTTGGTCCCTGATGTTTTATAATGAGTTCACTCCCATCTTCATCGTGCTTCCCTCTTGGTTAACAAGAGGCTTGCAGCTCCTGGTCTTTCACACAGCCTTCTTAACAAATGGCTGCACAGGACAACCAGGGAGAAGCTCATGTAAACCACCCGCTTAGGCTTTTGTAGAGTGTGACTTGCAAAACACAAAACTTCTCACGCTCCCAGAAGGAACGGATCCTAAAGCATGGCCTCAATTCTATTTAATCGCCCTTAGAAGACTGTCTTTAATATGCATGCTAGGATTCGTATGTTTCTTGCAAAAGGTAAACTGAAGGTTAGGCCGTTCAGTGGGATGTTTGGTCCCAAACAGCGCCCAGTTTTTCTTTTCATTGTCTGCCGCCTCCGCCCCCTCGTGCTTCCTCCAGTCCTCTTCTGGTGGTCCACCAAGCTCTCTGCAGATGTTTCTCCCACACAGTGGAAACATTCCCTAATGGATCTGGGCACTTCCCGATTTTGCTCATATGGGAAAAGGAAAAGTTGGAGAGAAAGAATGAATTTCTGGATTGGTCTAATTTCCTTTTGAGCCTTTTAAAAGTGCTGAAATTGAGAAGAAAATGAATTTAGACCTATTCACCTTTCCCACACTGCTAGTCATGTAAGTCATTTGTGAAATAATTTCTTTTTAAGGGAGAAACGAGTAAACAAGTAAATATGTGAACTTATGCAATCTTCCAGAAGTTCAAGGTAGCAATTTCGTGTTAGATAAGTTTACATAATTGTATATCCTTTTTTTGACTTTTGAATAAATTATTATGGATGCTCCACTTATTTGGGAAATCAAAGTGTATGTCATTTATTCCACACAAAGCTTAAGCATTGGATCTTAAAATTGTCAATTATTTATGTAAGGATTTAATTTTCCTTGTTTGCCCAATGCATGGGGGTTGTATTCCGAAAACGCAGAACCTGCAACAGTTTCTCCTTCTGTCTCATCTCTGTAGGGCCCTCAGCCCCTTTCCTTTTTCACCTTTGGCTTTTAGAAAACATTTTAAGTTTTAAATAATAAAATTTCTTTTGTCACAATAATTATAAAACTATTCTCTGGAAATTAATGTGTCAATATTTATGGTTAAAAATAAAGTTTATAAAAGTTAATTTTTCTCCATTTCTAGAAGCTTCTATTTTCCCAATTCATCTGGGGAGAATTTTGAGAGGAAGGTAATTGGAAGGAAGGAAGTTGGAGGGAAGCAAGTTGGGGAAATGGAAATTGAGGGAAGAAAGTTGGGAGAAGGGAGTTGGGAGAAGGGAGTTGGGGGAAGGGAGTTGAGGAAGGAAGCTGGGGGAAAGGAGTTGGGAAAGGGAGTTGGGAGAAGGAAGTTTGGGGAAGGGAGTTGGGGGAAGAAAATTAGGGGAAGGGAATTGGGGAGAAGGAAGTTGGGGGAAGGGAGTTGGGATAGGGAATTGGGGAAGGAAGTTGGGGGAAGGTCAAGAGTCAGATTGTTGTGTGCTGGGGATTTGGTTTTGGTTTCTTTTCACACTGTGGGTTTTACCTCTTAAACAGGAGGCAGGAGCAGGTTTGCTGGGCACCTCTAATATCATACTATGTCTGCCTTGTCTAGGCCTGGCAATGGCTGAAGCTAAGGTCTTAGTAGGCCCTCCCATGGTTCTTTCCCTTCCCCATCTGTAAATCTTCATTGCCAGTCTCTTCCACTGATACCTGGTGTGGGCTCTCATGCTTCTGATTCCACTGATACCTGGTGTAGTCTCTCTTGCTTCTGATTCCACTGATACCCGGTGTGGGCTCTCATGCTTCTGATTTCACTGATACCCGGTGTGGGCTCTCTTGCTTCTGATTCCACTGATACCTGGTGTGGGCTCTCTTGCTTCTGATTCCACTGATACCTGGTGTGGGCTCTCTTGCTTCTGATTCCTGGAAACTTGTTCTCAGGCATAATGAGTGAATTTACTTCCTAAATGAAGCTAGGAGCCATATGGGTAGCAGATAGGACAATCAGAACTCTGCTGAGAAAAACAAACTTCAAAGAATGAAAGACCAGGACTGCCTCAGGCTTGCAAAGGGCCATCTGCTCTGCCTTTAGGCAACTTCCTATCACCATTGCTCTGTACAGAAATCCTCTCCTTTGAGTCTATCTCCTAGACTCTCACATCTACATGGACTTCTGTGGGAGTAATCAAAGATCTTAGTGCTCAACTGTAGATAATTTCTGTCTCTTATGGCTTCTATAATCCCTCTTTCAATTTAGGATTAGCTGGTAATTATTATCTTGAAAGTCAGTCAGTACTGAGATAGTTTCAGTTTTTCCTTGGGCTGTGGATACAGTTTTGAGCAAAGAAAGCATTAACATTTATTAATGTTATTAATTAATGTTATTAATCTTCTCTCATGTGACAGCATTATATGAGATGCTGGGTAAATATTTCAAGAAAACTATCAGTTTTTTGTCTGAGGAACTCTTTGTGAATAACAGAACACACACACACAAAACACAAGTAAACCCAAATCATCTTAGCTTTGCAACAGAAGAGTGAAACACAGAAACAAAGAGGGAACTCTCTTTGGAAAGTGTGTGTGTGTGTGTGTGTGTGTATGTGTGTGTGTGTGTGTGTGTGTGTGTGTGTGTGTGTGTGTGTGTGTGTGTGTGAAATCATAGTGAGGAAAACAATATCTTCATTGAGATTTCATTTGGTTAAAATTCATTGTCAGGGAACCAAATGAGTAAACCATTTTCAAACCTGAAGATACTTTTAATGGAGATTGGCAACAACCACCATTTGAAAATGACTTAGGAAAACAGCTTTCATTTTATGAAAATTTCAAGGCCTCCCTTCCATTAGAGAACTGGACAAAACAATTGTGTCGACATCACTGTTGGCTGGATGTAAAGCAGTCAACAAATGTGCAAGGACAGCAGAGCCCTGTCAACCGCAGAAATGCCCCCTTCCCATTCCACCCAGAGCCTCTGCGGGATGCAGAATTGGGGTTGTAAATTTCAGTTATCGAGATAGCCAAATTAAGCCCCTTTTAATAGGTGATCTTGGCCTCTTATATGTCCTAGCAGAGAGAGTATCCATAGCATAAATTTCTTGTTGCATTTTTATGCCAATAGGTTATGTCTCTGAAAAATTGTCCTCATACTTTCAGTAAAATATTGTTTACCACTCATATTTAATAGTAAAATAAAAATGTGAATGTTTCCTGATATAGTAAGCAATTTCCTTTGGTGTCCCAGGACCTTCCCTGCTTCTGCATGGTGCTACTTACAACCATATGGAGCAGATGACCTGAATTTCCTGAGTTGTTTGTGAAGTCTGTGTTCCCAAGCTTTGCAAGCACTGCATATGCACTGGGCTGATGTTTATTCATTTTTAATAGCAGAGGAAATGCTCATTGAGGAAATTCTCTGAGCATTTTTACTCTGCAAAAGAATAAAAAGGCAATACAGCACTAACAAGTAAACACATGGGGGCTGAAATGAGCACATGGAAAGAAATGCAGACCAAACTTTCTATGACACTTCCTTATGCTAACCCTAGCATACAGAACAGAGTAAAAGTGGTGGATGCCACAGATGGAGACACACAGAGCACAGGAAGGACTTCAGAGGGCACATTAGGTGGAGAGTGCTCAGGGGCGTGGCTACCTATGACAACCCTTAGAAAGCAAGGCCTGAAGTTTGTAAATGATGCTTAAATTTTGAACTGGGGGAAGGAAGTTAAAGGTGTTTGCTTTATAATTTTATAGTTTTCTTACCTTTTTTCTAAGCTTGACCCAGTAACTGATTATAATGAGCAATTCTAAACTTTACTAATTCATTACTGGCA
The DNA here is from genome assembly GCF_007827085.1 of Peromyscus californicus insignis. Classification (NCBI taxonomy): domain Eukaryota; kingdom Metazoa; phylum Chordata; class Mammalia; order Rodentia; family Cricetidae; genus Peromyscus; species Peromyscus californicus. The sequence goes on along the minus strand of NW_026294447.1, from coordinate 7,420,228 downwards.
TAACAAATTATAGAAAGTCAGAGTGGTACGTGTGTGTGCCCTCATGCATATCTTTTTGGGTGTGCTTCTGTATGTGGGTGTGCAGGCACAAGGAAGCCAGAAGTCGACACTCAGTGCTCAGTCGTGCTCGATGTTAATTTTTAGACAGAGTTCTCACAAGACCTAAAGCTTTCCAATTCAGCCAGTCAGGCTGGCTAGTCAGCTCCATGAATCCTCTGTGGTCACCAACTCCTCAATGCTGAGATCAAAGACGGATAATGCTTGTACCCTGTGGTAACATAAGTGTGGAGTGGAATCAAACCCAGGTACACATGCTTCTAGATGCTGAGATCACAGACGGATACTGAATCAAACTCAGGTACACATGCTTCTCGATGCTGAGATCACAGATGGATAACGCTTGTACCCTGTGGTAACGTAAGTGTGGAGTGGAATCAAACCCAGGTACACATGCTTCTCGATGCTGAGATCACAGATGGATACTGCTCGCACCCTGTGGTAACATAAGTGTGGGTGGAATCAAACTCAGGTACCCATGCTTGCATGACAAGCATGTTAGCAACTGAGACAGCTCACTAAATACATTTTCTTTACAACATGAAAGCAATTTGGATGAACTGCAGAGTTGGAATTGCAAAGGGCCATGGACACGATTGCTCCAGGGATCCTATTTTTCTGTCTTACGGGGATCTGAAGACAATGGACTATCAGACTTGGATATGAGGATGTGTGATCATTATTTCTGTTACTTTCTATGCTTAGTCAACAGTAAGTCCCTAACTTATCAGCCCAGTCTAAGTGCAGCCAGACATTCATTTTCCTTAACCAAGTGAAACTCATTTTGGAGAAAGTCAGTCATTTGCTGTATGTGTTACAATTTAAAATTTTTATTTGAGGAAAACATTATTTGAAATAGCTTGAAAGTGGCGTCAGGTGTAGGTGTTTTGTTGAAATTATTAAACAAAATTCGTGCTTTATAGATCTATGTAAAGATTTTTGTTGTTGCATAGAAGGAGAGAAAATTTTAGACCAGGCTCAATGGGACATGGTTTCTTAATTAATATCTGGGGGTAAGTGAACCCGTTTCGCTCAAAGGCAGAGAGTCGTGGAGTTTTATGGTGCAAATAATTCTGTGGGGAGCTATTGATTTAGAAAGATACCAGAGACTGCTGTTCTCTTAAGTCTGAGATGAGGTCTCAGAAGCAAGCAGTGTTTTGATGCAGAGAAACCTTAGCCTCTAAACAGAGGACTATCGACCCAGTCAGACACTAGTGTGTAGCCTCAACATCATATAACACACAACATTCTCCATTCCAGTTATTTGACTCATCATTAAGATCTCCAAAACCAAGCTTTAAATAGAGTGGATTGCATAATTATCATGTTCAAAACCATGGTGTGTGTGTGTGTGTGTGTGTGTGTGTGTGTGTGTGTGTGTGTGTGTGAAGGTCAGAGGACAACTTTGAGGACTAAGTTCCCATTTTCCAATGTGGAATGTATGTTCAAATTTAAGTCTTCGGGCCAGGCTTGAACAGCAAACGCTTTTACACACTGAAGTATCTCACAAGGTCTAGGTCAATGTTTTATCAGTTAGTAAAGATTGTAAAATGTTTCTTATCTTTATCAAATTGGTATCTTCAGAATATAAGAAAATCTAAATGCCTAGATCCACTTCTATATCTTCAAAATAGAAGGAACCGTCAGTGTTGAAGAGTATGGAAGAATGTTGTAGACAGTGATCATCTAGACCTCTGACCAGAGTTGCTCTCATACCCATATATACAGAAAAGTACATTTATTTAACTAAAATCTATCAATAGCTAGATTTATACAACAGTTTTCTCAAATCTGTTACCCAACATTTTTTCAAAATATAAAAGTGTATAATCATATGTTCAAAACAATGCTAAGAAAACTTTCACACTTAAATTATGGTAATACTGACTTATCTTGAAAAAATATGGCTGATGGATAGAAGTTTCTGTCATAGTTTTAATTATTGAAAGAGGTAAATAAGGAGTAGTCGAAATAGTCGAGATTTTATGCTTGCTTCCAATTGGATAAATCCAAATCTGTTTGACAAATATATCAGGGAATTTGCTCTAACATCTCATTAGAGCTTCAATCAACCCAGCTGCTACAATTGTTTTGGCCTTTAAGATGTTAGTTCCTTTTCAGTGTCTAATGTAAATTTATCCATTTAAAGTAGCATATAAAGAACTGTGTTGGAATTTTGATGGGGATTACATTGAATCTGTAGATTGCTTTTGGTAGGATGGCTATTTTTACTATGTTGATCCTACTGATCTATGAGCATGGGAGATATTTCCATCTGATCTCTTCTTCAATTTCTTTCTTCAAACACTTGAAGTTCTTGTCATAGTGGTGTTTCACTTGCTTGGCCAGAGTTATACCAAGATATTTTATATTATTTGAGGCTATTGTAAAGGGTGTTGATTCTCTGATTTCTTTCTCAACCAACATATATATATATATTCCTCCCAAAGGAAGATATTGTCCAGTTAAATTTAAGACCTAAATATTATTATATTTTTCCAAATATGTTCAGTTTTCCTGTTTCCACAGAGACAGATATCCATTTCCTTACTCATGAGTTTTGCTTTCTATTTGTAAAATCAGTGGCGGCTTTGAGACCTCACAAGCTCTGTCAGTGTTCACTCATGTCTGTAGAAGAATTTCCAGTTAGTCTTGAGTAAGATCCAACCTAGTGTAGCAGACTCTCAACACACAGTCCACCACTGATGGGGAATGTAAGGTCATCTATATAACCATTCTTTATGCTGTGCGTTGTTCCATGGCTGAGCACCTACTGAGCATGTGCAAGGCTCTGCTGCAATCTCCAAGACCAAAAGTTCTTTAAAACCTCACACACTACTGAATCTGATTCCTGAAAGAAAACACACTGTCTCTCTTTGTTGAGTATCATTTTCTCAAGTATCTCTCTAGATAACTTACTATTCTGGGTATATAAGGTATTTTAGGCTATGAATATATCTCCCTGAATACTAATAATCACACATCTAACAATGTATATGTCACTAGTTTCTTGATTTAACAGTATTATTACTGTTATCCATTAGAATTTCTATTCATCTCACTACCAACATAAAGGTTTTGATCTTCTCTATTAAACTTTTGATTGATGCAGTTTTACTAGTGTAGCATGAATCTTAAAGAGTCTTATTAATAAGATCGAACCTGGGACCAGTTATTGGGGTGAATGCTGGAAGGTCAGAGAGACAGAACAAGCCACAGCTACCTCACCTCGTCAGTTCCTCAGCTGATCCTGTTTCCTCAGACTGGAAGCTTCTGATTCCTCATATGAATGGATATCAGCTGAACTGCTACTTGAAAAGCCTGAAAGCTTAACCAGCCAACTGTTTCTAGTTTCTGGTCTTCACACCTTATGAATCTTTCCTTTCTACTGTCACTCCCTGGGATTAAAGGCTCGCTTTCTGGGATTAAAGGTGTGAGTCACCATGCTTGGCTGTTTCCAATGTGGCCTTGAACTCATGGAGATCCCAGATGGATCTCTGCCTCCGGAATGCTAGGATTAAAGGTGTGAGTGCCACCATTTTCTAGCCTCTGTATCTAGTGGCTGTCTGTTCTCTGACCCCAGATAAATTTATTAGGGTGCACAATATTTTGGGGAATACAATACCACCACATAGTAGATGTTCTGCATTGGATGTGAAGAACATCTTACAGATGGCTCTGGTTCAGTAGTTAAATGATTGCTCTTTTGCTGCATTGTGTGAGGCCAGCCTAGGGTCCTATAACTGATCTGATGACCTTCAGCTTCGGGAGCCAGGACTTGAATAGTTGTTACTTCTCTTTCTGTTTGTTCACTAAGAGGCTGTGATGGTTGAGTAAGTGAGGTAAAACTAGGAGAGTCTTTCAGCCTGAGTAAAACTCCATTTCTGTGTGCATACATGCCTCTGGCAGTGGCTTGTGCTGAATCATCTCCTGTAGATGTGACCGTCTCAGAGAAAGGCAGACTTTTGAAACACACATGATGCTTCTTGGCTCATTGATTTGTTTCTATTTCCTGTAATCACAGATATTGTTAACCCCTCCTCACCCTGAGAATCACATTGATTGATAAATGTTTATGCACGCTACATATTTATCTTCGGATTTCTTAGAAAATTTCAATACTTAGTTTACTACATACATATTTTTACTTTTGAGAGAGTGATCAGTGCAGATTGCCAGCCTGCTGATTCTTCCATCCTCTAGACCATCGCAACTGCCAGCAGCGCTTCTGAAGGGGCCACTTGGCTGCCAGGTGCCATGGTGGAAGGGTCACTTAATAATTCCCACCCAGGAAGAATTAGCCATGCTTAGACACTGATTGTCATCGCATATATTATTTTCCCTGTGAGTTAAACTTCATGCTGGGTTCTCAGTCTAAATGGGAAGTTCAAGATATATTTTGTCTCGATTGGATGCAAAATGAGCAGAAACCATTATATATGAAAATCTTTTTTGAAGAATTTTGTTAAAATGTGTTAAAGGGAGAACACTTCATTTAATCTCTTACATTAATACAAGAGAATATGCAGGGAACTGGAACTATTAAACAGCTTTTACAAAACCTAAAGCACTATGTGCTCACATTTCTATCAATGGCACTAATTAAAATGAAGACTACAGACAGAAGCAGGCGCTGTGGTCACATTTCTCGACCATGTGTCCTTTTCTACTCCACAGCTTGTTACTCCTCATCTTCCTGAAACTTCCCCTGCCATTAAACTTTCTGGATTAATTTCTTAAAAAATGCAAGCAAAATAATTCTATGTTAAAATGTGTGTGGCATCTACATATTTATAGAGGTATTCAATGACTCCTTTCCTGTGTGGCATTCTTAAGCATCCATGCTTACTTAACCACCATCACCTTCTTCTCTTAGTTAAGATCTTTACTATACCAGCGATACTGCCTTATACCGTAAAACTATGGCTTAGAGAACTTCTTCTTCCTTCCTGCTATCCTGGGAATAGAACCTACTACCTTGCACATTCTAAGAAGATAATATCTCTCCCTCACTACATTCTAGACTGCTTACATAAAAGCTCAGTACTTGATTGTGAAGATAGCTTAGAAATACATTGTTCTGAAGCCTAATGTGGGGTTATTTTATTCAAATGAATGTTCCCATCATGCATTTACATTTCTAGAAAGATCTCCAGAAGGGATAGAGATGTAAATTAGCAACAGAACACTTGCCTAGCATGAGCAAGTTCCAGGATTTGATCCCTAGTGCTACAAAAGGAAAAAGAAGAGCACAGATAATTATTGTGTAAAAACGCAGATAGTTTCTTTTGTGGAGTATAAATAATATAAATTTATGCTGTTTCTAACTTTGCACTTATTGATAGTAAAATGCCAAAATATATCCAAGGAATGTGCTTATAACCATGGATTCTGGTTACCAGCAGTAGCTGGAAATGATGGGCTAAATGGCATGAGAAGAATGGAATTTCAAAACACCCAACACACAAGAAAGAAGCATGTTATTTGTTTTTGTTTATTTATTTTAAGAGATTTTGTTTTTGTTATTTTATTTTATTTGCATTTTTATTGAAATTATGTTTCATATAATACATTCTCATTTTGGTTTCCTCTTCCCCAACTCCTTGAGATCCCTCCCTCTCCCCACCAACCCATGCTTCACCTTCTTTCCCTCTCTCTTTAGGAAAGAAATGAACAAAAACTCTAAACAAATCAGAATAATTTTTAAAAGGCACATACACACAAACATTAAAACACAAAATCAGAAATCTTATATATAAGCAAATTATCAGTAAGACAAAAGAAATGCCCAAACAGGACAACATGAGACAAAAAGTCTACAAAAATACCACTGAGTTCGTTTTGTGTTGGCTGTCTACTGCTGAACATGGTTAAAATATTCAAGGAGACTCCACTGCAGAACACTAATTTTTTCATTGCAAACAGATGCAAATTAGTGATAGCTTCTTCCTTAGGGACAGAAGGACATGTCTACCCCCCTTCTGAACACTGGGACCCCATCTGATGTAGGCCTGTGCTGGCCCCATGAATGCTGCCACATCTCTCTCTGTGAGGTCATATGTGTGTCAACCCTGATGCATCTGGAAGACACTGTTTTCTTGGATTCATCCATCACCTCTGGCTCTTACAATCTTTCTTCCTCTTCTTTAGCAGAACTTTCTGAGCCATGACAGGAGGGGTTTGATGAAGACATCCCATTCAGGACTGAGTACCCCAAATCTCTCACTCTCTGGACATTGTCCAGGTGTGGGTCTCTATGTTAGTTCCCATGTGCTGCAGGAGGAAGCCTGTCTGATGATGGCTGAGGAAGGGACTGATCCATGGGTATAGTAGAATGTTGAGAGAAGTCATTTTATTTCTATGTTCCTTTAGCAGAAGCATAGTATTTGGTTTTCTCCTAGGCCCACGGCTTATCTAGTCTCAGATTCTTGGCCTCCTGAGAAGTGTCCGGAATGGGTTTCATCTCATGGAACAGAGCTTAAATCCAATTAGAGAGTGGTTGCTTATTACAACCGTGAGAAATCATTTCATTTTGAGAATAACCCTTTCTAATTTTGTCCTTTGTGAGAAGAGGGGCTAAGCTGCTATGTTGTTGAATACAAGGAAGGACAGAATGAGATTTGAAAAAATATACTCTAATCATGGAAACAATTTGTCAGTTTCTTTCCTTGGAGGCAAGCTTAGATGAAGCCTTTTGCTTCCGAAGAGTTGCTGAGAATCGTGACATGAAAATTACTTTAAGTTTCTGGAAGCCAAGGTACGCTGTATGCTTTTCATCTTCCATGGAGGTTTTGAGAAAATGGGGAGTAGGAAAGAAAGAAGGAGCTTGGATTCTGGCTATAGCCACTCTCCCTGGTAGATTGCATCTCCTTAAACCAAAATGCATCCTGACTTTACAGAAGGCCTCTCTGTATTCCTACTGTAGATTTCTTACTGAACAGTTTAATTACATGCTACAGTAGAGCAAGATTTGGGGAATCTAATGAACAGTAATGTAAGCTAGGAATGCCAACTGTAAGGAGGGCTCATTCTGTTTAGTGGCTAGTTGAACCTCTGAATGCAATTAAATTACAGAGTCACATATCCCAAATAGCATGGCCTTGTGAAGATTACATGCAGTTTAACAAATATGATTATCAATTAGTGCCAGGAAAATGAAAGGGCAATTCTAGCGAAAAAGACAGACCAAGAACAGGGATGGACTCTTTTATGCCTATGACAAGCTTATCAATAAAACTAGTACATTACCAATTATCCAGGTTGTATTTTTGTGTCCATGTGATGCAAGCCAAGGTCCCTTGGGTAGAAGAGCCTCAATTAAGAAAATGTCTCTATCAGATTACCTGTAGCCTAGTCTGTGGCATTTTCTTGATTGATAATTAATATAATATCAAGTAGCTATGATACAGTGGGCAAGGCCCACTGTGAGCAGTGTTACCACCTGGCAGCTTATGCTGTGTAGTATGAGAGAGCAGGCTAAAAGAGCCATGCGAGCAAGGCAGTGAGTAGCATTGGTCCATGATCTGCTTCAACAACTCCAACCTTGACTGTTACCTGAAAGTGTAATCTGAAATAAACCTTTTCCTCCCCAAGATGCTTTTGGTTATGGTATCTTTATCACAGAAATAGAAACTTAATTAAGATACCAATCTTACAAGGTTTAAAAGCCCAGGACTCATATACTTTCTAAACTACTACAGAAAAATTTTTCTTCAAACCTTTTTTTTAATAGAAGCATCAAATTGAAAAGTAAAGGCATACTCTGCACATGAACTATAATCCTTGAATTATGCTCTGAATACCTTCTAGCAGGAAATGGAGAAGTGTCACAGTCTTTGATGTTAGGATTCAGAGAATTAAAAAAGAATGGCCATCAACTGTGTTCCATGGTGGCCTTGGGTAAATGATTTAACCACCTCAGAGTTCTGCAAAATGGTTTTGTAATACCCGTTTCTGCAGTAATTTAGAGGTTTCATTAAATATTGTTAATAGAGTTCTGTCCTATAAATGAATTTTTGTCCTCTTGATAGATAAGTGGGACTGAGTGTCCCTGTGACTATTGCAAAGGCACTGTGCACCTCTCCATCAAAAACGGGTAATTGATGAGCCCTATTTTCAGTGCTATTCTCTTGAGGGAGAAAAGTAGGGACAATTAAAGTCCTTCCAGTCAAGGACCAGCATAAATTACACGGAACCATTCAAGATCAATTTACGATGTTACTAAGAGTTGCAAGATCTGTCATCATGCATTAGTGTTTGCCAGAGAAAATAGGACCGGAAAATTAGCAAGGTTGAAGGCTGAAAGATTGTCCTGTCTCAGGCACAGAGGCCCGAGGCACATTGCCTATCTGGGACCCATATCCATATTCAAAGGCTTGGAAATTTGTGACTTGAAAATACCTGTATTTCTAAAAGAAAATTATTTAAGTCACAGTGAAAAAATTAAGGTAGAAAATGGAAAACAAATACATTTGAGTTTATTCAAAGAAACCTGAGTTGCACATGAATTATTTTCATGATTAAACTGATTTTAAACTACCCCTGTATATTCACATATATTCAAGGATGCCCCCATCATAAAATTATTTTGGCATGTTAAGTAAATATTTGAGAATCAATAAAAATTCTATTTTCTTTCCATTAATGAATGATGTAACTTATAGCATAGAAATTCTTGGGAATATATAATATGCATCTCAAGAATTTTAATGGTACATTAATAGTTTCAAACCAGCAGAGGGCTCTCTCCTGTAAGGTAGGTCTGTCTATACCTATGAAGGCCAACAATGCCTGTTAATGAGGCACCAAAGTAGGATTTAATATTTGTTATTGACCTCAGAATTTGCTCAAATCCTGCATTTAATTAAGAAGTATAAAAACTGAATGAAGCAAAGCCAAACCCACTTCTGACGCTTGAGATATAATTATTAATATTTCCATCATGCAAAGTTAATTTTCTTCTGCTGTTTCAGCTTGAAAAGTAAATGTGCTTCAGTTCTGCCTCATGAGTACGCACAGACTCCTGCAGCCTGATTCTCTGTCAGCTCCCAACGTTTTTTTTATTCAAATCTTAAGTAACATACTTAAAAGTGAGGCTGAGCAACTAGAGCTAGTCCTCTTAATTCAGTGATGCATGTAAGTAGAGAGTAATTTTGACTCGGACTGCTAAAATTGTCGTTTGAAAATTGTCTGATAAATATTGGAGGAAGGGAAGAATTCTTACTTTTTAAAGACTTTTTTCCATCACTTTTCTGAACTCAGTTCTTATCTCTGTCAGTATTTTCAAATGGAACATACAACAGACTTTTAATATTTCATAAGCAGTATATACACACCATTTTTGTCGCTTCTGTTCAGATGATTTTATTAACATTATTGTGACTATTTGAAACAGCATGAATTACAATGTACTCCTCAAGCTGTTGAAACAAGTCAACCCACCATTCTAGAAGTATGTTTTATAAACTAACATGTTGAACAACTAATTCTGTCCAGTTTTAATCATTTTCACCACATTGATGTATTTTTATGTAATGTGGTAATATAGATGATTTATTTGCAAAGGCAAATGCCAGCTCACGTAGACTCCAACACATTTTAAAGACGACAGAGATGTATTTAAGTATAGTTTTAGCAAATGTTAAAGGAAAAGTTGTCTAACCAAGCAAGACAAATGTAATTTTCATTTTGTTAAATATTTTAAGCTCACCCTTTCCTTTCCATAGGCATTGCGACAGACAAGAAAAGTGAATATAGCCTCAATATATAAAAAATAATCTGGCTTTTAGTGAGAGCAAATAGTATACTTCACTTTAATTTTAACAGAAAAACAAACATGAAAAGCATAGGTAAATAAGTACTTTCATTTTTCATTAACTAAGTAGCTCCTGTAGGCAGTATGTAAGACAACGATCTTTCTGTAGCAGTGACCTGCCATGGATGACTGACAGGATCAAGAGAGCTGTCTGTAGTTGGGCTATTTCCAAGAGCCAGCGGTGAGTCGTTTCATGCTTCTTACTCCCCAGAAAGCAGTGCAAACAGAAAAGAAAATCTGAAGAAAAAGAAAGTGAGTCAAAACTTTCATTCCACTAAATTAAATTATTTTCCTGGAATAAAGCAAACACAAATAATTTCACACAGTCAAATTTCTTAAACAAATTTTAGTAAGTTGCTCAGTGATCAGATTTAGTCAATCTAAGACATGCTATGTGAATAAAATAATGAGAGTAAGAAGTTTATTTTTCCTCTTTTTTGTTGTTCCTATGTTTACATATATGGGTTAGTTAAAGATAACTAGATGCTGAACAAAAAGAACAAGTTTCTTCTACATTTATGGGTACCAAATACTGTATGTTCTATGTTAAATGATGTCATTGCTTCTACAGTTTAGGGAGGTTTAGGAACAGGAGAAGTGAAAACACTGTTGAACAATCATTTACCTCTGAGGTGATATAATCTATCCAACTATGCATTTCATCCAACAGGAAGGAAATCCACAAAACTATGGCTAACTTGCCTTCTCCATCTTTTGATCTCACTGTGCATAAAAATGTAGCAACAAAATTCTCAAATTGAGTGTGTGTGTGTGTGTGTGTGTGTGTGTGTGTGTGTGTGTGTGTGTGTATGCCTTGGGAGTACTTTGAGTTTAATTTCTTGCTTTTAGGTAACATTAGATATGCACAATAAATCATCAAAAAAAACCAAACATGATATTTTTGATTTGTAGTGAACTTAGCAATAAGAAGCACACATCCATTTCCAGCAAAAATAATGGTTGTAGCATTTTCTGCTCTGCATAATCTAAATACTGTATTCCATAATGCATCTGTCTCTGCACAGGGTGTAGGTTGTGTGTTTTCAGGTTTCTCCTATGTGAATGCTTCCCCTCATTCTTTTTGTTAAGCCATGTGGCTGCTTTCCTGACCTCCATTTTAGGAGAATGTTAGACTAATGATGAGTGTTAGATGATGATGAAACAGTGAAACTTATTGTAATAAGTTTGTAATAAGCCAGACTTATTGTAATAACTATGCGGGTCTGTGAGTCTCCTGTCTACACCGTGTCTCTCTATACGTATGTATGAACTGTGCAAACCTTCTCTCCAAACTATGACAATACTTCAGTTACTTCTCCCCAGGAAGGCATTTACTATTTCTGGAAGATGCATTAAAATATACAATGGAAAAATACTTAAGCGGTAACATGTAAGCATTGGAGTATGCTGGGGTGAGGTACTGAGGTAAAGTCAAAGACATCAACTGAAGTCAGCCATTAAATTACCTAAAATACTTTTGCTATCAGGATCAGAAAAATGAAACAATGTCAGCAACAACTAAAAAAAAAAAATTTTGCTAAGCATTGGTGCTTAGATGTGATGCATTGTTCAATTTAATTAAAAACTCCTGGTTGTTTCTAGATGATTATTATCCTGAATGTTGATTAGTCATATAGGTTTGTTCCCCTTATTCTATGCATTCCTTTCAGCCTATCACACCCACAAAATAAAAAAAAAAAAGAAAATAAAAATCAGTACTTAAATTGACGTATAAGGCAAGAATAATATTAACATTTGGAGTCGCCTCAGAAGTCAAGCACAATGTATTTAATGGCTGGTTTTCAATTTGTTTCTTTTGACTGTAACTCAAGAGAAATGACCTCATGAGATTTCTCCTGGTGGTGCCAGGTAAAATAACACCAGGACCAGAGGAGAATTGTGAACACTACGGTACTAGAGTAGCGAGCTCCTCTTGTCTCTGAAGATGAGTTAATGTGGACTGGATAGCAGAGAATACAGCTTCCCAAGAGGGTCAGAGGTGGCCTATAGGACTGGGAAGTATTTTATTTGAATTCAGTATCTTCATCAAATAACTAGCACATGGTAGTAGAATCTGAAATATATGTGGCAATGCAGGATTTTATTAAGTTTGAATCTGTATTTTCTACATGAAGGAAGACCTGAGGTGAGTGATTTCCATGAAACCTCAAAAGCTCAGTGTAAAATTTCATGTGTCATGATTCAATTTTTTCCTTGTCCCCAAGTATGGATGGTTTCCTTAAGACTACACATACTTCTATCACTAAAAATTCTTCAGTAAAATAAAAGTGAAAAAGTAAAAAATTACAGGGTATGACTTTGTTATTATTCCACCATGATGGAAAGCCTTTTCACCTTTGAAACCAGATCTTTTTGATACATGTGAACCTCCTTCCTACCAAAGCCGGAGTATCTCCTGTTTCCTACCTGCCTCAAATGCCGTCAGCGCCCTACAGAGGAGCAGGGTTCACTTTGTTCATTTTATCTGTTTGGGGTATCTATGGACTAATCCTCCAAATAAATGTACAGTTAGTTGTGGAGGCCCACAGAGGCTCCCTATTAAGATCTTACTCAAGGTCAGAGAATCTGAGCTTGCTTTACCCAGCAGGGCTACCATAATGGGATGATTTGGCTATGGGTGTGGTTTCCAGGTGGTTTCTGCTGTATGTTGTGTTTTGATCATGAAAGGGGGAGGTCTTTTACCTCTCCACTTGGTAGTGTATAAAAAGCCCATTAGAATAAAGGACAAGGTGACTGGGTATTGACCCAGGACCCTCCCGAAGCTTCCCTGTGTCTCTGTCTTTCTTGTTGTCTAGATCTGTATTTATATCTAATACTTCCTCATTCCTCTCTCCTCCCTGCAGGAAACTTTTGACAGGCTGGAGCTGGACTCCTGCAGCTAGTAGCTTTCAGGTGACTCAATCAGATCTTCCTAATAAGCTGTAGAGAGATGCTTGGACCAGGGAAGCTCATGGTGTCCTTACCAGACCATGTTGTCTGATTCCCACAACATGTCTTGGAAGATTATGATCTACTTTGGATGGAGCAGTAGGAGCTCAAAATGTGTTAATAGATGATTACTAAACAATCTCAAGAGTATCACTAGCTGAGACTGTGCTTCACATTTGCAGTGGCCCCAGAAAGCCCCATTGCACATACAACTCTGACGGCAGCTGAATGAGATGAGCATCACATCCAGAGTTAATTGGGTTTTTTTTTTTTTTGCTTATTTATTTATTTATTTATTTAGAGTAACAATCTGGATGTTTGCAGGTTTTAAAGCCAATAACCACTAGGATTTTAAGATGTTTTCACAATCAAGATTTTAAGGATGAAAATTAGAGTTTTTAAACATAATATATTGACAAAGGATCACAAAAATGATGTAAAATGACTATATCCTTCTAAAACTATGGTTGACACTTCTCTGTTAGAAATATTAAAGTAGAGGAAAACAAATTAGTTTTTATATTCTGAACATATGTGTATGGATATATTATATTACCATATATAACATATAAGAAGTTTAATAATGTTACATGCATAATTTAATATGGAAAATTATTTGGGATGAAATTCATATAACCATTTGATTATTGAAATCAATTCTGTCAAAATTTTTCTCCTTTTCAATTTTGTTTGATTTTGTATTAAGCTATTCATTTTGTGTTTTCATAGTTATTGAGACTAAATGTGTCCCATTTGATAATAGATCATTACATATTTCTTGATTAAGTTAAATGAAAGAAGCTTCATTCTTGCAGAAGCATAGTGACAGAGTAAATGAATATTGTTGCCTCTTTTTCATTTATTCTTATGTTTCTGTAATCAAACTCAATGCACCCTCATTTTATCATAGGTCTGGCCAAATCCCGTGATTTTAACAGCTGGATGCAAAATATGAAACAGAGGGAGTTCATTCTCAGTGTCAAGCCCTCCCTGTGCTAACACATCATTAGTGGTCCTTGTCTTCAGGCTATTTCCATGACTTCCCAGGGACTTCAATTCTAATGCCTGAACTTTGACCTATACAGATGCTCTCTCTGTTTATTCCACCTCATTCTAGAAAGCTCATCATTTGGCAGGTGGCTAATCTGAGCACCTAATCCCTATTAAATACCAATGGGAACTATTGCCCCCGCCCATTTCAGTCTGTTTCAGGGGCCTTGTTGAATGAAAATGCTTCAAATATGAGCGAACTAGGATTCTAACTTATTGGAAGGAGAATCATACAAGCAGGGGTAATTTCGTGCAAATGACTTGCTCTACACCTGCAAATCCCCAAATCACAAGCCAAGTGAGTTGACTTCTTATATGCCTCTGTGTATATTCATCTCTTCTGGTTTGGGTATATATCTATAGCCATGCAAAGAGACATGATGGCCAAAGGAAGCAAACATCTCCTTGAACAGTGGGCCATTGCAATTACAGCTAGTGAGCAGCACTACAGCTTTTATGGAAGTGTGAAAAAGACTTTTCATAGCATTTAACTTTGACATAAATTTGCAGGTGAAACGCATGCTTTAAAATTACTCAAATTATTCACAGGAGAAAGAATGTCTATGGAATAACTTAACTTTTTGGTTTGGTTGGTTTTTTAATCTTAAAAGTTTATTTTCAATGATGTTGAAATAAAAATACTCACTGTGCTATATCTCATTTATTTCCTGCCTACTGATAAAAACCAATCAATGCTTTATGGAGCCTTGTAGCACTAATGAGTTGATGAGCATGCCAAATGTGTTAAGTTATTTCTCATAGGGAGGACCATTTATTCTACCTGACCAAGGAAAGGATCTCCATTATTGATATATGAAATGCTAATCTGTGAATTTTATTTTATTTTTATTTCATTTAATTAAACAACAAAATGTATGTGATTGTCTAAGTTTACAAAAAACATGTAGATTTCTAGACTAATTTCCTAGGATTCATGATAATCACATATACTCATTCTCAGCTCTGACACCTCATACCTGAACCCTAAACAGAAGATATTTTAACATAAAATGTCTTTCTTTCCCATCCAAGGGTTAATAGGTATAAATTTAAAACATTCAAAAGGAAAAGTATATAAAAAGAAAAAGAAATATTGCTCTCTAGTTTAAAAAGATGGCTCAGCAGCTAAGAACATTGGTTGTCATGCAAATGACCTGGTGTTCAGTTTCTTACATCCATATGGTGACATACAACACCCTCTCACTCTAATTCTAGAGGAACCAAGGCCCTCTTCTGACTTTCACAGGCACTGGGCACACAAGTGGTACACATACATGCATGCAGGCAAAACACTCATACACAGAAAATAAAAATCATCGACAAAGTTAAACCAATTATTTTTCTGGTGTCAATGAAGTTTGACTGGCTATTGTAAAGGATGCCAATAATTACGAGCGAGAACTGCTTTAATGAAAGCATGAAAACTATCTACATTATTTGAAATTATCTGGAGAAAATAAGCTAACACTCTAAGCACCATACTTTCAGTTTTAGAAATGGCTTTTGAGAGCTGTAGAGATAAGGACTCAAACAAACATTAAACTTGAATTGCTGTAAAATATCACTATTTTCTATCAATGCATGGGACAAAGACGCACACACAGAACAGGGACAGACACCAGACGTCCTTAAAAATGAGAACAGAAAGTGACTAGGGAGTGGTAGATTTTCTTTTCTTGGACTTTATCAAGAATCTGTTTCACAAATGTCTACTCAAAAGAAATTAATAGGCTTTATCTTTGCCTATAGTGTATTCTGTAGATGGCTAAAATATTGAGTCATACAGAAGAAGGCAATCAAAGTGTAGAGAAGCTGTTTCTAGATAATGTAGAAGCCTTGAGAACTGTGTGTGCCTGTGTATGTATGTGTCTATTTCTAAATAATATTTTCAAAACACAACCATAACTATATTTAATATGAGATTAAAGGGCAATTTACTACTGTTTAAAAATGAACTTTTTGTACCATGCATTAAAATGAATTAAAGTTCTTAGCTTTGAGAAAGCAGTACGTTTATGCACATGTATAAATGAGAACTGTTTGGAAAGGATGTATTTCAGCCCTTTTGTATCTACTGATATTAGTTTTAAGAAAAGGATATACTAAACATCCATGTCCAAATTAAATCAATACAACTTTGGGAATATGTCGTAAAGCATAAGTAGTCATTTGTAAGCATTTAGCTGACTTCTGTACAGTGAAAACTCAGATATTTTGCAATTTTATACAAAGTTGGGACAAAGGAAACAAAGTAGAAAAGGTATTAAATTGACTAACACAAGTGTCATATCATCCATGTTAATAAATTCTTCAGTCCCTACCTGATAATCTCTTAACATGTACAATAATTTATTCACTTCTCAAAGTCTAGTCTCTTCCTACATTATTTGTGAACTAGTCTGCTGTCCATCTAGATCACATTTGAGTTATCACATACACACTTGAGAACAGCAAATATTCTTGATAAGATTAGGGATCACTTAGAAGTCTATGAAGCCTACCTACATTTCAGAGAATATGTTTGAAGACAGTTGGCTTTAATTAGCTACTGTGCATGCAAACCCATCTGGTTGGAATTGTATAAACCATAATTAGCATAAAATGAAAATACATGTTACATTTCTCAAAAACATCTGTGGAGTTTTCTTCATTGAATTAAAAGTATGAATTAATTGTCTTTATTGATACACAACATTTTTAGGAATACTAACATTACCAAGCTTTGTTTTCAGAGCACAGTAATCTGCTCATACAATTTGTAGAATTGCTTTTGACTAATTGCTGAATTCTTTCCTTTTTTGTAGGCAATGGTACTGCTCCATATAGACTGTTTTCTCTACAGAGTTTAAACATTTTCGTATATTCTTACTATCCAAACTTCCTTCTGTTTTTTTTTTCTGGTTAGATGTTTATTCTTTTTATTTTCAAGTTGAAAGAAATTAAAGAGAATGCAGTCACTGGGCTGGGGACTGTTGTAGGAAAGATAGTCTTTTATGGGATTCTTTATACTAGGCATCTCTTGTACTTATTCTCTTTTTTTAAATCCATGTGAGAAGGAAACAGAACAAAGCAAAGCATGACAAATTCATAAGCATGGTCAACTTGTTTTAGCTTTTAAAAAGTTGGAACTAAAACTAGAGTACAAAGAACAAAAAGTGCTTGATGAACATTACCTAGTTTTACTTTGTGCTGAAACTTTTATATGCATTAAAGTTACTGATGGATAAACTATTCTAAATATGCTGACATTATGTCCTAAAAGTGAATGAACTACAGCTGAACTCTTTTTAAGAGTTTAATGAATTCAAAAGTTCAATATTAAAATTTCTATTTTTTTATTTTATTGAAGATTTTTATAATGGTTGAGTATCAAACCAAAGCCCTCATAAACGCAAAGGAAATCCCCCACCCCTCAACTATACCCAATAGCTACTCAAATTTCTTTTGTATGTCTATACAGCTATACAAATGCTTTACTTATAATTAGAAATAAAGTCTCTTTGACTTCCATTGGCACAAAATTCCTTGCCTCATATCCAGTATGTTTGAAACTGAAAACTTTCTTGTAAAAGATTGATGGATCCTAGTGTTTCAGGGTCCTAAAAGATTTATCTCAAATGAAGATATGCCTGACAACTAATCTACGATTGAAAATATTTTATATTTCTAACTTATTTCCAACTAGTGAAATTATGACATTTGTACTCTAAAACAGAGCCCTGTTTCAATGAAATTTATAAAGGAAAATCAATCAGTCACAATCTTCTACCAAAATTTCATTTCTGTAATTAGTGAGTGGCAAGCAAACCCTCTCCCCAGAATCTTATCATAGAGCAAATGGGTTTTCAGTGCATCCAGGAGCAAGAGCCTAGAATGTCTGATGTGCCTAAAACATTCAGCTTTTGGTCAATACTCATATATTCAAAGAAATATGTTTTATATGCAAAATGACATTCAGCAATGCTTATCATGACATTTTGTGTGTCACCAAAAATTTCTTTGTATTTGTATACTACTTAGGAAAAACAACAAAAAGTCTTATATGTTCAGTTTTTCGGGAGAGCATGTTGTGTTTACAGACATAATAGTGGTAACTAGTGTTAAAAATAGGACAGTCGATGTTAAGAGAGTTTTTTTAAAGACTCTTGCATATTGTTTTTGCTTGCGTCATAGGGATGATTAGAGCCTCAGGAACTGGAGGCCTCCAGAGTAGACTAATCGAAAGCCAGCTAATAGAAAGCTACATATGGCTCACAGCTTGAGAGATTTCTTAGAGTTTAACCAGAGATGGGACGGCCCAAATGGTTTTCCGTGAATGTCCTCAGTCATAAACTGCATCCTACTAGGCCAGGCATGCCAGAACTGGTCCCAAGGGTATACAGAACTGTGGCTGATGGCTAATAATGACAACTTCCTAAGGAAGTCACAGCTGCTTTCCTGAGAGACACCCCAGATGCCTGAACTTGCCCTTACTTTCTATTTGGACTACCTGTTCTGGCAACTGTTCCAGTAAAGAGAGAGGCAGGCAACAGGCACCCAGCTGTTTCCAATAAGTTTGGCAATCTAGATCCTGCTTGCACAAGCGCTGCAGACATCCAAAGTGCACAGTCTAGCTTTGAAGCTGTAAATAAGGTGTTAGCCCATACAAGACACAAATCTCCTCTGTTCCAAGTGATAATAGTAAGAACAATTTAATTAAGAGAGCAAATACATTACTAAAGAACCTATCATGACCTGAAGGAAAGAGGTAGAATCTCCACAAATTGAGGGACAATATATATATAGGTGTATATTAATTTCAGAGTCAAAATACACATTTCACATAATTTTTGAGAGAATCTTGAATAACATAGTAGAATATCTGCATCAAACACGCTACAGTAATTAGGCAATTCAACAGTAGAAGTGTTTCTTGAAATATTCATTGACAATTGTAAGAAAAGGCAATAATCAAAACTGAGGCAATTCTGAGAAAAGCAAGCATATTAGAATGATAAATTATTAGAATAGACAACTGATGATAGAACTATGAAAGAAAGGGGCCTGACCTGAAGCACAAGATGGATGAAGAATGGGAAGAAAACTAGGATGAAGGATGCACTTCCATCACCTTTACTACATTGTCAACAAGAGAAGACAAGTGCATTGTGAAAAACTATTAAAAGCTTCACTATAGAGCCAATGGAAAACAACCCCATATTTTTAAGTCACAACTAATAAAAACCTAGATTTCAATCTTATTTCAAATAAATACTCATATTACTCTATCAATTCATTAACTATTTATTTAGTGTTAGATATGCAATACAAAGAAAAAACCAGCATGGCACCAACTTGAAATGTGAATAGGTGTACAAAATATTATGTGGACTCAATCCTCATCAGATAATATTTGTTCATCAATAATCCCTCCCCCAAATTCCATTCTGTTCCAGGCATGTCCCTGCTAACTTGGGTCAGAAATAAGAGCAATATAGTCCTTGAATGTATAGAACTTAGAGTTATATACGTTTTTTGTGAACTTATCTCCTATAGCCTGGTAAACTTTTATATGTGTCTTTCTGAGTCCTTTGTTTTGTTAAAATTAGTTAAATTATGGAGTTATTGTATTTAATTTCATAACTTTTTTGAAAAATGAATTTTATATTCCATAATTATTTTGGAGGAGTTTATTTGAGTAAGGAAAAAATCATTCTCATTTTAGTAGCCAGAGAGTTTCCTATGCAAATCATAATTCATTACCAGTGTTCCACTTTTGGGCACAGAAATATATTTGAATCACAATTTTATCTTGAATAAGATATTTAATGCTACTATACTTCAGTGTCTATATCTGAAGACAAAAATAATCTGAGAAATTCCTTGGAAATAATGTGCATGAAAATGTATTGCAGCTTCAA
This sequence comes from Peromyscus californicus insignis, assembly GCF_007827085.1. NCBI lineage: Eukaryota > Metazoa > Chordata > Mammalia > Rodentia > Cricetidae > Peromyscus > Peromyscus californicus. The sequence goes on along the minus strand of NW_026294447.1, from coordinate 7,400,458 downwards.
TTGTGCATCTGTTACAAACAGGATTTAGGCTATACTATCATGTTATCCTTACTGCTGCTGTTAGTGACTTAACCTTAGCAGTGATGATTCCTAAACTTTGTTCTGAAAATATTCACAGTTCATTGTTTCTAACTTTATTTTGATGATTTTTGTGTAAGACACATACAAAGAACTTATTTTTTTAATAGAGTAAAGAAAGTATAAATGGAAATGATAACATCTGCTTCTTTTTCTAAATGGCTCCCCTCACTCATTGTCTTTGAAAACCACAAGTCAGAACTATAAAAAGGCTTAAAAGATCCAAACTTTGGGGTTCTAGAAAACCACCGCCTGAGAACCCTGAAATCTGATTTGTTCTTCTTGTTACAAAATGACTAAATCATTCTACTTTCTCAAGAAGTGAAAAGGAGTTTGCCAACACAGTATGACAATATTAGAAAGTTCCCAGGATTATCCCCAGAAATAATTACATCTGCCAGGAAAAGAGGGCAGAGAAATAGTCTTGCCCCAATTATTGGCACAACAATGTTGCTGAATGAACAGAGGAAAAGTCATGAGAAGTACCTTGTAAAAAGCATTCTCTACACATTTTGGAGAAAGTCGAGAGACTAGAAACGAAGAGAAAAGAGGTGCTTTTAAGTTCCCAAGTCCCAGATGACAAAGTTTGTAATCTCCAAGGACATAGTGGTCTCTGGCAATCGGTTGTCTGAAATTTAGCAAAGCCAGGCTGCAATAAGATCATGCTCAAAAAATAATGTAGTGGATATGGCCAAAATGATGGCAGATGCCATATTGGCAATGACAGTGATTTTTGTGAGGACTATGTAGAGGCACAGTGATGGGAATTCAAAGGGAAGTGCAGTGGTTACTGGGTGAAGACAATGGGCTTTAAGGACAATTTCAAAAGTAAATACTTCATTTACACATGTAATTTAAAAAGTACAATACATATTCTTGGTCATGTTACAAAATGACAATCTACAAATCATTGCTTAGCTTTTAATGTAGTCGAAAGCTCATTATTGTTGCTTCTTTTCCTTTCTGTAGATGGACAAAGTTTGGGGGAGACAGATGGAGCTAGAGATGAGAAGAGGGGGATGAAGAGGGAGTTCTTAGGGTTCCTAAAATAATTAGGATGATTTGAAGATAGCGGAAAACTTATGAAACATTTGTTGCAAGGTAAATTACACTTTAGGCCAGTATGAGTTCTCAGAAACTCTCTCTGTAGCCGTGGATGCATCTAAAAGGGTTGTGATGGTGCATCTTACAGATGCTGAGGCCATGTCAATGATTCTGGAATAAGTAGGAGATAGTGAGATCTCCTGGTTCAGATCATGATGCTAGCATGTGGAATAGAAGGTGTCCAGAGGTAAAATTACCTAGAAAATCCTTGAGATAGTCCTGATATAATCCAAATGGTTTTGTGGATATAATCCCCTTACACTGTTTCTTACCAATAGAGAAGCACTGTGAAAGACTAAAGGTAGGGGTGAAGGAAAATTACTACACTAAAGTCTGGCAATTTAAACAAATTCTACCTGTAGGAGGTAAAGTGCAGAATATCAGACAAAAGAAATATATTCATGATAAACTCCTGCAGGCTTCTAACTGATGAGCTTCTTCATATGTACTAGGCTAATATACATATTTAATTGTTTTTGTAAAGATCAGCTAAGTGGAACCTACCATAAAGATAATTTCCAAATTGTGAAATTACCTTAACAGCATAGCAGTGTTCTTCCCCTAATCTGCATATACAGACACAAAAGCTTATTTGAGAACCGTGTTTTCACTGCCCTTGGCTTTTGTGTCTATTGCTATTTCAAGCTGCATCTTTGACAGAAATTGTGCTATAAGACTCTATGGAAGCCAAACATTCAAAAGAAAACATTCAATATAAATTATATCCCAACAAATGTGCTATATCAAGATTTTCTGCTACAAATATTGTCGGCCAATTATATTTGAACATTTTTTCTTTACCCAGTTATGATCCTCAGCAATAAATCAGTCTACCACAGAATCCTTACTTCATCAGTTCTCCTCGGTAAGAAGCGAAAGGCCAGAGAAACCTCACAGAACTCTGGAATGAGAAGACTGATTGACCCTTGACAATTTCACATGGATAAATATTGATGAAATTTTATCATGATGGAATCAAGGAATAATCTATACTCAAAACTGAAAACAGAACCCACATTCAGAAATGTTCTCTGTCTTTCTCCTTTTTTTCCTTTCCGTGTTTTATGTTTTTTCCTTTGCTCTGGCCAAGTGAGTTACAAGTTCCCAAATGACCCGAAGCCTCAGCATAGCTTGAGTTGCCGACCGGAATTCTCCCACATGGCTTTAGTGGCCAGGTCAGTCGGCATGATACTAGTACATTTAATTTTCAAAACACATAGAGTTGGAACAGATGTGTTTTCTGGGGTTGCAAGATGAAGTTCATGAATAAGGGGGCCTGGGTAATGTTGAATACAAGATGGTTAGTGGTCACTCTGCGAGACTAATGCCTGCTGATAACCATAGCTTGTCTTTGTGAAGAGAAGTTTCTAGTATTTGTGTGCAGTGCTGTGGAGCCTATCAGAGCTACCGAAGCTGAAGCAGGGCAGCAGGAGCTCCAGATCTTTATGTAAATTAACCCCACAACATGGAAAGCATTAACTTGAGGGTTTTAGGAATTTGGAACACGGAATGCCGAGGGTGTGGGTTGAATTGAAACACAGTATTATGACAATCAGTTTTTCTCTTGAGACAATTTTTTTAAGGTGCATACAAATGTGTAATTGAGCATTGACATATTACATCATGGTGTTATGCCCTAAACAGGCCCTATCTGTTTTATAGTATTTATTTCACCAAATACCACTGGATATTCATAGATTCCTCCTTTAGAGTCAAGCCGTCTGAATAAATGAGCAGGATGTTGAGGTGAGCCAGTCACTTCTCTGAAGAAGCCAGGCCCCAAAGGCTCACACATACACAAAGTACTTCTTCTGGAAAAACATTCCTGGGTTTTCAACATAAATCAGGGTCAACACATAATACAATCGTACTCTAGTGCATTTAAAAGCTGGAGAACAGTCTAACTAGGACATTGTTGCTTCCAACAAACCTTCAGGCCAAACAGCAATCAGAAAGAATTCATGGCTTGTGTTTAAATCCATCTCGGTTAAGGCCCAGGAAGGGGTTGCCTGGCTTCTTGGGGAATTTCCAAGTGGGCGTTAGGAAACAACACTTTCTCACTCCCAGGAGTCCACAGAATTTCCTTTTCCTCTTCTTTTGGTCAAATAGACACATAATAACAAAGTAGTAATTAATAAAAAATGTTAAAAAGACTTGGTGTTCACTCCATAACAATTAACTTACATGTTTATGGTCAAGAATGGCCAGATCTTTTGACTGGAGTCTCACATGTATCCACTCATAATTTTTAGTATTAATAAGATTTAAGAATTTGAGGAATGACTGGTGGTTAGCTGGATGCTGAGGGAGAAACATCTTCCAGGCAATTAAACAATCTTGTTAAAAGCCTCACCATGCCGGGCGGTGGTGGCGCATGCCTTTAATCTGAGCACTTGGGAGGCAGAGCCAGGAGGATCTCTGTGAGTTCGAGGCCAGCCTGGGCTACCAAGTGAGTTCCAGGAAAGGTGCAAAGCTACACAGAGAAACCCTGTCTCAAAAAACCAAAAAAAAAAAAAGCCTCACCATATATGTCTAAACCACAGCTTACACACAGCCAAGGAGAACTGTAAATAAGCCCAACAAAAGCATAAAGCATTATGAAGGTAGTTTGTGTGTGATTTTTAAAAATATTTATTTTTGTTGTTAGTAATTTGACTCCATAGTTCTGCAGCATAGTTTCTGTAGTTGGTATCTCCTGTCTCAAAGTCACAATGTCAACAAAAAATTTCATTCACCAGTAGGCCTAAAAGAAGCAAACAAACACAAAAAATGGCGAGTTTGATAAACAGGAAGAAAGATGTGGCTGAACCATAAAAAATGTATTTGGAGTTTTGAAGAACTAATATTTAAGTGTCAGTACAAAATGTAGATGCCATAAGATTATATATAAAAGTAAATATTCTGTTTAGTCAAATTGCATAGTGGATTGAATAATTTGCTAGATACAGCGGTTTAATTTTATTTTCTAATATAAAAGTATAAGGCATTAAAAGGTTCATATTGCATGTCAGAATTGAAAGGCTGTAGCTCAGCAGATGAAAGCATCTCAGTTGAACATGCATTCTGTTCCTAGACATGTACATAACAAAGTGACGAGCCTGGGGGTGTGGTGACACTTGGAAGATAAGAGATGAGATTATGAGTTTGAGGATGGCCAGAGCAAAAGGAAAACACTGAGACCCTGCTCTTAAAAAAGCAGAGAAATCATTGTGCATTCATGTTCATGGAGTTTCAATGTCGTTAACAAGGTTTTAACAATGTGAAATGCATAATTCCTCTTGCCAAACAGTGTAGGCCTCAGTGTAAAGTGACCTATAAGATGCATGTAAAGATTTCTTTTCTCATTATGTGGATCAGGAACACCTCTAGGAAGCCTAATATGTAGCTAATCTCAAAAGAAAGAGTGAACACCAGATTCTACGGGCAAATCAAAGAAGAGAAAGAATGCAAAGCTGGAGCAGGAGTTCTGACGTTGCAGCTGAATTATGTGGGACTTTGCATCTGTGAGAGCAGGAGAGCTGGAAATCAGCCTATAAGTGTCCAACAACCAGAATAGAGGAGTCCTAGGAAAAAATACCGCTGGCCCTTGGCTCTAAGATATCGATAGTGAAACTCCATGAAAACTGAAAAGTAAAATTTTTCTTCAAGTATAGTCAACACTAAGAAATTAGCATAAATTGAGTTTTCCCATGAGGCTGATGGGGACCCAAGAGGAGGAAATGTAAGTTACATAGAGATGCTTTCATGGGCACGTGAGAAGCCCAGGAATGGAACAATCTCAACCAAGCCTGGACTCACAATAAAACATCAAACTCCTGGATCATGTGTACTAGTATGCTTATGAATGTAGGTCCACACACACACACACACACACACACACACACACACACACAGGGGACATCACAAAGGAGATAACAATATATTTAATGAGGAGAATTATCATTGCAAATATTAAAAAGTGATGAGGAGTCTGAAAATGCAAGGTAAGATTTTTAAAAAGCTCTTCATAAGATTTATATTTATATTTAATTATGTATATTTGTAAGTGTCTGTGTGCAGGTGTGTGTGTGTTAGAACCACTAGAGATATCTTGAATGGGTGCTAGGATCAAAATTGTAGTACTTTTTAAGAGCAGAACAAGCTCCTAAGAGAAAAATCATTTCTCCAGTCCCAAATTATAAAAGATCTAATGATAATTAAGCAATAATAGAAATAAGGAGAAACATATAGAAACTGTGAAAATTGCAGATAAGTCTAAGTGAAAACCAAATAAAAATATTTCAAAACAAAATGTACTTATTGAAATTAAAATCTGATGAGCTGATAAAAACAAAATACTTGAGATGGAAGATTTAAAATCCACAAAGAGTTAAAGAAGAAAAAACATGGAGCAAAGATAAACACATAGAAGACAAAGCGAGAAGTACGTAACAAAGTGTGCACAACAAAGGTGTAGAAAGAAGAGGGAGAGGACGAGTGGGAGAGGCCATGAGAAGTGCCCAGCGGCACTAGCATCTCAGAACCTAAGAGACAGGAAAGACACCCATCACTGTAGCTCTGAGGAACCCAAGGATGGTTACAAACAAAGAGAGCAAGTTAGATGTCTCAATGAAACTGTGGAAGAGCTAAATAATAACGGAAGCCAGTAACAAGAGGCGTATTACGTGAGAAAAAATTAAAAGCTTATATTGATTGTTGATCATATTATGCTGAACTATGTTCAAATATTAACAAATCTCTTTAAACTTCAAATGTCAGCACAAAGCACAAAATCATCACCTGTCAATTAAAAATTGAGGACAAACTGAGAACATTCCCAGACAGTCATAGTTCAGTAATCACATTGAGGAAAGGCAAGGAAAGGGATTGTATTTCAGAAAGAGTGAAATTATACTGAAAGTAATGTCAGTAGGTGAAAAACAAACAAACAAAACGACATAAAAATTACAATGATTAAATTAAGAACTCAGTCAAGTAAGTGAGTGATAAATACAGTCAATCAAACAAACTGTTAATCGTCTATAAAAAGTTAAAAAACCAGGCAGAATTGGGACTAAAGAGATGGCTCAGAGATTAACAATGCTTGCTATACAATCATGAAAACTTGCGTTCAGACATAAGCACTCACGTGACAAGCCTAAACACGCACATTTGCCTGGAACACTGAATTGGCTGGGAGGGGAGAGAGGCAGATTCCTTGGCCTGTCAATCTTCCCACCTAGCTGAGTAAGTGTGAGCCTAGGACTCAGGGTGAGACCTTGTTTGAAAGGAGCAGAAGGAGAGTGATGATGAGGACATCTGATACCTCTTCTTAATTCCATGTATGCACACAGATGCACGCACCTGCATATACACGCGTGCAGGCATTAGACTCACAGACACAGATATGTGCACACATACATCTATACGTGAATTTAAAAACCTAGGCAGAACTGTATACAAAAATAAAATTGAAGATGAAGGAGTTAGACTAAGAGCATTAATAAATACACAAACATTAAAATTTCAAGAATAAACATTCAAAAGACTGAAATCATAATTTCCTAACTAATAAAAACAAAAGTAAGTAAAGGGCATGCATATGCACATACTCACACACATATACACACCGTATTGAATGCACTACATAATACGTAACAAGAAGACAGAATAAAAAGGAAGTACTGCTAATGTCTAACACTAAAAATAGCAAAGACAAAAGATGTTAAAACAATGTCAAACCAACCAGCAATTGAAATATATAAAAATGAGGTTTACCAGCAAATAAAAAGAGACTTCAGGATCTCAAACCAAATTTTTCAAGCCAATCAAGTGATGTTTATGATGGTTTTATATATGCATATGTATATATATATAATGTGTGTGTATAGTGTGTATGTATGTATATGTACATATATATACATATATAACATATACACATACACAGTGACATAGACTTATTTAAATAAAAAACTTTAAATTTGTGAAAGCAGGAATATCATCACTGGATATTATGCACTATTGAAAATGAATAACTTGAGATACATAAGGGGAATTATTACACTTGAATCTATCAACCAAAATGAACATTTATTTCATGATTTATATATATATATTGATATAATATATACACAACATAACATATACACTATACATAATATAGTATATATTATATAATAGCCAATTGTATTACATATAATAACCAATCAGATAGTATATATAGTTATGTATATAATAACCAATAAATATTCTAGAGGGAAATGATGTTATGATTCTAATATGGATACATTTCAAGAACAAATTTGAATGAAAAATACAATGTTTCTTAATTTTTAAAAAGCAGAATAAAATGCTGTGTATTTAATATAATACCTGGGCAGAACATTGTCATGAACAGGACATATGAATAGTATATTAGCTGTGACGTGTGTGTCTTTACGTGATTTAAACACATTTTTCTGTTAGCTTGGAAGCCATGTGTTCAGTTCTGGGTGCTTAGTTTTTCAGTTGCTCTTTGGGCTGCTGGTCTCCACAATGAAGGAAGGAAGGAAGGACATAGAGTCGACTCCTGGGGCTAGAGAGAGGACTCAGGGGTATTGCCTTTGCAGAAGACTTCAGTTTTGTTCCTAGCAGCCAAATTGAGTGGCTCACAGACCACTTGTTTACTCCAGCTCACGGAAATCTGACACCTCTTATGGAGCATATGCAAACATGGTATTCACACATACAGACAAATATATACACAGAAATAACAAACAAGAATCAGAACAAAATAGTTGGCACTCCCTAAATTTAAT